>NC_058338.1:11725934-12350934 GCF_905475395.1 Chrysoperla carnea | reverse complement strand
ATTTATTTATTTATTTATTAATGTTAATGATGTGTATATTTTTATTTAACACGCTAATAACCATATTTTTAGCCCTACACATATAACAGTTAATTTTTTATATCATAAATTACTAATAACTTTGGTATTTATACATATAACGTTTGTTTTAATTACTATTTATTGTGACATTTTCATTATACAAACATTCATGTTTTTGATCGTTAAAATTGTTATTACATTTATTATAGGTACGTAATCGTTAAAATTATATTAGGGGAAGGTTTTTAAATTTTAAACAACTACCAATAATAATGATTGAACTATGGTAAAACATCATAATGTACCATGGTTCACACCGCAATGTACATAAAATCACTTTCATCGATTAAACCTAAATGAGAACCTTATTTTAAATTTAGTTTATTCGAAAACAAATCACAATGACAGTGGCTCTTTAACCTACCTGTATTTTGATAAAATACCTTCATTAAATACAAATGCTGTCCGGAAAATATCCATACCTACTAAGGTTCTAAATCTTACCCTATAATAAATTACATTAGAAGGCTAAACACTAGGGGAAAACTTAAATAAAATATTCTCATTTCCATGTGACAATTGCTACAATTAATTAAGATCCCCATTTTAGTGCAGGAGACCTAATTTTTACGTTAGTATAGGAGACGAAATAAGTTCTTCATCCATCTGATAACCAGTTGAGACATTTATTTATCTTCAAATCAGGATTGTCGCTTCCTGGACTATAAAATAAAATTACTTACGGACGTATGCCAGACAAATTTTTTATTTATTTTGTTTATGAATGTCTATAACAGTATCAATATAAATTGAATATCGAGTCCATTTCTATTTGAAACGTTTATTCATAAAAAACTAAATTCTGTATTATTTAATATAAAATTCTCAATACCATTATCAAGGTGTGATGGTGTCGTTTTGTGAATTGTATGACGTAGGTAATACCCACACAGGTTTTTAGTTAATGGTTTGGTGTTCCTTAATAACTTTTCACAAAAAAATGGGAAGAAAGTAACAAAATAATACAAACAGACAAGTGCGAGTTAGATTACCGTGATGAGTGTTTCGCCACTGTACTGCCCTGTATAAGAAAATTACTGAATATGTAGTTTATTGTCGAATTCTGTATTTTTGTATTGAAAAATTTTAAGTGGTAGAGAATTTTCGTATTAGAAAATTCAAGTGTTGGTACGAATAATTTGTATGGAGTTACTAATATCCGGGAGAGCCCTATTTCCCAGAAGATATTATTGTGAACATGATCAAAATATCTGCTTGAAAAGATTGAAAATTTGGTCCTACAATTTATTTATAGATGCTTTTCGTAATTTATCATCATAAGCCATCATGAAGTTTCTTGAGTTTATACTCTCAAATTTATTTTGTTTGGTAATTCACAAGCGAAGTTGCAGAGAATAATAATATATTTGTTTTATCTAAAAATTTGAAACGGAATCATAAAAATGAAAAGTTTCATTTAAAAAAAGAGAAAAGTAATTTCGTACTTTGAACTGGCTAGTATTGTACGAATGTTGTAGGATATGTCAAACTCTGTCCTATAGGTGTTAAAAAGGTATTATTTTCGATATAATAGAACTTAACGAATTTCTTTCAGTAATTCTATATCTTTACTTATGATTTTTATGCTGAGAACACAAGTTTATTCAATTTTGTTTCTAATTCAATTTTTTTTTTTTTTTTTTGTAAAGGAATCTAAATTGATTTTTCTATCCATTATTCTACTAAACCGAAGTTTAAAAAAACATACCTTAATATTTTATGATTTCTCTACTTTAATGTTTTTTAATGATTTTCGATACAATACAGAGACGAATTAAAAAAGAACTAACCTAGAAGGTTTCAAGTTTTGAAAGGTAACATATCTTACCATTACTTTAATTTTAACGACCGAAATGGTACACAATATTCTTTATAAGTTGTAACTTATACACATTTATTGTAACTTTGTTTATAGATTTACGATGAGTAGTCGAGAACGGGACGTTTTCTTTCGCGTAGCTCCGAAAATTTTTAATAACAAGAACATCTCAATCCTAAAAAATTCATTAATACCCGTTTATTTTTTTTTGTTATTCTGTTTAGAAAATAAGTATAAATAGAAAAGTGAAGTGTTCCTAAAAAAGACCAGATAAATTATCAAACGTCATTCGACAACCAAAATTTGTAATTTTCCGAGTGTAAGAGGATGCACAATGTTTTGTAAAATGACGTAACACATCAATTTTCTCTTATATATGAAACATATCAAGGTATACTAAGTTTAGTCCCAAGTTTGTAACGCTTATTGATGCTATGAAAAAAATTTGGTTTAGGTATTTGTAAAATCACCTTATTAGTCCATTCCCGGTTGTCCGTCTGTTACCACGATAACTGAAAAACGAAAAGAGATATCGAGATGAAATTATTATAGCGTGCTAAGAACGTAAAAAGTAGGGTCGAGTTCGTAAATGAACAACATACTTAGGTCAATTGGGTTTTGTAAACAAAATATTTTCTAAGCAACGCCTGTTGTTTGTACCTACTCCATTATTGCGGAATAAATTTTGAGATATAGTTCTTTGATTCTTATTTCTTGCAGCATATTCAGATGTAAAATTCACAAATTTATCCAACAATTTTTTAAGTATCCTACCAACCTTAAATGTGCATAAAACGTACATCGCCTAAAATAATTTCTTAATACTTTTGATACAGTAAGTTTATAATTATATTCAACATTTAATTAAAAGTAGGTACATCTAGAGAGCCAGTCGTTCATCATCCGATGTAACGACCACCGTTGCCACTTATACGTACCTGGTTCTAAATTAAATAGGTAGGTATATGTTTTGTCGTAAATAGCGGTGCTGTTTAAATAGTTTTGCTCATTACAAGCGTTAGTAATCATCTTTGTTCGTTTAAACGTAAGCGTAGTAATAATTTGCGTGTATTATATTTATAATTATGAAATTCATTTTGAAAATACATTGGGCTTGTACAGCAGAAATTGAAGTTTTAATACGCATTATAAACGAGAGAATGAGACCAGTCGCAAGCCAGACCAGAAAATAGCAGATATCGGTCCGATTTGCTGGGCAATTTCTCCTTTAAACTATCACGTTATAGCCTTCACTTTTCTACTCTTTTGTTCACAATTTTATGAATTTTATTTTTTCGGTGGAGAACTCTAACTTTTTTGACAATGAAGTTTTGTCCAGTTTTGCCCATGATACTCGCTGACATTGTAACTATCTGTAGGTTCTATCATTAAATTAACCTAAGTTTTATACTTTTTGTATCAAAATTACCCCACCCACTGAGTTTCATCAAATTCCAAAACAATATTTTTTTTTGCGTTTTTCTCGATTTTTTTAAAGGGGTTTCTATTCGAATTTCAACAGGGCTTTCATAAATTTTGACATCTATTTGGGTGCTCTTTCATTCGAGAAGCAATTATCCTAGTGGCCTGCTCTTCTGCTAGTTGTAAATTACAGTTTCTTTAAATCGAGTTGAATATAAGTTATAGACCGACCAAGAATTGGCCCAGTGGCAAAAAAATATCCGATAATTTTTTTGTTAATAGGAAGTTTATGGCGTTCATGTACATATTTAAAATAAAATTTAATGTGTTAAAGAAATATAAAAATTTACCTGAGTGGAAACATGTAACTGTGACGCAAAGCATATTTCCTTCGCTAAATTATAATATTCATATAAAGTACCTCTATTATAATATATGGATGACACTGGCACTAACGACTAAGTAGTAAATGAAGCTTTTAACCTATGGTTTTTGGTTTCACCAAGTGTGAGGTTCGGCACTTCAGCAGCATCTATCTATCTATATAATTTGTATTATAATATAACTATACTACAGTCTTTTATAATAGTTTATTCCAACACCAACCTCTCAGAAAATAGAAAAATGGTAAACTTTAAGATTTGAAGAACTAAAACTTTGAATCCTACATTATGGAGTTCTACAAAGTAAACCTCTCTGCAATTAATGGTAAACTTTGTGGAAGAGATAAGTTAGATTGATAGAATAAAAAATAGTTTAAATAGTAGAATAGTTAATGTGCGAGCCAAACATACATAATTTGCAACTTTTCAAAATACAAAAAAAAATTTTGTCTTAAGGATGAACGAGGGACACGACAATGTTGGATAAAAGGCTTGAAGACCCTAAATGGTCGAGCGGTCTAAGGCGTTTATCTTTGTCTGTTTGTCCATTTAGACTTAGGTTGCGGGTTCGAATCCAGGCAGCAGCAGTTTGAACAATTTATAATTAATGAGAGTGCAGAATTGATCACATTGTCGTCGCTTGGATAAGAACGAAGTAACCGACTCCGAAGTAAAATGTAATTGTAATTATGTTTGTAATTAAATAAATAAACAATAACAAATAATGATGTCGGTGGCCCCTGTTATAGGCGAATATGTCAGAGAAACGGAGGTTAAACCCCATTATTATTATATTATAAAAGGCTTGATTTTTTTATATGTAGTTGGACTAGTTTTAAATCAATTCTGAAAATTTTAGGGGATGTTGCCAATTTAAGAAAGTAAATGACTTCAAAAGTATGCATCTGTAACTTTGGTCTTATGGAAAAACGATAGATGGATGATATATTTTCATAGATTTCTCCTAAAGAAAAATATGTCTCTTTATGAGCGTTTTGTATATACGGTGATTAAAAAAATTTTCTTTTACTCTATTCCTTTAATTTTCAGAGACATGTTTTGCCGCGACTTAAAGTTTTTATACTCGATTTAGTTTTCAGATGTAAATTTGTTTCAATAAAGTTTGCTTTATTTGTATTTTTTTGAGAGGTGAAATCCCAAAATAATTGTACTATAAAACACTATTATGTCAACATTGTTAAACCAACCTAATAATTATGAAAAGCAACTGATTTCAAATTATATTTATACACTTATGCAGGGGAAATAAAATTGAAAGGTTAACTAGGTTAAGTTAACTCAACTTTAAGGTTAAGGTTAAGTTAAATGTAAAACAATTTTTTAGTTTTTATCAAGGATGTTTATAATGATACATCTATAAGAACTTATGTATATAGCGTGTCTTCTTAAGTTGGCTCCATATATAAATTATTTTTATTACAGAGGCCACTCACATCATTATTTGTTAATCTTTATTTATTTAATTACAAACATATTTACAATTACATTTTGATGAGGGTGGAGTCGGTTACTTCGTTCTTATCCAAGCGACGACAATGTGATCAATTCTGCACTCCCATTAATTATAAATTGTTCACACTGCCGCTGCCTGGATTCGAACCCGCAAGCTAAATCTAAATGGACAAACAGACAAAGACAAACGCCTTAGACCGTTCGGCCATTGAGGCTCTATAAAGTACTGATAGTAAAAAGTGACATTACTCAGGCAATTTTGATACAAGAAAGTCGAATAAAAAACGAAAAAGTGTCAAATTACGTCATCTACAACAACAAGGAGTGTTATAAGTTTGACCGCTATGTGTGTGTGTCTGTGTGTTTGTCTGTCTGTGGCATCGTAGCGCCTAAACAGTCGAACCGACTCGATTGAAAACATTTCAAAAATTCCAAAAATCGGTTTACAAGGAATAAATCGCATTTGTCGGAGGTTTTTTAAATTTTGTAAATTACACTTGTTTTAGCTAATTTTGTAGTTTATTTGAGAAAACCTTCTTTTTTCCATTTTTTCCTGACAGTCTATGTATGATATCAAGTCAATGAAAATGTTATTTTACATCCCATCAACTCCTTAAATACATAGTTTCATCTTCTTCCGGTAATTTTTGAGATCAAGATTAATATTTGTTTATTTTGCGCAACTACAATGATATCCCGTATAATATAATAAACATTCACTAACTAACTTACATAACTAAGAATAATGATAATATTAGTATAGTGTTGTTATTGTTTAATGCAAACAATTATTGTTGATAATGAATAATTGTTTGTCATTTAACTTGTACCAAAATGCAATCGTTCTTGTAAATATTTGTTTGCTCTATTTCTAGCTATACCCAACCCAATGCTAAATATAATATTTAATTACAAACTATGTATCATTATTTATCTCTGTTACAAGTTTCAGAATATTACTCATAAATAACAAAATATTAACTATATATGTTCACTCGTAGCTACTCGTTAAAACAGTCTGGTTAACAAGTTCATTTTGGTGAAATATCGAAATAATATTCGTAAAAATACGGGTGGTAGCTTGGTGGATTCGGTATAATGTCTAGAAAATTGTGCCAGAATAATGGAACAAACAATTAAAGATGAAAAAAATCGTATTTCGTTTTTCAAATTACACAATTTAATCCCCTCGTATGTATAATTTGATACCTCCCACATCTTAATGTCTCTGTATTGGTGAAATAGTTTGATTATTTTTTTGTTTTCTTTATAAATAAAGACAACGAAATATTTTTTTTATTATTCGCTACCCAATTCAATCATTTATTGTAGGTCTGTGAATTTATAAACCTTTCTATTTTTCCCATAGCTACGTCTCTCGAATCAGGCCTCAGATCGGAATTTGGTAAAGAGCTTTTCCACTTGTCTCAATAAGCTTAATTTACAAGTACAACTTTCTGCTATCAATAACAGAACACTCTGTAAATACTTAACCAAATCACGTCAAAATTTTTTTAAATCTTTAAATAAAAGAGATCGACTTCCAGAAGTGGGAATTCTTGGAATTCTTTATCTTTAATTGCTTATGACTTTGGCAATTTTTTATGTGCTGAAAAATGCTTCTGTCTTAATTTACTATGCATTATTTCGAATTCAACGAGCTATCTTTCCTTCTTTCTTATCGAGTGTTCTTTTAGTTTATCTCATCATGGAAATTTTTAACATATTGCAATACACAATCATCAAAGACACAAAATACTAAGAAATTATTATTTTGATAAAAATAAAATAACACTTTAATTTCAAGAATTATTTTTATTTGCTTTTCCCACGTGTAACATTTGTAATATGTTCTTTAACAATACTCTTAATACATCTTAACAAGATCTTTCCACAAATTAAATCTCTCTTAACAATAAAATATCTAGAAATTTCGAATATTCATTATATTAACAAAAATACGTTAATATTATTGGGAGAATTTCTGATTTTCTGAACAAACTTTATATATAATATACTACCCACGTATACGAATTTTGCGAATTATTAATAAAATAATAATTTGTTTAGAAATATCGAATAGTCATTTTATTAACAAAACCTGACATTATTGGGAGAATTTCTGTCAATTTCAAATATAAACAAATATATGGTAAATCGAACGGAGCAATTAATGATGACACTAATTAGGACATACAGATTTATTCAGTCATATGAACTTTAATAGAGAAAAACAAAATAGCTAATTTTTCAACAGGAAAGTTAGTTTAGCAGAATCCTTATGTGAAATGGTTTTCAGCCAAATTGGTAGAAAATTTACTAGAAGAAAGTTCTTAACTTGCTGATCAAAAGTGTCAATAAGAACAATGGTTTTTTTATTACCAGTTTTTGAAATGTTAAAGGCAATTTTATTACAGATATGATATACATAGCCTCTATCCTATATTTTCTTAAGTCATAAGCCAGGACGATACGCTTCCAAAGGTCGAGTAAATCATGGAATTTGATAAAGTAATAAGGAAGATATCGCGTGCCAAGGAAAAAACAGCTTAGAGAAATAAATAAGATTTTAATTAATTTTATGACGAATGTGTAACGTAAATTTTTGTGTTAATATAGAATGAAACTTATAGTACAGTTGCAAAAGTCGTATAAAAGCAAAAGTCGTAAAATACTATTCAAAATCGGCTCAGTTTGGAAAAGGCTTGGTCTTAGATATGTTTCAAACGCGAGCTTAGGATTCCGTACCCGAAAAACTTTTTCGGACGTTTTTTAATTTTGTAAATATAAATCTTTGAAAAATTCGAAATAGTAGCAGTTGATATGTTTTAATTCAAAATTTCTCTTTCAAATTTGAAAATATGAAAAAATTGTATTTGATTATTTAAAAAATTTTTATAAATAATTATTGCTGCGATCTCTGAAAGAGGACAACGAATATAAGAAAATCAGCCATGGTCACTGTACTATGACATTTATACATACCTACCATTCGTACGTTTGTAGTCTTTAATCTGTATATGTATGAATTCTACACATTCTATAATCATTTGCTAAGAAGATATTTGAGATATTTTTCTAGTTTTTACAAAAAAAATCATATATTAAATAAAATAAAATAACATATATAGAGTGTTTGGCATTACTTAGTTTAATGATTTTAAAGTTGAACCTTGCTCCAGCCCATGGGATTAACGAGAGGAGGAGACAATTTTAATTTCATTATATTGATTATTATAAGAATATTGGGTGTTTTCGTTTTTCAAAACAAAGTACCTTTTGCGAGTAATTCAATTATTCCTATTCGCACCGTGCATGAGTTTTATTGGACGCGTTTCCATGGTAACCATACAATACTTTAATTATAGAATTGTATGGATGCATATATAATTGTATGGATTGCCTTTATTACTTACATTGAAAATTTAACATTATTGTCTCACAAATTTAAATAAATAATAATGATAATTTACATTTGAAAAATAATATTTATGCAATTTGATTTATTATTTTCACAATTTTTAATGCATTAAGTTTAAATAATTAGTGTTTTTCAATAATTTTAATTTGACATTTTTTATAACATTAACATGTGAAGAACTGCAAATTAGTCATAACAGCCTCCTTTATCGACAAAATTTTCACTGCTAGCGCTGGCATCGATTTTATTGTCCCTACAATGACTACGCACATAACGTATAATATTTGTAAGTTCGACTTTGTATAGTGAGAAGATATTATATTTGGTTTTTCTTGCGGTGTACTACATTGACTGTAAGTAAGAGCAAGTGATAATTCAGTGTAATATGACTATCCTCTTCTACTTGCACTAAGCGTAAATAATGTATACACACAATAAAGATAAGTATAATAATTTGGTTTAGAGACTCTCAAGAGAAACATTACACTAAAAACTCAATTTTAAATTAAAATAATAAATCTACATTGTAAATGTAAGATACTGGTAGCAAAGAAAAATAATCATTTTCAAGAAAATAAGTCATTCGAAGTAAAACAGTAAAAACTTTTTTAAAGATATTGTCATTCATTCATTCATCTCATGATCGACACAAAATTAGGTCAAACTTTTTGAATAAAACTAATCAAATTTGGGTACAAAACTATTTTATATAACAAACAGCTATATTTATACCCTGTATAAGTATATCAAACATATATCAAGGTATATTTATTTTAGTCCCAAGTTTGTTACGCTTAGAATTAAAGATAAGAACAAAATTTTGGTATAGGTGTTCATAAAATCATCTGATTAGTTCATTTACTTTAGTTCATTCGTCTGTCGCAGTAAGCTTTCTCAAAAACGCAAAGAGATATTAAGTTGAAATTGAAAGAGATATCAAGCGTGCTAAGTGCGTAAAAAGGGAGTTTGAGTTCGTTAATTAACACAAGTTAAGATGTAAGCTGATTTTTATACTTTTTGGATCAAAATTACAACTTGATTGCATCAAATTCCAAAACAAAATTTTTTTTGCGTTTTTCTCGATTTTTTCAAAGGGGAACCCTTAAAAAAATTGCAAAAATCGAAAAAATTTTTTTACCTCCAATTTCGATAAAACTCGGTATATAAGGTAATTTTGACCCAAAAAATACAGAAATTGGGTGCATTTGTTGACTGGTCGAATAGTTTTTGAGATACGGACTAAAATCGATCAAAATATCGCGATATCTCAGAAACTCTGCACCCAATCATTAAATTAACCCGATTTTTATACTTTTTGGATAAAAATTAACCCCCCCACCAAGTTTCATCAAATTCCAAAGCAAAAAATGTTTTTACGATTTTCTCGATTTTTTCAAAGGGGTACCCCTTAAAAAAATTGCAAAATATCGAAAAATTTAATTTATGTCCGATGTCGATAAAATTCAGTATATAAGGTAATTTTGACCCAAAAAATTCAAAAATTGGGTGCATTTGTTTACTGGTCGAATAGTTTTTAAGATACGGACTAAAATCGATACAAATATTGCGATATCTCAGAAACTCTGCACCCAATCATTAAATTAACCCTATTTTTTTTACTTTTTGGATCAAAATTACTCCCTCCACCAAGTTTCATCAAATTCCAAAACAAAAAATTTTTTTACGATTTTCTCGATTTTTAGAAAGGGGTTTTTAAGGTTGATATGGTGCTTTTTGATATGATTCTACTTATGGTGATTATTGAGGAAATGAATTTGTAATGTTAATGGATAAAGTTAATATTTTATTAGCTAATAGATCGATAATTAAAATTAATTATTTACCAAATCAAATTAAATATTAATCCTGAATAGACATTATTTTTTGGAACTGTGTTCCTTATCACGCGTTCGACGGATGGCGACGTGTTCACCACCGACCGACTGACCGACACATTTTTGTACAGTTTATTATCATTAAATATTGCTAGTATTCTCAAAGAGGCCATGGTAATGTAGTTCCGATGCTTTCTCTACATGTGAAAGGTCATCA
Organism: Chrysoperla carnea; assembly: GCF_905475395.1. Lineage (NCBI taxonomy): Eukaryota > Metazoa > Arthropoda > Insecta > Neuroptera > Chrysopidae > Chrysoperla > Chrysoperla carnea. The sequence continues at coordinate 12,340,283 of NC_058338.1, read as the reverse complement.
GTTCAAAACCCATTTACATCAATAAATTTTTTTTTCAAATTTTAATTTGAAAAAAACTTTTAAATTAAAATTACATAAATTATAGCGAAAAGCTTTCTTATTAATTTGTTTCACGGTAAAATTAATAATGTTTATTTTATATATTCTTAATGTTCTAAAATAAAAACAAGTGAAAACAAACAATTGACTGAGTTAATTGTTGAAATACCATGCATAGTCAGTGTTGATTTTTTTATCACATAACAGATACAAACATGTGACACATACATAACTGATAATCAAGTATAGTACATATTATAAAATTTCCGCCTAATTAGCGCCCTCACGGGTAAACAGTGATGTTTATGAAAAAGTGTTTCAAACAAAACTTGTTTAATTTTTGATAAGGAACATTTTTTATTTAGTTCTATCTCTAACGGTTTACAAGATGCCGAAGATGTGATTCTATGAACACCTATACAAAAATTTTGTTCGTAGCATCAATATTTTTAAGCGTTACAAACTTGGGACTAAACTTAGTATACCTTGCATATTACATATATGCATGGTATAATAAACTTAAATATCTGAGCATTAAATATTTAATACTTTTAAAAAAAGAGATATTTAAAATATTTTCTTCTTATAAACGGAATGCAGGAAACCTCATACATTTCAGAGAAATGAATTTTATATGTGTGTGATATTAAAAAATACTATTCGTTGTGTGCGTATTCATGCTAGGGACAATAAAATCGATGCCAGCGCTTCTATTGAAAAATTTTGGCGATAAAGGAGGGCGTTATGACTAATTTGCAGTTCTTTACATGTTCAAATTAAAATTATTGAAAAACACTAATTAATTAAACTTAATGCATTAAAAGTTGTGAAAATAAGAAATCAAATTGCACAAATATTATTTTTCAAATGTAAATCATCATAATTATTTATTTAAATTTGTGAGACAATAATATTAAATTTTCAATGTAAGTGATAAATGCAATCCATACAATTATATATGCATCCATGCAATTCTATAATTGAATTAGTGTATCGTTACCATGGAAACGCCTCCAATAAACCTCACGCACGGTGCGAATATATTATTTGGTATTAATAAGCACAGCCGTATAACTCAGTTTATTAAGAAAACTGGGTCACATAAGTTTTCATTTTCTTTTTACCCCACTGTCAAGAAATAGTTTTTTTGCGCGTATCTTGTATGTATGTTTGTAAATTTCTTTATTACCTCGTATCTTCTAAACGGCTAAATGGATTTCAACATTTCACGTATCATTATATTTGTCTCGAAAACCCAAGTATTCTTAAAAAAAAAATGGCGGATTTTTGAAGCAAAATAGTAATACAATAAATAAAAAAAAAATTAACAAAACCTTTTGAGTAGGGTATCAAAATAAAGGAAATAAAAAGCTGTAACAAAAATAACATTTAATTACGGTGAATAAATTGGTTTTATAACAAAGCATAATTAGAGGCTGAGACACTAAAAAGTCTAAAATAAAATAAATAATACAAAAATAAAAAACTAGACTGCGTTCAATAAAATCTAAACAGGAAGAAACAAGTCCAGTAGTCTACATAGCGTCTTCGGGGCAATGTAAACTGCTGGACTTGTTTCTTCCTTTTCAGATTTTATTGAACGCAGTCTGGTTTTTTATTTTTTTCTATTAAGTCAACCATAATTGTTAGTATATTATAGTCTAAGATCCCAATTAGGATCGACCTTCACCCATCTGTTTACCGGATGAAAGTTATTTTTTATGAAATATAAAATGTTAACAAATATCCCTGCAATGGGTTGCCTAAAAAAATGTGGTCCAGACTACTTTTAGTGAAAATATCAAGAGTAAAATTTTTAGAAATTTTTCACTGACTTGCATATCTTACGAATTTTGATCTACTCGAAAGTAAAAGCCATAAAGAATATGCAGCAGCTATGTTGTCTGCCTTTTTTCGTTCACTATTATCGCATTTATACAAGTTGAAAATAGTAATTACGTGCATCTGTTAATTCATTGACTCGCATATCTAAATAAAGATAATTTTGTTACAATTACGGTGGCATATGATTGGCCACAAAATATTGGTCAAAAATAATGTTTACAAGCTTTCCAAGTTTTGATATTTAGGTATATTAAAAATGGTCTTGACCATATTTTTTAAGGCAACCCGTTACAGGAATATTTGTTAATATTTTACATTTCATAAAAAATAACTTTCATTCGGTAAACAGATGGGTGAAGGTCGACCCTAATTCGGATCTTGTACTATTACAACAAATTGGTTTACCAAAAGCTTAAACTATAGAGCGATTAACAAATTTAATTCAAAACACGATATATTAGCTTTTTTTATTCAAATAAATTGATCAATGGAGTCATTTTTTTGCTCTTCCGGTATTTTTCTAACACGCCGTATAATAACAGTCGCTATTCACTAAAATATTATTCAGTTCAGTCGTATAGAAAGTTGAGTGTAACATTTTTCAAGAAAACCTAATTAGGTCTGTACCACCCACACAAGAAAAAAATATAAATATGTTATTATAACAAATAATAAATTACTTAAAAATTCCCTTTAGGTAAGGTAAATACTTATGGCCATGAAGATACTCGACTTGAAGATGTTTTTTAATAATGATTTATTTATTACAAAATGGCTCATAAAAATTACATACATACGTTTTTACTGTACACTATGTTTACAGGAGGCGAGCTCACGATGCTAATTGTACTACGCGAGCTTAGATGAGTTTAAGAAAAAACGTTTTTGAAAAAAATCCCTTAAAAGATGTATATTTATTTTATGTATTCTTTTATGGGTAAAAATAAAATTCTAAATGGATATTATAAGATTCCAATTAAAACCAAAATGTTTTGTAGGGATTTTCATTGCAAAATGTTGCGATTGATGGATTGAAGTGAGGAATGTCTTTTGAGACAAGCGAGTTAAATGGCGTTTTTATGCTGAACCAATCTGTTTGTCTATAAGATACAGATGCTTGAAAATTTCATTTTAGAATTTATAATTTTTAAGATATTGCACGAATTTTCTTTGAAACACCTAGCTTTCATAATACATTATCTATCTGAAACTTTTACTTTTTATAAGAAAATTATTGTTCTCCCATCGAAAATAGTAAAAACAAGTGAAAATAATTGGCAACAATATCCTGTATAGCATTTTAGTCTGCATGTCCCCATGTTATTCTAAAAAACTGCTGTTTTGAAACGAATTTTTATATGCAATACAAAAATTTCCCGAAAACTAACCCCTCAGCTTATGGGCCATGAGATTTTTTTCTCATGCTCAACTTCGATCACAAATATTTTTGGAAACAGGAAAAATGGAAAGGCTCTAATTTAATTTTCATGGAACTATGTGTTATATGCGTGTTTTTTCTTGTTATCAAGCGCATGGATTTCTCGAGGTATTGAGTTCTTTCTTCCCATCTCGACTAAAAATTTCTCCAGAATTTCTCGAAACATTAACTGAAACTAAGAAATTTTTACTTTTTTCTCGTTCATTTGTAGCTGGCCGATGTGTAAGCAATCAATTCGAAAAAAGCACATATCTAAGAGTTGTGACCTTTTGGAAATTATTTCTGTACACGTCATGACGTTGACGTTTGTAAAATGTATTCAAGTTCAATCTGAGTCTTCCTCATCACTATTTTCATTATACCTAATGTGCATTTTACATCTATGCATAGGTCTACCACGAGTATGACAGAATGCATACGTAAGCAATGCATCTAAGAAAGAGGTTTTATAGATATGTGTTGAAGCTTCGATAGGCGTTGAGTTGTAAAACGCTTAGAGTTGTAAGGCAAACTTTGCAATTTCATATAAAATCTATAATACCTCTTACTTAGATGCATAGCTTAACGCATGTCATACTCGTGGCAGACGTCTATGCCTAGACGTAAACTGAACTATTAGTATAGTATTTTACTTAAACAGAAAGTTATAAATCCCCTAAAGCTCAATATCCATCACAATTTGTATTTTTCTGCGTCAATTAGAGTACTAATATTGACGTCATAACATTATACCGTTAGATGATGTGATAGAGAACAGCAAGTTAAATAGTGAACGAATCAAAATGTTAAATAAACATTATAACAAAATGAAATTCCCTTGTGTAAAGTAAATTATAAGCTAATAGCTTTTATAAATATACTAAAAAATATATTTTATAATTTAATTATTGGAAAGTTTAAAAAAAATACAAGAATTTTTTTCAATATATAAGTAATGCAGACATTTGTTATATAGAAAAGTGGCTGTTACTCGCTAACTTCGCTACACAATTCCAAGTATGTGTTTAACAAGAACAATTGTTTTGGATTTAGAAAATCTCTTAGCTTTCTCAGCAAGGTATGAGAATTAATCATCGTTCTTTTTTTTTTTTCATTATTCATTATTTGGAGAATTTTTGGTATTTTCTGAGAAGATATTTTGACTTACTGTTGTAAAATCTTTCACAGGATATTGAGCAATGAATCGACCATTTAGAATTTCTTAACCCAGCGCCATTGTGGAAACCAAACAGAACATAGCCATTAAGGACATTTGTGTAATATAAAATGAGTATTTTATCATGAAAATTGAAAAAACTAAACAGTCTATAAAAATGTTACGTAGCTATTGTGGCCGAGTATAACTTACCCATGCTTACGTTCATCGTTACCGCAGCAACAGAAAATGGAATAGTTCGAAGAGGTCAACGACCCCAATCTAGGGTTAATGGCACGGTAAAAATAACGGCAGGTTAAAGCGAGTTTTTAGGTTATGATCAACATATATTCGGAAGAATGTAATCGATAAGTCGACTCGTCAACCTGCCACAAAATGTCAAAAATATGCAATTTTGATTAAAAAAGGTGTAGTTTGACATTGGCAACCCTACTAGCTACCCAGTCAGGCAGTCAACCAACCAATGTAATAATAAATATTTGAAATATATTAAAACTTTGTTCAGTATTATAAATCAATTGTTATGTATATGTCGCAGCCAACTAGCTTAACTAGCCGTTGAATGACCAGCCTAGGCTTTTGGTTAAACGGCGCCGTTCAACTTGCAACCTAAACGATATTCATCGACCAACCAACTAGGCAAATAACTTCAAGTGTATCGATAACGTTCAAGTGCTTGTCTAGCCTAGTAATTTAGATTTAGTTCTACTTCCTACCACTAGGCGTTGTAATCCACGGACTGTCAGTATGGCATCGGCAAGCATCAATATTGTTGATGTTTATCACTGTTTGTTTGGGTTGACGCAAAAAAAAGGATAATGGAAGAGTGTAGTGTATATTTCAGAAAGTGTTATTTCGTTTAGACCGTCCAGACCGTGGCAAGTCTGCCACCTTTTGGTTGCCAGACCTTCTAAAAATGTATAGTTGTAGGCCTGCTGTGAATCAGTATTGTGTATTGATTATTGAAGAGCGATATATATATATATATATATATTATGAAATTTATAAGCATCACTTGCATACAATATATAATATATTTTTGTAGTAGCGTGGTATTTTAACTTGACTACAAAGCATTTGGTTTATATGTATGTACTGTGCTATAAACCAAAATTTTCATAAAACACTGTGGGGAAACAAACACCTTAATTACGAAAATAAACACTTTCAAATGTCAGAAATTTCATCTTGTTTTTACAAATGGTCTCTTTATTGTATGAATTATCTAGGCATTAGCCAGTTCGGCGACGTTTATTAAAAAGACTAGACTGTTAACTGAACGGCTAATTAAACAAGTTGACAGCGACATAAATAAAATAGAATTGGAAATAATTTTGTTATTTATTACAATAACAACAACAAAATGTAGAATAACTTTTTTACGAGTTTTTTTACAATACTTGGTTTTTTGTTGTGGGTATATACAAGGTGATTCATTTTCATCAAGGCAGTAATCGTAAAACCAGTTATTGTCCTCCTAAGAGTATGAAACTATTACTTTTAAATAAATTGTAACGATGGTCATTGAAAGTAAAATGTATATACAAGTAAAAAATCCATTTCCTGAAATGAAAACAAACAATTGTTGAAATACCATGTATAGACAGTGTTGATTACTCTATCACATTACACATATACCTATACATGTCACACATACATGACTGATAATCATATATTAATACATACTTTAAAATTTGCATCTAATGTGTGCCCTCATGAGTAAACAGTGATGTTTACAAAAACATGTTTCAAACAAAAGTTGTTTATTTTTTGATAAGGAACATTTTCTTCTTCGAAACTAATGTTCTATCTTTAACGGTTTACAAGATGGATCCTACGGATCCAAGACCCAATTGACCAAGTTGCTCATTTACGAACTCGACCTTACTTTTTACTCTTGAGTGCGCCATAAAAAATTCAGCTTGATATCTTTTTTTGTTTTTGAGTTATCGTGTTCACAGGCGGACGGACGGATGGACAACCGAAACTGAACTAACTAGATGATTCTATGAACACTTATACCAAAATTTTTTTCGTAGCATCAATATTTTTAAGCTTTAAAAACTTGGGACTAAACTTAGTATACCTTGATATATTTCATATACATGGAATAAAAAAAAATACCATTTTTCATTTATTTTAAAGTAAATTATATAAATCCAATTTGATCATCCTATACATGCGATGCATACGAACAATTGCAGAAGTACATACAATAATCTATACATCAAATAAATTCTATTTTCGAACATAGAATACAGTTAATATAACAACTGAATTCAAACTATTGTTCTCGTAATTCAATTTTATCAATTGAGACAGAAATCGTTATAATTTTAACCTTTAGAATTTGAATTACGTGACATTCATACCAACATTATTAAATATTATTAGATGCATTTTAATGCAAAATTTATGTCAATTTAAAATGTAACACAATACTATTCATAATAGTTCGATTTCATCGAAACTCTATATTTATACTTATATCGATATCGATATATGAAATATTGACCATCGTTATAGAAAAGAAACAGATAAAAAACCTGCTTTTGTGATGGATGATACACTTTCGTTGTGGGCAAAATAGTTGGAGGGGGCAACTGAATCGATCGCAGTGCTCCTCTCTTATGAAATTTGCAATAAATCACACGTTTTGTTTAAAATGACTTTTTAATCGACTTCAAACAAAAAAGGAGGAGGTTATAAATTCAACTGTATTTTTTTATGTGTGTTACCTCAGAGATTTTGACTGAATGAACCGATTTTGACGATTCTTTATCTATTTAAAAGCTGGTGCTTTCCATGTGGTCCCATTTTATTTTGATCCAGTTCTGACAGCGGCATCTATGAGAAAACCATAAAAGTCTTAAATTTTCATTAAGTATGCACGACAAGAGGACGAATAACTCAATATCACGCCAACCGATTTCGATGGTTCTTTTTTTAGTAACAAATTAGTTAGTGTACTTCAGATTCACTAAAAATCACAAAGTACAAAAAACTTTTAACAAAAAGAAAACCGACTTCAAAAGAACACCAAGCCAATGTAGCAAACTGTTGTGTCAGAGTTGTTTCCTTGGCTGACACCGACTCCAAAAATAGTTTTTTTTTATTTTGTGATTTTTAGTGAATCTGAAGTACACTAACTAATTTTCACTAAAAAAAGAATCATCGAAATCCGTTGGCGTGATATTGAGTTATTCGTCGTCTTGTCGTGCATAGTTTTATGTTTTTCTCATGGATGTCGTTGTCAGAACTGGACGAAAATAAAATGGGACCACACGGAAAGCACCAGTTTTCAAATAGATAAGGAATCATTAAAATCGGTTCAGCCATTCGACAGTTCTGAGGTAACACACATTAAAAAAAAATACAGTCGAATTGATAACCTCCTCCTTTTTTGTTTGAAGTTGGTTAAAAATGATAAATAACACTTAGTGTTGTTTCATTTTAAACATTAGAATCGTATATCCTTTTGTGTTTGAATCGTAGAAAATCTCATAAAGTATAAATTATAAACAGTGATAACATTTGTTTAAATTTTCATAAATTAAGTTAAATCTTTAAAATACATATATTTAGTGACTAAACAAACTCCTCACTTCACGTTTAAGCTAAACTAAACTAAACTAAAACTAAACTCATTCGTAATTAACACTAGCACTAGAAATCCAACAACATTTATGTACCTACATTCAGTTTTATTCTAAATTGTAAAATATATATAATATGCAAATGCTTCAAGCTATATATAATGCATAGTAAACTTGTAGTTTAAACTGTATACGGGGTGGAAAAATTTAATCGATAACGGGAAAAATATTGTAAAGTTAGGTAACTAAAATCACCAAAAATTTGAGCTCAAAGGGCGACATCTTTTAAACGCCTTGAAATTGACCAAAAACCTCGGGACCATCTAGAAGTCATTTCCAGCAAGAGATAGAAAAGATCACTTTAAATTACAAAGTAGTTACATCAAATAAAAAACATATGCTGTTCAAGACTAAAAATGAATTAGCCTTTTTCTTCTGAAGATTAAAAAAAGATCCTCTAGATGGCAGAATATATTTGTACCCCCCCTAGTTTTTTAATCTTCAGAGGAAAAAGGCTAATTCAATCTCTTAAGTTAGTTAAAAAAAAAGGGAGATGAAAAATCAACAAAGTTGGAAACTCGCCCATTGTAGGAAATCGACTCAAAATTTTTGTATGTGTGTGTTTAGACCAATGTCATATTAATTGGAAAGTACATTTTTATCTAGTCCTAGAAGTTCGCTCAAGCTAATTCTCCAGAAAAATCAATTTGAGAAAATAATTTTAATGCTATCAAGTCGTCATAGCTTAAATATAACGTTATCATGCTCATTTGAAAATACAGCACTATCGAAAAAAAGTCGTCAAAAAAAGTTTGTTAGGCACGCCAAAAGGAAGTCTGTATTAATCGTTTAACAAAAACGGTGATGTTCTACAGACTATCTCTTATATCTTACTTATTAGGTGACTTTTAGAAGGTCACGATCCATTTGCACTGTCTTAAACATGTCTTCCTTTTCCAAAATTGTTTATTTGAAATATTTTTCTAAATTTAAATTAACCTACAAAATTTGTGTCATTATCGATTAAAAATAGTCCAACGAGTATACATATATGTAAACATCAATAGAAAAATTAAATATTTGAAAATATACCAAATATAATTAAATATGGCAGTTTGTATAACTTTGTATCATGGGAATTATCTCTGATTTTTTAAAACTAAAAATAGTCAGTTATTTAAGAACTTTATTTATACTTGGATATCAATAATTGTTTTGTTACGAATCATAATTAGCCTGTACACACAATGAAGTCACAATCTTTGAATAATAATAAATTATACCTAAATACATTTAAATACATGCTCACAATTTTAGATAAATATGGTGGAAGCGCAAATAAAAACATAGTACATTGTAAGATGTAATATAACGCATCATTTATATGCGTTTCCACCATTTATTTTATGAGGTATAATGTTATTATTATTGTGCTGAACCCTTAAAAACATTTTACAGTGAACTGAATTGTGAATCTAAGCCATTCCACTTGAAAACATACACAAAATTTCATCAAAATCCGTACTGCCATTTCATCCATTACAGAATAAAATTTATTTTTTATGAAATGTATCAGATATCCCTGTAATGAATGGGTTATTTAAAAAAAAATATGGTAAAGAATACTTTTAATAAAAATATCAAAATTTCGAAAGCTTCTATCCTCAGACCGATATTCCGTGGACAATCATACAACACCGTAGTTTTATCAACTTTAACAGACAATTCAACTGCTGCATATTCCTCACGACTTTTACTTTCAAGTAGACCAAAATTCGTTAGATAAGCAAGCCAGTGCCAAATTCCAAAAAATTTTACTCTTGGTATTTTTGTAGAGATATTTGTTATCTTTCATTCAGTAAACATATGAATGAAGGTCGACCCTAATTCGGATTCTAGACTATTAATTGTATGTGTTAAAATCTTTGATAGTTTAATTGATACATGTTCAAATCTTTGATTGATTTAATATTATCAATAAACTTATTGCAACAGTTTTGTTTTTGTTAAATCCTGTATCGTTTAAATGTTAGATGCATCTATTCAGGAATATCATCACTATATAGCCTGACATCGGTAAAGGAGTCCACATTTAATTTGAGAATTACCAACTATCAAAGTTATATTATAATTAAGTTAAAAGTGACAATGAATGACGGTATTTAATTTCATTAAAATTATACAGTTTGCCTTTCAAATTATTTCCAATTATATTGTATCAATAACTTTACCGATTATGATACTGCGAATTATTCAAATTGTATATTTAAATAAAAGTAACATAAAGCACTTTATGTCATATACGTTTCAGGCATTATTCTCGTCTAGAAATTAGAAAAAATCGATTTTTTTTAAAGGTTAGACAGTCAAGAATATGTTTTTAAACGAATTTTTCAAAATTCGAATCAAAAAAGGAATTGCAATAATTTATAAAAGAGAGTGATCCTAAATGACACATTTTTATCTTATGGAAGCGGGATATTTTTTAGCCCATTTTTATATAAACATTTTTTAATATTTGGATATCAATAGTAGGTTCCCACACTTATTTTACATTACCAGTATTTTTGGAAATTTTCATACAATCTCCACAGCACTCTAAGGTCTCCATTGAATTCGCTATACGTGGTGATTTACCAGTAACACACTTGTTGAGCGGATATGTCGCAGGCAAATAGCTTAATTAGCCGTTCAAATATCATCCTAGCCTTTTTACAAAACGACACTGTTCAACTAGCGATATGATTGACAATCAGCCGTAACGTCTAATATAGTATTTAATAGCTGGCTAAAGCTTAGGCCATTCCTACTTTATGAACACCGTTTCTTACATCAACAATTTTCCCTTGAATATTTTTCATGTCCAAAAGCCCACAATCCACTTTGGTGGGTAAATACGAAACACATCTTCTATCAATTCTGTAAAAGAATGTTTATACAAAATTTGAAGTAGATTGGACCAAGAAATCGCATTGTCAAAAAACCACCCCTCCAAGTTTCTAGTGTCAACGATCAACGGTTTATGTTGTGCGTTAATCCATCAGTCAGCCAGTCATTCAGGACAAAGCATTTTATATGTATAGACTAGGCAAATAGATAAAAGCTATCGATCCAAGTCATTGGCCTAGCTATTTGATTGAATGGCTGAATATTTTCAGGCCGCTAGTTGAATGGCGCCGTTTAGCAAAAAGGCTAGACTGTTTATTAAATGGCTAATTAAGATAATTGGCTGCAAAATATATACCGTATTCTCTGAGGTACCCTCTAAGTAGGTGCACACACACATACATTATTCAAAATGTAATGATCCGTTCCGGTATCCGTAACATAGGTACAAGCAAAGCAATGATTACTAATAATATTATTATTAGATATATGTCCTAACAGGTCATTAAATACCACCCCCAGATCGTTTGGTTTGAATGCTTGTATATGGTTTATATTCGAAGGGAAGTCAATATGGAACACTGCAGTAGTTTATTAATATATAATTAGTTTTAGAAACATTTACAAAATATACTTCACTCACAAGCGGATCATATTTCATAATAGATAGGCAATTATGTTTATTTAATAATAGATATGCAATTATATTTCATAATTGTTAGGCAAGTATTTGAGTTCATTTTAATATTTTCTCCGAGTGAAAATGAACCAGTTCCCGGCCACTACTCCATGAACCATTTGGAGCTCTTTAAGAACAGCAGGAGTGCTGTGACGACGACGGATTTTAGGTTGGAGAGGTCGTCACAGAGAGGCTGGATAAAGTAAGTCTATCTTCTCATGGCAAGAGCTGGGCAGTGACAGAGAAGATGAGACAATGTATCCTCCTCCGCACTACTGTGACATCGCCTGCAGTAGTCGTGATACACTGCCAGGCCTAGACAAACAGTGTCCTGTAATAGCCGCAACCTCTTTGCTAATAAAGCCGTTGGAAGTGATATGAACGCCTACGATTGTGCTCGGACCATATCTGTCTTGTAGTACTAAAAGTACGTTCCTCCTTCCATCTTAGATTGGGTCCGGCAGCATTGTGCCATTTCTAGCAAGCTCGTCCGCTGCAAAATTTCTGGGAATGTCTCTGTGTCCCGGTATCCATACCAGGTTTACATTCATTTGTTCCGACATCTCATTTAAGGACTCACGGCAGTCCTGTGCTACCTTTGAGGTTAGATAGACAGAGCTGAAGGATTTAAGGAATGATTGGCTGTCGGTGAAGATTATAATGTCACTGCACCTAAGGGTGTTCAGTCTTAGACATTAATATACCTCATAAATAGCAATCACTTCCGCTTGATACACGCTTCAGTCATTCGGCAGCCGAAATGACGCAGATCGAGATTTTCAGAGAAGATCCCACAACCCCAAGAAGAACTAGCGCCTAAATAATTTCTAATCTATTCATAATTATTTCTCTGATTATTCAGTAGATTACATAATCTATTTGATAGAAGATTATAATTTAATATGTTTGATAGCACAATATAATTTAATCTATTAATTGTGATTAATTATTTGTGATTATATGAAAAATCATCCATCTCGTGTTAGTTGTCTAACACTGAATTGTTCCGAATTTTAAAAGTCGGTGTTCGGGATGAAAATAATAAATTTCTGTCAGAGTTAAAAATGTTGTACCGTTTGTAAAATATCCTGAAGGTACATAAAACATTTATAAATTGAAAATAAACAATTCAGTACAATTACAACTGTTACATGATTTTAATTTAACATTAGTTAACTGCTTCACTCTTTATTAATTAATTTTTTTGTAAATATTGGAAAAACATTAACAAAACAGTGATGCTGCCTGCTAATATTATAAAACAAAACATGATGTCGTGTCCGATTGTGTTAGCAAAAACATGGTCTATAAAACTTAATTTACACAACAACAAAAAAATAAAATCGTCGTGCAGGAGATACGTCAGTTAAGCGAATAAAATTGAAAAATAAGTATTGATCAATATTTCGTACGTCAAAGAAAGTCATTATGTAAAAACTGTTGAACAATTTTGGACAATTTCAGTAGTTGCCCACCGGCATCGATGAATAATTTCGATTTTGAATACATTCCTAAAAAATAACAATGTTTCATATAAACTTTCATCCCTTATTCTACACCCTTAAAGAATGAATTTTCATAAAAAAATGGAGACAGAAAACTTTTGTCTCAAACCATGCGCACAAATATCAATTTTTACATTTCTAACTTCAAAAAGACAAAGTTTCATATAAACTTTCGCCCCCTTTTTTAATGCCTTGAACTTTTCCAAAATAAACTCATACAACAAACTTTTTTCTTGAACCATGAGCTCACATATCATTTTTTACATTTCCAACTTCAAAATTGACCAAGTTTTCCAACCCTCGTTTGTACCCCTTAGGGTATGAATGACCAAAAATCACTTTGTAGTGCACACTCCAAAATTTCATGATCCTAGATCTAGCAGTTTTAGCTGGGCGTTGATCGATTAATCAATAAATGATAGCGATATTGAGTATTTTTTCTATTTTAAATATATTCACCTTTAATGATACAGTTGCCATAGTAAATGTAATAAATACTTTTTCGCAGAACATCAAAATTCGCAGGCTAGTGAAGTATTTTTAAACTGCCCATAATTTATTCGTTATATGGAGGTACTTTGACAAATACAAAATATTTATTGTTTAAGCTAAATTGAATGCCCTTAATGAAAATGTATACAAATCAATTTTGGAAAATTATTATTGGAATTTAATTGTTTGAATACCCTTAAGCTCTCAATGTTCATATTTCAACGCAAATATATTCTCTTTACATAATAGCATGCGAAAAAAAGTCATTTTGTGTGGTGCTTATTAGTCTCATATTTATGTTTATTAATTTTAATGTCTCGATTACATTATTCACCTTTTTTTTCCTGTGGAATGAGGCAAAAAAAATTTTTTCCATTTCATATTTTTATCCCATTAATTGAGGCATATACTTTAATAACACTTTTGGCTCGATAGTCTCAAAAAAGAGAAGTGTTTTCCAAATCATTAGACGCAATTTGTTTGTATTCTCGTCAAGCGCATGTCTTCAAGCAGCCTCACCTGCTGGATTTTAATGTACGAGGCGTCGTTAGATTCGTCTAATACAGAGAGTAGCGCAATTTCCATTTTAATGATTTTAAGATTATTTCTCCAAATGTACATATACAGAATGTTCGATTTACATTTAGGCATATAAACATCACGAGTATGACAGAATACATGCGTTAAGCAATGCATCTAAGTGAGTGGTATTATATACATGTGTTGAAGCTTCGATATTGAGATAGTTGTAAGACGCTTGGAGAGTCGGTGTTTCTTACTTGAATAGATAAACTACAACAGATAAGCCACGATACAAGTCACTTTTGCAATTTCATATAACACCTATAATATCTCTTACTTAGATGTATTGCTTAACGCATGTACTCTGTCATACTCGTTATATTTAAATGCCTACATGTAACTCGAACATTCTGTATAGCAATGGAGGTGAGAATGATTCAACTCAAGTTTAAAAATGTTAGAATACTTCATCTTTTTATTTCGTGTACGTTTATATTGTTAAGAATTATTATTATTTTATAAAGTTATTTACATTATTTATTATTCAAACCAGAAAATATTCTAAATTTTCAAAGTAAAATTTCTATGTAAACAAATACGTAAAATGAAAAGAATTGTAACGTGCAGTCACTTCAAACGTCTTACTTCCGTTTAAATTGACTCAAAATGATATAATATAATAGTATAATAGAAATTACAATACTTATACGTAATTCTATTATGTTGGGTAAAATTGAATTAGAACTTGTCTATTTATTATTGAATTGTATAATAATACAATAATATTGTACAAAGAGAGGCAAGCAAATATTAAAAGAGCATAAATTGAAAATAATGGTACGGAAAAAAGAGCGAAATATTTTTAATATTCATTCGAGTATTAGCTGTTATTGCTAGTTATTTAAAAAAGAAATTACTAGTTATTTTTTAAATCCATATAAACTTTATGCTTTAATTTAAGCTAAAAAAGCTTTTTTTGTCTTTAAAAGTTTAGTTAAAGTCCAAAAAATATCATCTAAGCTATCGAAACCGTTTTTTAATCGTCCATTTAATCAAAAATTTTATATTAAAGTTCAAATTTTTACAAGGTTAATATTAACATCTTTTATGAATGGTTTTGAATCAAAAGAGTTAATACACATAAAGAACGCGAGGGATCGAATGATGAATGTGAGAGAAGAATGTTAGTGAGTTCCCCTGTGTCCCTGTCATAGTCATATGATTTGAGATTTTGAGACCATTGAGATTTTGTGTCTGCTTTTATATTTGTTTTGTACCAAGAGATTATATACAGTTTTGTATTATTTTTTCTGAAAAATAAAAAAGAATGGAATATGCAGATTTGCACTTAGGTTATGGCACTTGTTGGCAGTCATTTGTGTCAGGAGATTAGTAGTTTTTAAACTATTAATTGGGTTAGTTATTTCAATGATATTCTATTTATTTTTTAAAAATAAAAATAAGAAATACTACCTCAAAGTATAAAGATAAAGTTAAACAATAGATATTAAATTATTTTATACGAGTAGATATTATTTATATTATTGTATAAATATATTTTATATTATTTGAAGAAAAGCTTTTAACTTTACAATATTCAATTCAATTATGGTAATTGATATATATTACTACCTACCATCTCTATCCCTATTTATTATAAATGTGAAAGTAAGGATGTTTGGTTGTTTGTTTGTTACGCTTTCACGCAAAAACTAGCGATTGGATTTTAATGAAATTGTAGGACAATATAGCTAATACAGCAGAATAACACATGAGCTATAATTTATAAAGATATATTTAAAAAATAATAATAATTAAAAAAAATTAATTTAATCTGACATCTTACTACTCCATCTATGATCATTTTGAATCATAAATTAAAGATATCTGAAAATTTTTTAAATAGTTAAACAATTTATGGCCATCTTTTCTGATATACTTAATTCTCATCTTTTCTGATATGGTCAATGAATTTTTGACTATTTTACACTTAAAAAAATTGAAAACTGTGCATATATTTTAGCTGTGTAAAATAATCCCTTCGAGTGTTATGGAAGTAAGATAATTTAAATCAAGAGAGGTGGAGGCCATAAAGCGGTGGTATTTACTTTTAAGCTCAGTGAAGCGGGCGGGTATTAAGCTAGTATTGATATATATGTCGTAGCATTACATCATTTCAACACAATCTAAATCAACTAGCCATATTGTAATCTG
Organism: Chrysoperla carnea; assembly: GCF_905475395.1. Classification (NCBI taxonomy): domain Eukaryota; kingdom Metazoa; phylum Arthropoda; class Insecta; order Neuroptera; family Chrysopidae; genus Chrysoperla; species Chrysoperla carnea. The sequence goes on along the minus strand of NC_058338.1, from coordinate 12,323,911 downwards.
ACTGCCACTGTTTCAATGAAGTGGCAAACGATAATAGTAGTGCTTGTCGCGATGAAGAAAAACAAAATCCAATTGCTACCAAGGTTGACTTTTTCTTAAAGACATGTCGAATCGATCGCAATCACGACCAATACCCGGTTGCCAGTTAATGTGAATCAATACCCGAAGTTTCAAAAGCTGATATGGTATACGAAGCCAAGCAGAGTCGCCTCTTACAAACAAATGCTGAAAGTTTGATGTTCATTCACCACAATTTGCCACTTGTTAATTTTGAGCACTAAAATAATTAATAAAACAAAGATTTTTATAAATTGGCACTACATATTCGGTGTGGTACTAAAGTCGTGTGAGTGCGACTCCTATAGCCCACACGACTAACTTCCCAGGCGGGAAATAAACAGTAAATAAATGTCTTGTTAGCCTTCATAGATCTTCGAACATGTACTACTGCTTATGCTGGAACGATCATTATCTCCATAGATAAAAAATGTGTTTTATCCACTTTTCAGATTCTATTTATTCAGTTTCTTCCAGTTTTTTTATTACCATTAAAAAGGGCTCAACTAATTCTCCTGAAAACTCTTTCAGTTCTTGAATACGCGATTACGGGTCGAATAAGTCCAGTCACGTGTTAATGTCATAAATGGCTCGCGAGATAATCGATACGCACACACAGACATCACATTAAAAAGGTTAGATTCAGATATTGCATCCTTGAAACCGCGGAAATATGTAAAACTAGATAGTGTGTAAAATAGTAAGAATTTTTCGAATATTACTATCCGTAATTCCCAAGAGTAATAATTTTCAAGAGAATACAGACAGTATGTGATAGTAGGATGTTGATATTCTGTAGAAGGTATAAAACGTAACTTAACTGGTAACTTGATGATAAAGATGCTCTTATAAAATTTCTATTATTGATTTCAAAATAATATATTTTCTTTCATTTGATGATATTCACTTGATTACATTTCAATATGCAATGGAGAATATTTTTAAGATAACAAAATAGAAAATAAACAAACAATTCAAATAAAAATAATATGTCAAGGTCAATCATTCTTCTAACGTACCTTCTTCTAACGTCTACGTTACGTATGTAATTGATCCAATGTTTGAACCAGTAATAAATGTTAAGTATTTATTACTATTGTTCATTTTGTAAATTGTTTTCACAATAAAAATTATTGTGTTACAATATGCTGTTTAGATTTCATTTTGATTAAGGATGTATGAGTATGGCAACAATAATTGATTTAAAAGGCTCAAATTTTTTTTATGCGTAGACTTTTACTCATAGAATATGTGATTAAAATTTCAATAAAAATATCAGTGGTTAAGATATCCATGCAAATTTTTAAGATAAATATCATTGAAAATCAAAATTAAATACATTTGCTCTTAAGGAGGAATCTCATAATACGACATATTTATACCATGCATATATTATGTAATATGCAAGGTATACTAAGTTTAGTCCCAAGTTTGTAACGCTTAAAAATATTGATGCTACGAACAAAATTTTGGCATAGGTGTTCATAAAATCACCTAATTAGTCCATTTCCGGTTGTCCATCCGTCCGTCCGTCCGTCTGTGGGCACGATAACTCAAAAATGAAAAAAGATATCAAGCTGAAATTTTTACAGCGTACTCAGGACGTAAAAAGAGAGGTCGAGTTCGTAAATGAGCAACATAGGTCAATTGGGTCTTGACCTATGGGTCAGTAGGACCCATTTTGTAAACCGTTAGAGATAGAACAAAAGTTTAAGTGCAAAAAATTTTCCTTATCAAAAAATAAACAACTTTTGTTTGAAACATTTTTTCGTAAACATCACTGTTTACCCGTGCAAATTAGGCGTAAATTGTATAGTATGTATTATATAAATTGTATATGTATGTGCAATGTGATATAGTAATCAACACTATTTATGCATGGTATTTCAACAATTGACTCCGTCAAGAGTTTGTTTTCACTTGTTTTCTTTTCTTTTCTTACTGTTTTGCAAAGATGGCGAGATGAATCAATTCATTAGCTAAATTCAAGTTTCTGGGGCCACGGCCCCGCTGACCCTGTCCAAAATTCGGCGCTAATTTATTGGATAAATTCAACCTGTGTTTAACTTACTTGTGACATTTTTTCACTTCTATTCTGTTTTCGACATATATGAATGAAAAAACTTTTTTAAAAATCATTCTACAAAGTATTTTATTATAAATTTATTGAGATATTATTCTTAAAATTCTGCTACAAAATTTTTATGAATTAATTCATTCTTTTAAAGTAATAAAATTCAGACATGTTTCATCAATTTATTTAACTAGCTTGATACCCGCCTACTTCACTGAGCTTAAAAGTAAAAACCACCGGCATATGGGCTCCACCTCTCTTGATCTAACTTATTCCCCTTCCATGACGCTCGAAGGAATTATTTTACACAGCTAAAATATTTATATTATTATAGTATATCAGGAAAGAAGACCATGAATTGTTTGACATTTACTATCATAAATTTTTATAGAAATCTTTAATTTACGGTTTAAAATGATTATCATAGATGGGGCAGTAATCTGTCAGATTAAATTTATTTTTTTAAATTATTAAATATATTTTTATAAATTATAGCTCATGTGTAATTCTGATGTATGAGCTATATTGTTGTACAGTTTCATTCAAATCCGTTTGGTAGTTTTTGTGTGAAAGCGTAACAATCAAACAAACAAACATCCTTACTTTCACATTTATAATATATAGGGATTTTAATACTCTTTTAAATTTGTTCTCATATTTTATATGATGAAGTAATAAAATAATAATAAAAAATATTTTATTTGTTTGTCACTTTATCCAAATAAGATATTGATTGAGGTTGTCGTAAAACTGAATAGAAAACTGCTCTGTGGTTCTGAAAATACAAAAGCCACAAACAATTGTTTTAACTTAATACGATTCACACATTTTTCTAATACCGTTTAAATTGATCGTAAAACTTTATTTTCAAACATTGATGTATTTGTTTTCAATGGGTATAATAACATTTTTATACCATGTATATATGAAATATACATAGTATATTAAGTTTAGTCCCAAGTTTGTAACGCTTAAAAATAATGATGCAAGGAAAAAAAGTTTGTCATAGGTGTTCATAAAATCACCTAATTAGTCCGTTTCCGGTTGTCCGTCCGTCCGTCTGTGGACACGATAACTCAAAAACGAAAAAAGATATCGAGCTGAAATTTTTACACCGTACTCAGGACGTAAAAAGTGAGGTTAAATTCGTAAATGAGCATCATAGGTTAATTGGGTCTTGGGTCCGAAGGACCCGTCTTGTAAACCGTTAGAGATAGAACAAAAATTTAGATGTAAAAAATGTACCTTATCAAAAATTAAACAACTTTTGTTTGAAACATTTTTTCGTAAACATCACTGTTTACCCGTGAGGGCGCCAATTAGTCGGAAATTTTATAATATGTACTATACTTGATTATCAGCATGTGTCACATGTTTGTATGTGTAATGTGATAAAGAAATCAACACTGACTATGCATGGTATTTCAACAATTAACTCAGTCAATTGTTTGTTTTCACTTGTTCATAAAATTTTTTTTCTAAGACAAAATTATTTTTTATAAATTCAATGATATTATTTCGAGTTATTCCGATACGTTAGTGTCATTTGTTTCGTAATACGACTAACTTTGTTTAATTCTTTCTTGATAAAACTTAGTTAAAATCGACCATCTCTATATATTATTTCTCGAAAGTGTTTTTCTTTTAATCTGTATCAAAAATCTACCTTAGTACTTTTGTGAACCAGATTTTTAGTAGATACACAAAATAATCTAATATTCTATGAATATAATCTCAGTTTTAAATTCTATCTATTAAGGATGTATGAGCATGGTAGTGGGGGCACAAATTTAAAAATAGATTTTTCAATTTTGATGATAAATTTATATTATTACTTGACGATATAAGACGAAAAGTAAGAATAAAATTTTTCGATATCTGGCTTAATTTTCAAAATATCGAAAATTGAAAATTTTGTTTAATTATTAAGCTTTCGATATTTCGAAAACCAAGACACATATCGAAAAATTTTATTCTTATTTTTCGTCTACATTCATGAAGTTATAACAAAATTCATCATCAAAGTTGAAAATAAGATAAAAATAATTTCAACCCTTAATCTACCCTGCTCTTACATCCCTTATATGGACGGTGACACTTAGTTTTTTTCTTTTCTAATTCATTGCTAATATGTTTACTTTCTATTAAAAAGTTTTTTTTTTAAATTTGTTTTCATTCATTCCAAATGAAAATTATCAAAAACTTCCAAAATATGTCGTTTTTTGAGATTCCTCCATAAGACCCAATGCATTTTATATTGATTTTTAATGACTTTTTTCTTAAATATTTGCACGGATACCTAAGCTGAAATTTTAACCACATATTCTTTGAGTAAAAGACTACCTACAAACAAATTTTGAACCTTTAAATCAAACATTGTTGTCATGCTCATACATCCTTAATAACGAATTTTGAATATTCATTTATTTCTAATCATATTTGTAAATCAGTTAGCCCAACCCTGATTTAGTACATAGTGCCATTTAATTGGCAACAAAAATGACATTCTATTTATATCCATGTTTAAATTTAGCACACATTGTTTTTGAACATTACACAAATCAAATAGACCGCTTGATGACAATCTGACAAATTTCATTTACATACCAAAATTTAATGCTTTATTTCATTGTGAATTCGCTCTTTATAAAATGCTGCATAATATATGTTAATTACGTTAAAAACATGAAATCGTTGTAAAAAATTATATTCAGTTGACTACAAGTGAAATTTACAAAATTTAAAAAACCCCCGACAAATGCGGTTTGTTTTTTGTAAACCGATTTTTGGAAACTTAGCTATAAAATGTTCTCAATGAAGTTGGTTCGACGGGTTAAGGGCTACGATGTCACTGAGAAACACTCGGACGCGCAGATAAACACTTTAAACTTATAACACTCCTAATCAACGTCAAAGTGATGGTCAAGGACATCAAATGAAATGAAAAGAATACTTAGAGAGCTATCATTTTTTGAGACAAATTTTTGGAAATATTTTAATTGAAATTGAAGTATTTGGGTTTACTTTGTTCTTTTGAATTATTGTTTTGAATTACCTCATTATTTGACCATTATTTCACTTTTCAAAATGAATTGAGCCAGGTTTATTTGACCATTCATTTCCATAGTAATTATTCATGCCTTTTCCAAACTGAATCGATTTTGAAGATCATGCCGAATTTTTTTCTTTCTTAGCTCGCACATGAAACATAGCTAAAAACACTCTCCGTTAAATAACCTTTCAAATGAAACCAAAAAAATTAAAATCGATTTATCCGTTTAGGCGCTACTATGCCACTGACAGACAAACACACAGACACACAAACATAGCGGTCAAATTTATAACACCCCTTTTTTAGTTCGGGGGTCAAATAGAGTGAAAATCGTTAAAAGAAATTGATTAAAAGTGAAATTTCTTTCGATTTTTTCATAAGATATTTCTATAAATGCGTATACTATCTTGACTAGAATGTCATTTTTTTTCGTCTTTGTCATCATTGTATTGCTCGAATTCAATCATTAAAAGATAATTTACATAAAGAATGTAACAATTCCAGTATTTTGAATGAATAAATGTTATTTAAATGTTAAAATCAATAGATTTTCAAAATGAAATTGGGATAATAATAAACAAATATATAAATTTTGACTATATCGTGACTGAAAACGGAAAAAATAAATGTTATGCATATAACATAGACATATTATGGCATACAATATACTCATAAATTTATATGTAAATAAAATATATAAATTTCGCACCCCTTGTAAAAGCAGCCTTATCAGTAAAAGTAATATTGGAAGTTTGTACAAATTTAGAAGAGTAGTAAAAGAAATTAGAATCGTTTTTGTATTGAGGTGGTGCACGTACGAAAAATTAAGTCACGGGATTACTCTTTCAATTCTTGGTTAGAAAGTATAAAAGAAAAAAATCCTTTTTGCAACTGCATGATGTTAGCGGAGGAAACTGTACATAAGGCGTATAACTCAAGAAATCAACATACAGAGGTGCAAATTCAAGTCAAATTGTTCTAATTTTGTTTTCTATAGTCTTAATTAGGGCATTTTTGATAATGATACTTTTCCTGGAAAATGCGATTCAAATGTCTAATGTCTACAACTAATCACAAAACCATTGTTTATAGGAATAAAACGTGGAATTCAACTCCTAAAATCTTAAAAATACGTATCAAAACACTACTTCAATGTTATCGAGATTAAAAAAAAATGCGCGTTACAAATATACTAATTCACTAGCGCTTACAAAAAATCAAGCGCTAAGATGAACGCCAAAGCGCTACCTCTAACTGTACTGATTTAAACTTCATGGAACAATGACAAGATCTTTGAATTTTTTATATTAAATTCTCCTCTTCAACTTGACTTTCCTAACACCAATTTCCATTTTACTAATATTAATCGAAATATGTCCACCTTCAACATTTAACTAACACTTTATACTGAATCATTTTATTTATCAGATAAAATCAAATTGTTTACATTTTATTGATTATCTTATAATATTTTAATTTACTGTGGAGTGTAAAAGTGCTGCTTTTTGTAAAGAGATATTTCAATTAGTCAATCAATCAATATGCTACACAACCTCTATTGACTTAAGAAGCACAGCTGCTATTTTAAAATCAGAAATTTAAAAAAAACAAGTGAAAAGAAACAACTGTCTAAGTTAATTGTTGAAATACCCTGTATAGAAAGTGTTGAATATCAGTGCTTGCATTATTTTTTTTTATAAATAAGAAGAGTTTATAGTACCAACACAATTATGACGACCTTTCGTCCGCACATTTATTTGGTTTTCGTTCAAATTTGCGCTCAAAAGTTTCCAAAGTTTCGTCCTAATTTGCGCTCTCACGGATAAACAGTGACGACAAAATTTTTACATTTCAACTTTTGTTCTATCTCTAACGGTTTACAAAATCCAAGATCCAATTGACCTATATTGCTCATTTACGAACTTAGCCTCACTTTTTACGTCCCTTTTTTAGTGAACTAAGATATAATAATTTTAAATTATAACGAATTGCCTATTATCCAGAAATCTAACCACCCCCCCCCCCCCAGGAAAGCAGATTATGGCTTTAATAGTATGAAAAGTATGAAAAGATATTGTATTACAAAACAATATAAAATAGATGTATTTATTTATAAACTGTACCATAAGCATCCGTACGATAATAAACTTTGTTTGTTCTTGGTTAAAACCCAAAACAGTAACTCGAGACAACGTTTGTTTTTTACAATTCGTGGCCTGTCTTTCGTACCTTAACATGTACCTTAACAGTTTGTAAAAAACTAAGAGTGGTATCCAACGAGAACCTTCAACTTTTCGTGGAAATATATATCATGAAAATATTAATCTAAGCATTCTCATTATGAAATATTATCTGATTTCATCAAAAGTATAATAACAAAATGAGCGAAGAAATAAACAAATAGATTACGCAGCTACCTGTCAAAACAAAAGACAATAACATGTTGAAAATTTCTACCAAAATTTTGAGAATAAACGCTCTTTATTTAATATCCGCTTGTTGGAAATTTAAAAATAGATTGAAATTTAATTAAATACTATAATTCGGACTCTTGTCACATAACATAAATACAAAATGTTAATTTAAAACTAAATTAACATTTTAGTCGAAATATTAATTTCGATTTAAATTAAAATGTATAGAGAATACGTTCGTTTGTACTCATATTTTATTTGTTCTGTTGTTTTCAACCTACTTACAAAATTTGGGGAAAATCGAAATTTATTTCGAATTTTATCGAGTTCTCATTTATAATCTTTGATAACAATTATAAAGATAATTAGCTACCTGCATCTGGATAAAGCTTATAAATGTTCGTAGGTAATTTTTGTTCATATTCTTATTGTATGCCGGAGCGGCAACAATGGGTGGGAAAGGCACTTTTGCTCCACTCCAAATTTTATTGGAGCTGCCATACCCCTCTTCCAATATTTCGGTAATTGGAATTAATACTAGATACATTTCTCGAGCAGAAACTCTAATAGGTGCAAAACTCAAATAATAAGCAGCAGGAATTTTTATTTTGTGCAACTTCTTAGCTGAGTTCACGTTGGACGTAAGCAAAAGATTACAGCGTTGTGTTTGTTTTGAGAACAAATGTCAAACGGTCAAGGTTTTAATAAAATGAAAAAAAGGTCGATCGACAGAAGATTACAATTGACTTCCTGACACCGGAAGATTTAAAAAAAAATATATTGTTTACTAATAATAAATGTCATAAACACTGAACGACTTTTATTTTAATAAAATATCAACCGATTAATTTTTTTCCTTTTTTTTTCATATCCTCATGATGATCAAGTCTTAAAAGGACTTGAAATGTCTTGAGGGTATTTTATTCTTTACTTCTACAATCATATAATATTTCAAATTAACAGTAACAAAAATGTTTTCAATCTACAATTATAAATCAATTCGATTGGATGGTTTCTTTGGTCTTATTTTTGTTATTTTTTAACCCCCGAACTCAAAAAAGTGGTGTTATAAGTTTGACCGCTATGTGTGTGTGTGTCTGTATTCTGTGGTATCGTAGCGCCTAAATGGGGGAACTGATTTTAATTTTTTTAGTTTCGTCTTTTTTTTTGGCTATGTTTCAAGTGCGAGTTTATGGAAAGGTGCGAGTTGTAAGATTAATTGTAAGGTAATTATTACACGCGGCACTCTCATTTTCATAAAATACATTTAAAGTGATGAAATGCATTTGTTTTAAGAAAATTAGTATTTCTTCTATAAGTGATTTCCTATTAATCTTTAGGCAATAAAATTTCAAAAACTGTTTTATATATCGAACAATTTTAGTTTTAATTTTCGCCCAATTTTCCCAAGCTTTTAAAAGAATTCATCAACAAAATTTGAAAGGTAAGTCTCAAATATTTTCATTGACTCATTTTTCTTTTTGAAACATCCTTAAAGTATCAAGTCTGGGCGTGGCTACAGGAGTGATCAAATCACTCCTGTATATTTGCTTAACGCAGAACAAAAATGAACGCCTTAAAGTTGAAATATTCTTGCCTAATAATAAAGTAAAAAAATTATTTAAAAAATGTTTCCAACCGAGATTCTGTGATTTTTATCCTTATTTTTACTAACCCAAAAGCTATGTAGCAAGTGATTTTTTGTAAGAAAAGAAATTCCTTCGTTACTTTCCTTTTCGATTTTCTGCTAATAATTTTCACTTTCGCTTTCATATTTTAGAAAAAACTTCCATATATTTAAGTCTATTTTATCATATTTGGTAAAAAACCCAAGCGGTCTGAGTTGTAAAAATATTTGTTTATTGATTTTGATTTGAATTCATGGATGTAAGTGTACTATTTACAATATTATACATGGCATGATTATTATACTTATAAAACGAAATTGATGGTTCGTTGAATGGTTGTGGGCTTTGTGGTTGGTTTATCTCTTTATTTTCTTTGTGGAACTGATTTGTGAGCATTTCTTTTCATTCTCCTTGCTTCTACGTTATTATACAATGAGTCCAATAAGTACCAATTTAAAATATCAAATTTTCTACTTATTTGAGTCCAATAAAACTTTTGTCTCTTAAAAAGAATTTTTTATTCAAATTTGTAATACACAACTAAAAAACGAATGTGAAATATGATGAAAACGATGTAAAAATTTGGCCATGTTTACCATAAAAATGTATAATTATCACAGCAGATAATTTTATCCAATTTTGATAAACCAAGTATGTAATCCTACTAAATGTGGGGTCTTAGTGCCGCAATCATGCACATAAATAATAGCTAGCGAAAAATTGACATCAGAGCTGAAAAGAATGACCCAAAATTAGTGGGTTTCAAAAAAAATTCCAATAAGATCGGATCAAATTTGCCGTTGTTATCAAAAAAATCGAATTTTTGAACTTTATGACGTCATCAGAATCCAAAAAATTTAATTTTGCTCCACCACATCCAAATTTTATCCAATTTTGATAAACCAAGTATGTAATCCTACTAAATTTGGTTCATATTTTTCAAATTTGTGATCAAAATTAACCTAACTCTAATAGGTTTCAAGAATGTGGAGTCCTGGTCCCGGAATCAAGCACATAAACGACAGCTAGGGAAAAACTGACATTACAGTTGAAAAGAATGACCCAAAATTAGTGGGTTTCAAAAAAAATTCCAATAAGATCGGATCCAGTTCTGACAGGTTACACGCAGGCACTGGAACACGAAAATAAATAAAAGCTTGTAAAGCACAAGGTTATTTAACAAGATGGTAGGGGATGTTTTGGCAGACACCATGGCTGACCTGTTGACCACTTACCTGACCCCTAGAGGTCACGATGACCTGGGTCGTGAATGCGTCTCTAAACTTTTACGTACTCTCAATATCCAGAGTAAAAAGATGGATTGGGAAGTTTCGGGGTCACAGTCAACGTAGTAAATTTTGAGTTTTAAAAACCAACAACCTTCTTTGATTGGTAATTTTTTTATTCCTTGCATGAAAAGTCAACTCAATCCAAGTATTTATTGAACGCACTGTACGTATGATATTTTATTAATTTTCACAACATTACATTCTCAAACACAAAGGCATACGACATTCTCTTTATATATTGTCTTTTTATTCCAGAATATTATTTACGGATAAATATGTTGTATCGCGCCGTGTACGAACCTAGCATTATCTAGCTGAGTCTTATACCTAGTCCATGTTCCAGATAACTATATGCGTGGCTTTAAAGCATATCGAGCTGGTTAATGACAAAAAATAGACGCACGGTTTCAAAATGTACCGTTATGGAAAAAACCTAGAGAAATAATATGATAGTTTAACATTATGTAATTTGTATATCATATCATATTTTTTGAGTTCATCACTTAAGGATGTATGAGCATGACAACAATGTTTGATTTAAAGGCTCAATTTGTTTGTAGGTAGTCTTTTACTCAAAGAATATGTGGTTAAAAATTCAGTTTAGGTATCCGTGCAAATTTTTAAGGAAAAAGTCATTAAAAATCGATATAAAATACATTGGCTCTTATGGAGGAATCTCAAAAAACGACATATTTTGGAAGTTTTTGATAATTTTCATTTGGAATGAATGAAAACAAATTTAAAAAAAACTTTTTGATAGAAAGTAAACATATTAGCAATGAATTAGAAAAGAAAAAAACTAAGTGTCACCGTCCATATAAGGGATGTAAGAGCAGGGTAGATTAAGGGTTGAAATTATTTTTATCTTATTTTCAACTTTGATGATGAATTTTGTTATAACTTCATGAATGTAGACGAAAAATAAGAATAAAATTTTTCGATATGTGTCTTGGTTTTCGAAATATCGAAAGCTAAATAATTAAACAAAATTTTCAATTTTCGATATTTTGAAAATTAAGCCAGATATCGATAAATTTTATTCTTACTTTTCGTCTTATATCGTCAAGTAATAATATAAATTTATCATCAAAATTGAAAATATCTATTTTTAAATTTGTGCCCCCACTACCATGCTCATACATCCTTAAACGCTTCCAAAAATTCATTTACCATAGCATGCTACATTATCAGCTAATAACATGGGTTATATTTTATTTTCAAAAAAGTTTGGGTTTCAAACAAACTTTAATCCCCTATTTCATCCCTTTAGGTGAAGCATTTCGAAAAATCCTTTCTTAAATGACACCCACAGTATAAAATCAATATTATCTCAAAATTTCAAACTTCTATCATAAGCGATATAAGCAGAACGCCGATCTATCAGTCGGGACATTTCGTTTCCCCCCTCCAGATTTCCATCCAGACTTTCAATGATATTCTAAAAGAGGCATTTAAAAAAAATCATCAAAATCGGAGCTGTGATTGAGGACTCCCGAGTAAAAGCATTCATTGATGCGACTAAAGTGTTAGTTATAGTTGTTGTAAATTAGAAACAAATAATATAATATTTTAACACATAAAACAGAATAACATAGAACTCTTGTGGGTGATTAAAATGTTTCATAATATAGGTAAATAGTAAATACAACTAGAATTACAAGGTATTAAAGTAGTGAGGTTTGAGGATTTAGAATAGAAAGTCTTTGGCTTTCTCTTCGTTAAGTTGTTTTAGTTTTCGTAAGTTCAACTTTTGTGTGTATATGATACATAACATATTATATAGTTTTTTGTTGCCTTTGTGTTCATAGTTAATAGTTAATATTGTACAAAAACTTATTTTAACAACATCATTGTTATTATATCTGTAATGACAATACAATTATAATATAAGTACAAGTCTACAGGTTCGTAACTAGGACGTGGCAAAAGAGGCACCCGTTACCGGGGTTACCGGTTTTTTTTTTTTAAACCCACTAATTTTGGGCCATTCTTTTCAGCTATGATGCCAGTTTTTCGATAGTTATCACTTAATACCGGAACCAGGATTCCACATCCTGCGAACCTATTAGAGCTAGGTTAATTTTGATCATAAATTTGAAAAGTATGACCCAAATTTAGTAGAATTACATACTTTGTTTATCAAAATTGGATAAAATTTGGATTTGATAGATCAAAATTAAATTTTTTGGATTCTGATGACGTCATAAAGTTAAAAAATTCGATTTTTTGATAACACAGGCAAATTTGATCCGATCTTTTTGGAAATTTTTTTGAAACCCACTAATTTTGGGTCATTCTTTTCAGCTGTGTTGTCAATTTTTCGATAAGTATCACTTCTGTGCTTAATTTCCGGACCAGGACTCCACATTCTTGAAATCTATTAGAGATAGGTTAATTTTGATCACAACTTTGAAAACTATGACCCAAATTTAGCAGGATTGCATACTTGGTTTATCAAAATTGGATAAAATTTGGATGTGATAGAGAAAAATTAAATTTTTGGGTTCTGATGACGTCCAAGTTAAAAAATTCGGGTTAAAAAATTAGTAATTGTTAATAAACTTTCGAAAAAAAACCGCATAATATGCAAAGACAAACATTAGTTTTTTTTTTTCAAAATTATTCACAAATAAAGGTTTACAAATGAATGATTTTCGCATTTAAAAGGTGTTTCAATAAGTTGGGGTAAGATTTGACAGGAAATTAAATCATTTTAAAACGATTTTATTCATTAAATTTTGTATCTTATATAGAATAGATAGCATAAATTAATTTATATTTTATGACAAATACGATACTTGATTTAATTCAAAATAAAAGTAATTTTTATTAGAATTAATAAATTAGTACAGCATTGAAGTAAGTTTTCATTCTTTTTCTTTTTTTTAATATTCTTGAGGGGATGGTGTTATTATACCTACTACAATATAAATGGCTGTAAAAGTATATGCAAATAGTAATTAAAGGATAAAATAATTAATCATTTGATATGCTTTCTTTTTAAAAAAACAAAATAAAACGTTATAAGAAGTCTGAAAATGTATTATAAATAATTTATTATATTCATATTGTGTAATAACAATTTATTTTATGTTTTGTATTATGTAAAATATACCGGATGTCTTAGACTTTTCGAAAGCTCCGTGTAGGATTCAGGGAATGTAAAACTTCAGGGAATCATTATTGTTTAAATTCGTCTAGTACAGGCATGAGCAAATGTGACTCAGAGACGTTCCTCAGACTTTTGTAACTAAATAACGAGCAAGACAGCGAAAACTTAACCAGTGTCAACCAATAATATGAGTAAGACAGAGATACAACTGAGATAGGTAGAAGAGTCGTATATCCGTCTCGCTTCCTCTCCTATGAGCAATTCGGACTTGTATAAAGAGACACAAAATAAAGTTTATGGCACCCAATAAAGTACGACATGAAGGGCAACGACAACGACATGAAGGGCAATTAAAAATAATCTTATGGATGGTTCGTTCAAATTAAAACTCTAAATATTAAATAAACATACGGTGTTTGTTATATTCGCACTTAATAACATTTACTTACGCAATCACTTTTCATTAAGTCGAAAAGTATTATTATTTAAATATATAAAATATACCTATAATGTAAAATGATCATTAATTATTTTCTTCAAACTCTTTCCCTCAAAAATAAATATTTTAGCTACACCCTATCACATACACTAACCAGCATAGAATTTCTTCCAGAAAGAATCGGATACTTTCGGAAGTGAAAAATAAATTATGAAATTTGATTAAAAATAAATTTTATGTAGAAATATACTTCAATATTTTGATTTTGAGTCATAAAAGCACATTATTGTTTTATTATATTAAAATTACCTAAAAAAGGAGTCGCCATGATGTGAGATCATAAAGGCAAAAATAATATTTTCATAGTAATAGTAGGTTGCCATCAATATTTATTTATTCGTAAATTAAAAGGAATATTAAAACGTTGAAAAAGCAACTTTTTCAAAAAGTTTAAAATCCAATGAAAACACATTTCGGTTCAGCTATATATACGGCCAGCTTCGGATCATGTTTCGAGGAGATATAGATATGTGAAATTACGACAATTATTTTGATAATTCTTTCAGGAGGGAAATTTTGTGCCGACGAGTGTACGAAAGAACGTAATTCTTAGTTCTTATTTATTATTCTTATATATATTTTGTTAATGCGTAGATTGAATGGGGTTCAATACTGATTTCTATTATAATATTTATATATAATACGTACCATCGGTGTCGATGAGCGATCGAATTCACATACCTGAACTTATAATAACATAATACAAATAGACGAAAAAATATAACATTTGAGATCGGTTTTTTTTTAGGCAAGACAGATAGCGATTCGATTTTTTGTGTTCGATTCTATACAACCCATGAAAACGGTTTTGGCATCGCTTAGATACATTTTCGTATTTGCAATTTTTATTACTTGATAAATAACTAACGAAATCGACAAAATTTTGTTGCTCGGAGGTTTTGGTATCTCCGATCCCGTATATGATGTTCAAAATTTCCTCGATGCATTTGGTGGTACAGCTAAATTGTTATAAAATGCATCCAAAATAATTACTCGGCATTTCCGAGGTCGTTGATCACGAATAAAATGTATAAAGTACTCCCAAGTTTACTTGGGGACTAGAATACCATGGTTCCAAAGCTCATCTCTAAGATTTTTCACAAAATTTTTGAAAGACATCATATTTTTGATCAGCAACACCCGAGTACCCATTTTGGATGCATTTCGCGACCAATTTTCTGAATAGTCCTGAAGATGAGCTAAGCAACCAGGGCATTCTGGTCCTCAAGTACATGGAGGTTTATTTTAGACATAATATCCGTGATCAGCTACCTTGAGTAATTAAGGGTAATTAATTTGGATGCATTTTATTACAATGTAGAGGTAATCCTGGAGATGAGGTGTTAAACCTGGTCGTCTTATTTTTTGAATGTTAAGGTAACCAAAGTTGACTCAACTTTGAAAATCAAGCAAATATAATTATTGAAAACAATGTGAAAAATGAATTAAAGGTAAAAGCAAGCCAAATCGAAATTACCATGCCAGAGAGAGAATGGAATAGTTCGCTGTAAACTGTTATATTCACGAAACCCACATAAAACATATTTTGTTAGTAAAAAATTTTCCCATGATTAAAAAATTTCTATATTTCTTTATTATATAAAATTATAAATAAATTGTTATTATATTAATAATGTAAAGATAATTTTAACTAGTGGTGGATATGGCGTTACTAAGATAGACCAATAGCTTTCTGATTTAGCAAATAATTGTAGTAAATAAATCATGAATTTACAGAAATAAAATTTATTCTATATAAATTCTTTCAAAAGTGTAGGCAAATAGAGTTTTTAAATCTAATTTTTTTGAGAACAGTCTGATTCAGACGTAACGCGGCTCATTTTCTTCGTAATTTAATTTAGAATAACTCCATACCTTTCATTGTAAACTGCCCAAAAATGGTAAACATATTGCAAGTAGTAAATGCCACCTTTTCCTAAAAATAGTCATTTTTACCACCAAAATATTATTGGCAAATTTAAAAAAAAAAAATTGTTAGGGAAATAGTATTTATATTTAGCAATATACCCAATTTACTTTACTTTGTTTATCGATTAGACATGAAAACTATGCGTTAAATAAAAAAAAGTTTCAAACAAAAGTTCTATAATGCTTTATATATAATTTTGCGCATTTTATGCGAAATTATGTCATAAAAATTGCTCCAGTTCCTAAATGCATTTCACAATCCCTGGTCACCGATTTCTGCGAGAAGGCACTTAATTTGGCAATGCACTAAACGAATGTTCTACTTTTTTTAATATTTATTTCTCAGAAATTAAAATTAATTCATTAAATATTAATATTTATGAATATGTTATTTAAATTATATTAAGAAAAATGATAATAAAAAATTAATTCTAAGAAATTTTATTACAAGTTTGGGTTGTTAAAAACATCCAGGGGGTATAACATTTAGTTCATGTCGAGATTGATAATGATGATAAAATAAAAGCAGAAAATTGTAGTTCAGGAGCAAGAAAAAAATTACTCAAAATAAAGAATTATAGGTGTGCCAACTCCTATAAAAATTTAAAAATAGATATTTTCAATTTTGATGATAAATTATATTATAACTTGACGATATAAGACGAAAAGTAAGAGTAATTTTTTTCAATATCTGACGTAATTTTCAAAATATCGAAAATTGAAAATTTTAATTAATTATTCAGCTTTCAATATTTCGAAAACCAAGGCACGTATCGAAAAATTTTACTATTATTTTTCATATGTACATTCATGAAGTTGAAAATAAGATATAAATAATTTCAATCCTACATCTACCCTGCTCTTACATCCCTTGTATGGACGGAAACACTTGGTTCTTTTCTTTTCTATGCCATTGCTTATATGTTTACTTTCTATGTTTTTGAGATTCCTCCATAAGAGCCAATGTATTTTATATCGATTTTTCTTAAAAATTTACACGAGTATCTATTTTGAAATTTTAACCACATATTCTTTGTGTAAAAGTCTATCTATACAAAACTTCCTCTGGCATAACATCGTACCCCAAGTCAATCATTTGCTATAGCGTCACACTAATTGCATACGTTTGATTTGATTTTAATAATTATGATCGAAAAAAATTAATTTATTCAAATAAAAATATTAAATTAAATATAAATATAATTAAATACGATCAATAAAAAAAAGAATAATCTAAATACAACTATATTCAATAAAAAAATAACTCCATGCAAATAAATCCCAATAAAAAACAAGTGAAAACAAACAATTGACTGAGTTAATTGTTGGAAAACCATGTATCGACAGTGTTGATGAGACAATCGTTTGTTTTTTGACTTCACGTAAGCAAAGAAAGATATCCACTCTAAGATAGCCACACACATGTTACTGATATTCTCATATAATGACTATCATGTTATAGCCCTTGGTTTTTGAGATACGGACTAAAATCGATCCAAATATTGCGATATCTCAGAAACTCTGCATCCAATCATTATATTAACCGGATTTTTATACTTTTTGGATCAAAATTACCTCATCCACCGAGTTTCATCAAATTCCAAAACAAAATTTTTTTCCCCGTTTTTCTCGATTTTTTCAAAGGGGTACCCCTTAAAAAAATTGCAAAAAATCGAAAAATTTTTTGTATCCCCAATTTCGATAAAACTTAGTATATAAGGTAATTTTGACCCAAAAAGTACAAAAATCGGGTGCATTTAATGACTGGTCGAATAGTTTTTGAGATACGGGCTAAAATCGATCCAAATATTGCGATATCTCAGAAACTCTGCATCCAATCATTATATTAACCGGATTTTTATACTTTTTGGATCAAAATTACCCCATCCACCGAGTTTCATCAAATTCCAAAACAAAATTTTTTTCCCCGTTTTTCTCGATTTTTTCAAAGGGGTACCCCTTAAAAAAATTGCAAAAAATCGAAAAATTTTTTGTATCCCCAATTTCGATAAAACTTAGTATATAAGGTAATTTTGACCCAAAAAGTACAAAAATCGGGTGCATTTTTGGACTGGTCGAATAGTTTTTGAAATACGGACTAAAATCGATGCAAACATTACGATATCTCAGAAACTCTACCCACCCGCTTCGCTAGGCAGTTGCATTTTTACTACCACATGAACTGAGGAATATATTATTGATAAGTGCTTTTCATATTATAAATAACATTAATTTTAAATGATTTCTTCAACAATAGTTAAGTATACAATAATCATTTATATAATGATTGTTATGTAGACAGACATACGTACATACACAGTAGACATACAAAACATACAAACGTAGGGTACTATTATATCAAAACCCTATTATTATTATTATTATTATTATTATTATTATTATTATTATTATTATATTTCATTAAATTTCTAGGACAACATACATAACTAACTTGTTATTAGAAATATAAAAATAAATACAACAAAAATAATTTCTTATATCATCATACTACCCTTTACCAAAAATTTACTTTTTACGCATGTTATAGCGTTCGCAACTTATGATATGGTGGTGATTTTTCGCATTTAGACCAGGTTCTTTAGCAAATCACGTTTTCTTAAGATTATCTTTAAATCGTGCATATACATTCTTATTAATGACCTTTGAGAGCCACATCGAAATGTAATTGTAAATATGTTTGTAATTAAATAAATAAAGATTAACAAATAATGATGTGGGTGGCCTCTGTTATAGGCGTATATGTCAGAGAAATGGAGGTTAAACCCCATTATTATTATTATTATTATTATTATTAATGACCTTTACAAAATTCCTTACGGTGTTAAATTTATAGATTCGAGTGTTAAAGTTTGCATTTTTAACATATAAATCCTATAATGAAGTGTTTTTAATAGTATCTTTTATGTAACAAGGCTAATTTTGTTAAGATTAATTTGGAAAACTAATATTCATTAAAAGCATGACAAATACTTTTCTATAAAGAAAATATAATAAGCTGCACTCGTTTTTCCAAAAAATAAATTTAAAGTGATGAAATGAATGGAATTTATGTTAAAACAAGTGAAAACAAACAATTGACCGAATTATTTGTTGAAATACCATGTATAGTCAGTGTTGATTTCTTTATCACATAACACATACATACATGTGACACATACATAACTGATATTCAAGTATGGTACATAGTATAAAATTTCCACCTAATTGGCACCCTCACGGGTAAACAATGATGTTTACGAAAAAATGTTTCAAACAAAAGTTGTTTAATTTATTATAAGGAACATTTTTTACATTTAAACTTTTGTTCTTTCTCTAACGGTTTACAAGATGGGTCCTACGGACCCAAGACCCAATTGACCTACGATGCTCATTTACGAACTTGACCTCACTTTTTACGTCCTGAGTACGCTGTAAAAATTCAGCGTCACAAACTTGGGATTAAACTTAATATACTATGTATATTTCATATAGGTATACCTGGTATAAAAATAAGTATTTTTCTCTTAATCTTTAGGCATCAATAACTGTGGTATAAATTGAAAAATTTTAATCTTAATTTTCGTCTAATTTTTCCTGGTTTCTAACAGAATCCACCCTCAAAATTTGGCACGTAAGTCTCAAATATGTTCATACACTCATAATTTTATTAGAAACCCCCTTAAAGTTAAGGCTACTGTTGCACATTACTTCAGAAAAGTTTTCAAAAATAGTATTATAACATTTTATACAAATAACTAACTAATTAAATGCAACTAGCAATAGTATATAATAATCAGTTCATTGAAATAATGCATTGTATGAATATATTAATAATATTGTTTAATAATATTTTAAAAACTTTCCAGCAAATTCGTTAAAAAATGTATTGGAATATTCAAATTAGATAAAATCGGATCTTATTTTCAGGGGGAATTAAGAAAATACCTCATTCTGGGTTAAACAAGGATGATTTTCTGAAAAATTTTCCAGCCACTTCAATTTTTGGCACCAGGTTATTCCAGACTAAAAAGTTTCTTGACTAAAATTTCTCTATTTTTTCCAAAGTTAGACTATTGGAATAGGCTTACAAATTGTGTACCAAACTGGAAAAAATTAGTTAACCTGATGAGATGTGATAAAATTAATGAATTACTAGTGTTAATTATTCTTATTCTTCGTTAAGTGCTTATAAATTTAATAATATAGATATCTCTCTTCGATCATCAATACTCTAACTATAGTCGTCTATGTTCATCAAATGATGGATCTTCGATGAACTCATAATTAAATTAAAATTTTGTTTCTATATCATCGACAACCTCATATTTTTATGGTATTATTACAAACAAAGATTGTCTAAATAGTTTTTATCACACTTTCTAGATTTTTTTATATAGAAATATCCAATTGAAAAGGATAACCTATATGATTCATCATTTTTTCTGCCAACTTTAAACGATAAGATAATAATAAAAAGCCCGATGATCTAGGAATTTTTTGTGATTTTTGGAAACTTTGTTAATCAAAAAATGTATTTATAAAGTTTAATTAAAACCCCTAGTATTATTCAATCCTTGCATACCTCCTCAAAATCAGTACCACTACACTGTTACTCATTTGAACATTGTAGTAACGTCAGCTTACGTCATACCTCAGCAGAAAGAAAAACCTATGTATGCACCCTTGTTGTATAAACTACTTTTAGAATGTAAATAAATAGTAAATAAAACAGATACATAGTTAAAAGAAAACACACAAACTTTTTAATGGAGGTAGTTATATAGTGTAGATATAATGGGTAAAAGTCTTTATAAAGTACAAGTGCGTGTATTTGTATAATAATAATCAAATAAATTGATTGATCAAGAAATTATAATTTATTTATCATTATCGTCATGAAAAGAAAAGATACGATACCATCACAAGTAATAATATTAATATTTTTATTTCGACGGTTACACAATATATATTATCTTTTTCGGGCTTGTCCAACCTTTTGTAAAGTTTTTACTTTCCATATCATACATGTCAGTTTTGGTTGATAGATAGCTGGTGTGATATACGTATATGGTAGTTAACGATATAAAGTACATTACCCTCATATTTTAGTAAGACCCTCATATTTTAGGAATAAGCTATTTATTTATAGGAATTTTGATTTGATACTTATTTGATTTACAAATTGACAAATAGGGCCCATTCTAAATATTTTGTCTAGCTTCAGAGATGGTTAGACATATAGAAAAAACGCACATATTTCGTTCCACACTCATAATTAGTACAAGTTTATTGAAATATTTGAATACATAACTCTATTAAATTATCAATTTGTTCAGTTTTTACATTCCAATTTGCCCCGAAAAATGATAGCTCTCTGAGTATCAATTTCATTTCATCTAATGTCCTTGACCATCACTTTGATATTGATTTAAGAAGGAGTGTTATAAGTTTAAAGTGGTAATTTGTGCGTCTGTGTGTTTCTCAATGGCATCGTAGCCCCTAAACGGTCGAACCGACTTGATTGAGAACATTTTATGGCAAAGTTTCCAAAAATTGGTTTACAAGGAATAAATCTCATTTGTCGAGGGTTTTTTTAATTTTCGTAAATTTCACTTCCGTGGGATTTCGAACTTTTTTAGCACACTGTATAAATGGTATCGCATTGAATAGCTACTTATTCAAAAATAGAATATGATTGTGGATATAAACCGATTTCAATTTTGTTATAACTTTAATGCATATTTAATCCTTTAAATGCATATTAAAGCTAAAAACAATTTTCAAATATTAATGAGGGATTATTTTGGTAGTTACATAAGTTCAACAAAATAATATTTGACACTTTATAATATGTTTTTTACCAAAACAAATAACAAAATAGCAATGAACACTAAAAACAATTTGATTGAAACAAAAAACCAAAATACATTATACTTAACTAGCGTGATACCCACCCGCTTCACTGGGCTTAAAAGCAAAAACCACCGCTTTATATCCTCCACTATCTCTTGATATACACAGTTTTAAATTTTGTTAAATGTAAAATAGTCATAATTCATTGAGTATATCAGAATAGTTGGCCATAATTTGTTTTACATTTACTATTTTAAATTTTTCATTTACTATTTTTTAAAGTAGTCCTTCAGACCAAATTTTTTTAAACAACCTTTTATCGAGATATAGTTGATAATATTTTACATTTCATAAAAAATAATTATCTTTCGGTAAACAAAAGGGTTAAGGTTGATCCTAATTCGGCTCTTAGACTAATATATAAACATGAATAACTGATTAAACAAAAATAATTACTTTTAAATTTTACAAATAAAATAATGCATCTATTGATATAAACATTGAAATTTTAATAGCATTAAATGATAATGTCCACAAATCAGTTGCATAACTAAAATTATACATGTGAGTATAAAGTCATAGTACACGAGACGGTATAAGGTCGATCTTCACCCATCGTTAGCCACATTAGACATATTTTTTATACAGTTTTATTGATTTTTGTCAGAAGTGAAGTGTCAGTGGCTATTTCAGATAAGCCTCCTATACCATTATTTTCGATTGGTTAATTTTCGAAGCCCTGCGTGATTTATTTCTGCACCGCATTTAAGTAATTCCCTGCGAATACTTATGTAGAGTTAGTTAGTGTCCAGGAACGCCGGACATATTTGCTAATAAAGGGATGTAACATTCAATTCTCATCTGTACTCGCCTGTACCGCGTAAAACTTACTTTTACTTGCATCTTTTTCAACATACTTCCTGGTGGGTCATTTCACCCGAAAAATTTTAGCATGAGCTTGTATTCTTCTACTATAAAATTTAATGTTTCAAAACATGAACCTATGACAATTTTATGTCATGTTATTATGTTTTGATAATGATATTAAATTTGATGTAGATAAACAATATTAATAACATCAAAATTGAATTAATTGAAGGTTATGGTAAAATAATTTTAAAAAACATAATTTGCATAAGCATTCAACTGCAAAAAAAAAAAAAAATTAATAAGCTTTCAAAAAATTATTTAATATGTATATTATTAAATTTCAAAACTATGTAAAGTAACTCAATCGTTGGTAAAACGTAAAGCCATAAGTGCTCCCCTATAGGAAAAAATATCAGGAGCGTGGCTGCACCCAACTTTACCATACACAAGTACCTACCCATTGAAAAATTAATAAACTAGTCAACAATTTCAAAATGGTGCAATATTGGTCGTAAAAATACGCGTGATAGCACATTGAATTCGGTATGATGTCGGAAAACTCACGGAGAATCGGGAAAATGTGCTAGAATCGTTTTTCAGCACATAAAAATTGCAAATTATTGTGTCTGACAACACGATAATTTAAAAACGAAAAAAGTAGGATCTATCTTGTAAACCGTTAGAGATAGAACAAAAGTTTAAGTGTAAGAAATATAAAAAAATAAACAATTTTTGTTTGAAAAATATACAACTTAGGTTCGAACATTGTATAGTATGTATTATATGGGAACATCAGTCATGTGTATGTGACATATTTATGACTGGATATCAAAAAAAGATTCTACCAGGTTTCATCAAAATTTTGACATAAACTTTTTGCATCGTAAGCTGATTAAAAATGAACAATTTGATGTAACGTAGATATATAAAAATTCGTAGTCATTCAACCTTAGCCAATTGAACAGAACACAGCACAGCACAGAACACATTAACAAAATAATATGCGGATATGATATGGTAATAAATAAATATTTTTAGTTTACGTTTAGTTTAGCTAGTTAACGTTTTTTGGTTTTTCATTTGAAAACAAACCATAACTACATAAATATTTATTTAAACCTTGGCAATATGTGTTCATATAAATATATAAATACAAATACAGGCGTACCATTTGCATTTTATACATTCAATTTTCACATTAAATTAAGGAACAGTTGGCTAGGTAAGCCTACCATACTGTTTTTGTTCTTCGATCTTCTATTCGCACCGTAAATGAGTTTTATTGGAGGCGTTTCCATGATAACGATACACTTCTTCTATTTATATAATTGCATGGATGATATATATAATTTACCATAATATTTACATGTAAAGAATTGCAAATTAGTCATAACAGCTTCCTATAACGCCAAAATAATCCACTGGAAGCGCTGGCGTCGATTTTATTGTCCCTACCATGACTTCAAAAACAACGAATAGTCCGTATGGTAGGTATTACACAGATTTACATATTTTTCGACACCTCATTTCGAGAAAACTAGGTAGACAGAGCTTAATGATTTTGTCGTCCCTTGACTATCAATGAAGATAGTGATACTAAAATCCGCTTAAGGATGTATGAGCATGGTAGTGGGGGCACAAATTTAAAAATAGATATTTTCAATTTTGATGATAAATTTATATTATTACTTGACGATATAAGACGAAAAGTAAGAATAAAATTTTTCGATATCTGGCTTAATTTTCAAAATATCGAAAATTGAAAATTTTGTTTAATTATTTAGTTTTCGATATTTCGAAAACCAAGACACATATCGAAAAATTTTATTCTTATTTTTCGTCTACATTCATGAAGTTATAACAAAATTCATCATCAAAGTTGAAAATAAGATAAAAATAATTTCAACCCTTAATCTACCCTGCTCTTACATCCCTTATATGGACGGTGACACTTAGTTTTTTTCTTTTCTAATTCATTGCTAATATGTTTACTTTCTATTAAAAAGATTTTTTTAAATTTGTTTTCATTCATTCCAAATTAAAATTATCAAAAACTTCCAAAATATGTCATTTTTTGAGATTCCTCCATAAGAGCCAATGTATTTTATATCGATTTTTAATGACTTTTTTCTTAAAAATTTGCACGGATACCTAAGCTGAAATTTTAACCACATATTTTTTGAGTAAAAGACTACCTACAAACAAATTTTGAGCCTTTAAATCAAACATTGTTGTCATGCTCATACATCCCTAATAAACAATCCAGCCTGGCAGTTGGAAAGATAATTTTATAGGCTTTTCCAGAAAAAAAAGAACCCAAATCGTATAATGTAATTATTGATTGGCAAAGTAAAAGCACACTCTGTGTTCCACCTATGTTCACATCAAAAAATCATTGACCATAACATATTTTCATTTCGTATGTATCAATGAATCTGTATTATATGTAGTACATATATTATATCCATTACTTTTATGTTTTGTATGTGCTATTGTAGTATAAGCATAGGGTTAGATATTTCATAGGAACTAGTTGAACCCCCCACAATCATAGTTGAATATTATTACTTTTGATTCAAAAGTTTTGAATAACCAGTATAAACGTTTCATAAAATTAAAAACAGAATTTTATAGAACAAAGGTACTTCAAAAAAAATAACACTAATATAAATCATGAATGCAAATTTTGACTTTTATAGAGAATCATCTGCAATAAAGAACGATTTTTGAACTTCACTGAATAGTTTTATGATTTTGTTGAGGATATTCAGATAAATATTTTCCACTGGAATGTTTTCTGTGTTAGATTGAATTTTTTGGTTTCGTTTCCTACATTAGTGGGTTTCTGTCATCAATTGAAAACCTCCTTCTCGACGAGTACTCGAAAAGATTCAGTCTTCAGAGTCAAAAATTATGCAATATTAAAAACTATTCGATCTTTTACAGCTATTTTTTTTATATGATTTACAAGTGAAATTTATGAAATTTAATAAACCCACGACAAATGCGATTTATTCCTTGTAAGCCGATTTTTGGAAACTTAGCTATAAAATGTTCTCAATTGAATCGGTTCGACGGTTTGGGGGTACGATGCCACTGAGAAACACACAGACGCGCAGATAAACACTTTAAAATTATACACTCCTTCTGAAATCAATATCAGATGAGATGAAAAGGATACTTAGAGAGCGATCATTTTTTGGGACAAATTTTTGGAAATATTTTCATTGAAATTGAAATATTTGAGTTGACTTTGTACGTTTGAATTATTCTTTTGAATTATTTAATTATTTTATCATTTCACTTTTGAAGGTGCCAGGTTTATTTGACCATTCATTTCCATAGTAATTATTAATATATGTTAAAATTAAATGTTATGAATCGATTTTGAAGATCATCGCCAATTTTTTAGTTAGTTTGGAACTCAAAGCTCGCACTTGAAAGAACACTCATAGCAAAGAACATTCTCCGTTAAATTACCTTTCAAATGAAACCAAAAAAATTAAAATCGGTTCATCCGTTTAGGCGCTACGATGCCACGGACAGACACACATACATCGGTCAAACTTATAACACCCCTTTTTTTAGTTCGGGGGTTAAAAAAATGAATATTTTTGTAAAAGAAAATTTAAATAAAATTGAAAATATCCTTTTGGTAAATGTGATCTTGGTATCTGTATCATAAATAATATTAATAAAGCGTTATATTATCTTTTTAATTTGATAAAAACTGAGTAATAAAAAAAATTTTTATCCACAATAGAAAAGTTATAAATTTATTATTTAAAAGAAGTAAATAACAGAATATAAAAATTAATTTTGAAGAGAATTTGTAAACAAGAGAATTTTACTGAAAATTTTTTTATTTTATTCGCGTGTACAAAGAAAAAGTATATTTTTTTAATTAAATAGGTTTATGCTCGTTTTATCAGAGCCGGTCTATTCGGTTCGTAATGTACCTACGTAAAGTTAAAGTAAATAGAGCACAAAAAAAAAAATTCAAATAGAAATATATATATACAAATATTAATTTCATTATTATTTTTCTTTTGAATAGGGTTTTATTAGTTGTTGGTATTTTTTTTTTGGGTGAATATCATACTATACAAAAATCCATAATACAGAGAGTTTCTTAAATTTTGAAATTAGAAGTACTCAGCTCTATCATACTGAAACTCGACTTGGAAAAAACAATAAGAAAACCTACTTCAAAAGAATAACTTTTCCAAAACAAATTAATATGCTCTAAAAAGCAGTGTTCGAAAATATCCGATATTTATTATAAATATCAAAATATCGGATATTTTTGATATATATCCGATATATATCAAAATTTTGATATTTAAAAAAAACTAAAATGTTTTAAGGGTTTTATTTACTTAGGCACTTCAAATCAGACAAATGAAACCAAAACATAAAATATTCTTCTAGATCAGACAAAATCAATTAAAAATAATAAAATTTTTATAAATAAAAATCAACTTTAAAACAAAAAACAATTTTATAAATTGTTATCAGTCAATGGTCATACCTACACTTAGGCAACAAAACAATAAACATTACAAATAATAACTCTAGAGTATAATCAGTTATCAAATCAGTCATCAGTCATTCGTAATAAATTGTTAATTATCAAATAAAAAATAAAAAAATGTCGTTGCATAATTGTGCGTGGTTTGACTGCAAGGAAGATAAAGCTAGATCATCTTCCGATTCTGAATCTTACTTAAACTTACTCTTTAGTAACGAACTTTTTCTGACACGACAGGATTTGAGCTTAGTATTAGTAGGTTTTAACTCTACTCCAATGCCATCAAAATTTCGGAAGTAGAAATACGGTAACAAACGCCAAAAATTACTAAATAATATTAAATTTTTTAAAATCATTTTTATATTGATATATATCATAAAAATTCACGTGATATATCGGATATATATCGGATATATATCATGATGTATATCCATTGATATATATCCTCGAACCGTGCTAAAAAGTAAAAAAATAACGATAATATAATGCAATTAATACTATTGTTATATTTGGAGTCGGTGTCAGCCATGGAAACAACTCTGACAGAACAGTTTGCTCCATTAGCTTGGCTGACACCGACTCTAAAAATAACAATTATTTTAACTACATTATATTATCGTTTTTTTTTTTTTTACTTTTTAGTGCATATTTTTTTTAAGTCGGTTTTCTTTTTGTTAAAATTTTAGTTTATTTTGTGATTTTTAGTGAATCTGAAGTACACTAACTAATTTATCACTAAAAAAAGAATCATCGAAATCGGTTAGCGTGATATTGATTTATTCGCCCTCTGGTCGTGCATACTTAATGCAAATTTAGGACTTTTACGGTTTTCTCTTCGGGAAAGCTACAAGTAATTTCATCTTTCAATATTTAATAAACTTTATTACTTTCATAGACATAGCCAGCCATTTCTTTCGACTATTTTTTTTATTAATCTTATTATAAAAGGCGATGAAAATTAATAGAGAGTAGAAATGGTAATAATCAAAATAATATGTATCTTTAATAATAACCAACCATTCATAGTCATAAGAAGTAACCATTGAATACATTTTTTATTATTTGCTTGATTGCATCATAAAACATCTTTTTAAATTTCATTTTTATTTTGTGTATTATTCTCTTACTATACTACCAACTATACCATTAGTAAAAAGTTGAAAGGTCAAGAAGATATAGTATTATACGTACCAAATTTTTGAGATACATGCCCAAGCACACAACTCTTTGAAGCAAAAGTCTTGGGGGGTGGGGGTGTTGATCACCGTTAAGATTAGATACAATCCGTGTAATTATCATCTTTACACAAGTTAACGAGGATTAAACCTCTAAATTCCTGCCTATAGCTCCGATTGACTTTAAAACGTGATGATAAGTGAATAAAACCCCAAGAAACAAAAGTCATAAGATGTAGAGTAGTGCTTTGGTCCAGGAAGTGATAACCACCCCTTCTAGGAGGTGGGAAAAATTATGTTGAATAAAACGGGGATGAATTCTGACTAAAAAGTATGATTTAAGTATATTACGAAAAGTCAATACTTTCTGAGTTATTGGTGATTGAAATTCGGAGTATTTAACGTCAAATAACTGAAAAATTTGACGTTTTTTTAAAAAATTGTACCGTGCACTTTTTAAAGTAGTATAAAAAACCTTGAAAATGAGTTAGAATAATGAAAAAAACTATCCTTTTTTCCGATTTTCTTAAACAACTTCCTACACTCTGATTTTTTCCAAAGACGAGAGAATTATTTTAAAAATCTGACGTATTTTCTTACGTATTTACTATACTATAAAATAATTTCTAAATTATAGAAATGCTGTTTTCATTAAAAATCTGCTCCTACAAAACTGAAAACCACCCGAATAGAACATGGCCTTCATTATATTGAATTGCTCTCTCTCATCACTGAAATAGAATGGAATATAAAATATAAATAAAGTCTACGTGGCCGCCGTCAGAAACTAACATTTTCCAAAGTAATAATTTTAAATTTTAAAATAACCTCTTTAAATTAATTTTAATCATTACCAGCAGATTAGTTATGGTATGATCTATACCAGTGTCCGCAGATCGAACTTCCAAGAAGACAAAAGACAAATTCTTTTAATTTTACGCCAAAAATTACTGAATGATAATTTAACTGAATTAATTAGAAAATATCTGTTACCGGCGCCGGTCACTTAGACAATTCCGCAGAAAAAAATATACCATAAATGCTGTATGTTATGATATGGTTCATTATTTGAAGAGAACAAAAAGCTCCAAAGCATTGAGTTCATTACATTTGTTTTTTTTTTTGTTTTTCAAAGCATGTTTTTTTTAAATAAAAATAATAATTACACCCCACCTACCTGTAGCTATATAGTTCTATATATATATAGTTCTGGTTTTGATGTTAGTTGTTATTGATGTCTGTTGATATTCGTATATTTTATTTAAAATAACACAATTTAAAATTTTTGTCAATTTTCATCCTGTGATTTTCCTGTCATAACGTACACACACCATAAACACATAAAATTAACCAGAAAAACAAACAAAAACTTTTCTCTTATTACCAATTCACTAAACAAGAATTTCAAAAAAATTAAAAAGAAACTAAACCACAATTGTATTTAACTAGAGTGTCTCAAAATAAAAGAAAATTTAAATTAGACAAGTTTATACGGGTGCTGATATTCCGCAATAAATTCGGAACGAATGTTTTGGACAGTCTAAATTCATTGACATAAAAATGAAACGAAAACATATAGTAATAATAATTATAATGAGGTTTAACCTCCGTTTCTCTGACATATACGTCCACATCATTATTTGTTAATCTTTATTTATTTAATTACAAACATATTTTACAATTACATTTTGATGTGGGTGGAGTCGGTTACTTCGTTCTTATCCAAGCGACGACAATGTGATCAATTCTGCACTCCCATTAATTATAAATTGTTCACACTGCCGCTGCCTGGATTCGAACCCGCAACCAAGTCTAAATCGATAAACAGTCAAAGGCAAACTCCTTAGACCGCTGGGCCATTTAGGCTCTTAAACATATAGTAAAACTACCAGGAACTAAATCCTGGGCATCCCTATTTTTCTCTTCCAAGTTAAAAATCACAAAAATATATCACCTACTACTTTCTAGCGAAATCATTATTAATTATTTCCTAAACAGCGTACAGGGGAAGGTTATCCTTCTAAGGAATGATTTTTTTTTTAATTGTTTCATACATAAGTTCGTCAATTTGAAGGGAAAATACCTTTCTGAATACCGCCTTAATTTATATGAAAAAAATCATTTTAAATACTGTGATTTTTTTCAAAAATTTTAAAACTATAAAAGGTCGAAAAAACATATTTTCGCCCTTCTATAGTTGAAGACGTCTCTCTTTCAGAGTATCTTTAACTTTTGAGCTATGAGAAATAATGTAAGAAATATTTTCTGCTTTAAATTACTCTGAATTATGGCCTTAAAGTTTCACTGTTTATTTGCTTGCATAAAATAAAATGCTCTTCGTTGGTAAGCACATTACCCGAAACCGGCTGGGCTGATTTTGCTTTTTTTATTTAATTGTTTATAATAATTCCAAGAGTCCGTAAGAAAAGTTGGAGGTTGTTTTGAAAATTGGAAAATCCGGAAACAGTTGAATGTATTTTTTAAAGAGGATTTTTGTATGAACTCATGACGATAACGCACGATTCGAACGATGGGTATACATAATTTTTTGTTTATTTGTCTGTTTGAGGTCAAGAGGACTTTAAGAAAGGTCAAATAATAGTCCAGCGAATTGGACGATTAACGAGGAAGTATTTCTCAATTTCTGACAAAATGGTGAAATATTTTTCTGTTCTGTTTTCTTTTCATTCATTTTTTAAATTAGTGAATCGATTCCAGCAAAACTTCAATCCGAATAAATTTTAGAATAGTAGCTCCCATACAGCCTTGTCTAAATAGAGGAAAAATTAAACTGTAAATGAAATATAAATGTTGTAAGGTAATTTGTAAACCTTACCTCTAAATGTTTGTTATTATTTCTTGTTATTATTATTATTAAAAATTGCGTGAAAACTGTTTTTCTACCTGGAATAATGTGAAGAAAAAACAGAAATTATATTCTATACTTTCATACTGGTACTCGGTAATATAGGTACCATTGTGCGTATGTTTTGGGTAGATTAATATTTTTAATACCTTTAAATTTTCTAACAAATTTATTTGTTTATTTTTCAACAAAAATTTTATTTCTATACATATACCACTCCTTTTTTGTTGTGAAATATTTTCAAAAATTACTTTTGCTTTCTGATTTTTCTAAGAAATATAAAGTGAATCGAATCATGAACATTTATACTTGACATGATTAAAAAATGTTCAAGACCATTTTTTATTTGTGGCAATTATTAATTTGAACGTATAATATTTTTAAAAATATTAATTTTAGAAAGAAAAGTTGTAGATGTAAAAGTTATTTAAACAAATATTAGAAGAAATATTGGTCAAAGTAAATCGTCATAGTCATAAAACGGTTAGTGATACAAAAAAAATCTTACACAGAAGATAGGAAATTTAATTATCTTAAATAATATTGACCAAAACGAGTTTCCCTAAAATTGAAGAATTCCTTTCTTTTTTTGGAAGGATTTTGTGCAATTACATTCAGTACGTGGTACTGAACTTATTTAAATAAAAAAATAACTCCTGTAATGTAATACAGAAAAAAATTCTCTGTAGTCTGAAGTAAATGGTCTAAATTCTCTGAAGAAAATGGTCTGTGTTTGTAATAGCTAGGTAATAAAAGGTAAGTGGATTTCGAAATGCAAAAAAATTTACAAATTGGGTTGGGTTGGGTTCCAAATTTGTAGATCCCTTCAATTTGTTGGTTTATTGATCCTAATTTCAAAACAATCCAGTCTATAATATTAAGAACGGTAAATCCAGGGGAACATGTTAATAATTACTTGAATTATGAACTTATTTGCAGTATTTTTTCTCTTTGATGTTCAATCGTAAATTATTCTCTTTGTGTAGAGATTGTCACCATAATGTATATAGAAATAATTTTAAAAAAGTTCGGATTCGTATAAATCCAAACAATAAATAGTTAATTCGGAAAAATTACAAACCCACCAAAGGCATGTGTAAGCATTTTACTTGCAAGTACGGAATTACAGTCAAATCTTCATAACTCGAACCTCCTTTATATCGAATTATCTCGGTATCTCGAATTATTTATAGTTTTTGACCGAACAAAATGTTATATACCTGCGAGGTATTGATAGTACATATTTATATTCTGTAACTCGAATTTCAAAAGCAGATAATCTATAAGTCGTGGTTAGTAAATTATAATGAAGTGACACTTAGTAAAGTAAAGCTAATCAACTCGAAATTTTTGGCATTTCCTTTGATGGTTGAGTTATCGAGATTTCTCCTATACTTAATTGGACTAAAACAGTTTAATTGCAATTGTTCTATGTTTTTTAAACCAAAATAATTTTATAAAGAAAATATTATTTTTTTAAATATTTCAAAAATCATAGTTGATTATAAAAAATTTATTTAAAAAAATTGATATAAATTAAATTAAACATATATAGATCACTGTATACTTTATTAATAGCTTTAAAAATAGTATATTGAAAACATGTTATATTTATTGTATATTTATAAATAAACTTCATCATTAATAGCTACAAACATCAAATTTACAACTTAATCGAGAACAAATTATCTACCAGACGAGCGAATCATAAAAAACCAAACATACTACCATTTTGATCAAAATCTTAGAGGCCGATTGTATTTATCATACAAAACGAACAAAGAAAGAGTCTCTAAATTGCAAAATACTAAATTCAAAATAAATTCTACCTAAATTTACAATTTTTTACAATAATTATACTCATTAAAAATTTAAAATTTATAAGAAATAAAAATGATGTCAAATTAAAAATTCGCACATTACGTATATCTTATAAATGCCTTAAAATCCTATTAATTATGTCGTAAATTTTTTGAAACTTTATATGTAGGTCAAATAATCAGAAAGCAAAAAAAAAACAAACATCACGGTTGGATAATATCATAAAATGGACCAACATTAAATTCAACCACCTCATCCAACATCCTCTAGGGGATACGTAACTCTTGATTGATTTATATGTAGGTACAAGATTTATTTCCAAAATTATGTCCACAAAGGATATTTTTTTATAAACAGCCTCCAAATTTTGCAAATATTTTCGCAAAAACGCCAATGAAATGAAACCATTGAAAGATATTTAGATAATCATATCATTTTTCGGAACAAATGGCTTTCGACCTCCAACGTAGAGGCTTGTTAGACGTGGTTGGTATGAAATTAGGTACAATAAACTTTCAACACAGGGGAACCAACAAATTTTTCCATTCTTTATTCAGTTTCAGAAAAAAGCTTTGGAATGCAAAAATTACGCAATGCGTACTCTAGACTGAATTTCTTTTAGGTTTTTCAATTATACTAATTTAAAGAGTGTATTGAAATTTTACCTCCCATCCGATTACAATAGATTTACATTATCATTATTTGAAAATGTAAAATCGATGAATTTTTAAAAAGAAAATAATTGCGAAAAAAATATTAATAAATATAAAATGTTGGAATCGATAAATTTTTGTAGAGAAAATAATTAGGTCCTCTTAAAATGAAACCTTTGAAAAAATAAACCATTCATAACTATATATTCATTCCAACTACCTGTTAGAATTCAACTAAAGCCAAACAGATTATCTCATTCAATATTCAATCAAAACAAATAAATCTGTTAGAAATTAAATGATTTTAAAAATAATAAACAGGTATTAAAATTTACATTTTTTTTAAATCAAATTAAAATAAACACATCCACGAGTTTATGTAAACAACCACTCAATAATATAGAAAAACTAGAAAAATACAACAATAATTTAACGTAGAAAAAAACCGAAAAGGACGCGCACTCAAAAATTAAACACACAAAATATTAAAAAACGAAAAAAAATATATATAATATTTTGATGATGGATAACGTGGAAAATTGTTATTGTTGTTGATAAGAGGTGCAATGATTAATGTAGACACTCGCTGTAGACGCTTGTTGATCAAATCTATCTATCTGATAAAACCAAGAGTAAGTTATTTAAAAAAATAATAATAACACCACACTAACTATACTGACTGGATTGCAACTTCGTGATACCGTCTATGAAGGTTTGTTGTTTACTGGACGACACACGATAACAATTTTTACTATAAACATACTGGGTGAAAAATTTTTGTTTTTCCAAGTTGAACGCGCGACGACGTTCATATCAATCGTTCGTTGTACTGTGAACTTACACAAACAGCCAGTTTACTCTGTGTTATGTTATTTTGTGATGAACGTTTGCGCGAACGTATGATCGTTGTGACGAACAGACTTAGAAGTACATCGACTAGCTGCCTACATAAAGTACACAACAGAACAGCTTTCAGAGAGGTAGGCAGACGGACGTGTATGTTGGACGGCCTAGTCAGTCTTAGAGTATATATTATATAGGTATCTACCAGTTAAATATCATATACATAGGTACAATTTTACTTACCTATGTAGATGAGTTCATTGTTTAAATAGGTAAAAGAGACCCACATATAAATATATATTCATCTAATTGTATTGTATTTCGATTGCTACACAACCATTATCATCAATAGGGAATATTCATGAAATTTAAATTAGAAATTGCTAAGAAATCCGAAGTCACAACTCCTCGTTCGTGTGAAATTGACAATTTTTATCCCACTTGAAAAGGGACCCACATATATAATAATAATAATAATAATAATAATAATAATAATAATAATAAACTTTATTCTCAAAAATTTGACGTACATAGTACATAGAATGCGTCGACTTCGACAAAATAAATTTTGTAAACAATAATTAATTATTTTATTATTTTTGAAAACAACATTAAGGATTATATAGATAGACTTAGTAAACAATAATAGTAATAATAATTCCAGTAGACAGGGAATAGAAACGATAATAAACAATAATAATAAATATAAATATAAATATAAATATAAATAAATTTTGTAAACCATAATAAACAGTAATAATTTTTGTAAATAAACAATAATAAATATAAATAAATTTTTTAAGCCACAATAAATATAATAATATTATATAAATATATTATATAAATATATATTCCTCTAATTGTATTGTATTTCGATTGCTACACAACCATTATCATCAATAGGGAACATTCATGAAATTTAAATTTGAAATTGCTAAGAAAACCGAAGTCACAACTCCACGTTCGTGTGAAATTGACAATTTTTATCCCACTTGAAAAGAGACCCACATATAAATATATATTCCTCTAATTGTATTGTATTTCGATTGCTACACAACCATTATCATCAATAGGGAATATTCATGAAATTTAAATTTGAAATTGCTAAGAAAACCAAAGTCACAACTCCACGCTCGTGTGAATTTATCAATTTTTATCGCACTTGTTGTAGAATATATCACTTTAAATGCCTACAACTTCTTCATTTTGAGCTTTTTTCCTCCTAAAGAAAATGTTTCTAATAATGCTACATATAAAATATGGTCGATCATGAGAACCATCTCATATGACTAACTGCACACAACCTAAGCTCGCTAGTTTGGTCGCTATTCAACAACTTTGTAAAAGAAAAGTAAAACAAAGTATTGAATATTCATATTTTATATACCTTGTATATTTATTTAACTACCAAGATTTAGTTTTCCACGTGTTATCCTTATAAAATAAAACAAGTGAAAACAAACAGTTGACTGAGTTAATTGTTGAAATACCATGTATAGACAGTGTTGATTACTCTGTCACATTACACATACAAACATGTCACACATATATAACTGATATTCCCATATAATGCATACTATACAATTACCGCATAATTTGCGCTCTCACATCGAAAGAGTGATGTTTACGAAAAAATGTTTCAAACAAAAGTTGTTTATTTTTTTATACGAAACATTTTTTACATTTAAAATTTTGTTCTATCTCTAACGGTTTACAAGATGGGGCTCACGGATCCAAGATCCAATTGCCCTATGTTGCTCATTTACGAACTCGACCTCACTTTTTACGTCCTAAGCACGCTAAAAAAATTTCAGCTTGTTATCTCTTTTTGTTTTTGAGTAATCGTGATGACAGACGGACAGGCAGGCGACAGACAGACAGGCTGACAGACAACCAGAAATGGACTAATTAAATGATTTTATACCTATACCAAAATTTTGTTTATAATATCAATATGAGTTACAAACTTGGGACAAAACTTAGTATACTTTGGTATATTTCATATACATGGTATAATAATTTTAGTGTGTATCAAACTACTCTCAAGTATAGGTAAATATGAAGTTAGAAACTTACTAGGTATGTATACCCTACCCTATCTAGAAAAATATACAGGGGTGTCCCAGGAGTAACGGACACCCTTGTTGCATTAGATAGAAAATAAAATTCTATAACAAAAAGTATTTTTCGATTTGTTGATCGGAGGCATAGATAATTAGCTTTTAATTAAAATACGCAGCCAAATAGAAGCGCGCTTCAGCGGCTAGACAGTGCGGTGGGGGAATTGTAATGAAAATAGTAAGAAATTGCGGGAGTGAAACGCGAGAGCTTCAAAGTTACACTATAGCTTATACGTATGCATACGTGTGCAAGTGTGTGAATGTGTTTTAAGGGGCGGATATAACCGTGCATCAGATCAAAAAATGAAAGAGAACTTTTCGTCTTAAAATTTTCTTTTCTAACTGATGCAATGAGTGCCCGTTACTTCTGGAACATCCTGATTTGTCTATAATAATAACTTGAAGCGAAATATATAAGAATTTTCTAGAAGTCCATAGTTCATACTTTTGTAGGATTTCATCAGCATAAATAATCATAGCTTTGATAACGGGAAATTGAAATTTTATCCCAGTTGTTCTAAAAACATATTTTATTCTAAAACTAGCAGTTTACTCACCCGCTTCGCTGAGCAACTGCAACTTCCTTCCCCGTTAAATTCGTTGGTTTTAATTTTTTTGTGCGGTGTCCTAATTTTTTTGAAAATAAAATACAGCCCATGTTACTCGCTGGTAATGTAGCATTTTTCTGTAGCTTTTTTCGTGTACATTTGATATAGGTGTATCCAATGTACACCTATATTAATGTATCCAAAAACATTTGGATACATTAACTACTAAGGAACTACTCATGCCACGTTTGCAAAATTTTATGGGAGACTGAAATCGATTTTCTATTTTTAAAGCTAATAAAGCTGGCAAGGAAGCTATATGTGAAACGATAAATATAAAAAATCATTTTCACAAAATAAATTGTTTTGTTTAGATGATATGCGTAGAAAGCTAAATTTAAAAAAAAAAAACTGAATATAGATGTTAACCAAAGTTTATTTCAACAAACTTTTTATTTTTCTGGGGATGGATACAAATAAGTAAAAAATATGATAATATAAGAAAACTTTATTAACTTTCAAAAACTTTATATAGTAAGATATATGACATATGAGCTTTTAATGTATTTAGTCGAATGATGAAATAATTTATAAATACGCATCAGTAAACGAATCAGGTTAAAAGATCATTTTGCGGTAATGTGGTAATGACAATCAGTGCGGTAATGAACTATTTCTCTCACAGGCGCAGATAAATGAAGTATGTACTTATAATGTTTGCATCCTTATTTAGGTTTCTGCTCAGAATTCTCGCCTCGAGAATTATGTAGAAATTTATCATTAGTCGAGACGGGAAAATACGTCATTGCCTCGAGAGCTCGATAAATCAATTCCTAATCAGTCACCTTATCCAAGTCACTAATCGATATTTTCCTCTTTGTTTAATTAGAAGTTTTTAACGTTCATATTTTGTGTATTTTCAAAAACCAACTCACTTTTCTATTCGTGAAGTGAGAATTCTTCATCTGAAGTGATAAAAAAAATTAAGTCAATATCCCCATTTGTAATAAATATATGGTTTTTTATTATAAAATACTCGAGAAACTCGAAAAATCCTGGTTGAAAAGATTCGTACCTCGAGAATTAAAAAAGGTTCAGCTTACAGAAATAAAAGGAGCCCAAGAAGAAGTATTTATAAATAACATACTGTGTGTGTTTTTCTTTCATCAAAAGACAAGTTTCATTGAGTGTCTACTAACTAGACACAGTTTGTGTATGAAACTAAAAAATTTACGATTATTTTGTTCATATGGAATTGTTTTTTTTACTACAACATTATTTAAGGGCAACGGTATTGCGTAACCACTAGAGTAATGTAGAGGTTATGATTTACAAAGTTAAAGAACATTTAACGCGCGAAATATTTGACGTATAGAACGCTTGAGCAAATCACTCATCATGCGGCTAAAGATTATCGAACAGTTAACGCGAGTGCTGGTGGGTTAGGTTAGGTTAGGTTATATTGGCTGTCCACGAAGGACACACTTAGGCTATAGAGCCCATTGTGATACCATATATGTGTTTTACCGCCTGTTCGCTGATAATTTCATTTATCAACTCCTCAATTTCAGAGGCTGAACTCCTTCATGCATATACCATGTACTACACCAACCAATCAATACTATTAATTAAATTAATTTTGTTGCGACGGAAGGAATCGAACCCGCTACTCTAAACATACTGCGAACGAAACTGATTACGCTTTAACCAATTGAGATAATAGGGCTGGTGGGTTAGTATTGCACTGTATTCCGACAGCCCAATCAAACACAATACGTATGATAACGAACATCATTGTATCCAAATTTTAACATGCCTCTAGTTTATATAATATATGCGTTAAAAATTCACAAGCTATATAATCCATAATATACATTACAATATTATTTTGTAACATTTTTATTTGCACGACACAAAATATTGGTTTGCGAAAAATAAAAAAACAAATTTTCTAATATCATAAATACACAATTTCAATTTTGTATAACACAAATATTCTGAATGAATACGTAGTTACCTATACCAAAATATAGCTGTAATAGATTTTAAATATTTATATGGAAATTTCGTTGAAATCGATATAAAATATTTCCATGAAACATCACATTTGGTATTAAAGTTGTAATCAAACACATAAAATTTTATTGTTCAATGAAATAGAGATAGGTTTATTAAATATTGATGAGATTGCAAAGGAAACGTTTTAAAATACATTCTGAGAATATTATGGGAATAGTGTTTCATTGCTTGCAGTTTTCAAAATTAAACTTAACCTATTGTGCAACAGAATCTTTCAGGATGAATAAATAGTGGATAATTTTGAAAGTTAATATCAAATTTTCAATATACGCGGTAAGAAATTTGTAGATATCACTATGTCAATATAGGTGTAGGCGCCATACTGATTTGTCCATTGGGGGAATAGTAACATTAGCAATAGTTATGCCGGACGAGTCAGTGCAATATGGACGTCAAGCCCATACTAGTGTGCGATATCACAATACTTCAGGAGCGTAGCCCTATTCTCAATAATGTAATAGAAAATATAGTATCTGCCTCTATATTACACCAACATTGTAGTAATGGCGTCATTGCAGCATGCAGTTCGACAAAAATTTTGTGGGTCTACTTCGGGTTTGTGCAGTTCTAGATTGCTTCTTGTGTAATTCCCCCCCCCCCTAAAATTTCCTAAGTCCAACTTCATATAAATAAAAAAATCCAGCCTTTTATTCAAAATTGTCTTGACGTTCGAACATTTTTAAGAAACTAATTATTTTATTTTTACGCTCAACATATATGGAAATTTTATATATATTTATTCATTTTCAAGTAATCGTGCTAAAAACTAATTTCAAAGTTTACAACTTACTTGAGAATTTTACAGTTATATTAAAATTAATTGGGAAATAAAATATTATTTAATAGTGTACATAATAAATCACTGTTAAATAGAAATTTGAAAGTAATGGCAAAAATTATGTGGAACTAATCGAAATGATTGAAAATCACGAAATTCATAAATTCATTTAGTAACTCGACCTTCATTAATTTACGAAGAGAATTTACACGGTAATGAAAATTTATTTCGTCATTTTTAAATTAAAGAAATTAAAAAAATATGTCTTAAATATGAAAAGATAAAAGAAAATTTTAAGTTTTGAAAAGCCTAAAACTTCCACTTTTTTGACAAAATTTTCTTAATTTTTAAATGGACGTATGTATTAAAATAAAAACGCAATAAAATGATAATTTTACATAGTTTTTTAACCATCTTTGCCAACTATATACCTATCATGGCCCATCAATACTTTTTTTTTTTAATTTAAATTTTTTTCAGTTAAAAAATCACTTAAATATGACAAGTAAAATTTGTATTGCCAAAAAATGATGAATTATTTTACTCATAACGATTTTTTTTTAAATTTTATTTAATTAATTTATAGCGTTTTGAGGTTAAGTGGGCCCCAACATGCTCATATGGGTTTCGTGAAAAATATAAATTTTTATTTTCATTTTTCTAATCAGGGTCTGGCAGTTGGCTAGAAGGAATATCAAAACAAATTTTAATATGAATGTTCAATTTCAAT
Organism: Chrysoperla carnea; assembly: GCF_905475395.1. Lineage (NCBI taxonomy): Eukaryota > Metazoa > Arthropoda > Insecta > Neuroptera > Chrysopidae > Chrysoperla > Chrysoperla carnea. The sequence goes on along the minus strand of NC_058338.1, from coordinate 12,282,990 downwards.
CAGTAATTATACTGAAATTCATACCGAAAATCATGAACGAAGAATTAAAGTTTTTCTATTCTATATAAGAAAAGTTTCTTGACTCTTAATATGATTACCTAATTTTCTCTTTAATTTTATATCTATTTGTATTGAAGAAAAACAGGTCAAGTGCGAAATATTTCGCCACAGATTCCACTTTTTATCGTTGATTATTGAAATGTTTAATTGAAATAAACGTTTTTTAATCGAAATTTTCAAAATAAGCGAGAATGAAAATTGTTGTCTAAGAGTAGAACTATTGTTTGAGTTCCAAAAATTGAATATTTATGATTTGCATCAATTGGTTATAGTTGCGACCCATTTTTCTGGTTTGGTCTCGGTCTGTAATTTAAGTTGACGATGTACTAGTGATCAAAGCTTTTCAAAAGATATTTTATCAGCTACGGAATCTATAAAATACAAATACATCCAATAAAGAACCTATTCATGTTAAATTAAAACATGTTTTAGCTTTTGCTTCTCATTTTCCAAAAAAATGAGACCATAGAAGGTATTATAATCCAGCCAGGAAAAGCTCAATCAACTTTCAAAATTTGAGGCTTTTCTTTCAAACTATACAGAATTTTGTATCCAATTAATTCCGATTTAATGATAAGAAAAGGGTAAAGCGCGTTTCCAAAAATTAAAAAATAGAAAATTTTTCCAAAGTTGTTTTTTCGAAATTATAAAAGGTTGAAATTGGTATGTATAGTTTCAGTAAGTAATTATTAAGTAAGTTAATATTTTGCAGGATTACACCCGAGAAATTACTGATAACATCACCGTTTAGACTTTGTATATGCGTTTTTTATATTCTGGAAAGTAACGTCTCACAAAAAAATTCTCGGTACAGAAATGTTCTTTGTCATGGCACTCGAAAAAGTTTCGGTTGTTTTATTCACTTCAAATTGAAAATTCATTAACCGACACTCAAAAAGCAAAAGTTTTAAGATCTTATATAACAGTATAAATAATACATGCATAAAGTATCAACGCTGAGCAAAAGTTTTCGTTTTCTTCACAATTATAAAAGATAGAATTGCAAATTTTTATAAGCTTCCATTAGTGAATTTATTCCTACCAATTTCATATTAACTCCAAACAATAATATTAAGAGGTTCAAATGCGAATTAACAGAACATAAATTCTGGTTAAAATCCGTTTCAAATATTTCCGATTTAAAATTTTTCTAAGAAAGAAAATTTCTAAAATCGTCCATTTTTTGACACCTACGTCTTTTAAAACAAGTTTTGACAAAAAAGTCCTAAAATTCGGATACAAAATTTTGAGCAAAGATCAAGAAAAAGTCTTTTTTAGGTAAGAAATATGTAATATGGAAATAAAAGTTTTTGTGAAATCATTTACAGCATCATTTATTATCATAAAAGTTTTTTCATTTTTTTTTTTTTTTTTGCCCTTGGTCTGTATTTAAAAGGTATAAATAAAAAAAATAATTAATTGGTTTTCAATAGCAATCAAACACACAAAATATTAATTTTAGGTGTGAAAGTGTTATATGGTTTTACCAACACAAATAACATTAGATAGAAAGAGAAATAAGATAAAAAGTGAGTGAGTGACTCGTGTGCTAGCATTTGTTGGGAAATGTGGGAATTACTTTATATTGTAAAAATAAAAATACGTGCTTAATCATAATAAAGAATAAACATTTGATTTTTACATTAAAATCGACAAAAAAAAAAATTAATAATAAAAGGTGGATCTAATCTGGGCAATATTATTATTACTACTAATGTTCAGGTACGATGTAGTATTGACCGGGGCTAGTTGTGCAATGGGGCAAGTTGGTCAGTTGAAATACTGCTGAACGTACGACAATATATCAAATGAACGAAAGAGAAGTACTGGTGTGCGGAGTTCAAAATATCTACAGCAAAAAATTTTTTTTTGTTGCAAATTCCAATAACCCAGCATCCCTTAGTGTTTAAAAGGCAGAATTAACGAGACTATTGTATTTCAAAAATGTCCAATGTAAAAATGTCTAATATAAATTACCTAATGTGAAAATGTCAGTGACAAAAATATCCAATATCAAATTATCTATGTAACAGAGAAATGTCAAAATAAACTTCTGACAATCGATTTATAAATATTATATAAGATACAATTCAAATGAATAATTTCAATTGTCACAAAAATCAACCAAACCTAGCTGGGTTGAGTTATCGCGGACTAACTTTTGAGATTGCTAGCATTATGACGATTATTATAAACAACTTACTGATTATTTATCGAGCCGGAGAGCACTCACTGTTTTATTTTTAGTTGCCTCAAAAATCTCTCTCTAAAATAAATGAGTTCAGCTGTGTTGGGTTGAACTATCATGGGTTGACTTTTATAACACAAAGGCGAATCAATTTATCATCCATTTTGCGAAATAGACCCCGATAAAAACGATTTTAATGAAGCGAAGACAATTTAAGCTGTTAAACACCTGCAATGCCTGAATTACAGTTATTAAATTTAAGTTTCAGAAGGTATTGCTCAGATCATATAAACCGACAAAGAATAGAAATATCAACAACCAATATTGTTATTTTTTAATGATTAATTGTTTAGTGAAATTTGTTTGATGACAAAATACGCTTTTCTTTATAGACCAGTCAAATTCATTTTAATATTGATATTAAAACATCATGGGGGATCCTTACACGATTATAAATGTACGAAAAAAATGCCGAAAATTTAGATATAATCTACTTTTATCTCAAACCATGAGAACACACATCAATTTTTATATTTCTAACTTCAAAAACGACAAAGTTTTATCTACTTTTTCATTCCCTCTGTTACTCTGTAGCTGTTTGCCGACTTTTTACAAACCATGAATTTCCGCCGATATTAAACAATCAAACTTATAAGAGCTGATGTATTTTCCACATTTTCAATCAATTATATTTCTTAAACAATGTAGTAAAAAATTTGATTTTTTTCTATATAAGTTAACATAAAGGTATATTCTTTCGAATAAATCAAAAAAGAATTTGGGATGAAGCTTACGAAACTCTCTCAATTTGAAAGATATTTTATTTTTTTTGTTATATATTTTTGTATAATAAAATTACACCTTTGATTTCAATTTTCATCAAACAATTCAATTGTTTTTGTTAGATTCGATAAAAGTTTTTCTCAGAGAGTTCAATATTCTAGACATTTTGTAAATCCGGAGAAAAGCACTTTTATATATTAACAATTCAACCCTTACAAAAACCCGTTATTAAAGGGTAAACAAAAAAAAAATATAGAAAACATTTATATGCGATAGATATCACCTTAAAATTCAATGACCTTTCATATTGTCTGCGTTTATTTCTGTTGGAGTATTACTTACATGTTATATTGTACAGGTGACTATTACAAAAACTTCTTGTAATATTATTTCTGGTTAATAAATCTCAATTTCTATTAGACACAAAATTATTTATTTTTAGATGAACACAGCTTTTTTTATCAAATTATTTTTCATAAAATCGTTAATAAATAAACTTTTTGCTGATTAATTTTTGAATCTTATAATTGTCCTTTATTTACTTAATTACTCGTTGTTGCATTGTTTTCTTGCTATGGGCATATCGACAGAAAATTCTAAATTTATGTATATTTATTAAGAATATAATAATACATTAACCAAACAAATTTGAAATCTATTGACTATGGCACGCCAATTTACTATTTAATAGGCGAATTTTTATCGAGAAAAAAATTAATTAATTTTTTTTTTTCAATCAGAAATTTTATATTTTATATTTTGTAAAATAAATCTTAGTAAAAGAGAGATTGATATAAGATAAGATGAGAAAAGAGAGATGAGAATTAAAATTATGATGATAACATAATAAAAATGTATTATTATTATGTATCATCATAATAATAATGTATTATTATTATGATGATACATAATAATAATACATTTTTATTATGTTATCATCATAATAAAAATGTATTATTATTATGATGATACATAATAATAAATCAGTTAATTTTATTTGAATTAGATTTAAAAAAAATGATTGAATTAAAATTATGTACATAATGGAAATAGAGAATTAAAATTATGTACATAATAAAAAAGATTGAATTAAAATTATGTACATATTGGAAATAGAGAATTAAAATTATGTACATAATAAAAATGATTGAATTAAAATTATGTACATAATGGAAATATATGGCACGCCGTTTTACTATTTAATATGAATTAAAATTATGTACATAATAAAAATGATTGAATTAAAATTATGTACATAATAAAAATGATTGAATTAAAATTATGTACATAATAAAAATGATTGAATTAAAATTATGTACATAATGAAAATGATTATTATTATGATGATAACATAATAATAATGTATTATTATTACGATCATTTTTTTTCGGACATTAAATAGTAAAATGGCGTGCCATAATTGACCGTCTCTAACTCAAGTTAAATACAATTAAAGTTCGGATAATTAACATGGAGAGCATAGGAAAGGTTGCGTTTTGTTGTGTTTTTAACAAGTTTTTTAATTCTAGAAAAAAACTAGATTTAAGATATTTTCAAAAAACTAACTGAACATTCATGAATTTGTGCACGTGAGTTTAAAAAAATAAACCAAAACTTTTGACATTTTCATTCTTGAGATATAATTACTTTTTTTAAAGTTTTGTTGACAGAAACAATTATATTTAGAGTATAAGTAGTGTAAGAGAGATGTCTATTATATACAGAATTACAGATGTTTTTTTATCATGCTATTATCATACAGAATACGTGATAAATGGACGGTTGAGTTAAAAACATGCTAAAATTAATACTTATTTGAGTGTGCTAAGCATATCTATACGTACATACCAATGGACGTTCAGATTTTCAGTTCTCTGAAGGCCCCTAAAAATTTAACTGGTTAATTATGATATAATAATGGACAACTATGCCAAGTTTCATTAAATTCTGAATGCAAAGTCTATTACCGATAGTACTACCTTAAGTTAAAAATTACAATTTTATTTAATTTATCAGATTTGTATTTCTTCTCTGTTGTTAAAAATTTCTTCTTAAAGGAATAAACCATTAGAAAAACCACTCACCTGAAACAAAAAAAAATTGTTTATTTTTTGGATATATTAAAATTTATATGAAATTTTCATTAAAAATAGTAACAAAACACCTTCATTATAATGTAACATAAAATCGAAAATTTATTTTCTCTTAACTAGAAATAATATGAGTTTTCATGTGAAAAACTACTTAAATTCAATATATAATCCAGGAAAACGAGAATATAGCATTGTTGTAAAAAAGCACGCAAACATTTTCTTTTGTTAAAAAAAAAAAGCAGAATTTTCTCAGTAAAGTATAATATCATATTTAAAATTTAATAATGTTTTGGTAAAGTATGCTATGCTATACCTATGCTGTTCGAATTGCATTTTATCGGTAAATAGCATGATGTTGAATAGAATTTATAGTGGAAGGCTATAGAAATGTACTATTCTTAGTTTAGTTTTAACCATTCTGAAAGTTAAATATTTCATAGTACTTATCCTACATCGGTGTGAACGCCATACTATGTACTGTATTGAGGTAGTAGTAACATGAGCAATAGTTATGGCGGACGAAACAATGCAGTGTGGGAGTCAGACCCATACTAGTTGGCGATATCAACAATACTTCTGATAGAAACCTCAAAACTGTAATATTACTTATACTAATAAAGACACTAGGGATCTGTCCATATACCATACTAGTATTGAAGTAAACGCCGTACATTTCTTAGCATGCATCGACATGATTTTTTAAATATTTGAAATATATATAATATATATATATATATATATATATATATATATATATATGCTTCGATATGCTTTGAGATAGTTGTAAGATGCTTGAAGAGTGGGAGATTCCTAGTTGAATAGATTAACTACAACAGATAAGCCACAATACAAGTCACTTTTGCAATTTCATATAACACCTATATAGTGCAATAAATAAGCCGGAAAATGTGGAAAAGTGGTGGAACAGCTCCGATTTCAAAAATTTTGTGTGTGCGTATTCCTTAGACCCCTAGGAACATTCAGCCGCACTAACCTTGGCATTTGAAAAAAAACTGAGAAAGTTAGGGTAGTTTTCCAATCCCCAAAACTCTCCAAATAGTAACAGTGAGAACAAATCAATATTTCAACTCAAAAATAGTCTTCCGAGGGTTTTTGAGGTCGTTGATCATGAATTCAAGGTTAAAAAGCAACTGAATATGGTTGCAAACCCAATAAAACTACCCTTAAAGTGATAGAGACAAAAACTTTATTAAATTCAAAATTTTGCCTCAGAAATCGTGTCTCGTGAAGCTTTTAGGTTTCGTGTTCACAAATTTAAGGTCAAAAAGCAATGGAGGATTGTTTCAACCCCATTAAAACTACCCCTGGAAGTGTCAATGATAAAATAAATTTGAAAATTCTGAATTTCACCCCAGAAATTGTCTCTCTCTGGTTTTAGAAGCCATTGATAATGAATTTGAGGGCAAGAAGCAACTGAATGTAGTCCCAAGTCACCCCTAAAGGCCACCCCTAGAGGTGACAGAGAAAAAATTTTAAATTGTTCCTCGAATATCGTCTTTCGGGGGGTTTTTGGGGCCGCTGATCACGAATCCACGTTCAAAAAGTAACTTGGATGGTTGCAACCCCATTAAAACTACCCCTAGAAATGTCAATGATAAATTAATTTTGAAAATACTGAATTTCACCACAGAAATTGTCTCTCTGCGGTTTTAGGAGTCGCTAATCATGAATTTGAGGTCAAAAAATAACTAAATGTCACAGCATCCTTATAAAAACCTCCCCTAGAAGTGACAGAGATAAAATTTTAAATTTGAATTCTCTCCTCGAATATCGTCTTTCGAGTAATTTTGGGGGCGCTGATTACGAATCCAAGGTCAAAAAGTAGCTGAAGAGGGTTGCAACCCCAAAAAACTTCCCCCAGATGTAAAAATTATAAACATTTAAAAAAATTCAAAATTTTCAAAATTTTTTAATCATTCACACTTCTAGGGGTAGTTTTAATGGGGTTGCAACCATCCAAGTTACTTTTTGACCTTGAATTCGTGATCAGCGATGCCAAAAACACCCCGAAAGACCATATTTGATTAAAAATTTAAAATTTTATCTCTGTATCTTCTAGGGGTGGATTTTAGGGGTGGCTTGGAACTACATTCATGCTTCTTACTCTCAAATTCATTATCAACGACTTCAAAAACCGCAGAAAGATAATTTCTGAGATCAAATTCAAAATTTTCAAAATTTTTTAATTACTGACACTTATAGGGGTAGTTTTAATGGGGTTGCAACCATTTTCAGTTGTTTTTAAACCTTGAATTCATGATCAGTGACCACGAAAACCCTCGGGAGACGATTTTTGAGGTGAAATGTTGATTTGTTTTCACTGTTACAATTTGGGGATGGGAAAACTACCCTAACTTTCTCGTTTTTTTTTCAAATGCCAAGGTTAGTGCGGCTGAATGTTCCTAGAGGTCTAAGGAATACGTACACAAAAAATTTTTGAAATCGGAGCTGTTCCACCACTTTTCCACATTTGATGGTAATTTCCGGCTTATTTACTGTAGTAATAATACCTCTTACTTAGATGCATTGCTTAAGGTATGTACTCTGTCATACTCTTGATATTTATATGACTATATGCAAATCGAACATTCTGTATAAACAAATGTTAAAGATTGCCTTTTATTAGGTATTCTACATTCTATAGAATAGTGTATAATAAGGAAATAAAAATTAAACTATGCAATTATAGTAGCCACCTCTCTTACCTAGAATTGATTAAAAAAAATTCATGGATAAAAAAAATTGCGAGGTCAACCATTAAAACCATTCACCATTTGTATTTTCAATTGAATTTAGTCAGTTTTGGTTACCAAATTTATAATGTGTACATAAATATATATAATTTAAACACGTATATACACGTACGCATGTTGTTCACCACAATATGTGAGTGATATTTGGTAACCCACAGCATAACCTCAATATTATATCCTGTAACAACGCACCGTGTGTCCTAATTCGTAATTTATTACGACGACATTCAATTTCACCTGTATCTTCATGGTCGTTTAAAAAATATAAAAATTTTCTCAAATAAGAATAAATGAACTAAAAATTCATCTTAAAAAATTATTTACAATCCAATAACTCAGTGAATAATATAGGCACTGGAAGGAGGGGGAGGTATTCAAGAAGGTGCACTTGCACCCCCTGTCTTGAAGGAAAATACGCGAAGGAAGATTAAAAATGCATTGTCTTCCTCTATTCTTTTCTACCTCAGTCCCATACCAAAAAATATGTACAGTAAATTCGCCTGCATGCCATAAAACAGGCCACACATAACCCTTAAGCAAACAAGTCTTTGTTTTTTTTTTAGAAATGCCAGTGAGGCTTAATTTTATTAAAAGCTATAGATCGTGGGACAGAAGTTTAATTTCTGCGTAAGATGTGCACCTATACACCCAATATTTTCCGCTTGAAGAATTTTAATCGAAAAAAGTTTGTTTTTATGGTTCAAGCACATGACAATTTAAAAAAGACACATCTTTCTTTTCCAATTCTTTCTAATGATTTAAATTTTTTTAAAGGTACCGTATGCGAACTTCCTTAACACTTATTTAATTTTCACTCAAATAGCCTCATTCGAAGCACTCTCGCTGACTAAACAAATCCATTTCTACTGTTGTTTTTTTTAATTGAATTATAATGGCAGATTTTAATTAAATTTTTTTTTTTTTGTTATAAATTACATTTTAAAAATAGAACAATGGTGAATAGTTAGTAGTTCTACAAATACTTGAAAGGCTGATACCGTGTGTTGTATCGAAACAAAACATAATCATTGTTCAAAAAATTGCATTAATTATAAAAAATAATAATATATCCGAAATCTCGAACAAAACTGTTTTTGAAATAAAAACACTGGTTAATTGAAAGACCGCAATATAGCAAAATCATTGGTAGTTTTTTTTCTTGTTTAGAAACATATTGAGCCGGTATGTATGTAAAATTTAACAACGTCGAATGAAATATGGCTTTGTAGCTTATGGTCTACTTGTTGCTAATGTAAATCAGTTTAAACTTTTTCAGTAATAAACTTAATCATTTTAAAGTTGATTGCACAAAAGCAACAAATTTGACTGGCGCAAGGTGTATGTGTAAATCTATAGCCTCGATTTTGGAAACTTAGGCACTATGAGCAATTTCTTGAAAGAAATAACTAACTATAGTCGTCTCTGTTTATCAAATGATGGATCTTCGATGAACTCATAATTAAATCAAAATTTTGTTTTTATATCATCGACAACCTTATATTTTTATGGTATTATTATAAACTACAAGATTATCTAAATATTTTAGATAGCTTTTTACCACACTCTCCAGATTTTTTGATATAGAAATATCCAATTGAAAATGATAACCTATACGATTCATCCTTTTTTCAGCCAACTTTGAACGATAAAATAATAATGAAAAGCCCGATGACCTAGAATTTTTTTGTGATTTTTAGAAACTTTGTTTATCAAAAAATGTATTTATAAAGTTTAACTGAAATCCTTATTATTATTCAATCCTTGTATATCTCCTTAAATACACATTTATTTGTTTTCTCACAATTATAAAAATGGTACTTGGATCGCTATAGTTCTACCGTCCCCAGATAGCAGCCAGAATACACATTGGCATTCTCTATAGAGAGTCATAGATCAAATATAAATATATGTACAATGTACATAATATATACGTTGAATATATAAGCTATAAAGAATAAACTATTATATTATGATATTCTTTTTCATATTTGTTTCCTTTAAAATTTATTGTTTAAAATTTTATGGTTTTTAAAAGTCATAAATTTATTATTGTATTCTATTAATAATACATGTTTCATTTATTTTAAAAGTTTTTCATGTATATCAGGCATGGGCAAATGTGACTCACAGAAGTCCCTCGGACTCCTAACTTAACAGACAAATAAGACAGTGACAATCTAAAATACTAGTGTAACAGAGAGACAACATTTTTTTTCTACCTATCTCAGTTTCTCTCATAGTAAGAGTAGTATACCCGTCTTCCTCCTTTATGAACAATACGGACTTGGATAAAGAGATACACAATAAAGTTTATGACACACAATAAAGTTATAACAATGATGACTTCGACTTAAAATTACTCGCCCATGTCTGATGTATACTAACATATAAGCGTACTCATTATATGTTATGTTATAATAGTAACACTTAGAATGTTTTAAAACGAGCATTTTTTGTGACATTGAGTATACATGTCTTATGAAACATTTCTACACCCTTACCATTGCGCCGCTTCACCGACATCCAGTCAGTCGTTCAGAAAATCCTAGAGTAGCCTATATGGCCTCCAGGGATCCGCGATGACCTACGAGAGATCCTTGTTAACGAAAAAGCAGAATTGGAGGTCTGTGAGATGTAAACAGAAGTTCACAAGAGTCGTTCTCAAGTAAGTAAGTTGTGACTCTAATTTTCACTTTTCATTAATGGAATAACCCACGTACACAGATAGTATTTTGCTAAGTTTTTACCTGAAAACATAACAAACACACCGACGGCAATTTGTACTTAAACTTCTAGGATTAGATTTCTGCAGCATTGTTAGTGCAAAGTTATGGGCTCGAAGCTGTTAATATCAGTAGTGGATTATCTGGCTGATTTTTTTATAGTTATTGTGAGATTTTCTACAGCTATAAATCAATGTCCTGTTCTGATTTTAAGGACGTTTTAATTTTTAGAAATTACCTCTAAAATAGTTCAATTGAGAACAGGTTTAATTGAGCAAATACTAATATTTTGTCCTTTTTACTGGTATTTTTCAATTCTCTTATAGGGCGGTAAAACTGAAATCAATTAAGCCGATAATATCAGCAACAAAAAGTGCATATGAACTCAGTCTATATTTCTTCTCACGTTTTCATTGGTCTTCACTTCCCTCTCGCCTGTAGACATCGACTGTTGATTTTCTTATCAATAAAATACAATTATTTCATTTCACACTAACTTCTAGTAAACGTGAGACTAGAAGACGACTTTGAAAACTTCGTGAACAACGCAATAGCATACATGTTTATTATTTTTGGTAATTAACAACTATTTTCATTATCTTATGAAAGTTTATCTTAAACACCATACTTGGAATAGTTTACAATGCGATACACAAACTTGTTTAGTCTAGACAATAAACAGTTAAAAAGCGAAACAATCCAAGCTAGTATTTGCAAGTTCAAATTAAAGTTTGTTGCAAATAGGCTGTAGTATAAGCCTCTATAAAGTGGCCATCGAATTATCAAACACCCGGTAAAGCTTCTAACACATTTAATCACAATTTTTTTTATTACGGATCACATTTATTCAGTTTTATAAAAACCCATACATAGTCCTTTATATTTTGAGCTTGGTTCATTCGTTTATTTGGCGAGGCAATCGAACTAGTAAAGAAGAGGAAACGTTTGAGAGTTAAGGAAAATTTTCAAAACCATGAGCTATATCTGCGATGAATACGACATTGAAATGCGAAATCCATGATTCGCGTCATAACAGATTCAACGTTCGAATATACAGTTTATTTGTACATGCTTTAAAGGGCCAAAATTTCTGAAACTTTGGGATTAAACAGCAAGCTCTATTAAATTCTTAAATGTAATTTCTCGTTAAATTCTGTCGTTTTCAAAATTAGTTTAACATAGGAACTGCAAATATCATGCTGGAAATATCTTCAGTTAAATCATGTATAATTGATCCTTAATGTGTTTTATTGTTTGGACTAATTAGAAGAATGCTTTACTTGTCTTAACCATAATTAAAACGCTTTTAGCTAGAACTTGTTTAATTAAAATTACGTATACAGAAATTATTTAAGTATACCTTAAACATAAAATAATTTTCATTCAATGTCTTCCAAGTAAGTCTACAAGAAAATACAATCTGCATGGCATTGTGCTTTTTTATGAGTTATGAAAGCTGTAGAAGTAGGGTATAGCTACATCACATTTAGCCTATGGCTATAGGGCAATTCTATCATTCATATTATAAGTGGTGAATATAGAGAAAAGAATATTATAAAGAAATAGTTTTGCTAGCGGCTGTGTTCACATGCAGATACAATAGCAAAACGTTTCTATTAAAAAATTAAAACTTCAAAATTTAAGATAGATAAAGAGGTACGAACTCCCTAAAAGTTGATCAAAGTTTGGAAGGAAAGTGAAACAAAATTGACTTTAGAATAAGTTTTATAAAAAAAAAAACATAATAATTTCGTCATAATAATTACAAACAAGTTTATAAAACTTTAAAAATTAAGCGAAGCGAAAACGCCCGAGGAAAACATTTATGTAAAATATCGTGTAAGTAATAATTTTAATTATGTGTGTATACAGGGTGTCCTTGACTAGATGGTTATAGCTTAAGAGTATATTCTCTGAACAATTTTAAGTCGAAAATGCTTTTTGGACTTTTGTTCAAAACCCAATAGTTAAGGAGTTATGGGCAGTGGCAGGAGTTATAGCAGACAAATATGTATAATCTTGTTCTGATATCTAATATTATTTATCTATACGGCATACATTGAATTTTAAGTAACTTCGCATTGCGCTGCACTAGCGCTGCTGAATGCCTCCAACAACTTGCCCCATTGCACAAGTAGCCCCAATCAACCCTACTTATCGTAAAAAGTGGTATATCTCAGCCAATTTTGATGCTAGAAAGTTAAATTTAATAGTGCCAATAGCTCCTGAAATATTGGGATTTGGACAGAAGTATATAAGACACTTTTGATTTAAAATTGTCCAACGAATACGCTCTTAAGCTATGTCCATCGAGTCACGGGACACTCTGTATATTTCTACGTCACGAGAATACCACACTATGCTTAAATAACGTTTGCAATCTGTAAATTCTTTTGAATATACTATACATTTTAATTAAGTTAATTATACATAGCTTTTAAAAAAGTTTTCTTGGCGAAGTTCAATATTATTAAGTATTGAAGTAAAATACAAAAATTACTTATTATTTTTTATTCAACAACCCAATTGCACATTCTAGCTAACAATTAATTATGAGTATTTCATAGCTGCTTGTTCCAAATAAGATCGTTTCCGAGCACATTTTCCTCATAGTAAAATGTTTGTTTAGCCAACCATTCCGTCTCCTAGAATATTAGCCAATCGTTTACATATACGTTAAATAGTTGGAGGTGATGAGGAAATTGCTTTCTTACAAAATTTAAAGAATTGTACCTGATTAGTACGTGTAAAAATTCGATATTTGTATTCCCAGTGTGTTTATACGGATATAAGACGCCACCACAATATAACAAACAATGTTTATGCATTTTTATGTCTATAACATTTTCGAATGTGAGTTTATTTTAAAACTAACAAGTTCGTGAACTTGATCTCTACTCTTCTGATTTAATATAAAATTAAATTAATGGCCATCAATCTGTATATATATATTTATTAATAACATTCCATTTTTAAATGTCTGATAGAAAAATATTGTTTTCAAAACAAAATCGAAAAATTTAAGATATTTTTACATATTGAGCTATCTACCATACAATAAATCCATGGCAAAAAATGTAGATATGCATTCGATTCATGTGAGTGAGACTGAAGTTCCCAGGCGGTAAAAATTTATTGAATAATTATGTTTTTTGTCATGTTTTAAAAAAGAAAAGTGAAAGAGTGATAAAAGTTTTTACAAAACAAAATGCTATGACATAAAAGAAAGCAGTTTAAGGTGATTGCAAACTTACAGTATTGTAAAAAAGTTTTGGTTTATTGCACGGTACATACATACAAACAAAATACATGCTTTGTAGTCAAATAATGGATTATTTTTAGCCTTACAATACCACACAACCACAAAAATATATAATATATGTGTGCAAGTGCTGCTTGTAAATTTGATAAAATAGATATCGTTCTTCAATCATCAATACTCTAAGTATAGTCGTCTCTGTTCATTAAATGATGGATCTTCGATGAGCCCATAACTAAATTAAAATTTTGTTTTTATATCATCGACAACCTTATATTTTTATGGTATTTTTACAAACTAAAAGATTTTCTAAATATTTTAGATAGTTTTTTTATCACACTCTCTAGATTTTTTGATATAGAAATATCCAATTAAAAAAGATAACCTATATGATTCATCATTTTTTCAGCCAACTTTGAACTATAAAATAATAATAAAAAGCCCGGTGAACTAGGAATTTTTTGTGATTTTTGGAAACTTTGTTAATCAAAAAATGTATTTATATAGTTTTATTGAAATTCCTAGTATTATTCAATCCTAGCATATCTTCTTAATGTTAAGAAGATACAGCTGTACTTGTTAAAATTTTGTCTTAAAAAATTTTCCTTTAATACTTTTGATTAGTATAAGAATACATATAACTCAAAATTAATATGTAAACATATAAAATCCATAATTCTAAAAATATATCGAATAAATGAAATGTTGATCTATTATTGATGATTATCGACGATATAATAAAATAAAATGTTTCCCAATATTTGTTAAATTAAATATTTAGTTCTCATTTAATGGGCGATATTCGTTGGGTGCCTAATCTTGGTAGAGACAATCAAACCAACGCCAGCGCTTCCAGAGGACAGCACCTCTTGCCGTATTGTGTTTTTTATAGTATTCAAACTTGTGGATTAATAAACATAAATAAATAAAGAAATATAAAATGCATATATTTATGCACGTAACATTCATTTTACTTAAGTATGAAATAGCAACAAATCTTCCGTATTGTAAATGATACTGAGAAATATACAAGAAAAGGATTTAGAATGGTAAAAATTTACTCACAAATCAGGATAACCATTTTCGTATACCACCCACCTGTGCTTTAAATCCAACACCAAGCTTATGTTACTACCAAACTGTACTCTTCCAAAGTACAAGTACATGCGAATTAGAAAAAAATGAACTATTTTACGTTTTTAAGTTTGAACATGTGTTCAGTACCTAAATAAAGTAAATAAGAAAGTGTCAACCATTTAGTTTCCGTGGTAAATTTTTTTGAGCTAAATAAAGCTTAAAAAAGGTAAGAGAAACTTATTTTTCATTTTAACTCCGTTAATTTTCGTGCAAACGACTTAAATCTTTTGCAACGCTTTCTAATCTTAAATATATTGATGGTACGAAAAAAATTTTGGTATAGGTGTTCATAGAATCACAGAATTAGTACATTCCCGGTTGTCTGTCTGTGTGTCTGTGGTCTGTCTGTCGTTTGTCCGTCTGTCATCACGATTACTCAAAAACGAAAAGAGATATCAAACTAAAATTTATAGCGTGCTGAGGACGTAAAAAATGAGGTTAAGTTCGTAAATGAGCAACGTAGGTCAATTGGGTCTTGGGTCCGTAGGACTCACCTTGTAAACCGTTAGAAATAGAACAAAAATTTAAAATAAACAACTTTGTTTTGAAACATTTTTTCGTAAACATCAGTGTTTACCTGTGAGAGCGCAAATTGTAGTATAATATGGGTATATCAGTTATATGTGTGTGACATGTATGTATGAGTAATGTGACAATGTAATCAACACTGTCTATACATGGTATTTCAACAATTAACTCAGTCAATTGTTTGTTTTCACTTGTTAAAACTTTAAAAAATGTATAAAATACTTTTTTCCAAAAAACGTCCAATTTTTCAGTTATTTAACGTTAACTACTCCGAATTTCAATCGTTAATAACTCGGAAAATATTGACTTTTCGAAATATACTTAAATGAGACTTTTTGCTTAGATTTAATCGCTCTATCAATTTCCGCCCCCTGGACAACAGCATAACTAAGCACCCTATATACTTCCAAATTTTCTTCGAAATCGGTGCTATAAATCAAAATTTAGAGATTTCGTCTTTTTTTCGCCTCGTTTATTGGGGTAGTATAGAGCTCCAAGATTATGGAATCATTATTTTTGATTACAAGTATTCTGTTCATAGTAAAGAATAAGACTTACATCATTTCGTATCCGTATATATGTTGTTTAAAATAGAATCACACTCATGGGTATTAAACGCGTCACATTTGATAGTGCCCATAAAGAAACATGATGTATTATTATTCTTATTACAACAACAAACGTGTAAATATGTACGTACTTACTTTATTTGCAACAGTGTGCTCCAAGCTTATATGCAGTTTATGAAAACACCTTAAGGTTATACGGCTACTACCGCTGCTACGGTTACTACCGTTACTATAAATTTTTGTATTTTGTTTCTACTTTTATATATATATATATATAAAAGAATGGAAGCTGACAGATCGATCAACGCACAGCTGAAACCGCTGGATCTAGAAGCCTGAAAGCCTGAAATTTTGTACACACCTTAAGTAACGTAAGTGAGCAATAAGAATGGATTTTCGGAAATTCATCCTTTTTGTTTTGGATCAAAATTACTTTATATACTGAGTTTTATCAAAATTGGAGATAAAAAAAATTTCTCGATTTTTTGCAATTTTTTAAGGGGTACCCCTTTGAAAAAATCGAGAAAATCGAAAAAAAAATTTTTGTTTTGGAATTTGATGAAACTCGGTGGATGGGGTAATTTTGATCCAAAAAGTATGAAAATCGGGTTAATTTAATGATTGGATGCAAAGTTTCTGAGATATGGCAATTTTTGGATCGATTTTAGTCCGTATCTCAAAAACTATTCGACCAGTCAACAAATACACCCAATTTTTGTACTTTTTGGGTCAAAATTACCTTATATACTAAGTTTTATCGAAATTGGAGATTAAAAAAAATTTTCGATTTTTTGAAATTTTTTTAAGGGGTACCCCTTTGAAAAAATCGAAAAAATCGAAAAAAAAATTGTTGTTTTGGAATTTGATGAAACTCGGTGGATGGGGTAATTTTGATCCAAAAAGTATGAAAATCGGGTTAATTTAATGATTGGATGCAAAGTTTCTGAGATATGGTAATTTTTGGATCGATTTTAGTCCGTATCTCAAAAACTATTCGACCAGTCAACAAATACACCCGATTTTTGTACTTTTTGGGTCAAAATTACCTTATATACTGAGTTTTATCGAAATTGGAGATTAAAAAAAATTTTCGATTTTTTGAAATTTTTTTAAGGGGTACCCCTTTGAAAAAATCGAGAAAATCGAAAAAAAAATTTTGTTTTGGAATTTGATGAAACTCGGTGGATGGGGTAATTTTGACCCAAAAAGTATAAAAATCGGATTAATTTAATGATTGGATGCAGAGTTTCTGAGATATCGCAATATTTGGATCGATTTTAGTCCGTATCTCAAAAACTATTCGACCAGTCAACAAATTCACCCGATTTTTGTACTTTTTGGGTCAAAATTACCTTATATATTGAGTTTTATCGAAATTGGAGATTTAAAAAAATTTTCAATTTTTTGCAATTTTTTTAAGGGGTACCCCCTTTGAAAAAATCGAGAAAATCGAAAAAAAAATTTTGTTTTGGAATTTGATGAAACTCGGTGAATGGGGTAACTTTGATCCAAAAAGTATAAAAATCGGGTTAATTTAATGATTGGATGTAGGGTTTCTGAGATATCGCAATTTTTGGATCGATTTTAGTCCGTATCTCAAAGCAAGAATTCAGTATTTACAAATTTCAAACGTTATTGGACATAGTGTGCTATGTTTATGTTATAGTAATGTTTAAATATAAAAGCCTATGGGAGTGATTTCATGATTTCATGGAACGAAAAAAATTTGTACTGGTTTTGATGGTACATAAAATCGGGTGACAAAAATTTCTGACAAAAGAAACAAAATCTGCCACAAAAAACTTTGGTTGTCAGTATATATAAAATTTGTTAATGGTACCTACGTATATACACATATAATCAAAGACATCTAAAATTGACTAATTAATAATTAATTATTAAATAAAAGTGGAATGCGTAAAATATCATTTGATAGAACAGGCCGAGATGGCACACTTATAAGTAAAACTATTCGGGCTCTTTTTATAAGAAATTTATAATTGCATATTTTTAATTTCATATAAATCAAATTAGGTCACAAAATTTCCTGACGCATTCATATCTTACTTACTGCTCAAATTTTTCGAACTTTATTCCTTCATTTCTTCGTCTATGAGTAAACATTCGATAAACATATAAATTGATCTATCTCTCGACTAAATCCATTCAGTGCATACAAAACACCTGCAATCACCTACACGATACAGGGTACTTGTTCGTAATAGATTACGAAGATAACAGCATCAAAATTTCTATTATGATTCATGATATAATATCAATTTATGATTAACTTAACCAAGGTTTTGAAGAAACAAAAAAAAAACTTCTAATAGCTCTATTTACGAATGTACCATTCCGACCTGCTCTATAGTCAATGTCAAGTATGTTTGTATGTAAGTATGTTAGTATTATATAAAAACATTTCTCTTATAAATAATGTATAATACATTCTTATTAATATTTAAATTCTACATACTGCGTAAAAGATACTTTTAATGGGTTTATATTATATTATATATTATATATATATGTTATTGTATATGTTTGTATATATTATACCATGTGTGTTTGTACCATCTAGGCATATACATATCTGTAGTATAACAGAATACATCCGTTTAGTAATGCATCTAAGCGAGAGGTATTATATACATTTGTTGTAAGACTACAGATACGATACAACAGATCTTCTGTTGTATGCATGCAGAGAGTGGGAGTTTTGTTGCATACTTACTAGTTATCTGTAACTAAAAAACTCCCACTCTCCAAGCGTCTTCCAACTAATGTTCAATACATGTATATAATACCTCTCGCTTAGATACATTACTAATCGCATGTATTATATCATACTAAAGATATGTATATGCCCAGATGGTACAAACACACATGGTATACATGTTTGTATATTATACGAGTAGGTACGGTTTGACTAAGTTAAATAAAAACTTGTATAAAGCTTATCCTAAATACAAGATGTCAGACCAAAGATATTATGTACTACTAGATTGATACCCGCCCGCTTCACTGGGCTTTAAAGTAAAAACCACTCTCTTGATATACACAGTTTTCAATTTTGTTAAATGTAAAATAGTCATAATTCATTTAGTATATCACAATAGTTGGCCATGATTTGTTTGGCATTTACTATTTTAAATTTTTACAGAATTCTTTAATTTATGGTTCAAAATGATGATCATAGATTTGCTCCAAGATTTAAAAAAGGGTAAATGTCTAATTAAATTAAATTTGTTTATTATTTTTATAAATTATATATCTTTATAAATTATTATAGTTCATGTGTTATTCTGTTATATCAGCTATATTGCTGTACAGTTTCATTAAAAATCATTCTCTAGTTTAACCGTGAAAGTGTTACAAACAAACAAACATGCTTATTTTCACATTTATAATATATAGGGATTTAGTCACATCAATTAATGTTTTTACTCAGGAGTCATCAATAACTGCATTGATTTTGATGATTTTTTTTTTCAAAATGATTATTTTTTTATATTACTTAAAATCAGATAATTATCTGGCGGGGGAAAATGCAGTATCCCGATTGATATTTCTAATGATAGAAGTTTTAAATTTCGATAGAATATTGATTTTATACTGCAGATGTCATTTTAGAAAGAATTTTTTCAAAATTAATCCCCTAAAGGGGTTGCAATAGGGGATGAAAGTTTGTATGAAAATATATAAAAACCAACTACAATTTTTTGTAAACGTCATACTCGGAAAGGCGATACTCGGCTTCTAATTTACATTTGTACATTTTAAACCCACATTTATTATAAATGATTCAATTTAATCTGCATATGTAGGTATGTCGGATTATCTATGTTATGTTCGGTAGATAATAAACAATATAATAATAATAATATAGAAATTCATTCAACATATACCTACCTTCATCCTTTATTACAAATGTGGACTGTAGAACACAAGGGACCTAAGTGACATTTTTTTCATTTTGAGTATTGAAAGTTGTGTTTACTCAGCCGACGAAGAGGGTTATGTGTTTAACCGATACGTATATATGTACTACTATTATAAACTACTTATCATAATTTGATAAATTAGGTCTCGTTGGAAGGGACTTGATCTTGCGCTGGTTATAAGAAGGCATAAAATGAGCTAAAATAACAATACCGTGTTGAGAATAAAATGAAAGGTTTGTCTAGCAGGCTTGAGAATTTATTGTTTGCAACACTGCATACTCATCTAATTTACAGCATCTAATTTAGTTTTTATACCATGTATATATGAAATATATCATAGTATATTAAGTTTAGTCTCAAGTTTGTAACGCTTAGGAATATTGAAGCTACAAAAAAAAATTGGTATAGATGCTTTTAGAATCATCTAATTAGTCCATTTTCGGTTGTCCGTCCGTCTGAAAACCGATAAAATCGAGTTCGTAAATGAGCAACATAGTAGGACCCATCTTGTAAATCGTTAGAGATAGAACAAAAGTTTAAATCTAAAAATGTTCCTAATCAAAAAATAAACAACTTGTATTTGAAACATTTTTTTTGTAAACTTCACTGTTCACTCACGAGAGCACAAATTAGATGCAAGTTTTATAGTATATATTAATATGGAAAAATCAGTTATGTATGTGTGACATGTATAGGTATATGTGTAATGTGAGTAATCAACACTATCTATATATGGTATTTCAACAATTAACTCAATCAATTGTTTGTTTTCACTTGTTTAATGTCACTTGGACCCCTTGTTTTCAGGAGTTAAATACTAATACTGTAGAACAGTAGTATATCCATCCTATCCTAAACTTTCCGATCCAACAAACCAGAATCCCTTAATTCAACATACAATTCATTAATTGTTCAAAATGGACTCACTAACATATCGTTTATTTATATGTACCAGGTGTCCCATATATGTAACAATAAAATTTAATAGATGTTTGAGAACAACGAATTGTTTTAGGAAAAAAACCGATAGTGGTTCTACTTGTGGAAAGGAAATCTTCCTTCGACCTAGTATGGTGGCCTAAATTCCTGAACTGCCAAGATTTTCTAAAAATTGAAAACAAAAATTTATTTGTACTTAAACGAAAGTATGCGATGTGCATTTAATTTTATGCAAGTTAAGAGAGAAACCAAAGCTTTCAATTACATAGTTAGCTTTTATAAAAAAAAAAATGACTACTTTTAAGTTGGATAAATATACCGGATTTTGATAATGATTTTTGCAAATGTCTAATTTTTTAATAGGTCTCCTTTGTTGTAAAAAATAGAGAAAAGGAGATTGATTCAACCCGCACGTTCTTCTGCACGTCTTTTTTATCTCTAGATTGTTTTCTTTGGTGACGTTTTCATGAATATCTCTACTTCTTTTGATCGGAATGAGATTAATAAAAAAAAAGAATTGTTTGTCAAAAAATTCTGCATCGACCTTGCTTGCTATCGAACCTTGAACAGAGCAAATAAAAAAGAAATATAGAGCAATATTATAAATCGGTGGTATAATTAGATTAATTTCACTTTCTGGTTTATCTTCCCACTTCCCAGAACTTTGCGGTGGCAAAACTGGATGGAGCACACTGTAAAATAGAATACAATCAGGTCATATTTAAGATAAAACAAACAATATATCATAATTATTTAATAAGCTATTTGAAGCATAACACATATGATGTGTGTGTGTTATATACCTGCTTCACAATTAACTAAATGTTTAAATAAAGGATTATTAATTATTATTATTGATATTATAATAAATCAATTAAAATCTCCATTGGATAATGTGTACTTCACTAATAAGGCTAAATGGCTTTCAATTTTTCTTATAAAAGATTGTTACAACACGGAATAGAAATACAGAAGTTTTGTGGAGAAATTCATTAATTTAGAATATTTTCATTATGGTTTCGAAATCGATCTCAATAGGGACGCAAAAGCTACACCCGGAAAAAAACAACGGAAAATTAGATCCAGAATTATAAATTCCAAACACATCTGATATTAATTTTTGATAGTTCTGTTTTGTTTTGATTACGCGTTGGTTGGGTTAAGTTTGTTGAATATATAGAGGAGTTGGATGGATTCTGAAATTTTTAGCCCTTGATTTCAAAAATGAGACACTATTACAGTAAACGGAGATAATATCGTAAACGAAATTCGCCTGATATTTTCTTTGAGTAAAGAAAATTGTTGAGTTTGGATTTTGATATATCAATACATAGTATAAAACAAAGTCGCTTTCTCTGTCCCTATGTCCCTATGTCCCTATGTCCCTATGTCCCTATGTCCCTATGTCCCTATGTCCCTATGTCCCTATGTCCCTTTGTATGCTTAAATCTTTGAAACTACGCAACGGATTTTGATGCGGATTTTTTAAATAGATAGAGTGATTCAAGAGGAAGGTTTTTATGTATAATACATCCATATTATAGTAGAGTAAGGGGTTGAAATATGGGTTGAAAGGGATATGCTTCAAAAACTAAAAAAGTTGTGCATCGATTAAGCTAAAATATTGACACGATATACAACCAGCTTCAAAGATCTATTGTTTTTATCTACTTTTAACCTTCGGAGGGTAGAAAGGTGTAGCGAGAAAGTGGGAAGGAATTATCGAATATTTACAAATATACCTAAGTGGGGTATCAAATAAAAGAGCATGACGTGTACATTACAAAACTGTTATCCCACGCAAGGAAATGTGGAGGGAGGGGTGCAAGTGGGGATGTTGCCCAGCAAAGCGGGTAGTTCACAGCTAGTAATTAATAATTCAAAAGTTAACGATGTTGATGAATCCATCAAGATAATTTAAACTGAAAAATAGTTTCATTGAACGAAATTGTTAATTATTTATTATGTTTATGAATCAAAATTCTTGTCAGTTACTATTTTCAGGTGTTTTTTCCGAATCTATTTTTTTCAAATCTACTTTTTCCTAGATTCGCTATATATACATTCTAAAATATAACAATAGAAAAGTAAATTTTGATCTAAGGTACGTCACTCTTTCATTAATATAAAAGAAATTAGCCTGGATAGTGGTAGTGCATCTTAAATTGTCATAAAGAAGAGAAATAAAAATGCATAAATAAATAATGTACGTACTTAGATGTATGTATATATATGTTACCGGTAAAGTATTAAAATGCAGTGGTATTTTATAGAATCTTTAGTCATCTTAAACATATATATCCTTAATATTATAAGGTATAAATTTATCTACGTTTACACATATAACGCACTTTTTGGGAAAGTTCTCTGACGCTCGGGAGCAAGTGTAAAACTTTAAAAGAGTTTTTCTCAAATGTTTCTAATATCCCAGCCATTCAAAAACTGTTCGAATAATTTGAAAAGAATTTGTACAACTTTTTTAAAACATATATAATCCTGAATTTTTGATCCTGATCGAAGAATTTTTTTCATCATAACTTCGATTTTTTATATCCAATTTACTGTTGCTTTTTTTCTGAAAATTCGAGAATAAATTTTCTGATCGATCAAGGCTCTAGATTAACTATTGCTGTACCCGAGGATAAAAACTGGCCAGGGAAATAATATATAAGTGATACAAAAATTTACATTCATGTTATTTATAGGCAATTTTATTACAGATATGATATACAAATTACATAATAAACAGAATTAAATCTTAATATTAGTTCCCTAGCCTGTTCTTCTTAAGCCGGTACATTTTTAGACCGTGAGTCTATTTTTCATCAGTAGCCAGCACGAAAGCCTTGAAAATCATGGATAAATCATGGAACTTGATAAAGGAATCAGGAAGATATCGCGTGGACAAGAAAAAACAGACTAGATAAATAATATAGTAGGCCCGTGTCAATTCGACCCTTGTCTAACCCGACATCTTTTGTAATCCGACACATCTATTACGGAAATTGCAATACTTTCGTGGCTGAAATTAAAAAATGATTGAAATCTTACTACTTTGACATGTAATCTGTCGGATTACAAGATATTCTTTTTCAAAAAGTTCCGAACTACAGGGGGTTTGTGGCAGTACTCTATAATGCGATAAATTCGATAATTCGTATAGATTGTATACATTATTTAGCTAATAATATAAAAAAATAATGATTTGTAGATTGCCTGAACGTTTTATTAGCTATTTTCTACATTGTATAAAATAGTGTAACGTAAATAATACATTCCCGATAACATATATTTATATGTATACAACAATATGACAAACAACATAAAACTCACTTAAAAGTAGATTCATCAAATTGTACATGAATACCAAGTGACGCCATTTCAAGGAATCTAGAACAAGAGTATCATAAAACATTGTAAATGTATTGTAAAAAGTTAGTAGAGTAATATAAGTGGTACAAGTATACAATACTATATTTTATATTATACATATTATTATTATATATTATTATTATAAACCAACAATCCAACAACATCTACTAACATAGTTTTTCTTTATCATTATTTGAAAGTTATATTGATTAATTAATGATTGGGTATATTCAATTGTACCATTCAAATATCAAACAAATATAAGTACAGTCCAGTTTTTTCAATTTTCCTGTTACAAGGTGTCTGGCAACGTCGTAAATGTTAAAAGAACAACAGGTGTCGTCTGTAGGGTTTCTCCTCGAGAAATTTGTCTTCAGTCGAAACGGGAAAAAACACTTTATGCCTCGAGAACTCGAGAAATAAATATCTACTAACATAGTTTTTATTTATCATTATTTGAAAGATATATTGATTAATTAATGATTGGGTATACTCAATTGTACCATTCAAATATCAAACAAATGTAAGCACAGTCCAGTTTTTTAATTTTCATGTTACAAGATATCTGTCAACGTCGGAAATTTTAAAAGAACAACAAATGTAGAGTTTCTCCTCAAGAAATCTCGAGAAATTTGTCTTCAGTCGAGACGGGAAAAAACACTTTATGCTCCAAGAACTCGAAAAATAAATTCCGTGCACCAGGTGACTAAAAAAAAGCAAAACCCTATAACATATAACAATGAAAATGAAAGAATTTTTCAACGCTGCAATAAAACGACATTAATTAAATATACCGAAGAATTATATAAAAGATTATATCCGAACTCCAATTCTGGTTCCACCGAAGCTTTCTTCACAAACCAAGACAATGAAGAAAACCTGAAACTTGCCAATAAAGTGAATTGTAGGCATAGGGACTGCCGATAGAAGTGAAAACTTAGAACTTTTAGTATAAAAATTTGAAATTTGGAAAATCGGCACTGATTGAACTATATAAAATTTTCAGATATATGGCAATGAAAACTACATTTTCATGCATACTGAAACCTGATATTATAAATAAAATCTCTTTTCTTCGAAAACCAGGAACAGCAATAAAGCTTAACTGTACATAGAATAGAACCAACAAAATGAACGACCATATAACATTTAAGCAGTAAAATATTCTGTGATGCTTTTAATATGCGAGTGAATACTTATTATATCTATAGTGTTGTTCTTTATATTAATTTTACAGTATATTACGAAAATATAAAATGCAGTTCCGGAAATTTTTAACAGCAAATTATGAAACTTGAAACTAGCTTTTGTCCGCGGCTTTACTCGTGATAAAGATTCATTTCAATTTATTTCATACATGATTCATTTCTTTAAAGACCCACATGCTATTCTTCAACCCACTTTTCCTCGCTTAGCCCGCCTTCTAAACATCAACTTTACTTATATCCCCCTGGAAAATAGCTCGGCATTGGGTCATGCTGTGCTCTTTTAAAGAATGAAATAAAACAGTGATACAGTATACTTCTCTCTCATTCGCTCGTGATAATGTATCATATAGTAAATCATTGATTCATTTAGAGAACCAAACCAAACTTTACCTCACTTTTAACCAAACTTTTTCCCCTCTATATATTGCTATACTGCAATATAGATGTCAACTTTGAAAACACATGCTACCTTTCAACCCGGTTGTTTTTCCTTTCATTGGCCTCCCTAAGGATCAACTTTACTTACATCCTGTTGGAAAATAATGCGGCGTTCGGTCGTATTTATGGTATGCAATATACAGTATTGTAAACAACATTTCAATTAAATATTATATACCTACACAGCTAACACATATAGTTCGTTTTTCTATCACTAGATAGAGTCTTTCTTACCATTAAAATCTTCAATTTCATATTTTTCGACTTTTTCGAGAAAATTTTTGAGGTAGGGCCGATTTGGTTTCTAATGGAGGCAGGGAGGTAGGTTGTCATGGGTGGGATTGGGTAGACACCGGAAAAACAATTGAATTGATGCAATCACTAAAAGGATAAAGTTTATTGTTTGTTCTATTTTGTGCGTCCTATCATTTTAAGAAGCATACTGATAGACTAAAACGTAAAAGATAACACCGTAAATCTCATAAAAGCAACAACAGTGCACAAACAATATTATTTCTCAGTATTCCTTCTTAAAATGAATTTTTCTATTTTGTAGGTATTCATCTACACACATTTTAGTTATCTAAAAAAAAGGCGTTTATTGTTTGTTTACAAATGTTTACCAGTTTGTTCGTCATGTTTATTGTTATTGTTGTTGTTGTTGTGTTAAGGTAACCAAAATACAAAATAAATCAGATGAACGATATCTTTATATAAAATGTCTAATATATCTTCTTGAACACAAAAGATTTATATCCTTACCTACTCTTTAAGAATTTATATATAAGTAACAATGTTTTGTTATTTGTAACAAGGCGGGAAACCTGAATAAACCCTACTCTGTTTTCGAACCAAACTTTCTGCATTATCGCTATGAAAACAGAATGAAAATTAAGGACAGCTAAAGTATTATTGTTTCAAAAGAAAATTAGTTTCTGTGAAAAAATTATGTCCCGTGCAATTACATTAAAAACGATTTCTTTGAGAACAAAAAAAGAAATTTGTTTAAATCAGTGATTCCCAAAGTGCTCCATATGACCTCCAAGATCTCAAAGAATCCATGATGGTCTCTCTGTAAGGTGTGAACGAGGATTCGCGATTGTCGATCTCATTTAAGCAGGTTGCACCTTTAAGTTTCACTTTTCATTAATGGAATTTCCCACACACTTTGTCTCTTTCTACAGAGCGGTCAGTTTTGTGGGGGTATTGCTCAGGCAAATTACGTAATGAACAAAATAAAATATTAATATTATTTCTCTATCCTTTTCTTTCCTAAGCGGTACATTTTTAGACCATGAGTCTATTTTTCATCATTAGTCAGCACGATAAACTTTTAAATGAGAAGTAAATAATAGAATTTGATAAAGGAATAAAGAAGATATCGCGTACCCAGGAAAATAGAGGCAAGCGAAACAATATATACTCTTTCCATAAGAGGTAATGGATCAATGGCCAGCTTTGTTATTGCTTATTGTTATCAAACTAGAAAGACGATTTAAAAAAATGTGAATTAACAGACTGAAAATTACAAAAAAAAAAATTTAATAAAATTTTCAAGAAAATTCCACTAGCTAAACTTCCACCTTAAAATCATCACAAACTCAAAATTAAGTCGAGTTATAGATTCTGGTATATTGGTGTGTTTCTCTGTCCAACAGATGCAATTATATTTTTCAGTAATAGTAAGCGTACAAACCATATTTCATTATGATATTAATTTTATGATATATATACGTATTCTATAGTTACAGTTTTTTTTTTTTTAAACTGTCCATTCTATTTTTCTTTCAGTTCATTTAATAATTTAAGTGAAATAAGAAAAGAAGCATACATGTATTGCATTTTCATATGATATCCTACAGTGTGACCGCCGCTAGAAGATGGTATTATCACAGTACTGAGTACTGGTTATAATCTTTTTTTTTTTAGTGAAAGTGTATATTTAGCTAAATTTGGGTCATACTATACAAATTTGTGATCAAAATTAACCTAGCTCTAATAGATTTCAAGAACGTGGAGACCTGATGCCGGACTTAATCACATAAGTATAGCTAGCGAAAAATTAACATCATAGCTGAAAAGAATGGCCCAAAGGTTTTTTTTTAGTGGGTTTCAAAAAAAATTCCAATAAGATCGGATCAAATTTACCTGTGTTCTCAAAAAAATCGAATTTTTTAACTTTATGACGTCATCAGAATCCAAAAAATTTAATTTTGCTCTATCACATCCAAATTTTATCCAATTTTGATAAACCAAGTATGTTATCCTACTAAATTTGGGTCATATTTTTCAAATTTGTGATCAAAATTAACCTAGCTCTAATAGGTTTCAAGAATGTGGAGTCCTGGTCCCGCAATCAAGCACATAAATGATAGCTAGGGAAAAACTGACATTACAGCTGAAAAGAATGACCCAAAATTAGTGGGTTTCAAAAAAAATTCCATTAAGATTGGATCAAATTTGCCTGTGTTATCAAAAAAATCGAATTTTTGAACTTTATGACGTCATCAGAATCTAAAAAATTTAATTTGCTCTATCACATCCAAATTTTATCCTATTTTCATAAATCAAGTATGTAATCCTACTAAATTTGGATCATATTTTTCAAATTTGTGATCAAAATTAACCTAGCTCTAATAGGTTTCAAGAATGTGGAGTCCTGGTCACGGAATCAAGCACATAAATGATAGCTAGGGAAAAACTGACATTACAGCTGAAAAGAATGACCCAAAATTAGTGGATTTCAAAAAAAATTCCATTAAGATTGGATCAAATTTGCCGGTGTTATCAAAAAAATCGAATTTTTGAACTTTATGACGTCATCAGAATCCAAAAAATTTAATTTTGCTCTATCACATCCAAATTTTATCCAATTTTGATAAATCAAGTATGTAATCCTACTAAATTTGGGTCATACTTTTCAAATTTTTGACTATAACAAATAGTTTAAAGGTCTTTTCTATTTCTTGCCATTTAAGAGAGCCTGAGGTGGTTTTTAGATTCTCCAAAAGGTTAAGGTCAATTCAAACTTAAATAGATATCTTTCTTTAAGCCCAATATTTTTTATTCTAAAATTTTCTTGTTAAAATCATAAAATGTTCCACACTGTATTATTTTTCAAAGAAATAAATGCTTTTTTATTATTTTCTTTGTTAATGTACTAGTTTTTAAAAATATAATAAATATTTCTTGCTATCCTAATTCATTGTATTTATGAATATCTATATAATTTTCTATAAGTCTGAAACCATACCATCCATTAAAGAAATTACCCAACTGCTTTTTTATACCATTGCATATATGTAGCATGCAAGGTATACTGAGTTTAGTCCCAAGTTTTTAACGCTTAAAAATATTGATGCTACACACAAAATTTTGTCATAGGTGTTCATAAAATCACCTAATTAGTCCAATTCCGGTTGCCCGTCCGTCCGTCCGTCCACCTGTGAGCACGATAACTCACAAAAGAAAAAATATATCAAGTTGAAGTTCTTACAGCGTACTCAGGACGTAAAAAGTGAGGTCGAATTCGTAAATGAGCAGCCTAGGTTAATTGGGTCTTAGGTCCGTAGGACCCATCTTGTAAACCGTTAGAGATAGAACAAAAATTTAAATGTAAAAAAAGTTCCTTAGCAAAAAATAAACAACTTTTGTTTGAAACATTTTTTCGTAAACATCTCAGTCTTTACCCGTGAGAGCACAAATTAAACGTAAATTGTATAGTATATATTATATAGGAATATCAATTATATTAGTTAGGTATGTGTGACATGTATGTATGTGTACATGGTATTTTAACAATTAACTCAGTCAATTATTTGCTTTCACTTGTTTCTTCTATATCTCGAACAGGCCGTACTTTTAGTATTTTTGTTTTTGGATACAAACATACAGTTCACTTTTCCTGAATTGGTCATCAAGTGGTCATAGTGTCCGACAAATTCCATGCCGCGTTTTTTCAGACCAATATCTTAAATAATGCTTATTTGAAAACTCATCACTTTTGAAAAAAGGCGCAGACAGATATTCACGCCTAAAAAAGCCGTTCACAAAGTTTCAATTATGTATTAATCATTTAACAATGCACCCTTTCTGTACCACGGTGTATAAATATAAAGACTGTCTCTGTTCATAATTTTGGATGTAATATGATATTTTTCACATACAAAATTTTGCATAAAATTCTATATTACTCATAGTATATATATATTTCAAAGAATGGACCCCATTTCTTTCGAATTCTTGTAAAACATCTTTGAAAAAGAACTGCTATGTTTAATGAACTGTTTTTCTTTTATTTCTTTTTGATATTTTCACCTCTGTATACTTAGTCATACCAACTAAAAAATACGATGTAGAGTTTCGAACGAATTTTTTCGTTATAACATCCTTTGACGGTATCGTAATCGATATAGGCTCCTCTAAAATATGTGTCAATTACTCCTGAGAAAGGCGGCAATAGGCATCATACCACACCTTTTCCACTGTAACCAAAATTTTGTCAAAAAAAGCTTTCATAATTTAATCAAATGTTTTTACGGTTGCCTCTTGGACCATATGTAGGTAAGTCCACATTTTTGTTTCGTTAATGTATCTTCCAAATACTCCTAGCCACCTTGTTTCCTCAGTGGGAGTTTGAGTTGAGGGGACTTATAAGATAGTGGAACTAATGATGGTCTATGACAGTGCACATATTTCGCAAGTGGAATAATGTCCATTACATAAATATACAGGTTATGTGGAGGTGATCCACACCATACTTTTTCATACAGAATAAAAGAAGTGGAAATATAATATAAATATTAAATGACATTTGTGAATAAAAATGTATGTTTAACAATAAAATTTTCTCGATATTTTCCAGAAACTTCAAGTAATTTAATATCAATTACATCATGACTGGTGTAGGTTGAGTATTAAGACTTGGATAAATAAATTTTATGTAAGTTGACATTTAATTGAAATTTATTAAGACATTCTGTTACTTTTTTTTTTTTATTATCCTTCAACAATAATCATTGTCAATAAATTTCAAAGTGGTTTTTTGACTAATTTATATAACATTCTATAAATTATGCTAAAAATGTTCTGGTAGGAAAAAAGAGACTTTCTCCACCAAATACGTCAATAAACAAATATAAGAAAAATACTACAATATATTCTGACAAACTGAGATTGAGATTATACATAGGGAATAAGTTTTGAACAAACTCTGTAAAAATTACAATGATGCATGCAACATATAGCCCCATCAAGTAGTAATTTCTTATGATTTACTGAAGTTTTCGGTACCTACAATATCACCTATGCCAATTTTTAACTTTTGTACCTGTATAATAAAAACGATTTTTCAATATTCTACAAAAATTTTTTGCAATTTACTCGAAAACTATGCATTTTAGAGAAAAATAGTTCAACCCAAAGTTGTCGGGCGTAAAATTTCCCCACGATTTGTGTATATAAACTTTTTCTTACTTACATCAATGCACAATTTTCTGTGTCTTTCTATTCTAGAGATAAAACGCTAAAACTTAACATAGGTGGGTGGCATTGCTGTACCCAAAAATTCAGTAAAGGACCCCGCAATATTAGATAGGAAAATAGCGTTCTGTAAAACTTTTTTTAATCCACCCTTAAATTTTCTTTGAATCATTCTGATCAAAAGCTCTTGCGGACACAAAAATTTTAAGAGTAGAGTACGTATATGACTGGCAAAATGGTTTTCTGCAAAATTTTTTAAACCCGCCCTCAAAATGTTCTTCATATCATTCTGATCAAAAGCTCACAATGTCACAAAAATGAAGTGGTGGTTTTCGAGGTACGGGCTTTCAAAGCTATACAAATAAATTATAGTTGTAGCCCGTAGCTCGAATACTACCCGTTTATAAGCTTTGTGGGCGTGAAAGATTTAGATTAGAACGATCCAAAGAGCATTTTGTGGGCGATTTGAAAAAATTTCATAGAAAGCCCTTTTTCTTAGTCATACCTATATGACTAAGAAAAGGGTGTTCTCAAAGTTTCTCAGAAAGTGATTTTCCTATAAAATAATGCGAAATCATTTCAGCTAACTTGATGGGACTAATACTATTATATTATTATAAGGATTTTTTTTTACCACAACAATAGATATGATGCGAATGTGCTGTACTCTACTCACCCTTCTTCAGTATCATCTTCATCAGGACCGTCATCTTCAACAACCGTCGGTGTAGTATCCTTGGTAATTGAATCTTTAGAAGTATCATTATCATCTGTACCAGATGGTACTTGCGTTTCACTTGAAAGCGGCACTGGCACTGGCAATGTATCGTCACCCATGTTGTATTATAGTTTTTTTTTTTTTTTAAATTTAACACAGATTATTTACTATTATTCTAGTTTTCTAGTTACCTAGTATTTTTATATTAAAATTTAATAGAAAAGTTATAATCCTTGCTAAGATTTTTATCTACGAGTCTATCAACTATTTTTATATACTTAGTTCAAGAAAAAATGTTTTTTTTAAAATCACTTTTGATAATTGATTTTTAGAAAATTAACTCACTAAAATGTTAATTTTGTTTTTATAATTTGTTCACCGCTACCAAAAATCTAGAAAAATGAGAGTGGTAGCAAAATATCGAACAGAATATTATGATTTACCAATAATATCCACTAATGGATGTAAGGATTCCCGCTAATTTAACATGGGAATTGGCTTTTGATTAAAATAATTTGAAACTCCTGATCAAAAGTCCAAATGGAAAGAACCCTCTTAGACCAGCGCAATTTAAAGTTAATAAATCAAAAAATAACTTAAACAAAAGTTGCAGAGTTTGATTGATGGGACACATTATGTTCTGATTTTTTTAACTTTTGTTGTAGCTCTAAAGGTTTAGAAGCCCAATTGACCCACTTTTTTTTATCCTGAACAAGATATAAAAATTTCAGCATGATATCTTTTTTCGTTTTTGAGTTATCGTGTACACAGATGGACAGACGGACAGGCAGACAGACAGACAACCGGAAATGGACTAATTAGGTGTATTTTCTGACCATCTATATCAAAATTTATCAAAATTGTATTCGTAGCATCAATACATATAAGTGTTACAAACATGGGACTAAACTTAATATACTATGATATATTTCATATATACATGGTATAATAATTCTCATATAGAAGTAAAAATAAGAATATGAACTATTTGGTCTAATCAGAAATGAGGCCTATTTTGCAAATTTTGTGTTTTTTATATCTTTTTTCTCTCTTCAGAAAGACTCAATGTTGTCAAAAAAAAGATTGGAATTTGAAAATTCTAGGATTAACTCTGAATTTGAAACCCGGTTTATACAAATCATCTGTCCTTCTATTTCTTAATTTTCTTATTTAGTCCAAAATACAGTCCATAAATGGAAAAATGTATCGTTCATTCCAGGTTCTTTAATGTATAGTCAATAAAATTGAATTACTGAGGATCAAACTATGGACTATTATTAAAATTGCGAAAGAAAAAATTCCAGTTTACATTTTTCAAAATTTTTTTCAATTTACCGTAATTGAACAAGATTTTACAAGCCTTGAAAAACTTTTTAAACAAAATTTCAAATCATTTCTTTTCATTCAAACATCAAATGGTTCGATGTTTTGCTACACAAAGGGGAAAAAAACAACTTACGATGAGTAGCCAGAACAAAAAAATAAAATAAATCAATAAATCTCACAAATAGTAATTAACTCATAATCTCTCTAATCTGAATTAAATTTTAAAGATCAGAAAATAACACACCGATTTAAACTCCCGCAGGTTATTAACTTTTCAATATGGTTAATTAAATCTTAAACGTCACTAATCACTAGGTGGAAAAATTCTGCCTCGAAAAAAAAAAACAACAAAATTAAACAATGATTCCTTGAAGACTAACTTCGATATTAAATTCAATCACTAATAGATTTGATAATAAAAAAAAACAAAAAAAAAAACATATAGCGTGATGAAAAAACTACCCTAGCCTCATATTCTACTTACCTACCAAACTAACAATCCGTGGCGGATGTGGCCTGAAAGAACCAAATTAATAACTTTCTGATTAAGTTGTATTCTTGATCAATACTGGTAGCACTACTATCGCTACATAATCATTTTTAACACGCTTATATAAGCTTCATTTCTGTGTATGTATGATTGTATTTAACTCTCTTATATCATACCCATGCATAGGACATCATCAGTTATATACATTTATTCTACTACCCATAACCATACTAAACATTATACTTAGAACAAACAACAAGCGTGTTTTTTAGTTTCTTAAACTATATTCTCATTATTACTTATTATCTCTATTCTCCATCTCTATATATTATAAATGCGAAAGTAAGGATGTTTGTTTGTTTGTTACGCTTTCACGCTAAAACTAGCGAATGGTTTCTAATGAAACTGTACAGAAATATAGCTGATATATGAGAATAACACATGAACTATAATTTATAAAGATATATTTAAAAAAAATAAAATTTAATCTGACATTTACTATTTTAAATTTTTACAGAAATCTGTAATTTATGGTTCAAAATGATGATTATAGATGGAGTAGATCTATAATCATCATTTTGAACCATAAATTAAAGTATTCTGTAAAAATTTAAAATAGTAAATGTCAAACCATTCATGGCCAACTTTTCTGATATACTCAATGAGTTATGACTGTTTTACATTTAACAAAATTGAAAACTTTGCGCATCAAGAGAGGTGGCGGCTATAAAGCGATGTTTTTTACTTTAAGCCCAGTGAAACGGGCGGATATGAGGCAAACACTTCATAAAGATAATATCAAGATTTCTATTTTCGTGTTGAAAACAATAACTATATATCAGTACGTAAGTAAAAAATGTCCTTTGGGTAGAATTAAGTTAATAAGATTATGTAAAACACAGGTTGTAGCTGTGTAATCCTTTTAAAATAAACTAGAGCATCTATCAATGTATACTTTCAAGTTGGTATTCTCAATATTTATATAATATTTATTTAATATTGAAATGAAATGGTGAATATTTAATTGAAATGTATCAAAACAAGATAACGATGAATTATTATAGATAAATATTAAGAATAAGAGTACTTAAGTCAGACGACTAAATTAATGCAATTAGTAAGGAAACTTATGAAGTTTTTACTTAAATTGTAACAATAATAACTACACATAGGTATATTACTGTCGATGTCTAGAATTCGATCCATCTAAACAAGCATTTTTGGGTTCTTCGTTTTCAAAGAAACAAACTGCTCAACAATCATTGAACACTCAAACAAATACTTCAAAATCAAAAAATTGCTCAAACGAAACGTTAAAACAAAAAAGGCATGATCCTACATTAAAGTAGTACAAGACAAAGCCAAGGTAAGTTTAACCTTGTGGTTGAAGTTATTTGTACCTTATTTTCAACTTTTATGATTAATTTTGTTATAACTTCATGGATGAAAACGAAAAATAAGAATACAATTTTTCGATACCTGTCTTGGTTTTCGAAATATCTAGAGCTAAATACTAAAACAAAATTTTCAATTTTCGATATTTTGAAAATAACTCCATATATCAAACAATTTTATTTTTACTTTTCGTCTTTCAAAATATCGAAAATTTTGTTTAATTATTTCGAAATCAAAAAATTGCTCCGGCGCTCATACATCCTTAAGTGGAGTATTACTAATTTTTAATTTTTTAATATGAGTTTTGGACCATTACTTTGACTGTAAATCCTGATTTACAACCTTCAGGATGATGTGCTAACAAAATGCTTGCCGAAATACTGCTAATAACCTTTCTTAAAGTAGATTAAATTTTCTTATAAAATGAAACCAGTACGTGAAACATGACATCTGTGACATTCTTTACTTGCTTCCGTGGTGTGTGTACTATTTTTCCCCGGTGGAGGCAGAAAGCGTCAAGTTCTTTTTGCGCAGCGGGCAGAAAGTTGACACTGCATGGAAGTGAGAAATATACTATTTTATCATATCCAGAACAAAAAGTAACATAAACAAATTGAATCAAGTCAACCCCAGTGGCTTAGTTAGTTAAGGCGTAATCAATTCCGTTCACGGCATGCCTAGGGTAGCGGGTTCGATTCCCGCCATAACAAAAAAAAATTAATTTATACAACTTCGTTTTGCAAAGCTAGACGAAATTTAACATTTTCTGCACGGAGGTGAGAAAAAATTTTAAATTGCTTCAATTTTTCTCATTTTAACTATACATGATGTTTAAATATAGAAGTAGTGTTTTTTCCTGGTTACAATTACTAGTATCATTTTAGTCGATGAAATTTGTTAACGTATGCACTTTTTATTAATAAAATTATATTATTTTGTTTGTATAATTTTCTTATTCAATGCTATTTAATTTATGCAATTTTAAGTACATTATACAAATAACAATTACATATATAAAGTACCTATCATATATTCAAACTGAAGGAAAACAGTGTAGATATACAGGTGTATCTTTACAGTTTCTGTTTCACTTCTTAAAAATGTCTTTAGTATTAGGACAACATCTATAAAAACTGTTACATTCGAATCATGTTTGCTTGATACACTTATTATTTCACATTTTAACTTATTATATTTTTTCGTTAAAATTGTGTCTAGGATGTTTTTTCCTAAGCGGTACAATTTTAGTTCGTGAGTATATTTTTCATTAAAAGCCAACATGATAAGCTTGAAAATGAGGGGTTTACCATGGAATTTGATAAAGGAATAAGGAAAATAAGAAAAAACATGCTGGAGAAATAATGTAAGGGATTAATTAAGTTAATAAATTAGAATTTGTGAGTGCTTCACTTGAAAGTTAACATTCGCATTCGCATTCGCGAATATTAGAAATAAACAATCGTCCCATCACTAGTGCGTACAATAGCCAGTCCAAAAATGAAAACAAAACATCAACAAAATTAATCACTGAGTACGCTTTTTACGTCCTGAGTACGCTGTAAAAATTTCAGCTTGATATCTTTTTTCGTTTTTGAGTTATCGTGCCCACAGACGGACGGACGGACGGACAAGCGGAAATGGACTAATTAGGTGATTTTATGAACACCTCTACCAAAATTTTGATGGTAGCATCAATATTTTTAAGTGTCACAAACTTGGGACTAAACTTAGTATACCTTGCATATTACATTTATGCATGGTATAAAAACATGCTGGAGAAATAATGTATAAGGAATAATTAAGTGAATAAAATATAATTAGTGAGTGCTTCAGTTGAAAGTTAACATTCGCATTCGCATTCGCGAATATTAGAAATAAACATTCGTCCCATCACTAATGCGTACAATAGCCAGTCCAAAAATAAAACCAAAACATTGACAACAAAATTAACCACTGTAAACATTTTAAAACAAACAAAATTTTTCCCATTTGGAATTTTCACTGTTGAATAACTCAAAAAAACACACTAAACTATAGGTACGCGTGTCAACCTTGAAAAAGTATAAAAAATTTATTGAACTCATATCAATCAGAAAATAATTTTATGAATTGATTAAAATATATATCAGGCAAAAATAACACAAAAAAAAAACAAGGACTAAACGAAACAATAAAAAAAAATGAAAAGTTGCATGTTTTACCAACATTCGTTTTAAAATTCATTACCTAAACCAATCAAATTAAATTTATCAAGGGAGGTGAACATTCCTTTTCTTCGTAAACGGTTTAATAAGAATCGAAAAAAATTTATTATTTACAAAATAAAATTCACTACCTCTCTTTTAATATTTTTCCACCACTTTGCAAAATGAAAATATTATGTAGAGAAGTTATTGATCTGTATTAGTCAGATGAAAGACAGAGGTATTAATTAATATTGACGATGCTTATTCTAAAATTCAAAATATTTCAATAATGTAACGTGCAGCCTGCTTTATATAATATATACAGGGTGTTCTGTTATTGATAGCAGAAAATTATACCACTAAATTAAGCTTATCAAAACAAATGGAAAAGTTCTCTACCAAATTTCAATCTGAGGCCTGATTCGGGAGATATGGCTATGGGAAAAATAGAAAGATTTATGAATTGCCAGACCTATCAAATTCATTAAAAGTAGTAGGTGTCACTTTGGAATATAGAGGAGACTATCATAAAACAATAATTGATTGTAAATTGATTTAATTGGAATATTTAACGAATATATAATAATTTCATGACTTTGGTACCTAATTAGCACTTAAAAAGTACCTAATTTTGGCATTTTTTTAAATGCGATTTCCTTACTTTGCGTCGCTTTCGTAACAGAGCTTAATTTGGATCAAAACAGTCAATACAATGAATATTT
Source organism: Chrysoperla carnea (assembly GCF_905475395.1). Lineage (NCBI taxonomy): Eukaryota > Metazoa > Arthropoda > Insecta > Neuroptera > Chrysopidae > Chrysoperla > Chrysoperla carnea. Next base: position 12,244,657 of record NC_058338.1, on the reverse strand, counting down.
TTATTAATAATTATTGTTGTTATTACATGTTAGAATATATAACAGTTATAATTAGTTAGTAACAGAAAAACAACAAAATAATAAATAAACACAGTAAAATAAAAACCAAGAAAACGATTATCAAGAGACATTAATTGAAAAACTTTTCTTATTTAAAAATAATATTCTGACGAAACAAACATTGTACAGAAAGTCTCTATTAGGCTGGGCTCCGACGAACGTCGAAGTATGCAGTATACCTCACACTGTTACGTGACGATTTCTATCAGTTAGCTCACCATCGTAGACCTCGTTAAAGAACGTCGTTCAAAAAAAATTGTTCGTTCTGATTAAGAGCTCTCGCGGCCACAAAATAGTTTTCGAGCTTTATGCAATATAACTATAATGTATGAGTAGCTTTGATTGCCGAAAGCTACTCGTCAAAAAATTTTGTGGCCGCGAGAGCTTTTGAAAGCCATGTTCTTAGTCATAAAGGTGCTATAAATATAATATATGTGTAGCTTTGATCGTCCGTAGACAGAAAACAACTTGTTAAAAGATTGTGGTACCGTGAGTGCTTTTTATCAGAATGACAAGGGTGATTGAATTTACATTTAAGGTTGGGTAAAACAAAGTTTCACAGAAAGCCATATCCTATCTAATATTCCTTTTAAGATCGTTTCATTACAGTTGATTTTTAAGTTAATCGATAAGACGATTTATCGATTCGAGATCGATCCAAGAATCGATTCCTTTGCAGGAATCACCCATCCCTAATATGAATTTAGTTGACTATAAATTAATATTCTAAACAAATTTCGACACGTGGATTTACATTAAAACAAACCAGGCACCAGCCTAGGGCATTCGATCGGAAGAGGCACAACTGTAACAAACGTACAAATGCTTGTCTACATGCATAATGTTAGTTTAAAATTCTGTTTTATGGACACTCCTCTCAACGATAGCGACACGAAAATTTTAAGAGATTCAAATAAATACAAATCTTAAACATTCTAAACAAATTTCCATATGTGAAAAAGAATAAAGAAAATGACTGTCCCATTTATTTTTCACTCACATATTTATGTATGTACTTACGTGCAGTAATATAGTATTTATGATAGATAGTATAGTTGTGCATGCATATGTGTATACTGTACTATATCCGTTGTGTGCGTAGTCATGATAGGGACAATAAAATCGATGCCAGCGCTTCCAGTGAAAAATTTTGGCGTTAAAGGGGGCTGTTATTACTAATTTGCAGTTCTTTACATGTTAATGTTATAGAAATGTCAAACTAAAATTATTGTAAAACACGAATTAATTAAACTTAAGGATGTATGGTAGTGGGGGCACAAATTTAAAAATAGATATTTTCAATTTTGATGATAAATTTATATTATTACTTGACGATATAAGACCAAAAGTAAGAATAAAATTTTTCGATATCTGGCTTAATTTTCAAAATATCGAAAATTGAAAATTTTGTCTAATTATTTAGCTTTCGATATTTCGAAAACCAAGACACATATCGAAAAATTTTATTCTTATTTTTCGTCTACATTCATGAAGTTATAACAAAATTCATCATCAAAGTTGAAAATAAGATAAAAATAATTTCAACCCTTAATCTACCCTGCTCTTACATCCCTTATATGGACGGTGACACTTAGTTTTTTTCTTTTCTAATTCATTGCTTATATGTTTACTTTCTATTAAAAAGTTTTTTTTTAATTTGTTTTCATTCATTCCAAATGAAAATTATCAAAAACTTCCAAAATATGTCGTTTTTTGAGATTCCTCCATAAGAGCCAATGTATTTTATATCGATTTTTAATGACTTTTTTCTTAAAAATTTGCACGGTTACCTTAGCTGAAATTTTAACCACATATTCTTTGAGTAAAAGACTACCTACAAACAAATTTTAAGCCTTTAAATCAAACATTGTTGTCATGCTCATACATCCTTAATGCATTTAAAATTGTGAAAATAAGAAATCAAATTGAACAAATATTATTTTTCAAATGTAAATTATCATAATAATTTATTTAAATTTGTGAGACAATAATATTAAATTTTCAATGTAAGTCTTAAATACAATCCATACAATTATATATGCATCCATACAATTCTATAATTAAAGTAGTGTATCGTTACCATGGAAACGAAACTCACGCACGGAGCGAATATACTGTACTGTATACAGAGTACCCTTTTTTTATGTTTGTCATTCTAATACCTTTGTGACGTGACCGTTTGTTTGAAAAATTTTCGTCACGTATTAAATGATGTTGTTATGAGAATTCATTTATAATGTAACTATGAGAACATAATATAAAAACAAAAACAAAAAAAACATTTTCAATTTTCAAAAATTTAAGTTAGTATACAGGGTGTTCCTTAATTGACTTTGGAAAAGTTTACTATGAGATTAATCTCATCAATACGAACAAAAAAGTTCTTTACAAAATTTCGATCTGTTGCGTAATTTCGGAAATTTTGCCAAATATCTTTTATCAAATCACAAAACACTTAATAGTCAGGAGGCAAGTATACTAATTGTTATTTTATATTAAATAAAAGGTTGGTATTTCACAGGGGCTGTAGTGAAGAGGTAACTGGAATGAAGTTTTCCGATGGCATATCCCAGACATTATTAAAAGCCCTTCCTACGTCGTTTAAACGTAAAATTACCCTCTTTTCGTCGTCAATTTTACTAAGTAAACAAATAATCGACTTACCGTTCAGATTCGACACGATATCTTCCATATGGTAATGGAGTTGGAGGTCTATCTCCCCAAGCACCTTTTTTCTTGTCATAATTTAGACCTGGTATTATTTGTGACATTCTGAAACAAATTTCAAGTATTTTATGAAACAAATATTCTCTATTTATATTACTATCCTACAAATATATCTGATGGGTCAATTGGGTCTTGGATCAACCGGGCCGGGCGTAATTATCCTGTTGAAATAGAGGGATGCAGAGCTAAAGAAAAAGTCCAATTCGTTCAAAACTTTACGAGAAAACTCGCTTTATCTCGAAAACTCGCATTTTGCGCCATTTATTTTCTCTGCTTATATTTTCTTAAAAACTATTATTTTTCTCCTAACGTTGAAAAAACGGACGGGTTCATTCTTTTTAATTTTAAACTCATTTGCCTAATACTAGTAATGAACTATAGTACTTTAAACTATGGGTTCATGATAAATAAAAAGAAAAAAAAATAGGTTTTGTTCCACCTTGAATTAAGATATAAAATTAACGAGATTGTAAAATTAAATGTAAAGCTAAACATTGAATTACAATATTTACTGTTTTTTTTTTCTTTTTTTTTTTTGTTTGATTATGTAATTATTAATGAATCTTATTAAAATATATTGAGTGCATCGCTAAGAAACAAAAAAAAATTTAAAAGATGTTTTATTTTGTGTAAAATTTCAAGAAAAATCATTCAAATCCTTGTCCTTATCTTTATCCTTATCCTTATATATTATAAATGTGAAAGTAAGGATGTTTGTGAAAAGAGGGAAAGATCTTCAAACAGATGAGCAGATTTTTTTGAAATATAGCTAAGAATAGTCTCGATTAAATTATCTTTCAAACAAGCAAATAATAAAAATCGGTTCATCCGTTCAGACCTGATTTTGTGTCGGGGATTTCCTAAAATTTTTTTTTAATATATTATTAATAAACAGTAATAGTGCAGTGGTCGGGTATTTTTATGAATGTTATATGCATCATAACTAAATAACATCAGAAGTTGTTTACCTTGGCAATTGACATAGGATATAACGTAGAACATACAGAACAGAATATTACTATTATACTTTAAATTACCATTCACTTTTCATATAAAATGGTTATTAAAGCATAGTATTATATATGTATATGTCGCAGCCAAGTAACTTAATTAGTCGTTCAATTAACAGTCAAGCCTTTTTATTAAACGGCTCCGTTCAACTAGAGGCCTGGATGATTTTCAGCCTTATTGTCTAATATAACATCATGAGATCAAATAGCGTAACTTTCATTTTTTCAAATATTATTTGTTAACGCAAGTTAAACTGAAATTTTATCTTCTATTATTGCGACACTAGGGTTTCTGCTCGAGAATTCTCGCCTCTATAATTATCGAGAAATTTATCTTTAGTTGAGACGAGAAAAAACTTAAAATTAAGCTAATTGGCTGCGACATATATACATTATATTTTGTTGTTAAGATCTTGGTCTAACAGATACTATACCAGAAATGTGATATGCGAGACCAGAATTAATCCGATTTTCGATAAGTTTTATCGAAATTGGTAATTTTTATCCAAAAAGTATAAAATTCAGGTTAATTTTTATGATTGGACCTATAGAAAGTTATAATGTCAGCAAGTATCATGGGCAAAACACCATTTTCAAATAAGTTAGAGTTCCCCACCAAAAAATCAGTAAAATTGTGAACAAAAAGGATGGTGGATAAGTGAGAGCTATAACGTGATAGTCTTGTTTTTGAAGGACAAATTGCCCAGCAAAGCGGGGTTGTATCTGCTAATATAGAATAAAATAAAACATTTTTTCCAAGAAAACGTAGCAAGTAAAAATCATTTTTGTCAACTCAACAAAAAAGGAGATACCACTAAAGTTTCGTTTCGCGGCATCACTAATAAAATAATGACTGTTTTTTGGGATGTTGGTATATTCAGTTTTGGTAAATTTATGTTAACCTAGACATATAAATTTTTTTAACATATTTTTGTTAATTATCTTATTTCAATGTTACAAACACATGCAAAGTGAAATCAAGAGTGTATGTAAATATATCGGCTGTCTCCGTAAGCTGGCTCTCAAAAAGGTTGCATAATAACGGATATACTTTAACCGTTTTTTTTTACTCAGGCCTAGGTTACGGGTTCGAATCCCTTATACCAAAAAGGGAATTAACCAAGTCACTGTATTATCAAAATTTATTGAAGGTGAGTTAAATTTGACCATATATTTGAAAATATGATTCAAATTTTTGGATATTTGGACTAAAAAGAAGGTGTTTATTGATAAATTTTTTATTACGATGAAGGGACACTAATTTTGAAATTATCTACGGGCGCGTTGATTATTAGTGTTGATTTTTGCTTACACTGCAATTGAATTGTCTATTATTTTATCAAAGAAAATATAATTGTTACAATTTTATGTATATAAAAATTCAATTCAATTCAAAATCACAAAACATTTTATGATTCAAAGTAAAAGAATTCTTTGATTAAACGCATTGTGTTTTATTGTTTTCATGTCAGCGTATAATGTTAATATTCATATTTAATTTAGGTAATGTCTACATAACATTTTCAATAAAGTACCTATATTTGATTATTTCTTCATTTCAAATCAAAATATTTAATTTAATACTTCTATTTAAACTAACTTTATTGTGTTTAACATATTCATTTTTATATTTGGTAAAAATAATAACCTTTGATAAAATCTTTATACATCATATTTTTAATATTTTGACAGAAAGGTCACGGTTTAACCGTGAAAATCGAAATCAAAAATTAAATAATTTTTTTATAGTTATTTACGATACTAGTGGGATAACAGTGTTATTATCGTACGCCTACGAAATTTGCACAACGAGTGCGTAGCACAAGTTGGACATTCGCAGGACATCTACGTCTCTATAATATGAAGATAAACGACAGTTAAAATTTGTCATGGCGTTAATTAACATAATTAATTGATTTTCTATAATTAATTGACATAGAAAGAAAAGTTCTACTAATTACTTTCGAACTAGAGTTGTAAATGGTATAAAATAGATTATATGTTCTATGGCTTTTTGTTTGTTTATACCATGGAGATAGATATTTATACCCTCTTCAACTGCTATTAGAGGGCCTTCTATAGTTTCTTGAAGTCGCGAATTGCAAATTTTATAAGATAACAGCGCTGCTTCCATTTAGCTTTCCCCTCTACCTGCTACAATATACAAACTATAAATTCCATAATGTAATTTTTACATAATTTACCAAAATATTGATAAATCATACGCATATAGGTACGTACTAATTACAAAGATAAATAAATTAATAACTATACTTATACGTAATTTTATTCTTTGCAAATACTTTTAGTTCATACATCTAATATTCTTAAAATAGACAAGCCGTATGCGGACCGCGTTACAATCCCGCATAAAGAGCGTTTGGCTGTATATTATGTTTAGTGATTTTTTGTTTTTGCGTCTGGTGCGTAAGCGAATAAGTCAGACGGTTACCCGGAGCGTAAGCAAGCTACATACAGTTGTCTGTGTGGCAATTCTTATAATAGTTCTTCATATTTAATTTTCAATGTATAATCAAGTTGAGTGTAGACTTGTTCCAGATTTTCGGGGGCGTCCTTAGAAGCCTCTTCCGAAATTGCACAAACCAAAAATGGAATGAAAATCACATAGAAATGAAATATAAACCAAATTCAATGAGAACAAGTGAAAACAAACAATTGACTGAGTTAATTGTTGAAATACCATGCATAGACAGTGTTGATGACTCTATCACGTTACACATACATACATGTCACACATACATAACTGATGCGCCCTCACGGGTAAACAGTGATATTTACGAAAAAATGTTTCAAACAAAAGTTTGTTATTTTTTTATAAGGAATATTTTTTACGTTTAAACTTTTGTTGTATCTCTAACAGTTTACAAGATGGGTCCTACGGATGGGGACCTATGTTGCTCACTTTTTACGTCCTTAGTACGCTATAAAAATTTCAGCTTGATATCTCTTTTCGTTTTTGAGTAATCGTGATACAGACGGACAGACAGACGACAGACAGACAACCGGAAATTGACTAACTTGGTACTAAACTTAATATACCTTGCATATTACATATATGCATGGTATAAAAACACGGCTTTATAATGAATATATAAGCTCTATAAAATTATGATTTTTGATTATTGTACACAGTATTGTGATAATTAAAGTTCATTGTACATTTCTGTATCACAAACTTAAAAAAGCTAAAATCTATTGACAGCATTCACGGCTGTAACCCGTCTAGGTTCCGTATTAATAATACCTACTTAATAACTATTTGTAACATTATCATAAAAAAGTAACCTTCATAATTTAAATCAAATGTTTTTTTCCTATAAATTAAAAAAATTTAATTCTTCATAGTTGGTTGAGTTTCAACATATTTATTTATATGTTTATAAATAAAATAATAATTAGCTGCCTACCTATACCTATCAATTAGTCACATATCCATCCATCGTACATACTAAATACTACATAATTACTAAAATGACCTCCCAAGTTCAAATCACAAACTCAATTCAAACAATTGCAGTTTAAATGAAACATGAACAAAAAATGTTTTCGATCAAAAAAGTTTATGGCAAAATTTTCGACACATGTGATTTGATGAACAACAACCTGATTTTATATACTATTCCAGGGATGGCGAACCAATGGCACGCGTGCCATTGATGTCATGCGACACAATATTTTAGGCACGCCACCGATCACAATTTTCATTATGAAGTCTTATATTACGAACTAATACGCGCTCATTTGTTATTGTAGTTACATCGTTTGTCATAAGAACAAAAGGAATTAATTGCAAGCGCAATGATAGACAGGAAAAAACAGTGGACGTCTATATAATTAAATGTGCTGGAAAAAATTTTCATACGCGCGCCAAGTAAACCTTTGGCATAGTACCTAAGCCATTTCAAGAGGTTGAGGTTTTAGAAGGTTTTTAAAGCCTGGTTAACATGCGCGCCCTCACTTTTTGATGATTTGGATAGTAAAAATAAGATAATTAAGCGCATCAAAGATACTCTATCTAAAATCACAATTAAACAAAGAATCCTAAAACTGACAAAAATGCAACGATTTGGCGAAATGTATGACTAGGCGAAAGCACTGACGTCTATAAATCATCAAATTTAGCTGTTTTTTCTCAATATTTCGTAGAAAACGTCATTAATAAAGGATTAATTGCAAATCCCAATAATCACGAAGTCAAAATTAATTGACGTGGCACGTCTGTGGCCTCATTAAGCATTTATTTAGAAAAAATGGCACGTTGGTAATAAAGATTCGTCACTCCTGTACTAGCCGAATATTTTAAGGTAAGTAGTGGAGCAGTACCGAAGGTCAAAGTTAACTCCTTTTTTTAAAGCTCTGTTTGAAAAATTACCACAGTCTCTCTATAGTAAAAAAACATCTTGATGTATTAAGGTAGTACCAGCATGAAATCACTTTTCGACAGATTTGGCCGAATTTTTTTTCTCGGGTTTATAATAGCTTTATTTATGAATTCCTAAAATTTCATAATTTTTGACCGTTTAGATCGCGAGATATTTAAAGACAAAGTTCGCGATTTTGAGGGTCATGTCCCATTTAAAGCATGTAAAATGTCCGGTCTCTCCAACTATTTTTTATGATATTATTATATATTGAAGAAAAAGTAGAAAAAAATGTTTATACAATACAATTCTAAGAAAAAAATTTAGAAATTAATTTTCACTTTCGAGATATTAATTTTGACGTAAATTGATCGAAATTGGGACGTTGGCATAATTATTTCCCATTTTAAACGGTCAAAATTTCTGAAACTTTGGGAATTAATAGTAAGCATTATTAAATTCTTAAATTTAATTTTTCGTTAAATTCTGTCGAAAAAAAAATTGTACCATTGCTTTAACATAGAAACTGCAAATACCATGCTGGAACATCCTTAAATAGCATTAAAAACGAAATTTTGTTGAATTTCAACATGATTTACCACACAATTTTTTATTTTTTTTAAATTGATTTTTTAAACTTTGCGTTTGCTCTTGTTTTTTGTTAATAGCCACATTATGGCCATAGTGGATTGCTGAACAAAGCGCGCCGAATTCAAATTATCGAAATTCAATAGTTTTGTATATTAAATATTATTCCTTCTTATTTCAAATAACTTTCTAACTGTCTTTTTAATAAGTCTCAAATGCGACATTTTCTTCACAAAATAAAAATTATTCTTGGGTCATTTTACATCAAAAAAGGATCTTGTGATTATTTCTCAAAATTCACCGTTTCCGAAATATTAACAATTAAATGTTTGGAAAAATTCTAAGGAGGAAACATAAATCGAATTCAAAATTTTCCTCCAACGGATGCACCCTTATCTGCTCAAATATTAGGGTAAACAGAGACACCCTAAGTTTATGAATTTATTTAAATAATTTGTTAAAACGGATATTTAAATATTTTTCAATTAAGCAATCTTAAATCAAATAAAAACTTAAAAAAAACAATGTTGTTAATTAACAAAAAAATAAATAAATACTTACTTATATTGACCTTTCCATTTACTATACGAAGTACAAAAATTTGGTAATTTGAAAGACGGGCATGTTGTTATTTTAATATGCATGATGTTTTAATAATAATCACGGTACAATAAAAAAAATTGTATAAACACACTTAAAATTATATGAACTTTATAAAGGTAGATAGCTTAGTTTAAAAATAACACTTGAATAAGGTATAAAATAAGTGCGTGCTTTAAAACAATAAAAACTCTTTAAAACTAAAGACGGAAGGAAATTGTTTTGTCGCGATATACTTTAAATATTTCACAAAAATTGTATATACTTAAAGTAATAAATTTTAAAACACTTTTCCACCTTTTACTCACACAAAATTCACTATCAAAATTTATTATTATATTAAATAATTTCCTTTGAATACCTATTTTTTTTATTTATTTTTTTCAAATAGAAATAATTTTCATATCTTAATTGTAATATTTTTTTTTTAATTACTTGTAAATTATATTTTTATTATTTGAAAAATTGTTTACAAGCTTTTTAAAAATTTATACATAAGTCATTAATCATTTTTACTGTAGATATTTTATTTCACGACTGATTTTTTTTAATGGCCTGTTTGTCATTCATTTGTCATGATTCTAAAACACAATTTCAAAAAAGACCATTTCATATAAATTAATGTAATTACGGCTAAAGTAGTTAATTATACCTATAGCACAAGTTGGACAAAAAAGTAAAGGGTTTTAAACTTCATCCAAATTTTATCCAATTTTGGTAAACCGAGTATGTAATCCTACTAAATTTGGGTCATACTTTTCAAATTTGAGATCAAAATTAACCTAGCTCTAATAGATTTCAAGAACGTGGAGACCTGATCCCGGAATTAATCACATAAGTGATAGCTAGCGAAATATTGACATCACAGGTGAAAAGACTGCCTCAAAATTAGTGGGTTACAAAAAAAAGTCCAAAAAGATCGCATCAAATTTGCCTGTGTTATAAAAAAAATCGAATTTTTTAACTTCATGACGTCATCAAAATTCAAAAAATTTAATTTTGCTCTATCACATCCAAATTTTATCCGATTTTGGTAAACCAAGTATGAAATCCTACTAAATTTGGGTCATACTTTTCAAATTTGAGATCAAAATTAACCTACCTCTATTAGATTCCAAGAATGTGGAGACCTGGACCCGGAATTAATCACATAAGTGATAGCTAGCGAAATATTGACATCACAGGTGAAAAGACTGCCCCAAAATTAGTGGGTTACAAAAAAAATTCCAATAAGATCGGATCAAATTTGCCTGTGTTATCAAAAAAATCAAATTTTTTAACTTAATGACGTCATCAGAATCCAAAAAATTTAATTTTGCTCTATCACATCCAAATTTTATCCAATTTTGGTAAACCAAGTATGAAATCCTACTAAATTTGGGTCATTCTTTTCAAATTTGAGATCAAAATTAACCTAGCTCTATTAGATTCCAAGAATGTGGAGACCAGGTCCCGGAATTAATCACATAAGTGATAGCTAGCGAAATCTTGACATCACAGGTGAAAAGACTGCCCCAAAATTAGTGGGTTACAAAAAAAAGTCCAAAAAGATCGCATCAAATTTGCCTGTGTTATAAAAAAAATCGAATTTTTTAACTTCATGACGTCATCAAAATCCAAAAAATTTAATTTTGCTCTATCACATCCAAATTTAATCCGATTTTGGTAAACCAAGTATGAAATCCTACTAAATTTGGGTCATACTTTTCAAATTTGAGATCAAAATTAACCTACCTCTATTAGATTCCAAGAATGTGGAGACCTGGACCCGGAATTAATCACATAAGTGATAGCTAGCGAAATATTGACATCACAGGTGAAAAGACTGCCCCAAAATTAGTGGGTTACAAAAAAAATTCCAATAAGATCGGATCAAATTTGCCTGTGTTATCAAAAAAATCAAATTTTTCAACTTCATGACGTCATCAAAATCCAAAGAATTTAATTTTGCTCTATCACATCCAAATTTTATCCAATTTTGGTAAATCAAGTATGAAATCCTACTAAATTTGGGTCATACTTTTCAAATTTGAGATCAAAATTAACCTAGCTCTATTAGATTCCAAGACTGTGAAGACCTGGTGTCGGAATTAATCATATAAGTGATAGCTAGCGAAATATTGACATCACAGATGAAAAGACTGCCCCAAAATTAGTGGCTTACAAAAAAAATTCCAATAAGATCGGATCAAATTTGCCTGTGTTATCAAAAAAATCGAATTTTTTAACTTCATGACGTCATCAAAATTAAAAAAATTTAATTTTTCTCTATCACATCCAAAATTTATCCAATTTTAATAAACCAAGTATGTAATCCTACTAAATTTGGGTCATACTTTTGAGATCAAAATTAACCAAGCTCTATTAGATTCCAAGAATGTGGAGACCTGGTGTCGGAATTAATCACATAAGTGATAGCTAGCAAAAAATTGACATCACAGGTGAAGATTTATTACGGAATTTCTTTGACTTATCTTATATCTTATTTATTAAGGTTTAAATTATTAATATAGAAAAAAAGAAAACGATTACAAAAATATAAAAATTATTTCTATTGAACGAAAATTTTTTTTTTTTTTTAAATTGATACACGATGATATTTTTTTGAAAATACCACTTTTAATAAAAACAAAAAATTAACATAAAACAAAAATCATTTTTCAAAAAAAAAAAAATAATTTAATTATTCACATAATTACACAATAAATCAACTCTAACTTATACACAAAATACTAAAACCAAAACAAGCAGATTTAAAAAAAAAAAAGTTCGGAAAAACATTTGGAAAAACTATACAAAACAATGAACCATCTGCATTCTTAAAACACGAGAACATTATACTTTTTTTAATAATTTAAAACACACTGGAAAAATAAAGACACACAATATAATTACACTTTTAGATTGGACTGCACTTAAAATTTAATAATTTTTCAATTAATTTTAATCGATTTGCTGAGACAAAATAACATAATATTTAAAAAAACAACTCGCTTTTTTTTCTAAAATGTTCTTGACATTCGATGTTTGTTTTCACGAAATTAATGTTTTAATTGTGAAAAAAGTTTTTTTTAAGAAAATCATTGTTTTTCACTTTCACATATTTTCGAGGTTCACACGAAAACCCATCGAAACATTAATTTTTTTAAAGCCCAATAACATATAAATTTACATCACTTTTTCATCATTTTTTATTTTTTTAATAACTTAATTTAGTTGTAAAAAGACCATTGCAATTAAGGCGCACTATTCCGTAGGTACGATTTTTTTTTTTTACTAAAACAATATTACAATATTATGAAGAAAAATAATAATAGCATGTAAAATTCAAAATTTCAAAATCGTATCAATATCGCAAGTTAAAAATCAATCAATTTTTTAAAAAAATTACTCGTTTTATGCATAAAAAACCACAAACAAATTATATGTCACTAAAACGTTTTACATAAACAGAAAATTATGAAAATAATTAATTTGTATATTAAAATATAAACCGACCGTTTAATCACAAAACACGTTTTTTTGTTTAAAAATACATGCAACATTTAATTATTGTATAATCATAACAATGTTTATTAAGCCAAGTAAATAGATATAATAATTATATTTATTATTCACTTTTTTTAAAAACCCACAAATAATAACTCACTTTATAGACCTTGAAGGTCTCTCACATTGCACGCTGAACCGGTAACGTAATCTTAATTACATAAATATTTATTTCTCACATTTTTAATTTTGGATTTATTTATTTTGAGATTTAAAAAGAATAAAATGATTCTGTGTACAGGCCCGTGCGCACGGGTGGGAGTTTTGGGGGTCTAATTCCTCCATAAAGACCTGACAATACAGAGTGAGTCGTGAAGAATGCACCGAACTCCAGTGTCTTCTACACTTGAAAAAAACCGAAATGTTGTTCGATTTTCATTTGTTTTCAAGTTATAACGTAATTAATAAAAAAAAAAAGTGAAAAAAAAAAACAATTAACCGAGTTAATTGTTGAAATACCATGCATAGACAGTGTTGATTATGGAATCGTTTGTTTTTTTTACATCATGTAAGTAAAGAAAGATAGCAACTCTTAGATAGCCACATAGAACTGATTTTCCCATATAATACATACTATTTAATTTGCACCTAATTACCGCCCTCAAGAGTAAACAGTGATGTTTACGAAAAACATTTTCATACAAAAGTTGTTTACTTTTTTATAAGGATCATTTTTTACATTTAAGCTTTTGTTCTATCTCTAACGGTTTACAAGATGAGTCCTATGGACTCAAGACCTAATTGACCTATGCTGCTCATTTACGAACTCAACCTCAATTTTTATCTCCTGAGCACCCTATATAAATTTCAGCTAGATATGTTCTTTCGTTTTTGAGTTATCAAAATTTTGTTGGTAGCATCAACTTGGGACTAAACATAATATACATTGATATATTTCATATATACATTGTTATATGAATGAGCTTTTATTAAAGCAATAAAAAGATTTTCATGAATATTTTGACATAATAAAATGTTCTCTTACTAGAAAACAAAATTTCTTGTTTTTATTGACTTTATGACCTAACATGAACAAAAGTAGGTTAAATCCAACGCACCCTTCCCTTGGACGATTTTATAAAATCATCCTATCACTCTATAAAATTGAAGTCCCATCACTTCCCTACTTATACCTTCAAATTATTTCTTAAACAGAAGGCTTTACCTATTTTAAAAGAATTGTAAATGAAATTTGAAGATGAAACTGTTCTTTAGCGAGGAGTAAAACAACAAAAATCTTTTCAAGTTCTTAAAAATTTTTAAATATTTATTTATCTATAAATTTACAAATTAATTCATAATATTAAGCTTTAACTTTTGACGGTTTTTCTGTTTCATATTCGTATTCGATTTCTACATGTGGTTTCTTTCTCTTTAATGATTTTTCTTTAGAAATTGTTTCTTTTGTCGTTGATGGTCCAGCAATATCCTAAAAATTTTAATTTAAAATTGAAATATTTTAAGCGTAAAATAATTAAAACAAAAACTTATGATTTATAATTCGATTTACCTCAATATCAGACGTTTCCGATTCGAAACTTGAGTCTAAATCAACTTTTTCACGTTGTCCACTGTCGCTATCCTGTAACAATTTTTAAATATTGATATTAATTAATAGAAAATTTTAATTACTTCCAGATTCTAAGGGTTGATTGGAATAAATACTTACAGCATCTGAGTCATCATCCATATCACTATTATATTCAATAAATTCTTTTTGTAATTCCGCTTCTACTTCTTTATCCATCTCTATTTCTTTTTCTTCTTCCACTTCGTCCTCATCTTCCATTTCACTCTCTACCTCATTTTCTTTAAGCGCATCTTCAAATGCTGTTTGTGGTATGTTATACAAATCTTCATACTGCAAATTAGGAGAAAAAAAACTCAATTTTAAGTAAATTTCAATCTCTTATCAGTTGCGATCTCGAGATGGTTTTGAAATTTTAAGTAAACTTCATGATCTTTTATCACCCGAAGAAATTGAATTATTTTAGCTACACTTATTTTTTCTGGGATTTATAGATTCGAAGATATTTAAGATGATAATTCTGGTTTAACCAGTATAATGATAATTCAATACTTACCACTCCTTTTTTAAGTCTGTCCAATAATGTTTTTTCAATGCCTTCATCAATTCGAGCAGCAACCAAAGCTTTTTCTTCTCGTCTACGTTCACGCCTTTCAATTTTTCTTTGTAATGGTACCAATAATTTTCTAAATAAACATAATTTACATTAGTTGCAATATTATTACTAACATAGATTTTCTTAGTTTTTCTAGTTTCAATAATCTAGAGGGTGCTCGGGGGTAAACCAAAACATTATACGAATACTTACTGTCTACGTAATTTTAACTTTCTCATACGTATCAAATACTGTGTAATTTTAACGAATCGTTGTTTACATTTCTGTTTAATAAAACCTTGCCAATATAATAAATTTTCATTAATTTGATGTATAGCTTTCTCAAAATTTCTAGATAATTTTACTTTTTCCCATGTTTTACTTGGAAAATGTGCACGTTCAGCAGTTTTCATATACAAATAAACAATCCCTTTTTCTTCTCGTACTGTAGCATATTGACTGTTTGCTAACGGGCATGACGAACGTGTACATAAACCTGTTAGATTGTATTCATTTCTACAAAATCTTTGTGACTTCGTCCTAAAAAAAAAAAAAAAGTTTACGGTGAAGTGGACAAAATAAATAAAATCATTTAATAACTTACTGTACTTTATGTGAACAAAAAGTTTTGTTTATTACACTCCAAACAACCTAAAAATTGGAAAATTATAGGTTAGTTTAACGTAAACATTAGTTTAAATGTAAAATTACATACGTCGTCATGCTGCATTTTGATGGTCTATGTTTTTATTAAATAACTATTTAAATTCTTAATTAAATGTCACCGAAATTCTACGTTAAATCGAAACCGCTTTAAAGTTAAAAGCACATACACGTGGGTTTCGAATTTGAAAGAATTTGACATTGAATAACATCAACTTTCAAGTAACTTTCTTTAAATGAATAACATCTATTGAATAAAAATAATACTATTCTAAAGCTACGTATACACGGTATAGAAGAATTAGCTAAGGAGCTTGCGTGAATCTAACAGGTCCAGCTTCAAAGCCCTGGCGAGAGTGTTTTTTTTCACTTCTCTTTAATTATGGAAAAATAAATATAGCTATAAATGGAATATGCATTATACTAGAAGTAGCATCATTTTCATCGGACAAGGGTAAACAGTGGTCTTTTTCCATTTTAACTATTGTTCAATCTCTAACGGTTTACAAGGCTCAATTGACCTATGTTGCTCTTTTGCGAACTCAAACTCACTTTTTACGTCCTGGGCACGCTATAAAAATTTCAGCTTGATATCTCCTTTCGTTTTTGAGTTACCTTGATCACAGATGGACAGACGGGCGAACGGACAACCGAAAATTGACTATAATTTGATTATTTTATGAACACCTAGAAAGAGTTCCAGAAAAATCAAAATCCATTCACTATATCTGGGTTCCGTCATTTTTCATTAATAATGACTAATTGCACTCGACTAAAACGATCATTTTTATGTAAGTTTTATTAAAAATCATGAAGTTTATTTTAAATCTTTGATTAAAAACGGTGCCAGACGAACATCCCAGAATCATGAAAATACTCAAAATTCACCAATTGTCACTTCTCTGGAAAATAGACACTCCACCTTCTTCAAAAGTTTTAAGCGTTGATCTCAAGTTGGAAATCTAAGAGGTTTGATATCCAATATAATTACAAATTTTGGACGAATGTTACCTTTGATGATTCAAAGAAGAAGAAGAAAAAGAAGAAAAGCTGTGGCAAGTTCACAAATATATTTATCAAAAAAGGAATCATTCAAAAAATGTCAAATATTCATGTGATTACATAAATTTAAATTTTATTTGATATTAAAATTGTTGGAGTAACCGAATATAAAATATTAATACCACCATGTAAAATACAAACTCGACTAACTTCACACTGGACCAGATATCTCGAAAACTGGGAAAAAATAGAAAAATCAATACATTCATTTTTTTCTAAATTTTTATAAAACGAAAACGTACAACTTCTGCTTGGACATGTTCGGCAGCCACCACTACAATTGTATGAAATAAATTGTCCTTTAAAACTGCAGCTTGTGGCCCTAAACATTCTATATTCGGATCTTCCTGCTGAATTAATGCAAATGGTACGTTTATACTTTTCTTAACTGCTGCACGATTATATCTGAAACGAATACAAAAGACTTATGTATTGCCATGTATACTATAAAATATAAAATTCTATGTGTGTAAGTTTAAACGAACTTAACTTAAAATCAATTTGACGGATTTTGAAGAAACTTAACTAGAAAAATTTACTTACTGGGCGGCAGGTCTTATATCGACAATAATAATCTGATCCGGTGAGTTATTCAATAAATGTACAACGTCGTTTGCACTAATTCTAGGGCAAAATTCCAACTGTAAATCACGTAATTCCACATCAGATATATCCTATAAAGAATTCCAAATTTCATATTAAAAACTATATTATACAGATAAATACTATCAAAATTACCAATTCTGAATTGGAACTCCATCCGCCATTTTGATGTTTACGTAGTGTTATACTACGCTGGGTAGAAGAATATTTCTCAACCGAATGAGAAACACAAACAGCAATATCAACTTCGGGTAAATCAGAAAATAATAAAATGCATTCATTGAAACCAGATGACAACAAGGTATCTCGTAATTGGTGTAGAACGGCGAGGCCAATAAATAGTGGAAAAGATGAATCACCCAATAATAATTTATCCCACAAATGTAAAATCTTGTGCAAGGGAAACACATCTGCAAAAATTATTCAGGACCAATTGCAATCTAGCCATTAAGAAGTGTCATACTTACGTGAAAACATTGTTAAAAACCATGGTATGGCAAATAATTCTGGAATAAAACTAATGGAATGTAAATGATTTGCCAGTTGTGGATCATGGAATGCAATAATTTGTGAAAATTTTGCCAAATATTCTTGAATTATTGCTGAATTATCTTTTAAAAAGAATTTATGTAAATATTTTGGAATGAATTCTGATAAACATGCATAGGCACGTGCTGAAATTAATAAAATTTAAAAAAAATTAGCATTTCTAATTTTGGCCTATGGGTGAATCAGTCGTATACCTTCATTATTAAAGTTTAAATACAAAAATGGCGCTGTTAATGAATCAAGACCTTGCCAATATACATATTCTGGATTACGAACAACCCAGGCTTTGAGAATACGTTTCAATTTACGATGACCTTCGCCTGAAGAGAGTAATTCGTTATATTGATGACATCTAGGAATGTCGACTTCGATCTAAAAATAATTACCTATTTAATGTAACTCATACAAGTATCCAGAGCAGTGCAATTTGACTACGAAATTATCCTAAAGAGCCAAAATAAAGCTAAATGATAAATAACTATTTTCGAGTTTATGCCTGGTTTTCGAGATATTGAAGCCTAAAGTAAAAAATTTGAAATCAATTTTACCATTTGGCAAAAAATCTTGAAAAAATGTGATTAAATCTCGATTATCTCAAAAACCAAGAGAAAACTCGAAAATTAAGATATTCTTAACTATCGTTTCATTTTAACTAATTCTAGCAGGAAGTGTCATCAAATAACGGCACCACGGATTCTTTCGGTAGCATTTCCAAAATTTTATTTATATTACCTGTCGGTCAGTAGACGTTTGAGTTTCCTTATCAATTCGAATATAATTTTCAACATACGATCCACCTACGTTCAATAATGCAGCCCAAATAGGACCTCGTAATAAGGGTGGAATATCAATTTTTGCCTCTTTCACGATTAAATCTCTTGTCGATGGATAACCCTAAATTCAGAATTTATTTAAATCAAAAACATCCATTTCTTTTTAAAGTTACCTTTAACATTCGTCCCAGTAAAATAACACGATGAAATTGATATTCAGGATCCTTTTCCCGAATAATTAGTGGAAGTTGATCAGCGTCATATGGTTCGGGTTCAGCATCGTTAATCTTTTTTGATGTGGTACGAATTAACGGATAAAAACATTTTAATGGGATATGACTAAATCGTTTGTATAAAGAATCCAAATTTACGGGAACAACACGTAAATCGAGTAAAGTCTCTTCGCGCCTCTTACCTCCGAGGACCTTACCATCTAATAAAACAACTCTGAAAAGGTAAAATAATTGTAATTAATACTTAAGGGGGTTATATACGGGGAGTGTGAAGGCTCATTTTCTGGGAAATTTTTTTTACGAACAATGAGAAGGTAGAACTTTTTATTTTAAGAATATGTAAAATCTCAAATAAAAATCTTAATTAGAGCAGAAGTTGCAGGCTAGAAGACCCCTGGTGTTCTCTATCTGTATTATGTCTATCTCTATGATAAATCAACTTACTTTGGTAAATTTAAAATTGGTGGCTTATTTAAAATTAAACCTTCTTTTTTCAGTTCCGTATAAATATCACCTCCCGCTAATTGCCACCAATAATATAGTTCTACGATAGTAAATGGTGCACATAATTTTTTCTTTCGCTCGGATTCACTTTCATTTTCTATTTTAAATTTATCAAAAATTGAATTTTGTAAAATCTCAGCCGTTGTTAAACGTTTATATCCAGTTACTTGTAGGCATGACTCAATTAAATTCGTTAATTCCGGTGATAAGTTCTTAAAAAATTTAAAAAATGCATTTAAAAAACAAAGATTAGATTTTATTTATTCAATACCTGATATTTCTCTAGGCAGTTATGTTCTCGTGCAATTCGTTCGAATGTTGAGCCATTTCCTTCTAGTAAACTCAAAATTTTGCGTAGTAGTTGTTTAAGTTTTAAGTTTGTCCAGAATGTTATTCCTAAAGCTAATTCCGCTAAAATTATACCAACTGACCATAAATCAGGTTTCGGACCTAATGATTGTTTCATTGGACCAGCTAGAAGTGCTTCCGGTGCCATATATTTGGGTGTTCTATATAAAAAAAATTCATTTTTCAAAAAAATATTAATTTAAAACAAATTATTAATTAATTCGTAGGAAATTGGACTAGGAGAATAAATTAATTAATTGAACGTTTCGTCATTTATGTACGATGACTTCCTCATGCAACATATTACTAATATGTTGAAACGAATTTATTACTTTGTTAAAATAAAGTATAGCGTTCATTAAATCAGCGATTTTTTCTTTTATCGTCAGTAAAACCCCTTATTCAAAAATTGATTCATAAAAAATTAATTAAATTATAAATTCTATATTATTATAATTATTAATTTAGTAAATAAAAAATAATCCAATTGACCCCGACGTGATTTGAACACGCAACCTTCTGATCTGGAGTCAGACGCGCTACCGTTGCGCCACGGAGTCGTTGAAATCAACACTCACTAGTTAAACATATAAACTACAATAATAACTAAAATAATAGATACATTCGAGTAAATAATAATATAAAATTTGACTACTCATCGGGTATTTTATCTTATTAAAAACAAATTACATCAATCATTAAATTTTAAATACTTTTTTGGTGGATTAAATGTTCGAAATATAAAGAATCCACCTTTTTTTTACAGAAATTGACATAAAATGTATACACCTAACCCTAAAATTTATCTAGTTTTTTGTAATATCTTTGCAATCTAAATAGAACCACCTCTTTCAAACTTACGAGCTCAACGATTTTTATTAATAAAACATTATTATGGAGGGTAGAGGTAAACCGCATTAAATCGATTCGGTTGAACCGTATTCGATTCATGTTAAATTCATTTTTTTTATCGGGATGTGCTAAAATTGAGAGTCATTCCATGATAAAATTCAAATATAATAAACCTCGCTATCCCCAATTGCTCTGACTTTGGGCCAAGTGTCCCTCATACAGAGAAAGTAATGACGCATTTTGAATTTAAGCAAGCTAAAATAAATAACATCATTTTTTCTGGACTGTTTCCGAGTTGTAGATAGTTTAGAATTTGATAAAAACGCTTAAATGATCAGTTAAAGAATAAAATCAATGGCTGTAATTAAAGAATTTGTATATTAATTTAATTGTGACTTATAATTATTTTCACTACAGATCTCCTGAAAGTCGTGATCTTTATTATATCATTTCTTATAGTTCTAAATCGTCGGCGCTACTAGAAATTCGAAGAAAACTCAAAGATATAGAACGATTCAAATTTTTTGATCGAAATATATAGTTTTTAAAAATTAATTCTTTTCAAAACATCTCGAAACTGGGATGCCCTGAACGTAAAAATCTTGTACACTCAAAAAGTATAATAAATAATGTTGATTATTTCGATACTTACCCAATAGGAAATGGGACATATTTTCCATCGCCTGTCATATAATACAAACCATAATTAAAAAACTTAATTTGATTCTCTTTATTTATGTAAATATTCTCTGGACTAAGATTACGATGAACAATATCTTTCTCATGTAAAAATTTAAGAGTATTTAAAATTTGGTACGCAATAAAAAATAATTCCTCCTCATTAAATACTTTCTTTTCTTGAGAATATTTCTCTAAAGATTCACCCCAAATTTGTGAAACCACAATTATTCGCTCTAATAAAAAAATAAATATATTTTGCCTTAATTTTTATTTTAAAATATAAAGTTTATGAAAGAAAGCACTAACCATGTTTACTTCGTATGATATCCAAATATCGACATAAATTTGGATGTTCAATATCTTTTAATATTTGTGATTTGCCAATGATGGTAATTGAGTTTGGTGTTAACGGTAAACCATTTGTACCACATGTATCAGATTCATGGGGTCGAGCGAAGAACGTCATGCCTCCAAACTGCAGCAATGGATTCTGCAAGAGCCCTAGAGACATGTCGCCCTGCAACACAACACCCACATCTTAGTATATTCATATAAATAATATTTTCAAAGTTTTTGAAAGAAATCTTTTTTTTTTTAAATTTTAATTCATTAGTTATTGAAATAAATACCATGATACTCGAAATAAAATTTTATTTAAAATTTCACTTCAGGCTTACATTTCACAACAGACTTAAGTTAAAAATAAATATTGAAACATTACCAAAAATCAAATTTGGTAATGTTTCACATATTTTTTTAAATTTTGTAAAGAATACTTGTAATGTGCTATATGAATAATTTTAGCTACTGACGATGATTTAGCTACTGTTGTGTTTTTTTAATATTTTTTAAATAAAATATCTTAATATACAATTTTATTTCGAGTATTGTGGTATTTATTAACAATGAGTTTATGAACAAAGAAAATTATGCCGGTTTGCAAACTAGTGTTAAAAAATATGTCATCCGCCTGCCCACCAAAATAACTGTTGATAACTTATAATGTTTAAATATGCAACAATGTGTTACAGCACGAAACTCCTTTTTAAAACAGGGTCTGCCGAACTCAAAGATATTGTTTACGGCTAAAAATTCTGTTCGAATATGTGAAGCGACAACTTTTGACGGCGAGTTAAAAGGCAAATCAATAATAAAATTGAAATCTGAATTATTTTTCGATAAACTTGTACTATCAAAATAAATGTTTGTACAAAAAATTAGCTTATTCCGTTAGATTCCGAGGTGAAACCCTAAGATGATTGCGGTATATAGTGGAAACTTGAATTTCACCAGTAATTTCCGAGTTAGTTGACACTGATTATTGATTTGCCTCTTTGTTAACATTTGATCATGTCGACAGAAGTGAACTCCTAAATGTTGCTCGAAAGTCTGAAAAATGCTATACTTAAGACTGAATATTTTAAATGAAAAATTATTTTAGATGTGAAAGTTTTAATGAAAAAAGAACAATTTAAAGGAATACAATTCTTAATTAAAAATACAGCAAATATTTAATCTTTTTCAGCAATCGCAGTAAGATGAACATCAGTTTCTTGTTCATTTAAAATTTTAAAATTAGGATGATCTTTTGAAACAACACCAATTTCTAATTCGTTTGGTTTAAAATCAACGGATAAAATTGTTGATAAACATGAAATAGCCAATTGAATAACTTCATCAGTATTCAAATCTTGTTTCTTCTTTAATTTCTTTTCCAAGTACGAATTTCCTTCAGTTTGTTTCGCACCAACACTAATTGCTCGATATCCACAATAATATCCAGCTGGATCAGTTTTGTACACACAAGGTCCATGAACGTCATCGTATGCAATCATGATCATGCTGCAACCAAGTGGACGCATTTCGGCGTTTTGTGTGTATACTTGTGAAATATCAGCCACACGTTTACACAATGTATCAACAGGCATATCGGACCCAAATTTATATTTCCAATTAGCAGCTTCATAACGGGATCTTTGTACCTGAGATTTACTGTCGGCTATCATTCCAGTCATCACACAACCTATACGATCGGTCAATTTGTACAGATGAGCAATTGTGTTTGGATCAATTAACTTATCTGGAATTTTCTTTTGAGTAACAACACATGCTGAATCTACTCCTTTTACAGCAACCGATGTCAAACCGGCCTGGTTAATTGCTTTAAATGCGTATTCAACTTGATATAAACGCCCCTCAGGTGAAAAAATTGTTATATGACGATCGAAACCAGCACTACTTCCTCGTGCCATTTTCTTTTAAATTTTTAAAAGTAAAAATGAATAAAATTGTATGTACCTTAAAAACTTTGACGTTCTGAGTTTATGAAACTAACAGTCAACACAGACAATCACCATATACACAGCAGTTTTTACAGCCTTCAATTTCCTACGACTCATGCAGTGATACCGATATTACCGACATCAGTGGCGTATGGTCATCGAAACGAGCGCGCGTCTTTTTAACTTACGATTTGTCAATTATTTTTCAATGATCCACTATTAATATTGAAAAGCAAAAATTTTCAATTTAGTACCCTTATATATTTTGAAAAATGAGTTCTGATAATTAAAACGATAAAAATTTAAATTTAGCCGAAGCTCAAAGTGTACAATTATCGAATTGTTCATTTATTTATCTTATTTTGGTTATATTTTGATTTTAACTTAAGTGTTTTAATGTGACTGAAAAGGATTGCCAAAACAATCGAAACCAATCAAGCTAGTTAATAATTTTTTAAATAGAAACCAAATATTTTTATTGAGAGTCCTGAAAAGGATATATATGTTAACAAAATGCATAAAACAGCCCACAGATATAGATTTGGCCAATGCCTGTTTTGCTTATTCCAAAAAATGTCACTGGGTCCATGGTAGATTTTGCGACTTTGTGACAATGTTTTAATAAGTTGAAAATAATAACTTTACCCTTAATATAATTTTAACATTAAATATTAAAAAATTGAAGCCACGGCACTGTTTTATTTATATAAGCCGCTAAATTCAAATTGTGTGTTTCATTTTTTACTTTTTTTAAATTTTCCTAATCTAAATAACATTATTAATGATTAAAATAAAATTTGAAACAAATTTTAGGGAATTTTCGTTATAGATAAGTTGTTTTAAATAAAACATATTATTCAAATCTATTGATTTAACTTCAAAACAATTTAATAACCTATTAAAAATAGAAATTCTAATCGTAAATAAATATTGAATTTCTGTGAAATAATGTTCTATTATTAAAATATTTTATCATCGGATATGTAGTAATTTATTTTTAGGTACATGTTTCGGTAACTTAAAATATTTAGGAATTTAGGAAGTGGTTTTATAATTATCTATATTTTTTGCAGAAAACACACTAAACATTCGTTTTCCTCATTTACTTTCATTTTATCATTAAGTTCAGTTTATATGTAACCTCTCGAAGTTTTTCCAAAAACCTTAAAATCTTATCAAATATGTCATCGAATATAATCGTAAGTAAAATAAAATAAAATATTATTCATAATTTGCACGATCATTTTAAATGATTTTGATGAAGTTCGTGGTTGATGTTTAAACACAGCCGATTGTGTTGAACACAACGTGTGTAGATAAAATTATTTAGTCATAAAGATGAGTTCAAAAAGTGAGGAGACAACTTCGGTATGTAATTTTTGTAATTAATTAAAATCAATCAGTAAATATATTTTCTAATTAGATATTCAAATCACGTTCGATTGTTTACATTTAAATAATGCCTTGAAGTTGAAGTTCTCTTTTCAAATTTTGTGTATCTATGGGAATAATAGACATTAAACTAATATTATTTCTTTTTAATTAAGATTTAATTAAAATGAAAATGAATAACTATCGCCTCAACTATAACTTAACGGTAAATCGAAAACTTTGAGCAATTTTAAGTTTTCATAGATGTGGCATTTTTTTTCGGCTTTTTAAATTTCGCTTTTTTTTTTTTTTAATCACAAATATTGCGTAATAATATTGTTTATAAGTTTTGTATTGTAGGTGTTTTAATTATATTCCATTTTTAGAAAGATTAATAAATTCTAAATTGATACGTAGTTTTATACTTTTTGGGAAGTTTATTTCGAAAGGTGCCTCTTAGGATAAGAACTTGTATTTTTTTATTTTACAATCCCAAAAGATCACTTCTAAATGTTATAAAGTGTGTCTAGTTTCAAGTGTGTTACTTGTGTTCCATCTTTTTCGCTGATTATTTTAGCTCCCTAATTATTTTGATAGGTTTTGAGTACACCTCTTTTAAGCATAAACCATTTCAAGTATAAATATCCTCGAATTTTACAGTAGAAAGAAAGTTTTAAATCGTTTTAAATTTTCTAGTGACAAAACTCCATATTAAGAGTATTTGAGACATGAATGAACAAATAGTTTATGCTGTCAGTTTGGAATAAATTAGTGCCTTATTTTTGCAATGCAATTTTAATCTAAAGAGGCCATGGTATAATAATTCCGGCTCAACTTATCATCATTTCGAGTAGTAAATATTGTGGTAAAAAATTATTTCAATCGTCCTCTTAAGCTACTCCAAAACGACCTCGCAATATTAGATAGGAAAATGACTTTCTGTGAAACTTTTTCTAACCCACCCAGATTGTTCTTCAGATCGTTTTGATCAAATACTCTCACGATCACAAAACTTTTTAACGAGTAGTTTTCGAGCTATGATCAAAGCTACGAAATTTGTTTAAAGAGTATGAACCATGTATAGAGAATAATTCCAACTTTCTAAATTCTAGGACTCTAATTTCCCGTTGTTAAAATAATTGAACACTTGGTTGAATCAGAAGATTCTAGATAAGTTTTCTTTTTATTTTAGTGTTTTTCTTTTTAACTTTTCAACGAGGTTAGAAAAACTTTAATGACCTTTTGAAACACTTATACAATAAAGTTTAATAATTTTTATGCATGAAAAATTTTCTATTGTAAACAATAATTTTTGCATAGTTAAAATTTTAACTTTTATTTCCACTTACATAAAATGATAGTACAGAAGCTATTGTAAACGAAAAAGTAAAAAATAATTTTACTTTTCTCAAAATTTGGGGTTTCACATTTTCAATTCGTAAGTCTTTTATTTCCAGGCACTTGCAGTTGCAAGGTGGTTCCCAGAAAAAGTGTTCCAAGTGTTTTGTTAAATAAATCATATATCATAAAGTTTTATGAACACATTCTTACTACAGAGAGATAAATGAGGAGCTTATCTGCAAACCGGGTTTTGTCCAAAAATTTCCAAAGTGGGGTTTTGATTGATTATTACTCTATAGGCTCGTTTACATCAGAAACAGTATTCCATTTTGTGCAAAAAAATATTTGTCCCATTAAAAACTGATGTTGAAAATGAAGGTTTTGTGCAAAGTGTGTTTTGTCCACCAGAAGAGGTAGGGTTCTAGCAATGCAAACCGTGTTTTGTCCACTCAGCCAATAGGAACTGTCCTTTTGCTCATGTGACTAACCACCTATTGGTTACTTCAGCTTCAAAATGTACCTGTTGGTCATGTAATTACGCAAGCGAAGAAGAATGATGTGAACAAACTCCTACAGAAAATGTTTGATGAAAACTGGGCTGACAAGGAACCTTTAGAAGATCTACGGCTTATGTGGTATAAGAACATTATTTTTGAAAATCCAACAGCTATTCAAGAAGCTGAAGAAGAAGAGTGTGACTGTCTGGCAGAGGAAAGGTGCGACCTACACATATAATGAACTGTTTATGAACCCTATAACAGAACTGTGTTTACCTTTTTGATGTTGATATCAATAAACACGTTTGCATTCAAAACGAGTTTTGTCCAAGATAATTTTATTCAAACCGAGTTTTGTCCAAACATTTCCTGCAAAACGGGTTTTGTCCAAACTATAATGTTGATTTTTAACACTTTATTGTTTACTTAAAGGTAAAGTTAGTATTTAAATTGATTTAAGGAGTTAATATAAAAGAGCAGAAAAAAATTCAACAAATAATTATAAAAAGAGATAGTTGTATCAGTTTTTTCTCCCTCCTGAAAAATCCACCGAATGTGACAAAACCCGGTTTGCAGATAAGCTCCTCAAATGTGGAATCAACCATACTAAAACTAAAATCACTAACATAATAAAACGCATTTTGGGACAGATGTAGTGTCAGTCACATATGGAATTAGCCTGCATATGAAATATTACTTACTCCGATTTAGTTGATATCCGGGAAATAGCAGAATATTTCCCATCATATCTGGTTCTGAATTTCATTGTAGTGCGACTGCGATTCGTTTATATTAAAAGGGCTCTTCATGTTGGTACCTTCCTAAATTCCTGTAAAAAGTTGCGTGTATCCAGCCAGTTCTTCCATGAAAGATAGTCGAAAAATATTGTTTTTTAATAGATATTTTAGAAGTTTTCATAGAGGTTTTTTATTGTAACTTAGTTGTAAATTTATGGCTTCGGGTTGCTGGTTCATTCTATTTCTAAAAAAACCAAATAAAATGCTATTTTAAGGAATTTTTAAGCTTTGAAACGATTTTTTTTTCTGAAGATAAATAAAATTTGATAAAATGAAAATAAAAGCTCTCGTAACATAAATGGCAGACTATTTTATTCTGTAATTTTTTTAAACTTCAGGGATATCATGATAATTCTTGTAAATATGATTTGAACCGACTTCATGCTCAAAAAATTGTTTATTTTATTTATTTTTAAGCTAATTATGCAATAATTTTTTTAATAAAAACCCATTTTACAAGTTTTTTTGAACACATTTTTAATTCTCGTCATAATTATCATTTTTTAATATTTCAAAATATTCAATTTTCTTTTTTTGATAACATCGTTACTAATCAGCTTACCAATTGAAGTAGGCCACTTTAAATTAAAATTTTTTTTCAAAGTTCAATTGCCCAAAATAACAGTTCTAAAATTGACCAGAATGGCGCTTATGTAGTGTGAATTTCTCTATCCTTGTCTAACAATTTGGTTAGATCTTTATCTTACTCTTATTAATTTGAGCACTTCTTTTGAAACTAACACTTTTATTACAGCAGCGCCTCTTTTTTTGCTGCTTTTCGATGGACACTTTATATATACAGAGACAATTCTCCTTATCTCTACCTTCCATACTACTAACTTTTCAAAGTGGGATTGGTAGGGAAATATCAACTTTTCAAATCATAGATTTTGAGTTAGCAATACTGCTTCATGTGATTATTGCATGGATGTATTATAGAAGGATTATTTATTGCAAGATTTCATAAAATTTATGGCGACTACTTTTATTATTTTTGGCTGGAGTTACTATGTCGTTATTTTTTCGAACTACAGTGAACGTGTATCTAAGTTAGCATCTCTTTCCTGTTGGCTTCATGTCGGATGATAAAATACACCTATAAAATCTCAGAAACCACTTGTATTTATTGAAATGATGTAATTTTTGTAATCTCAAATGATTCATTTTGAATTTAAACATGCATAGTTGTTCCAATTTGCATTTAACACCTGTTCTTAAATTGTAAATAGTTAATTAACCAATTAAAATAATTTGTATGATTTAACACAGATTTAAATGAATTATTGTTGGTTGGCGAGAAGATGAAGCATGTATTTAATTTTAACATTTATTATTATTTTGTGGTGGTGTGATATGCATGTTTAAATTTATTAGTATTGATATTGATTTATTTGGAAAAGTTTCATATCTTTATTGTTTTATTATTACATATGCATTAAAATTAAACATTACATAGAAATAAAAAAAATGATGGCAAAAAGATTATTTTATCGTTGTAACATTACAATGACATTGTACCCTTTAAATAGTATTATAAAATGTCATGTAGTCAGTCAGTGGCGTAACTACTCGACTTAGATGTATTTCTCAAAGAAAAATGGACCCACCTGAAACTTATTTATTCATACAATACATATTATTTCGAACTTAAATATACGCAAATACATTGATAAGATTGGAAACGTCTAGATTTCTTTTTCGTTTTCAATAGAAATAATTGGTAAAGAGATCCAACTTTCTTGTTCGGTATTACTTCTCAGATAATTCAAACACTACTTCTAGTTTTAATCAGTTTCAATTTCGAAAAGGATATTCCTGTACTTGCTACTGTCACAAAAATATGTCCGTCCTGTGGACACGATAACTCAAAAACGAAAAAAGATTTCAAGCTGAAAGTATTTTATTTCGTTAACTACGATATACACCAATAGATGTCAGTCAAGAGTCATATTTTGCAGTTTATGTTTCAGTTTTTCCTGAAAACCCTGATAAAACGACGTTTTTCAAAAATGAAACCTAGCTAGATCGACTTTTCGCCTCAAAAATCTCTTTATAGTACAAGGTACTTCTTTAGAGTCGTGGGGCCAGTGTTCCGTGGAACACAGTGAACACTACTAGTTACGCTACTGTAATTAGTCTTGGTAAAAAATCATTTTCTAAATTGTATATTCGTAATTAATAAATATAAAAACATTTGTAGCCTTGACATCGTCTTTTCATTCTTAATCTATTTTAAGTACCCAATACCTATGTGCATTTAGAGAAAATCTGTGTTTGTTTTATTTTATTAAAAAAAAAATATTTTGACCAAATTTAGAATTAAAATTGAAAATTGTATTTACCCTTTTTAATTTTTTATTTAATTAAATTTTTTATCTACCTATATGGGTATTATAATTATAATTTTAAAAAATTCATGAGCAGCCGATTTCCATCACTAAGATCATATTTCTCCCTCAAAAGATGCTTTTGTATTGAAATATTCGTTAAAGTTTGGGAAAGTGGTAATTCATTATTACTATGAGGGCGTTGGTGTTCTAGGAGGCTGACATCTCCAAAAGATACTTTCTCGATACGGAGGCGAGATATCGATTTTCAACTCTTCCCGTTGATCTGAGATTCAGTGTATAAGTCTATATTTTTGGGGAACATATGACTAAAATTATTAATTATTTTCAATATCACACCAAAGATTATCGAATGTCCCATATTGTAGCTTACGTAAATACATTATATTGGCTCATGTTTGCAACGTGTTGCTAACGGCAATATCGTAAATAGTACCAGAGCTGTGTTAGAAAAATTTTTCATGAATGTTAATACATAAGATTCATAGTATAAACTTTACTATCACATGAGATAGGAGAACTTTTGACCAATAAACAATTTTTAACTTTTAATGAGATATCAATTTTTAGCCGATTCTTATTAATATAAGTTATTTTATACCTTAATAAGATTAAACTGATAATTACTTAATCTTTTCTTTTTTTTTTAAGTTAATTGATTTTTTCACTTGCTAAAAACACAACCTCTCCAATGCTCTCCGTGTTAATAATCTTAGCTTTAAGTTTATCTCGAGGCAGAGACACTCAATCGACTTAAATTGTAAGCAAGGGGAATGGTTTTAGATGCATATAAAGTAGTAGGGTAAATTTTCCGAATTTTGATAATCAATTTCGAAAATTTTAGAAGGAGACTAATTACTTTTTAATTGAGTTAAGACTAATTTCTTTTTAAATAGTCTTATTTGTAATCCGTGCATTTTTTGTGACACTGAGATACTTTCGGATAGATTTGAATCATTACAAAGTACAACAATTGAAAATTTCCAATCTTTTAAAGGTTTTAAATACGATTTTTTTTTCATTTGAAGATCGATTTAATATGTTCAAAAATTTTAAATATAAAATATTTTATAAAAGTTTTTTAAGTGATTTATTGTAATGAATTAAATTAATCCCTACTAACAATTATTTAACCGTGTTTCTAATGGCATTGTCCCCTGTGTTATTTCCTGTTTGACTGTTATAATTTAATAATTTTATCATATACATTCGTTGTTTTTTTTTTTTAGTCGTTACCGATCGTAATCGGTATTGGAGTAATCGTAACAACGTTTATTCTCGCAAAAATATACTTAACAGCCCCCAAAAAGGATAAGAAAGAATCAGCACATAAAGGTTTGTATATAAATTTTTTTATCGTAATTTTACGGTTCAGAAAATGTCTTATACAGCGATCAGTTTGTTCTACGGTACCTCCCTTTGCTTCATACGCACTCCAGGAGTCCTATGCTTTTAATAAACAGGACATAATTTTAGGAATTTTTTAATATATATAAAGGAACGAAAGTTATAACCATTTTAGTGCAACAGTGTTTGCCTCACAACAGTAAACAACGTAGCAAATTTTTATAAACAAATGGGATTAAGAATATTAATAAATTTATCTGTTAAAATTTCAGATAAAGGAGTAAAGAAAACACTTTTAGATGCAACAGCAAAATATGCTTTGCCATTAATAGAAAAAGAAGAACTAAGTCATGATACCAGACGGTTTCGTTTTGGTTTACCATCAAATGAACATATCTTAGGCAAGTATTCAAATTTTGTACAGTAACTGAATAATGCTACTTCTTACTAAGTTTATATTTGTTCTAAATTAAATTTCTTTTTGATAGTATTATTTGAAATGAGCCAAATTATTAGAAACTTATAAAGTATTATTTTTCGTTGCTAACTCAGCTACATATATGGCAAAATATTGGGTGTGATATATTAAAATGGAACAACCTAATGAATTTCTGACTGATCTATTTAATTTTCGAAGAAATATTTCAAACAATACAACCAATTTCAATTGACGACGGTCGAATGCATATTTTTCGTAGTGTTTAAGCCTTTGCACACTTTTGCAACCCCTTTACATTGAAAAAAGGGTTAAAAACTTGTATGCGAATTGAATTTATTTAGCATTTCAGCAAAAAATATATATAAACAGGTCTAAAATTATTTTGAAGTTTGAGTGGATTTTGTTATCGTGTCTTAACTGTATTATTATTATAAATATTCTAAAAAATGTCTAACTTTAAATTTAGGTTTACCAATTGGTCAACATATTCACTTATCAGCCAAAATTAACGATGAACTCGTAATACGGGCATATACACCAGTCTCATCTGATGAAGATAAAGGCTACGTTGATCTTGTAATCAAAGTATACTACAAAAATACACATCCAAGGTTTCCCGATGGTGGAAAAATGTCACAATATTTAAATGACATGAAAATTGGTGATAAAATCGATGTACGTGGTCCATCCGGACGATTACAATACCTTGGCAATGGTAAATTTTCAATAAAGAAATTACGAAAAGATCCACCACAAGAAGTTCAAGTAAATAAATTGGCTATGATTGCTGGTGGCACTGGAATTACACCAATGTTACAATTAATCAGACATATCACAAAAGATCCTACAGACAATACAAAATTAAGTTTATTATTTGCCAATCAGACTGAAAAAGATATTTTAGTGCGAAAAGAATTGGAAGAGGTATTAGAAAAGCATCCAGATCAATTTAAACTTTGGTATACTTTGGATACACCAAGTGAAGGTATGTATTTTTATACCATGCATACATGTAATATGCAAGGTATACTAAGTTTAGTCCCAAGTTTGTAACGCTTAAAAATATTGATGCTATGAACAAAACTTTGGTATAGGTGTTTATAAAATCACCTAATTAGTCCATTTTCGGTTGTCTGTTCGTCTGTCTGCCAACACGATAACATGATGAACAATAGTTTGAACTCCCCTCTTGGATGATTCCTGCGAACTGCCTGATCCTAGAACATTTTACCTGTTAAGACAAACATAACGATATCTCATCAGCCATTAAAAATCCATCAAAGTAAAGTTAATTAAGTGAAGAATAAGATGAATTGTATTTGTTACAGGTTGGAAGTACAGTACCGGTTTCGTAAATGATTTAATGATCAAAGATAATTTACATGAACCATCAAAGGATACGTTAGTATTAATGTGTGGCCCACCACCAATGATCAATTTTGCCTGTATGCCAAGTTTAGATAAATTAGGTTATGATCCTGAGCTGCGTTTTGCGTATTAATTTAAAAATAAAATTATGGTTATTTAATGTATTAAGTATAACGTTAAGAATATTTTTACACACCTCGAATATCGAATCGGTTCGATATCGATATAATTATCTTGTTAATTAATTCATCAGTGTTATCACTTTTTGTATGTGTTTCGTAAGTGTTTCTTTAATATATTATTGGAAAAACAATTTTAAAATAAATTTATTTTTTTCTTAATAGACCGTGAGACAAAAAGGATGCTTTGTAAAATGATTAATACGTACTTGAAAATGAGTGCTTGGCTTCCTTTTGGCAAATCTAAAAAACTTCTCTTCGACTTTTTTCGAAAGATCTGCGTTCTCAAATGAACATGATAACGTCATATTTAAGCTATCGGGCTGAGAAACCGCAGCAGAGAATTTTTGGGACACTATGACCACTTGATAACATTAACAATTATTAAACAATTGGGCAAAAAATGAACTACGTATGTATTGAAAGGCAAAAATACTAGAGATATGTTTGAGATCGTAGAAAAGCTCATCGATGCAGTATTTTTGTCGGACAAAACATTTTATTAATTATTAATGTTATCAAGTGGTCATGATGTTGACAAACTCTCTGCATCGTTTTCTCAGACCGACAGCTTAAATATGACGTTATTGCGCTCATTTGAGAACGCAGCGCTTTCGAGAAAAAAAAACCGTAGAAAAAAGTTTAGTACACTCCGTAAAAGGAAGCCAACTCACGAAGTTTCAAGTATGTCATCATCCTTTCTGTCCCACTGTCTAAATCAAAGGCCGGTAGTCATGATAGATTCCATGTTAGCATCCTTTTAACCACTTTCCCGCTCATGTAACCTCACGTAGTTTGTTTTCTTGACTTCTTCGCACTATTCCATGGAATCCACGTCACCATCTGTTAAGAAAGAGATAAATATGTATGGAGGATGCCAAATTTTCAGAGTACTGTGAAAGAACTGAAAAAAATTAATAAAATAGAACTTTTTTTTTCAAAAAATTTATATTTATTTAGTTTTCTCATAGTACAAATTTTAAACTAATAAATAACTGCTAAAAAATACTGATTAAATAATAATAAAAATTTTAATAGATGAAAAATGAATTTTTCTATTGCACAATTTTTAATCAAATATAAAATTTTTATCTTGGCTATCATTTTTTGATTATACTTTTAAGAAATTTTTTTTAATTACAATAAACAAATATTATTTATGGTAACAAAAATGTTTTATTACACCATTCGTGTGCAAGCATGAAATGAATTAAAATCAAATTTTACTATTATTATATCTACAGAATGTATCAGTATTATTCCAATAAGTAGGTATAATATATGAAGACTTTAAAAATTTAAAAGTTCACTTTGACTTTGTCACATTCTTTAGACGCCAAAAAAAAAAAAAAAAAAAAATTATTGTATAAAAATTTCATAATTTCAACAGTGGTTTGACATGAACACATACTTAGCCAGCAAAATGTTTAGCTAGTTTACGCCCAGAGGAGGGGAGGTACCATATTAAAGGTATCATATGGTTATGAATATTCCAGTCAATTTTGATCTATGAACACTATGTTACGAATTTTTTTTTTTTGCAAGCAATTGATAATTGACTGATACCAGTATTTACATCTTATATTTTAAACTAAACATAAATTTTATTATTGGAAAATTCATTTTTTATATAAAATTATTTACAATATTTTTTTCCCTTTTTATCACCTAGAATAAATTATTTTGTTAAAAGTTTACATGGCAAAGAATAAAATTTAACTATAATATTTCATAAGGATTGCCGAATTCTGGATGTGTGAAAGCATTATTTATTACATAATAATTCTGAATAGTAATATTATAAATAGATTAAATATCAAAATCCGAGCCGTATTAACCACTAGACAGAGTAGACAGCTGTCTACTAGATTCCGTTATTAATGATTTGGGGCAGATTGACTCCCGAAGTACTCGACCTATTTCAGTTTCAGGACGGTTTTCGGCCTAAAATTAATGTTAGTGTCAGGAACTGGGATCTTAACATCGCGACAGTGACAAAAGTGGTCTAGATGTACCGACTATTCATTAACCGTCATATCAGAATCGGTAGTTAATCTCATTGAAGCAGGCGATAAAGAATTGTACCCCAACCTGAGACCACAACCTTTTTAGAGGACTGGATCTGCGCTTGTCTGTAATCAAAGATATTCAACAAGATATTTCTTATTAAAGGATGGCGGTAATTGATGAGCAGATCCTCTAGAAAGCACTACAATCCAATTTATTATATAATAATTTACGTAAATTAGTTTTTTGATAACGTAAACTGTTTAATAAACGTTCTCCATGATGTATACAAAAAAATTAAAATACGTTCAACGTATAAATATAAAATTATTGTAAAAATGGTAAATATGATATCTTTAAAACATAATTTAAACTACATTTAAAATAACAATAATCTGGAGTAAAAATTAATTAATACATAATCTACATAATAAATTGTTTATAATAAAAGAAATTTTAACATACAATGTTTACGATTAAAAAATATTAAAATATACGGATACGGGCGATAAATTATCAAATTTATATCCATTGTAGCTGATAATAAAAGAATAAACTAATATTAGAATACCTTGATAAAAATTCTATAAATATATTTAATTTTTTTTTTAACTCAATGTTTTTACTTTGCGAAATAATCAGTTAAATTTATTAAGTTTTAATAAAATTAAGTAAACTTTGCATTTAGTTATGAGATTCAATAATATGACTTCAACTAATAATTAATTAGGTCATTGAAATTGGCAAAATTAAATTTTAAAAGAACGACGTGGAAGGCGGTGATTTTCGAATTGAATATATTCGTTGTGTTCAGAACCAAATTTATTGCGAAAATACATTTCACACTCTATTCATTGATTATAAATCTTTGAACGATAATTTAAGCTTTATAGCTAGCTTTGTTCTGTACTCAACGAATAGCGTCCCAAAATTTTATTACACGATTTCGCACTCATAAAATATATGTACAAAAATGATCCACATAAAATATGTGCATAAAAGATATGTATTACTGTTTAGGATTCCGTTGTCAAATGACAAACACATCTCTTTTATATTTCCAAATTTTTAGAACTTGAGTAATTTAAATATCTTACAATGTTCACTTAAGGTGTGTCGACTTTTTTTTAGTTTGTGATTTGAATAAGTACGTATTCATAGGAGGTAGTTGAAGTCCCTCCCTCTTCGATCGAAAAATCTAGCCCATTGCAAGAAAATATATTTCGAAAAAAAAAAGTAAAACAGTACTGATTTTCACAAGTGTCAGAGTTTATTGCGAGTCGTTTTGCGACAAAATTTTCACAGAACGTTTTCTTTTTTTAGTATTTAGAATGTCAGTTGAAGCATACGATTTTTTAAGATATATGATTAACACTGATAGAAAGTGAGACAAATCAATTTTTATTTCGAAGAAAAATAATAATATATTCTTCGTAATTTAAAATAACCATGATTATTTTATGGCGTATTAGGGCAATCAGAGAGACAGACGCTTTAATATTATTAAAATATATTCCTGATACTAATAACACTGAAGATAAAAGTATGAGCTCAGTTTCATGTTTCATTATGAATTTTATATCACTTTCTTTAGCGCACAGTGTATTTGAAAAGAATTTGTTTTACTGGCACGAAACAGATCAAAATTTCTAATCCAAAATAAGATTAGTTAGGAACGCATATCTTTTGAATAAAAAAAAATATATGATAATATATCATATTTGAATGTACGAACTAAAAATATTTAGAGCCTGTATCATACAACCAATTTGGATTCAGCTGGCTCAGGTCGTTTTGGTGGAGTTGGTGGTACATAACTATATAAAAATATTGAACATATAACTAATGTTGCGCCAACAGCAAATTGAAACGTTAAAACAAAGTTAAACAAATAAATTGATGCAACACACGATATAATGATCGCTAATGACGTAGCAAAACCTTTTAAAATATTATCCGCATATTTAACAACTAATGCAACAATTAAACCACCACCAGCTTGTAACACAACCAAATACCAAATAAAGGCATCGTAACCAAAATAAAAACCTAATCTAGTGATTTTTTCACCGTCAGATACCATGCACGTAATCAAACCGAATGGTATCGATAACAAACTTAGCTGAACATTTCGCATCCACACGGAAATATCAGCACCTTTGAGCATTTTTTCAAAATAAATACCCGCAAAACCACTTAATATACATGCAGTGAACGCTGCGGCAAATCCAATTAAACGATTTTGTTCAGGACCTGACGTGGAGTGAACTACTGACCCTGTTGTGTGAGCCAACTGTACCAAAATAATACCAACTACCAGAACTACTAATGCAATCCATTGTGTTGATAAAAGTCTACGACGCAAAATGAGGACAGCAAAAACAGCGGTTGTTAATATCTTTAACTGATACGTAACCTAATAAAACATAAAGAATATTTTAAAAAAATGTGAAAATGAGCCATAAAAATAAACCGACAGCTAAAAACAGATTTTTGAGAAGCTTATACAGGGTGTTCTGTTATTGATAGCAGAAAATTGTACTACTAAATTAAGCTTATCAAGACAAATGGAAAAGCTCTATACCAAATTTCCATTTGAGGCCTGATGCGGAAGATGTAACTATAGGACTGTGATTCAGATCTAAAAGTGGAAAATAACTTTTTCCTTCGTCGTTATGAGCTTATTCTGCAGGATGACGATCTGCAGTCAATAACAGAACGCCCTGTATATCAAGGAGTCGACTCCTAAACCGTAAAGGTATAGAACAAAAGTTTAAATGAAAAAAATGTTCTATAGGTAGTAGGTACCCTCAAATACACACAATTATGAAACAGTACCTTTCAATCGTATCCAAAAATTTGTTATCAGTTGCCGAGCTAAAACTTTTATTACCTGATACGTGGCGGCATCCAAATGCGATGCAGATACATACAATAAATTATTTTGAATTATATACAACAAAGATGGAACACAAATTTTTAAAGTATCCACTGGTTGTTTAACAATTGTTGCATGTAAGGCTCTAATAAAGCCCTGGAACGTTTTACCTTCTTCAAAATAAACCACAACCAAACATGTTACCAATTTACATAGTTCAGACATTAAAACCGCTAAAAATATAAAAAGCAAAACTTACAAACTTTGTTTCAAATACAAATAAATGAAATTTCACCTGTTGACGATATAAACAAATCACCGGATCTTGTACGAGCATATCGCATACTAAGACCCAAAATTGCATTTTGTAATGTTAATGTAACAAGACTGATATATTTTAAAACGTTTGCATTTCCATTAACGCCTTCTACTAAAACAAATTCATGGTTTAATATAAAATTGGGTTGTTTGTAAGTTTAATTTATTTAAAAAATAACTCACTCTTTGGAGGCTGCATTGTTGTAAATGATAATAATTCAAAACAATAGACAATTAAAAAAATTAAAACAACCTAAAACATGTTTATTGAAAAAAAGTTTTAAAACTATTTTGCCACATAGCAAAAATATTTCCTATATATCTTTGTCGGGGCCATATGATAGACTCACTCCCTGCATAATGTACTATTCTATTCAAACAAATACAGTGTTGCCTTGTTTATCAAAACTATTTTATCAATTTATTGTCAGTGACTAATTTAGCAATCAATCAAACTCTATTTTTTTAATTAAATTAATTTTTTTTACTGATATAAACGAAGGCTTTAGATAATTATTTACAAATTCCATGCAATTTTAATTTTGACCATTTTAATCAATGCGGATATTGTTTTAAATTCCTCCAAATATACATGATTAAAAAAATATATTTCAAATCAAAGTTTTGAGCATTTAGTCGCAAGATTTAGCCTAGTGCTGTATTTAGGCGATGTGAGTGCTCAGTTTACTAGCTGAGCACTCACATCGCCTTGATAAAATAGTGCTAGTATACCGACACTCCATATATGATAATATATTTTTTTTAAGATAAAAGAAGTATTGGTACTAATTTTTTTTTTGTATTAGAGAAAAACAATAAAGAAAATTTTTCAATAATGAATTACAATTCAAATTATTTGTACCTCTTATCGTAATTAGTATTATAATTATTGTCTTTACGTTATCCGAATCCACCAAAACATCTCCCAAGAAAATTTAGGCAATCCGCAATGGTTTAGTTTGGGCCACTTGAACATTATTATATGGGTATAAAATTGTAATCTAGGTTAATATTTGATAAACTTGACAAACAATCAGACTATAATCGTACTTCGTTTTTCTAACTTCATTCGAAGTGAGCTTTCTTATCTTTTCACGTGAATTTTAGACAACTTATTTAAACCAAAACAAACATAATATTCAAAAGAGGATTCAAATAATTTGACTTACCTTAAAAAATCCAAATAGTCTTTTTAAAACCATTGTTATTTATTAAACTTGCAAACTTCAAATGATATCAAATATAGATTAAAAATAAAATTAAAAACTCTTTACCTTAATTTAACATTTTTATGAAAAATAGGCCAACTTGGCATCATTGTATTTTCATTCAAGTTTACTATCAGCTGTTTGGATAATCGTGAAATATTTCTCTCATGTAATTTTAAGGTTAACTCATCAAATAATATGAATATAACAAAAATATCAAAATGTTTAATAAATTATCGATCGATTCAACATTTAAGATCGATAAAAACAGATTCAACAAAAGTTGAGTCATTAACAGACACAGAATTAATTGAAAATGCAGTTTTAACCGTGGAAGAGGAAGGTATTAGAATCTCGTTTACTTTGTTTTTTACGAGTATTTATGAATGGAATTTTTTATGAATTTTTAGAAGATAATTTATTACGAGAACAAGAAATTGAAAGGAAAAGGAATAAATCAAGATTAAATACTCAACATCGTAATATGTTGCATGAAATAAAACCTTACGATGAGCCCCAATCTTGGATTCACGAAACGGTTAAGTATCAACGTACTATGCTTGGGCGTTATGGTTTAAATAGTGGTGTTCATCCAGGTTGGTTACCACATTTATCTCCAGGAATCTAGTTTTACGGGTATTTCCCGATGTTTTTGAGAATTCGATAACTTACCGCTTAGTTTTGTTAAGATAAAAATTTGATTATAATTGAATAGAATTTGATTTTTTCGCATCTTTTGTTTATTAAGTCTAGAGCAAATAGCAAAGCTAAAATTTCGGCCTTTTTAAGGTATATGTTGGCCAACAAAACAAGACATTTTGGAAGCTGAAGAATTTGAGCGAATTTCTCATCCGCACAC
Source organism: Chrysoperla carnea (assembly GCF_905475395.1). NCBI lineage: Eukaryota > Metazoa > Arthropoda > Insecta > Neuroptera > Chrysopidae > Chrysoperla > Chrysoperla carnea. The sequence goes on along the minus strand of NC_058338.1, from coordinate 12,204,111 downwards.
AATCCCAGAAATGGTTAAAATATTAAACGAACGTAAAGAAGCAGAAAAATTAGCACAACAGAAACGACAAGAAGATATCGCGAAAAAAGTTTTAAAAATCGATCAATGGAAAAAAGAGTTAAATGATAAAATTGCAAAACGTGAAGCTGATGCTTTAAATGCTAAGGTATTTATTTACGCAAGTGTTTTTAAATAATAATAGCTATAATATTTATTTAAATAATTTAACTTATCTCCATCCATTGCTAGCAAATTTTTCTTGCAAGATCATACCTTTACTAACGGCAGGGCCGTCTTATCTATATTTGTCAACTAGGTACGAAAGACAACGAATTAGATTCATTTTAAACATCAAATTCAATTTTCCTAACTCCTAAGTTGCAAATTCATACTTATTATGACCAAATTTGTCTACGTCCCGTGAGGAACACTTGATCGTAATTAGTTTTTGATTAATTTCAGTTTCAAAAAGACCTTTCGCCTTCTGCTATTGTCACAGGAATGTTAAATATATACTCAAATATGGCCTTCTTTAGGTTTTCTTTCAGGAAAAACTGACATACGAAACTCGTCTGTATGACTAGCGAGTGATCCGCGAGGGTTCGCTAATGAATGACGTACTTTAAATTCAAAGTTTTCCAGTACGAAAAAGAAAGTAGAAATATTATCAATGTCATGGATAAAATAAAAAGCCAGTGTCACCAACCCAGCACTCTATTAAAATTTCTCATAAGAATCTCTGATAATTTGTTCCCTACTTACTAATTTCGGATCTTGATCACAAACAAGTCTATATTTTTGGGGAAATCTGATCAAAATTGGGAATATAATTTATTTTTTTTAAATTGCTTAACAATGTTTGGCATATAACCCTGATCATATGTCCTTAATTTAAAAATAAATAAACGAAAATCATATTTTAGTTACGTAAAGATCGATTGGTCGAAGAAGTACGAAGACATTTCGGTTTTACAATTGATCCACGTGACGAACGCTTTAAAGAAATGTTGGAAAAGAAGGAGAAAGAAGAGAAAAAGATGTTAAAGGAGGCTAAGAAAAAGGCGAAAGATGCAAAAATGATTGCAAAATTACAAGAGAAACAAACTGAAGAGACGACACAAAATGAAAGTAAATCTATAGAAAATACAACAAAAGATAATTTAAGCTAGAGTTTTTAAAAGATTTTTTTTTATTGTAACAATTAAAAAAACGAAAACAAATATTATTTAGTGTTGATTGCAAATTATATATTATTTTATTAACGTCCACCGCCTGCACCACCTCCTGCTGCTCCCTCAGGATTGGCTGCTGATGAAATTATTATGAAGAGAGCCACTGGTACAATGTACATCCACTGAAAATGAAATTATATTTTAGTTTAAAGACGAGTTTCGATAAGACTGTTGTTTGGGTCGGCCTAAAATGAAAAATCTGCATATATGAATGTACTTATACTACCATTTTCGTTTTCAATCATTTCAATGTGTTTTTTTTTTTTTTTTACACAAAAAGGGACGAATATTCATGGTCAAAAGTTTCAGGACTAAAAAATCAATTGAGTTTTACTTTCACATTCAAAAGTGAAATGAAGTCAATTCTATGACATGTAAAATCATACGCGAGTACCTATATGAAACTACCTTGGATTTTGAACGCACCCAATAGAAAGTTGAAAGGCGCGAAAATTAAAAAGAAAAGTACGTCAGATTGAGAAAATTGACAGCGTTAAAACCAAAATTGGCAACGAAGTATGAATTTTCGAGACAGTTTTACTCTAAGAGAATGAGGCGTAAGAAATATACTCTTCAAATTTATTTGGGAAGATTTTCAATTGGGTGGGGTTGGGAGTAGTGTTGATAAATTATTATTATTGGTGAGTAACTTGGTAGTCTAAATTGGAACTACTGAAAAAGCGGTCACATCCTGCTTTACTTAGTACGAATTTTCATCGCTACTTGCCAGGATTTATCTGATTTGAATTTGAATATTTTGATTGGCCTTTAAAAATGGTAAGTACAAGTATTACGATCTGGTAATCTAAATTGGGACTACTGAAAACCTTTGAACTCCCTGTTTTAATAAGTACTGCCACGCTCATAGATGATAAACAAGGAATTTTTCGAAAAATTCCGTATTATATTTACTTACATATTTAGCTAAAAATGAACGAGTATCTTTTGATTCACCGCGTTCTCTGGCCTCCCGTTCTTTTTCCATTTTTTGGATATAGCTTGCTGTATCTGGACTGCAAAAACATTAATTTTTAGCATTTTCAAAAATCAAATTCCATTTAAAAAAAACTAAAATATACTTACACTGGACCATTTTCTGTATACTGAACGAACACATTTGTATTAAATTTTCTTGCATGCTCAGCCAAATGTGCTGAGTCACAAATTTCTGAATTTAAAACATTTTGTGTGACGCCAATTACCAAACCCGAATAATCTAACGATATCGTTAAGGCATCATGTAAATTTGAATTGGCTAATGTACACTAAAATTTGGAGAAAAAAAACATTAGGTTTCGATGTACTCGAGTTCTGAGTTAAAGAACATGGTAACCTACCGCTTTTAAGAAAGTATACAATTCACTAGATGTTCCATCAAAATTGGTAATAGAAGCTTTCAGTCGATAAAATTTATTATTTAATGCTAAGTCCTACGAAAAAAAAAAACAAGTGAAAACAAACAATTGACTGAGTTAATTATTGAAATACCATGCATAGCATTTTTTGGCGTCACGTAAATAAAGAAAGATATCCACTCTTAAATAGCCACACACACTTAACTGATATTCCCATATTAATACATACTACAAAATTTGCACCTAATTAGCGCCTTCGTGGGTAAACAGTGATGTTTACAAGAAAATTTTTCAAACAAAAGTTGTTAATTTTTTTATAAGGAACATGTTTTACGTTTAAACATTTGTTCTATCCCTAACGGCTTACAAGTTGGGTCCTACGGACTCAAGACTCAATTGACCTATATTGCTCATTTACGAATTCGACCCCACTTTTTACGTCCTGAGTACGCTATAAAAATTTCATCTTGATATCTCTTTTCGTTTTTGAATTATCGTGTTGACGAACAGACAACCGAAAATGGACAAATTAGGTTATTCTATGAACTTACAACGTTACAAACTTGGGACTAAACTTAATATACCTTGGTATATTTCATATATACATGGTATAAAAACGAATCAATAACTAGGTAAAGGATTACAAGAAAATGATACTTACTTTTAACTTGGCTTTTTCGCTAGGTGATAATATATTGTTATAAATTTGACTACTACCCGATCGTAAACTTGTTATCGTTAAATTACCACGTTCAACAAAATTTGGAACGATATCTCCATCTAAATCGTGGTATAAATTTAAATATACAACCCCATCGTAATCTACATTCGCCTGAAAGTTAAAAAATGACATTTTTAATTTATTTTAAATTAAAACAATGAAATTAAGGTTTACATACACAATAAAATGGTGTTATAAGTGCAATTAATGTAAAAAGTGTTGGAAAATATGCCATTTCTTTTATTAATTCAATTTTACAAATTTTAAGGTTAATAAGAAGTTAGAAAATTGGAAAATTTATATTATTGACAATTTGACATTCATTATTGCCAATATAAAAAAAAAACTTTTTTTGATAAACCTCGTTGAAAAATCAACGCTGCACTGACTGCTGCAAATCTTAAATAATCAAAAAAATAAACTGTCCCAGGTAAATAAAACAAGCTCAGCATTTCGCGGTTTCATAACAATTCCATTTAGTCAAAAAGAGAAATCGTTAATAGTATATTTTCATAATCAGTTAAGAAATCATGTTGCTCTCGGTAGAGAGAATCGAGGAAAACCTGGACCCCAATTCGAATAGCATCTAATATGCGGGAAATGTTTTGGAGTGACGAATTAGCTAGCGTATATTGCAGATAGATGGGTAGCTCAATGTATCTTCAAGAATGATATTTGTAGAGATACCGGTATATAAACTCAGTAACTCCCTGTGTTAAATTATGAAGATGTAATTTATCATTCTTTTTAGTTCGATTTCCTTTTGGTCAAAATATACCTGAAGATCAGTATGCAGTTAATGCTTCTTATTCGAAAATGGTTTAATGTTGTCAAAGATTACAACTGTAATTATATTCGAGATGCATAGTATGTAATATAATATTTTTAGTATAATCATGAATCCTTATATTTAATATAATTTATTTGATTTTAGAGTAGAAAATCGATTTAATACATATATATATATATAAATAGTTTGGGCAAATACTTATTTATTAGGTAAAATTAGATCTATAAATAGCACGGTACAAATATGAGCCTCCGTGGCGCAATTGGCTAGCGCGTTCGGCTGTTAACCGAAAGGTTGGTGGTTCGAGCCCACCCGGGGGCGAAATTTTTTTATTTATCTTGACTTAATTTTTATGTAAAAGGCTGTTCGAGAATAATGTTCCAAGTTAATTATGGGCCTGAAATTTTGTAAAAAGAACATATAACGTTTGAAACATGTCCTTGTCTTCGGTAATTAATACAACTATAGAGAATTTTTCTTGCTTTAAATTACAGGAGTTATTTTGTTTTTTAAATGTACAAAATCCTTACAAATTTTGAGGGTAGAAGAGCCGCCATTTTGAGAAAATCCGTTTCTATAAATTTCCTAATTTTTTTGTAAAATAATGTTTTTTCTTATCACTTACCGTTTACGACTTATACGATTATTAGGACTTATTTATTGACTTTTGGACCGACATCTCTTCTAATAATTGTTTAAACAATAAAATATTAATAACAGTCAGTACTGAAGCTATTTAAAAACAAAAAACTCCTGTAATTTAGTGCATTATGGACAAGAGTACCAAACTTCCCTCCAACCTGTATTAAATCGATAGTCGCCTTGAAAGCGCTTATGATTGAACTCATTTACAACAAATTTGACCAATAAACACGACCGATCGGAAATTCTATTTTTAACATTACCTTCTCAATAAAATATTTACGCAACGAAACATTGTTCCAGTAAATAATATAATAATATTTTAAGTACGCTATTAAGCTCAATTGTCTAGGACAGGCTCTAAATTTTCGAAAGCAGGCTCAGCCGGTCGTGCGTACCCCTGGCTACGGGCCTGGTTCAGAATCCTGAAAGACATAAGGGACTGTACCTAAATTAACGAATTTATTTGTAATTGTTTTTCTTCTTAGGAATTTTAAAGTATTATGGTTAAAAAGTCTTGGTTAAAATAGTTAAAAAGCTACCGTCAATTCAAGCGTGCGAAGAACTAGGAGGTTGTCAAAAATTTTGGCGAAAAAATACAACAAAATTACCATCACACAAAGAAACTGCAAGAAAGGAAAAGGTAAGACTTTAAAAAATAAAACACTATACTTTTCATTATTTTCAATTATAATTTTCATACAAATTATAAACATGTTTTTTTTTTTTCAAATACTGTACATTTATAGAGTGATATATAGATGTCTTCTTCTATTTTTTTTGTCGCGTCGGCGTCATGTCGTCCATTCATATGATATGGCATTATTTTTTTTTATTTATTTAGATATGAACAGCTTTCTTTCAAATAATACAAAAAAATTTTTTAAAGAGTTTATATATATATAATTTTTTTGTTTTGTTTTTTAATTTGTTTTATCTATGCAAGAGAAACAATTTTTTCAAAAATATATACATTTGTTTTAAATTTGTCACACTGACACATATTATTACATGATAATTTTTAGTATTCCAAGTGATATTTATTTAGATCATTAAAGAAGCCTAACTTTACTGATATTGATAGTCACAATTGCCACCTAATTTACACTGGCCAATTAAATGGTAACGGATTTTTCATTGATTGCCTCGACTAAATCTGGGCATTGAAATGAATGAAGATTTCAAATTTTTGAAGATTTTCAATGGCTTAAAAGAACAAATAAATCTCTCTAAGGTCATATAACTTACTAACAATTCATCCAAAATGTATACAAAACGCACACACAAGTTTTGGATAGATGTTAGTAATATATTTTCAAAATGAATGGAGAATCCTTTCATTTTGTATTGTGTGATCTTTGTAAGATATGTGATCACAGTTTTGGACCACGTTAATCGTTTAGTCACCACTGGTATTTCCATTAAAAAATCACAATGTTCTTTAGTGCATATTTCTTCAGCGCTTTAGCGACTTTGTACAGGATGGCTTGTACACGTTACGATTCCAAATTTTTTTTACCACTGTAAACTAGATTATGTAAAAATCTTGAATTGAACTTCAATTGCTAATAATGGTAGAAACTTGAAATCAGATAAGCTTTCTAATTTCCATATAAAACATTTGAAGTTCAATATAAGATTTTAATAGGTTTCGAATTTTTTCTTTTTCTAATTTCTATTATCAATTCTTAAAAGAACTATAAATAGATCTAGTGACTAAAAGGTAATGTTTTGATAGAAATGTTTGCATTTTCAGTAAAGTTAAGACATTTGAAAGTTTTTTTTGTTGTTGTCAAAAACCAACTGATAAGTTGTTGATTTTTGAAATGTAGGAAAATTATTAAGTAACTTTACAAGTGATTTGACAAATGATAAGAACTGATAAAAATAGGCTGCTTTTTTTTTTTTTTTTATATATCCGAGTATTTGTGAGGCCTATTTTCCTTTTAAAAATATTTTAAGCATAATTACAAAATATTTATTGTCAGATTTTTAAATATTATGATTAAAAAATTAATTACTTATTATATGATATAAGTAGAAATATTTAAATGCCTCACGCGTTAAATTCTGCTTTATAAAATTTTTACGATATGACGTTTTTTCATAGATTTACAAAATATAATATCTATATTTCAAATAAAATATTTTCCTCCTTCTAAAATCGATTCTTTTACAATAAATTTGAATTAAATAATGGTTTTCCTTAGAAAAGGAATCCATTTGTAGAACACCCTTACAGCCTTTATTTAATGTTTAATAGTACAGGAAACAGTATAAGATCGATTTTCATCCATCTGAAAACTAGATTAGACATATTTTTTATGAAATTTTATTGATTGATAAACATGTCTACGAGAGCTTGTCTATCGAAAAGGAACCTATTCTAAATTAAATTAATTTTAATCAATTTTTTTCCATAATGGTTTTTTGCAGGTAAGCTCATACCATTATTTTCTTAATTAAATTATCTTTCTTCTGATACCAATTCCGATTGGTTAAAAGATTGATGTAGTTACTGACTAACCTGTTCATATGATATAAACAGATCTATTAAACAAACGAAATTGGTATCAGAAGAATATATAATAATATGACTGCAAAAATCGTTATGCCAAAAAATTGATTAAAATTAATTTAATTATAAAATGCCATGAAAACTTTTCGATAGACAAGCTATCATAAGCGCTTTTTATCAATTAATAAAATTTCTAAAAAACGTGTCTCATCTTGTTATCAGATATATGTGGGGACCGACCCTATATTGTCTCTTACGATTATAAATGAATAGTTTTTTTTTCGAAAACTGTCTTCATAATTGAAAGAATCAGTCCTCCAAGACTTTACAGAATTAAAAATACACTTTTTTGTATATAAAATTGAAAGTAGTTCTCTCATCTTCATAGAAGACATTAACAATAATATTCAATAATAATTTAAATTAATTTTTGTGCCAGTGCTTTCAAATAAGTTTTTTTGTTTTTTAAAGTACATAATTTGTTTTTTTTTTTCATCACTCATTATTATACTGTTTTTTCTTCTCTAATCGCGCCATCTCATTTCTTAACTCTAAATAATATCTTCACTCTTAATAATTATTATCAAAACAAAAGCTACCAAAAAAAAAAAGAACATAAAACAATAAAAGAAAAAAAAAACTGAAAACATTAGAATATTTAATAGGTCCTATTGTGTATCTTTTATTTTATATAAATGACCTAAAAAATATTGCAGAATTCAAAGAGATCAAATTCATTGCCACAATTTAAATGAATCATTAATATTTGCAAGTATATATTTTTTTATTCATTCATATTCAAGTATTTACATCGATTGCGTGTGATAATATCTATTATTAGATAGGACGATTTTGCTGTAATATTATGGTTGTATCTATAAAGGTTTCTAGTGAGCATGTCCATTAAAAACAATTGGACTGGTTGTCAGCAAAGATGGGTAACTTATTAGCTAAATTTCAAGTAAATCGGGTGTATAGTTTTAGAGATCTCGTGATGAGTCAATCAGTGAGTGGTATTTCGCTAATAGAATATCAGGGTATCTGTTATATTGATGAAAATAATCAGGAACGATAGAATGCAGGTATGATGTCAAGAGAGGGAGCACTCCAGCAGCGATCCTGATGCACCAAGCAGGTTGAATCCAGATTGAATTTTAAGCGTTTAACTTCAACCGCTTAGTGCCACGCGAGTTAAGTGATTTTTGTTTACTTGAATAACACTTTGAACTCTACAAGTTAACGTAGGATTGATCACAATAACATATGAACCAAGTTAGTGTGTGTATTTTGCTATAAAAAATTAGTTTTCCCTCTCTTGGGGTCATACGCAATCCAGGCAATCATGGCTCTTATTCTTTACAAACCTCAATAAGATTATTCCTGAATGGTTTTCATCAATGTAACAGATACACTGGAAATTTTCCAGCCGCCTCTTGGTTCATAATTTTTGTTTAAAGTAAGAATTATATCAGAGTATAAGAATTAATTTTTGTTGATTTGGAGTTGAGACATAGTTATTGAACTAAATACCACGATACTTGAAATAAAATTGTAGATTCAGAAATTATATTTAAAAATAATAATTAAAAAACATACAACTTACATTTCGCTAAATATCGATATTTCGATTGCAACGAAACCATCGTTATTTAAATAACTATTAGATAAAGTTTTGAATGGAAGGGATATTTTACATTGTTTTAATGACATTTTTAGGTAGATAGTACAATTTTATTTCTTTTAGCTGCCACGAAAAGCTGATCATTCGAAAATTATATTGAATGTATTTCAGAAATTTGTGTTACTTGAATATGAATTTTTATATATTTAAACACTTCTAGGAAAAATAAAAATTATTTCACCCAAATGTGTTCGATAAATATATATTATATATATAGCGACCCTACAAAAAATACTGTAAATCTAATAATTTTTTTTTTTTTTTTAAATATTTATTTTCATTTTCTATAAAAAAAAAAAACGATAAAAATTATCTTCTCATCTAATTATCTCATCATCATCATCATCACATAAATAAAAAAAACTTTGCATATCTGTATTATATTCAATTCAATCATCGAAGTTAATATAATAATAATATTCAATAAATCTAAAAACTTAAATAAAATTAAAAATGTAAATAATTATTTAAGTCCTCTTTAAATCAAAGATCAACGTTATTATCATGCTGATGCATGAGTTCAAGTTTTTTTAGTTATCAAATATATTTCAAATCATCAGAATACACGATGCACATTTATCTTCGATTTAAAAATCTCTTTTCTTTCATTGCCTAATTTTTAGACAGAAAAAATAAATTCACATTATTTTTTTAAAATAATTACGAAAGCGGCCATTTTCATTATTTTAAATAAAATAAATTTATAAAAAAAGAATTATATCGAAGAGGGGAGAATGGGAAAAATTTCTTAGATATGTTAGTGTTTTTAAAAAATATAAAAAAGTTTGATGATAGCTTCCTTTTTTTTATATTATCTTAGAAGTGCGTTTTTTTCGATGATTTACACGCTTGATCATAAAAGCGCTTATATTTTTATAAATTATGTAAACATTCAAAAGAAACGCATTTACAGTGACTACAAAAGTATTTACATCTATTACACAATTTTCAAAAAATAATGCTTATAATTTTTACTTTGCATTCTTTTAGAAAAACCTTATACAATTGGGTTAACAATATCCCGAGTTTCATTTACTTCCAACCTTTTTCTATTTTTTCTATCTGAAACTATCTACCGACTGTGCAAATTCCTCAAAAAGATGTTTTTTTCAATTAAATGACGCAATCAAGTGAGAAAAATTAGTTGCTATGGGCAAACAAAACCCAAAAATAGAAAATCGAGCACTTAATCAAAGGTGATATTATAGACAGGATCTTGTTTACTTGATATTGGAAAAATTCATGTCTGGAATTTTTTTACATAATATTCCATGAGATTTTAATTTTGGACGGAATAGAACTCATAAAAATGGGAAAAGTTTATCTAATTAAGAACATTGGTCGAGAAATACTTCTGAATTGTAAGGGGAATTAAAAAAAATTCATATAAACTGGAGGAAAAGTTACAAAAATTTTATACCCTTTTTAATATTGTATATTTCGTAAACCAGGTACTAACAAATCTTTAGTGGCAAAACAATCGACATAAAAAAAGCTTAACACCAGTGTCAGTTTACTCAAGATATCCAAAATTGATATATTGAATAAACAATGTTCATTTCTGAGTAAATTTTTTTCACTGAAGGAATGAAAACGCATATGTTTTTAAGGTTTTGTTGTTAAAAAAATCAAATTTTCAAGTTCAATTGTTTGTTTGCGTAATGTATGGAGGGTAGAGATAAGGAGAACTATCTTAAATAAGTGGTTAAAGTAAAAAAGTGCCCAAAAGAATAGTTAAAATTGACCAAAATAGTGCTTGTGTAGCAAAAGATGCTTGATGTGAACTTCTATATTCTTCTCTAACAACTTGTTCAGATCTTTATCTTACTCTTATTACTTTGAGCACTTATTTTAAAACTTACACCTTTGCTATAGCAGCGTTATCCTTATCTGCTGCTTTTCGATGGCAATTTTTATATAAAGAGATATTTATCCTTACCTCTACCGTCCATAGCGTAATGTTACACTTTAGTAGTCTATTTTAAAGGTAGATTTATTTGTCATGGTTTCTCAAAGGCTGCTATAACCATATTTTTTTCTCATCATTTTTTTTTATTAAAATCATTTAGTACATTGCACGAATCAAACTAAAATTAAAAATTATAAAAAATTTTATAATACAATTATTTTTTTTTCTAAAAAAAGGTTAATTAATTAAAAAACTAATTAATAAAAAAAAATTATGAAATTGGCCAATTCGTAAGGTTTACAACCAAAACCTTATTTTTAATAATTAAATATATATATATTATATATCAAATGGCAATTCCAAGATGGTTTTTTTTTGTTTTTCTTTTTAAAATTTTCCTACCTACAATATCTCAATTTTTTTAATTTTTAATTTTTTATCATTTATATCAATATGTATTTTTTTTATTTTATTTTCGTAGTAAAAACTAATCATAATACTAATATTGTGTTAGTGTAGGCACTGACGTGAGAGGGGCGGCGGGGTTAAAGAGTTAAAGAGTTAGCGACATGTCGATTGTCTGCTACTCTATAACGGGGAGACGATGACGATGCTAATCCTTCACAAGCCGATAAATGTGATGTTGGGCACCGTGTTCAGACGTTGATACTTCAAAAACGTATGCTGTACATAGCAATGTTTCTTGTGTATCTCTGTTACTTACAACCTGCAAGAAAAATAATCAAATTTATATGATGAATAATTCGAAAAAAATTTTTTTTTAGTGCACACGGAGAGCAAAAATAATGTCTACTTGAAAAATTACTATGTACGGATCATGTTGGAAAAAACTGCTAACCGAGAATCATTGTTAAATATTGTTTACTATAAATAACTATACACAATACTCAATCAAGAAAAAAACTAGTGGGACGTACCCTAATAGTGGGAGGTAGTGGGAGGTACTGTTTAGTAGTCAGTACTGCATTAACATGTAATGGGAGTGGGTTAAATTTTTCGCATATTCCGCGAATAGATTTATGATTTGAGAAAACCTCACAAAAAAAGTCGTTAGGATCTGGCTGGCCACTGGAAGATTCCAAAACCACTCATAAGACATTCTTGGAAATCATCATCTTGTTGGAACCGTATAGATTTCAGGTCTAAATTAGAAAGAGCTTGGCAATATATTATTTTGTAACAAACACAAATACTTTTGAGAATCTAAAAGTCCGTCAATGAAGAATGGTCCTAACCTACCATATGGTCACCCAATCAATATTCCAGTCCAGACATTCAGTTTCTGTGGAACTGATTTACCTGAGACTAATATCGCATGACAGATGGATTACGTCTCCATGTAATGGTTTCATGTAATGGAAAAGGTGATTCTGATAAAATTATCTTCTCGATTACCCTTTTCAATTTTGTGTGCAATATCTGTCGATTAAAACCGGTTCTACTCGTTCTGGAATCAGTTCAAACATAAGATAGGCGCTACATCTTCGGTATTCTATAGAGGTAAAAGCTCCCTGCTTTGTGAACGAGGAATAGGCTTACTATTGGGGACGCAGTACTAGCTACCATTTATGGAACTTTCAGACTTTCTGAAATTGTTCTCTAAAACTATAATAAATTTGGCATGATGATAATACGTATAAAACAGCAATGGTTTTGCTTTGTTTCCCAAAAGAATTGAAAAAAGCCGTGGAATAGAGGTAAAACCATAAAGATGTATAGGCATAGGAAACGCAATAAGTGAATTCGTTCGCACCTGCTTTATCTGTCTCTCTACAGCTATACGAACCTACTCTATTATTTTATTTTTCAAAAAAGAATCGATCCATGTATAATATTTACAATATTATACTTACCTGAAGTATTGTGAAATTTTCGAGTACACTGTTCATCATGTACTTTTCAGGTAAATGTTTCAATTTATGAATGAAATTAATCATATATTCACACATCGGACTACGATGTATACGATACACGAATCGTCCATTTTCAAATCTTGCATACTCTGTTTCTACTTTTTCTACGACTTGTTTACCAAATGAACAGACTTTCGTAGAACATGTTATTGTCATATTTTCATTACTTTCGTATCTAAAACAGAAAAAATAATTTTAAAACAATTATGATTAAAAATTTTCACAGTGAGAACTTACTGGCTTGTAACACCGTAAAAAGCACCCGCTTCGTCTTGTATATTTGTATTAAGATCTGCCCAAAATTTAACAAGAAAGAACGCCTGTTGAGGACCTTTATCGTATAGTTCTTTTAGGCCACCTTTCTTCTCCGGGAATTTGTCATATATTTGCCGAACATCAACAGCCTGAAAAATTAAAAAAAAATTAATTGGAAGAATTTAAAAAAGGCAATTTTGGTAGGTATCTAGTCAGCCAATTCGGAAACAGGATTGCCAGATTGTGCCACTTTAACTACTTTAAAAAATGTTTGTGATGAACAAATTTGCTATGGATGGTATATTTGGTTTACATTGAAAATTTAATACTATTTCCAACAAATTTAAATATGTGATTGTCGGTCTGGACCTAACAAGATACTCAAATAAATTGTATCTTACCTCTAATACTGCGTCCGTATATGTAGGTGTTCCGCCTATGTGAACGAATAAATGTTTGTGGTACTGCAAATAAAAATTATAAATTATCAATTTTGAGCTACGTTTTAATTCCGCTTTAAATAACAGTAAAATATATACCGTATCTGGATCACGCTGTTGTTCCATAAAGGCAGAAAATTCAACAAGGCGAAGTTTATGTGTTGCTATGGATCGTCCTTCCCATGGTGGAGGTGGAGGTGCTTGTAAACCACCGGCTTCACCTGCCGACACTGCGGTAGCCGGTTTACCTCCAGGGTAAGCACCTTGCGGGAAAGGTTTAACACTGTAAATTAAAAAAAAAGAAATTAATATCCTATTTATTCTTGGGAAATATTAATAAATACTTACTCTTGTGATGTTCCGGGTTGTAATCCAGGTTGCCAGAACTGCTGTAAAAATTTAAGTCTAAATTAATTTCGTTCATAAATTTGATTCATATTTTTAGCCAAACATAAAATTCAAATTCGTTTTGTTATTGACAGTAGAAAAAAAATGTTAACGAACACAATTTTCCGAAAAAGATAATGCAAGCGCCATTTTGATTGATTTTGTTTGTTAGTAATGGAGAAAGCTTTGCAGTATAAACTATCTGAGATCCTTCTTAAGCAGAAGCTACAACTCACACATAAAAGACCCCACATAAAAATTGATCATAGGATGTATAATAAGTAATATTTTCAAAGGGTAAAAGAAGCTTGAGAAATGGAATTGGTTGATAGGATTAGGAATTAAAAACATTAAATAGCCTTTTGCAATTAAAACATGTTACGAAAGAGGCTTTAGTAGCGCACGCTGTTTGCATTGTTGCACTTACCGGGGGTGCTTGGGCAACAACAGCTGTGGGGGGATAAGGATGATGGTGATTATTACTAATTGGGGATGTTGCAAGATGAGCTGAAAGATGATGGGCCATATGGTGGACATGATGATGGGTTTTACCACCGGCAGCAGGATGCATTGCTGCTGCCGCGGACACGATCTGTGCACTTGACATGCTTGACATTGTCTGCAAGGCTTTCTCCTTTGCTGCATGATCCTGGTGGTGTTGTGGTCCAACCCAATAAACAACAAACATACAAACTAACATTTATACCGTACACCCCTAAATATTTTCTTACTAACGGCATTAACCTTGCAAATAATGTTTAAGTAATGAATGAGAGAATATGTTCCTAACGGATTTTCAAAATTCGAATTTTTTTCGGGGATACAGCGGTATTTTCTGGTAAAGGAGTTTGAATTGATCGCTCTGTGCTACAAACTTCTGCTGCTTCAAAAGAAGGCAAAACAGTTCGGCTCGCAGAAATAACTTTGCAAGACTTTGCATATGAAGTAGAAGAAGGCCCAATGTATGAATCTGGGATAGCCGATTAATAATAAATATCATATGAAAAAATGGCTAGGTACATAAATGTTTTTCATTTTCTTATAATCTTAATGAAAAGCCTACAATTGAGGCTTCTAGACTAGAATACCTTCTTAAGAAATATGGCTACGGTCCCTGCTTGTGAGACAGTCTCGTGGAGGCTAGTTTGTATCTCTGAAAAACTTTGCAAATATCTCCGAAAAATTCTCTCCAAACTCATTTTTTAAAAACCCAACACCTGCTTTAATTATTAAAACCTTACACCTCTGACTAGCAAGAGCCCATAACCTTAGATTAAATTTTAATATTTAGCTACCATTAGCAGAGAAGATTTATCAGTTAATTTCATGAACGTCCATACTCAGATAACTATGATATGAAATGGGAGCTGCCATAAAAAAAATTTAAAGCAACTTGTATGCCCCCAAACTTTGGATTTTGAGTTCAATAAAAATTTCGTGATCGATTTTATTGAATTCAAATACAAAAGAAAATGTTATGGGTAATGTTAGAAAAAATAAATTGGATTAAATACTCACTACCTTCAGTTTTGCTTGTATTTCGCGTAATTTTCTTCTTGCCAGTACTTGAATATGTGAACTGACTTGTTTTCGAGTACGTGTTTTGCCTGTACGTAGTTTAATATATCGAGCTATCAACTCATTTCGTCCTGAAACAAACAAAAAATTTATTTTAGATTGACAATATAATTCAATCCTTAAATTAATGCTTATTGACAATTATTTAATGTCGTGTTCGCTGGGCAATTTCAACTGTAAAAATAAAGATTGTCACGCTGTTGTCTTCACTTCCTCTGCCCTCATTGGTGCCACATCCCAATTTTTTATAAAATATAGCCCATGTTATTTGAATTTTAAAACATGTTCTCCTAGTATTAATTTAATAATTTTTGATTTTTTTTATCACAGCTCCGCGATCTTAGCACCTCATGTGCGGAATTTCGATTGACCAATTATACCATCTGAAAGGTCAGAAATTGGTCATAAAAGGTCAGTTGGTCTCATTAATTGGTCAGCATCAGAAATTTTTTTATTAAAGATTAAAGTTTTTCAAGGTCAATTAATAAGTTTGGCACCTCATTCGCAGAAAAAATAAAAAACTCCACCTATGCGCGATCGGGAAGCATTCGCTGATAATTGGTCAGCTAATATAAATAATTGGTCAGTTTAATTTAATATTAAAAAAAATTAAAAAAGTAGTCTCTGTCGTAACGCGCATGCTTTGAGCCGGATGGTTTTATCAGGGCAGTGAGTACTTACGCACAGCTCTTCACTATAAACCAGACAGAGTAGGGGAAATATTTTTTTTATAATTTTTTACTTTTAAAAAAATGAATTTTTCCTTTTATTTAAATTTTTCACTCTTTTTATACCATGTATATATGAAATATACATAGTATATTAAGTTTAGTCCCAAGTTTGTAACGCTTAAAAATAATGATGTTAGTATAAAAATTTTGTCATAGGTGTTCGTAAAATCACCTAATTAGTCCATTTCCGGTTGTCCGTCCGTCCATCCGTCCGTCTGTGGACACGATAACTCAAAAACGAAAAAAGATATCGAGCTGAAATTTTTACAGCGTACTCAGGACGTAAAAAGTGAGGTCAAGTTCGTAAATGAGCATCATAGGTGAATTGGGTCTTGGGTCCGTAGGACCCATCTTGTAAACCGTTAGAGATAGAACAAAAGTTTAAATGTAAAATTTTTTTTCATAAACATCACTGTTTACTCGTGAGGGCGCCAATTAGGCGGAAATTTTATAATAGGTACTATACTTGATTATCAGTTATGTATGTGTCACATGTTTGTATGTGTAATGTGATAAATAAATCAACACTGACTATGCATGGTATTTCAACAATTAACTCAGTCAATTGTTTGATTTCACTTGTATTATATATATTTGTACATATGTCACCTATAAAAAATTTGAATGAATAATAATAATGGTTATTTTATACAGTAAAAAATCAATTTTCGGGATAACGTTTTCAAATTAATATAAATAAATAAATATCGTTATATATTTTAAATTTTGTTTTATTTTATTCTATCCCATTTTTCCTTTCAGAACAAAATTATTAATTAACTAATTAATTTTTTTTTAGTAAAGGTACAAACAAATTCTTATAAAATATAGGTGAGATAAAGAAGTTGGATTGTAAATACGTAATATTCTTTTTGGATTTTCATTTTATTTTTGTGTGGTATTTGGTTTGTAAAAAAAAAGTTGATGCAAAAAAATTTTTTTAAGATGAAATTAATTACATGGAATTATGTGCAAGTAATTCGTAAATAGTTTTTATGTATTTTGATTTCATTTAAATAAAGTTGAAAACTCAAACGCTGTTTTTATTTTATTTATCCCCATCTCTCTGTAGCTATACAATATTATTTCAGTTAAAAATAGGTAAGTATTTCGAACTTCACGATAGGTAAGTATTTCAAACTTCGTTTGCCATTTTTTTTTGTAATAATACTACTCAAAATTTTCTGAAAATGAGTTTTACTTTTTGTTATAATTTAAGAAAGTCGAAAATATGAATATAATTATTTATTAATACGAATAACAGAGCCCTAATGGTATAATGGTTAGCGTATCTGACTTCGAATAAATAGTCCCTTGGTTCGAAACTAGGTGAGGACATATATTAAAAAAAAGTTCATTAAATCTTTTAAGCAAAATCTGATTTTTATTTTCATTTTTTTTCAAATTTCCACCACAGCATGTTTGCCTAGTAAATGATGAAAAAATTAGTTTTTTTTCGTTCAAAAACTTCAATTTTTTTCACATTTCTACTAGGAGAACATCAAGGACGGACGGAATAAGTAGTACCTGATAGCAAGGTAATTGTTGTCACCTCGTAAGTCAGAAAGTTAGTGGTCTGCACACCCGTGTTTGGTGAGTGTGACCTCTAGTGGGCAGACCAATAACTTTCTGCCAAAATAAAATTTTAGACTTTCGGGGTGAAAACACTTACTCACCTTTCTCCTTATCAGGAACTACTAATTCCCACTTATGTTCTCCTAGTACAAATGTTGAAAAAATTGAAAATTTTTTCGAAATTATATTATTTTTTGAATATAAAATTAAACTGACCAATTATTTATATATTAGCTGACCAATTATCAGCGAATGATTCCCGATCGCGCATAGGTGGAGTTTTTTCAATCTTTAATAAAAAATTTTCTGATGCTGACCAATTAATGAGACCAACTGACCTTTTATGACCAATTTCTGACCTTTCAGATGGTATAATTGGTCAATCGAAATTCCGCACATGAGGTGCTAAGATCGCGGAGCTTTTTATCACTTTCCTACGAAATTTGTTAATGTTTTCTAGTTACGAGTACAGAGTAGCACAGGCTATGGTAGCCACGGGAGCGGAATTCTTTACGGGTCGAGCTACTACATATAATTCTGCTTTAGCGTAAAAGAGCCCGTTATATAAGTCCATTAAAAACAAACCATATGAGTCTATGAAAAGCAAAATTCAGATGATTTTTCGATGACATTCGCATCGTGTTTTGCGAACGCGAATGCGAATTTTAAAAAATACGCAAATATTCGCGGATGCGAATATTCGTCCCATCACTAATATCTAATAATAAATTTATATCATAGACTAAAGTGATACCCACTCGCTTCGCTGGGTTTAAAAGTATAAATTGATAAAGATTGCTCTCGCTTATCCCCTTTCTATAACACTCGAAATAATGGTAAGGATTGTTCTACACAGGTAAAATATATGTATGGTTTTCTATTTTTTTAAAAGTATAATAGTCGTAATTATTCATTGAGTATATCCGAAAAGATGGCCGTTAA
The DNA here is from genome assembly GCF_905475395.1 of Chrysoperla carnea. Lineage (NCBI taxonomy): Eukaryota > Metazoa > Arthropoda > Insecta > Neuroptera > Chrysopidae > Chrysoperla > Chrysoperla carnea. The sequence continues at coordinate 12,185,421 of NC_058338.1, read as the reverse complement.
ATTTTATATTGACTATTTTTACAGAAATCTGTAATTTATGGCAATGTAAAATGACTACTTTTACAGAAATCTGTAATATATGATGTCAAATTAAATTAATTTTTTTAAATTTTTTAAATATATCTTTATAAATTATAGTTTATTTGTTATTCTGATATATCAGCTATATTGCTGTACAGTTTCATTAAAAACCAATCGCTAGTTTTAGCGTTAAAGCGTGACAAACAAACAAACAAACAAACATGTTTACGTTCGCATTTATAATATATAGAGATAGAGACTTAATTCTTTCATGATTACTAATTGTTTACTGTTAAATAATTAGCTTTAAAAAAAAGATAGACTTACGTAGGTAAGGTAAGGTTAGTTAAGGTTTAATAATAAAAACAGCTTTCTCGTTTAGTTATTGCATTTCCAGTAATCAATATTCCTTTCATGGACTTATTAAACGTCAACAAGTTGATTATTCATCATTATCAACATCACTTGTTTTTTTTTTCATTTTCTAACTAATTGAAAACATTTATTATTACCTATTTGTTGTTATATAATATTTATTAAAAAAAAAAAATTATATAAAAACTTTCAAAAACATTCATAAAGCTAAAAAGTATTTATTTGAAAAGTTTTATCGTTTATGCCTTATGCATTTAATTTTTTATCAGTGTGATTTTAATTTGCTGTGAAATATTTCAATATTTGGTAATTTGAGTAGGGGAAAGTGAACATAAAAAACCATGTTTTGATTAAGGAATGGGGTTCACCAACGCATTGATCCGCGTGTACAATTTCGGATATAGATTTTTCTGCAATCATTACTTTGATTGCGAATTTAATTTTAATTTTTTGATAATTGTTATAAAAATTCAAAAAGTTACGCAAAAGATTCGTAAAAAATAAATGGATTCATTGTTGGATTAACCCATGTCGGGGCTAGATGGCTTCGTCTTTTTTTGTCTTCGTAAATAATTTGGAGCTCCCATTTGTTCGCCACTTGTCATAAAAATTGCCTTTTTATACCATATTTAGGTATGAAATATCAAGGTATTCTAAGTTTAGTCCCATGTTAGTAACGCTTAAAAATATTGATGCTATTAACAAAATTTTGGTATAGGTATTCATAAAATCACTTAATTAGCCCATTTTCGGTTGTCTCTCTGTCTGCCTGACAACACGATAAATTAAAAACGAAAAAAGATATCAAGTTGAAATTTTCATTGCGTTCTCGGGCCGCAAAAAGTGAAGTCGAGTTCGTAAATGAGCAACACAGGTCATTTGGATCCGTAGGATCCATCTTGTAAACTGTTAGAGATAGATCAAAAATTTAACTGGAAGAAATGTGCCTTATAAAAAAATTAGCAACTTTTGTTTGAAACATTTTTTCGAAAACATCACTATTTACCCGTGAGGGCGCAAATTAGGTTCGAACATTGTATCATATGTATTATATGGGAATATCAGTTGTGTGTGTGTGTCTATACATGGTTTTTCAACAATTAACTCAATCAATTGTTTAGTTTCACTTGCCTTTTTTTTAATTTTCGTCAAATAATTTGGCCCCCTTGCAGTACAAATCAGGTAGTTGCCCAATCTACCTAATTCGGGTTCGGATAATAATAACGTAGTATTATTTATATCTGTAGATACGAATATCCGACACATCACTTATACCCTACAGGCCTATACAACACATTTTCATCTGTTTACCCACTTTCAGTAAAGTAAGAATCTTTTTATAAAGCAATAAGAATGAATATTGGTTTTTCATAGGTTTTCTTACCAATAAAAAACGTATCTTTTATTACGCAGAATTAAAATTTATACGATATTTTATTAAATATTAAATTGAAACAATTGTACTTTAAAATTTATTAGCAAATACTATATATATACTAAACATTTTCATTTGAAAAACAATATATTTACATTACAATAGCATATTCGTATATGAAGGAACATGCTACATGCTACATGGCTACAAGCTACTACGTATGTACGCTATGATTCTTCTAGATACATGAAATAGATACAACTATAAATCTTTGTACCACTTTTGAGAATACATCGTATACTATATTATAGTCTAGTATGTACTGTATACTGTGTACTACCCTCTTGACTCTTCATCTAAATTTATTCTTCTATTCTGTATATCAGATACTATACGGGTGATTTTTATACCCTGTATATATGTAACTAGCTGTGAACTACCCGCTTTGCTGGGCAACATCCCCACTTGCACCCCTCCCTCCACATTTCCTTGCGTGGGATAACAGTTTTGTAATGTACACGTCATTCTCTTTTATTTGATACCCTACTTAGGTATATTTGTAAATATTCGATAATTCCTTCCCACTTTCTCGCTACACCTTTCTACCCTCCGAAGGTTAAAAGTAGATAAAAACAATAGATCTTTGAAGCTGGTTGTATATCGTGTCAATATTTGAGCTTAATCGATGCACAACTTTTTTAGTTTTTGAAGCATATCCCTTTCAACCCCTATTTCAACCCCTTACTCTACTATAATATGGATGTATTATACATAAAAACCTTCCTCTTGAATCACTCTATCTATTAAAGAAAACCGCATCAAAATCCGTTGCGTAGTTTCAAAGATTTAAGCGTACATAGGGACATAGGGACAGAAAAAGCGACTTTGTTTTATAATATGTAGTGATAAATATCAAGGTATGCTAATTTTGGTCCTAAATTTGTAAGGCTTAGAAATATTGATGAGACGAATAAAATTTTGGAATAAATGTTCATAAAATCACTTTAATAGTCCATTTCGTTTTTCTGTCTCAGGATTGAAAAAGTTTAAGTTCGTAAATGAGGAACACAGATCAATTGGGTCTTGAAAACCGTTAGAGATATAAAAAAACATTTTTTTGTAAACATCATTGTTTTTCCGCTAGGGAGCAAATTATGGAAAAACTTTGGGGTCCATTTTCTCAAAAACTATAAAAGATAGAGAGATGATAATTTGTAGATAGCTTCAACTAGTGAGCCTTAGAATGACCTTGATAAAAGGCACTGATATTCAACATTGTCTATGCAGTATGTTTCAACAATTACCTCAGTCAATTATTTATTTTGACTTGTTTTAAGACTAGACAGGGGTCTACGTTAGCTAAGCGATTTCCCTCGCAGTTTACGGGCATCTTCTGGGTTAAACAGGTGTCACAAGAGGGCATCTTCTGGGTTAAACAGGGGTCAATTTCATTTTTTTTTTAATGGAACTACATACTTTTTGAAGCAAACTCTGATTTTTTGCAGCAAAAAAGCAATTTTTGCAAAAAACAAATTTTCCCCTAGGTTTCAATTTTTGTTTCAATTTCGGGTATTTTCACTTTAAAAAGTTTCCACCAAACAAATTTTCCAATACGTTTTTGGATAAATTATCAGGAAATTTAAAAAAAATCATCTGTATTTATTACAGTTAAGATAGTAGTAGATAAAAGAGGTACCTATCTACAACCTAACCTAGTGAGTAGTGTGTAAAGCTGCTGAGTAAGTAGATACTTATTGTGTGCTATTTCTTCTTAAGAGTTAAGTAACATGAATCTAAATAATTCAAAAGAAGACAAAAGTAGAAATCTTCTTACTACTTCAAGAAGTGTATTTCATATCTTTATTATTATTTGCACTTATCTAGAGATCTTATAGTGGTTTACCTACAACTAAAATTATACAATGTGTAACAAAAAAATGTGATTCATTTTATAAATCAGCTAGAATACAGATATTCAATTTAATGAACTTCTCTTAGAATCTTGACACAGCGGATAACATAATGGATGTATTATTCCAGCCAAGATATGTTTTAAGGTGTTTGTTTCCATACAGTATTGTAAAAAAGTTTTGGTTTATTGCACGGTACATACATATAAACCAAATACATGCTTTGTAGTCAAATAATGTGTTATTTTAAGCTTTACAATACCACGCAACTATAAAAATATATTGTGTGCAAGTACTGCTTATATATTTGACAATATAGTTATCTCTCTTCAATCATCAATACTCTAACTATAGTCGTCGTTTTTATATCATCGACAACCTTATATTTTTATGGTATTATTATAAACTACAAGGTTGTCTAAATATTTTAGATAGTTTTTTTATCGCACTCTCTAGATTTTTTGATATAGAGATATCCAATTGAAAAGGACCTATTTGATTCATCAGCCAAATTTGAACGATAAAATAATAATAAAAAAGCCCGATGACCTAAGAATTTTTTGTGATTTTTGGAAACTTTGTTAAAATGTATTTATAAAGTTTTATAATATAATTATTCAGTTTGGAATCAAAGATGCGCCTCGACATTCTTAACGCATCCTGTATTTGATAATGTTTATGAATTGAAGTAATGTTGAGCTCTTGAAAGATTGCATACAGAACACAAATAGAAAATAAACATGTGTGCCGCTTTATTTTTACTATATCTAACTATCTCTTGGGTTCAACTACGTGAAAATGTAGCGTTTGGAGTTTTTATTATTTATATACCAAAAGTAAATGTTTATAAAACTTATAAAAGGTGCAATACCATGTTATATACAAAATTGCAAGTTGGTTTTTTTTTATTTAAAAAAAAATTGTACACAACGATAAAATAAATAAATCTAAATCCATTTTCGTTTTGCTCTTTGGTAGAGAAAGAATATGTATTTACGTATATGTTGTACACAGTAAATTGTTAATAAATGCCTTATACTGTCATTCCATTTTAAATGTGCAATGTTAAATTGAAGATACAATTGATTTTTCACGATAATTAATGTTTTGACACATTTAACTAAAAAAGAGGTTTAGATACTAATCGCAAATTCACGTAAAATTTTATGTGAACGATAAATGAATTATTCATTATATATCTAAAATCATTTTCTGTTTATATTGTAACCACAAATATCAATCAGAGCGTATTTGAGTATACACAGATTATAATTACTACCAAAACACTACTGTGTCAGTATATGTATATTATTAGAAAAAAAACGCACTATATCTGCCAGCACGAAAACTCAAAAATGCAAAGAGATATCAAGCTTAAATTCTTATAGCGCACTTAGGACATAAAAAGTGAGTTGGTTAATTGGGCCTTGGGTCCGTAGGACTCATCTTGTAAACGATTAGATATAAGTTCCTTGTAATTTTCTTCTGTTTTTGATATAATTCTGTGGCTTACATTTTTCTGCCGCTGCAAATATATTTATCAAAATAGCATCTGCAAAAATTTGCTGTGTTGTCAATTCATTGATTACAAATGGAATAGAGGTAGGATATCAACAAAATGAATATTGTAAAAACCCAAAAGTTTTAAGGTTAAGTTGAATCATTATCACATTGTTAAAGAATGCTCTCTAAAGTGAAAAGGCATTGTTGTTGTTCTATGTATCACACAAACAAAATGATGACGTTACATGATCATTTTCCATTTCCAAGTTAACACACACCAAAGCTGTTTTACCTCTATATGATTATATTTTCCGTCAAATATACGTTAAATTGTCTTACTGGGCTGCTAGCGTGTGTGAAACAAAGACAGATAAACATAAATTTAATGACAAATACAACAACACAGCAGTAGAATGACTTTTACTTCCGTATATTACTAAAAGAAGAGAATATGTTGATATAAAGTGAACTGTGTTGAAAAGGGGATGATAGAAGCAGGCTAGCGTACAACATTTCACAAAAGGGTAGTAAGTATTATATGGCGATATAAATATACACATATGTGTATGTGTGTATGTGTATGTATAGAAATGAGTAAATCTACCACCCTTTCTGCATGTGGGGTGTGATGGGTGGAAGTAGACCAAGTATAAGCACCGTCGTTGACGACGATTGTGTGCTATACTGCCTGTTCATTCAGCGTTCACTAATTGCACATTCTTGGCATAGTTTCGAGCCGCTACTATTATACGTATACGCTGTCGTCTCTCCTTCATGCATTCCCCGTTGTGTCCTCAAGCAGCCAGAATATATAGAGTGTGTTATTTGTACAGTATGTGTTAATTGATCTTTAATGTTGAGATTTTTATTTTACAATGCGATAAATTTGGTATTCTTCCAGAAAAAAATGGGAGGATTTTATGTTAAAAGTGGAAGAAGAAAATGTATCTGTACCATTCACAGCAGTGTTCCTCAAAGTGGGCCATACGGCTAATTTGTATAGCATAAATGTAATAGGCCAAGATTTTTATAACACGCTTTGAGGGCGCTAAAAATAACTGGTTCTCGGAATGGTTGAAAGGCGAAATAAGTTTGAGAACCTGTAATTTGGAGTAAGAAAAATATTTTACTTGACAAAAACGTAAGATTTAATAATAACAAGTGAAAACAAAAAATTGACTTTAATTGTTGAAATACCATGCATAGTCAGTGTTGATTTCTTTATCACATTACACATACAAACATGTGACACATACATAACTGATAATCAAGTATAGTACATATTATAAAATTTTCGCCTAATTGGCGCCCTCAAGGGTGAACAGTGATGTTTACGAAAAAATGTTTCAAACAAAAGTTGTTTAATTTTTGATAAGGAACATTTTTTACATTTAAACTTTTGTTCTATCTCTAACGGTTTACAAGATGGGTCCTACGGACCCAAGACCCAATTGACCTATGATGCTCATTTACGAACTTGACCTCACTTTTTACGTCCTGAGTATGCTGTAAAAATTTCAGCTCGATATCTTTTTTCGTTTTTGAGTTATCGTGTCCACGGACGGACGGACGGATAACCGGAAATTGACTAATTAGGTGATTTTATGAACACCTATGACAAAATTTTTTTCCTAGCATCATTATTTTTAAGCGTTACAAACTTGGGACTAAACTTGAAAATTCTTACGGTAATATTTCCATTGAAGTGATGTCGTGCATGCGGTTACTTATTTCTCTGCTAAGGTAATCCGTTCCATTCTCACAAAAATGATGCTAATCGTGATTTTTTCTTCTAATTGCAAGTGAGAGGAGAACATACGACTCCAGTTTTGGTCCTGCCTTCTAGTTTTTGACATCTAATCACTACGTATCTAGGATATCGACGTGCCATCAATTGCACTTTAAAACATCCTGTACTAACAACATATTTATACCTATATAATATAATACTACTAATATCATGTGCTATTGCCGTTATTTCATCGCCACGTTGGTTGGCTTGGCTTGGCTTGGCGGCACTGTGCTATGTTATTCAACAACATCAACTCCACCATATTATATACGTGTTTGTGTCTATGTATTATACTTGCTTCTACCCCTTTTCCAACAAATACATACAACTGACTATAATACTATATGAATTGTGATATAGGGATAGATGATGTTGTGAAATTGTGTAAGGGATTATTTAATAATATAATGTTGGTATGAGGTTTAGGAAACTTCTCCAATGTGCTTTATTACTACTAAACTATACTATACTATACTATACTATACATACACTATGAATACACCAACCATATACAGAATTTTGTACCTATTTTAGTACTTCTGTTCTGGCTGGCTATACTATACAGTATACACTATATAGATATTACTTGATGTTAAGTTGACTATATCAAGCGTTATCTACACTGATAGCTTCAAAAAATATAGGACAATATACTCTACTAGCTTTTTCCAACGGCTTCGGTCGTGATATTTGATTCATTTCATTGGATTCCATAAATGATTCATTTAGTGAATCATTGATTCATTTAGTGAATCATTGATTCATCAGAGAACCTAGCATCACTTATCGCGGCTATACTACTCGCAATATAGATAATCCCAACTTTGAAGACCCACTTGTTATACTTCAACCGGCTTGCACCTTAAATATTACTTCCTCCCCATAGAAGAGAGCAAATTTTATCTCAAATCATGAGCATATGTATATCAATTTTTACATTTCTAACTTCAAAAATGACCAAAGTTTCATATAAAGTTTCACATTCTATTTTATCCTCTTGAATAATGAATTTTTTTGAAAATAGTCATACAAATAACTTGTTTTGATCCATGACCAATTTTCATACAAACTTTCAACCCTCTTTTTAAGAATTTACAAAAATCCCGTCTTAGTGCATACTCATTCATTTATGGAACGTTTGTACATTTCATGCTTCTAGACTCAGTTGTTTCAGCTTTTGTAAATCTTATTTGAAAAGTATTTGACGGTAAGTAGATAAAATCCCAAAAAACATAAGTTATATGGTGCCGAGTGGTGGTATATATAAATGAGTGCGGGAATCGATTGAGTAATGAATTCTAAGCAAATCTAAAGCAAAAAGTGTGTAATTTAAGTATATTTCGAAAAGTCAACACTTTCCGAGTTATTGACGATTGAAATCCAGAATATTTAACGTCAAATAATTGCAAAATTTGACGGTTTTTGAAAAAGTTTATCATACACTTTTTAATGTAGGTATTATAAAAAATCTTGAGAATGAAAAAACTTTCAAATCATACGCAGAAAAATTAATTAATTTTTTTTATTTGTTTAGTGGAGTAAATGAAATACCCAACTAAAAACAAAAATTAAAATTTCCTGCGCTTTGATCATTCATATATAGGTAAGCGCTGGGAAGCCTGGCACATGCGATTGGCATGTCATAGATGCATTTCTCAATAGTTTTAGATAAGAGTAAATTTTAATTTTTGTGTCAATTTGAATTTGAATCTCATTTTGAGTGTTGGTAAGTGTATGATATGATGTTTGTTGGGTCTAATAATGATCATTTATGAATGAATGACTTTGTGTGACTATTATGTTACACAACTTACATATATTACTGTTTAAGCTCATCCTCAACTTCAATCTTCAATCTGCTATGTAATGTTTTCGACTAGTGTGTAGATATCATCGTAAACGTTACGTAACGTTAACGTATATCTAACGTGTCCGTACTCGTATATCTTTCAAGTACTGTATATTATGTGCTTCGATTGACAAAAACTTGTTTGTCCGTTAATAATTGATATTAGGTATCTATATACAAGTGAAATTTACAAAATTTAAAAAACCCCCGACAAATGTGATTTATTCCTTGTGAACCGATTTTTGGAAACTTAGCTATAAAATGTTCTCAATCAAGGCGGTTCAGGGGCTATGATACCACTGAGAAACACACAGATGCACAGATAAACACTTTAAACTTATAACACTCCTTCTTAAATCAATATCAAAGTGATGGTCAAGGACATCAGATGAGATGAAAAAGATACTTAGAGAGCTATCATTTTTTGGGACAAATTTTTGGAAATATTTTAATTGTAACTAAAATAGTTGAGTTGAGTTTGTTCTTTTGAATTATTGTTTTGAATTACCTAATTATTTTACCATTTAATTTTCAAAATGAATTGACCCAGGTTTATTTGACCATTCATTTCCATAGTAATTATTTATATGTTAAAATTATACGTTCAAAATGAATCGATTTTGAAGATCATCGTTAATTTTTTAGTTTTTTCGGGTACTTAACTCTAAGCTTGCACTTACATAGCTAAGAACACTCTCCGTTAAATTACCTTTCAAATAAAAACTAAAAAATTAAAATAGGTTTATCCATTTAGGCGCTACAATGCCACAGACAGACACACACATAGCGTTCGAACGAGATTTTAGTTCATTCTTCAATAAAGAACAATATTAATTATGTAATGCCTACGTCTGCTCTGCTTAAAATTTCGCATTCTGCATTAATAACTACCTCTATTTAGAGTATTCAAAAATCCATTTTTTGCTCATAAAATTTTCTCCGATTCTGAGTAATTTAAAATACCTATCCAAAAAAAACATAAAAAGGCTTATTTAATCAAAAAAATATTTTTCACCTAAATTTAATGATTAAAAACAAAATTATAGGTCAGATAACCCCAAAAAAAGTAAAACGTTTATTATAAAAATTAAAATCCAGATGAATGATTTTCTGTTGTTTTACGATATTTGTCCACATTCACATATAAACTAGAGAGAGAGACAGACAGAGTTAGAGTTATTAGAAATGATAAAGTGAACAATATAAATATAATCGGTACATACATTATTAATTTCAATGGTAGGTATGTAGTATTATTTATTATTCATGTACCCAGAAATAATGAAAATTAATTTTTCGTAAATTTGTCATACCTATTGCTACAGTGCAAATGTAAGTGTAACATAACACAATGTGAAAATAATTATTACATTTCATGCATAAATAAATTTTTACATTAATTTCACGCGTAATATAAAAATGAATTTATCATATCAATGTAACATTGTACGTTGTATACCATGTGTGTTTGTATCATCTAGGCATATACATATCTGTAGTATGACAGAATACATCCGTTTAGTAATGCATCTAAGCGAGAGGTATTATATGTATGTGTTGTAAGACTACAGATACGATACGACAGATCTTCTGTTGTATGCATGCAGAGAGTTGGAGTTTTGATGAACTTACTAGTTATCTGTAACTAAAAAACTCCCACTCTCCAAGCGTCTTCCAGCTTATTTTTCAATACATGTATATAATACCTCTCGCTTAGATGCATTACTAAACGGATGTATTCTGTCATACTACAGATATGTATATGCCTAGATGGTACAAACACACATGGTATACATTGTACACTGTACACTATACATAGTCCCTATTTACGTAGTGTTACACTGTTAGAGGGACACATTAGAACATTTTCCTGGATATGATCCAGAAAACTAAATAAAATAATGAAAAACATTTATTATATGTACTTTCTTTTAATACTTTCTTGAAATTTTACAATAATTCAATTGCTATTAATTAAAGTAGTGTAGTGCCGAGATGGGAAATCGTTTAGACAAATCGGCAATCATTTTTGAATTGTTTGCACAGGTGTGTTAGTCTATAGTTGTTTTGTCTGAAAATCATTGGTTAATTTCATTTGACTTTAAATTTGCAGTGAAAAGTGATTTTGACTGACGCTTCTGGTCAAAACTAGTGTTAATCGTTAGGGGAACCATCATGACTAACTCGATATTTAATAACTCTGGCCAAAACAACTCGCTCAAAACAATTCGGGATAAAAACAACTCGCTTTAACCCTGCGACTGTTCATTCTCTGATTCACGGGTTGGTCATGCCTTCAATGGGGTTGAGTTAGCAAGGGGTTGCGGGTTTTTTCGTTTTTCATTTAACACTGTGATTGCGTTTATTAAAGTAAGAGTACAAGTACTTAAAAAATTGACAGTAACGAAAAAAGACAATAACATTAATCTTTAATGATTATTAACTTTAAATGTAGTTAAAATAATTGAAGTAAAATTAAGGAAAAATTAGTTAGTCAAAACTACTTTTGGGCAATACCTTCACCTTCATTGGGCAATAGTACTTTCGACTGAAATAACAGTCAAAAGTATTATTGTCGAAAGTCAAAAACTAACTGATTTTGTCAGTAAAACGTACTTTTGATTGATTAAGAATTCTGACTGTAACATATACAGTGTGTCCCCGAATAGAGGTAACTATACTTGTAAATTTTCTTATTTTACATTTTAAGAAAAAAAGTCATTCTTTATAAGAAGTTTTGCAAAGTATGTAGGAATATTTAAAACTTCTAAATAATGTATAGGATAGCCAAAAAATTTGGTATCATTATTTTTTTTTGGGGTAAACTACCCTTGAAACGTCCACGGCACTGAGATTTAATAAATATTCTCGGATATAGAAAATTTGAAGATATAAATAAATATTTGAAAAGCATTATTCAAGCACTAACAAAAATTTACAAGAAACAAGTTTCCATCAGATAAAATTTTCATATTTTCAAAGAATGAATGTAATTTTTTTCCTTTATAGAAAAAAACATAAATAAATTTTTTAATTTGAATATTATATTGTTTAATTTGAAAAATTTTTGTAAAATGAAAATTTCTACGATCGCTACGTGAATAAAATTGTTTTAATAGCTCATTTCTACCTATAAATATATACGAAATAATAACAATTGGAACAAAACACAACAGAACATCATATTTTATAAATTGAAATGAAAATATCTGAAATATTATTCTGATATTTGAGCTACCAGTACTAGCACAAAATATGTGTAGCTCTTGTGTAGTGTATGTAAACGCGAGTTATATTAAATGAAATTATTTAATAATAATAATAACAAAACAATAATATTTTTACCATGATCGTTCATAATATCTATATTTGTTAAATTCCATTTCAAATTCATAGAACTCCACAGTTTACCTTCTATAGGTGGATACTAACAACATACCTCATCTCCTGGTTCCTCTAGCTTTGTACCTGATTCTGATTCTGATTCTGATGATCTGTACCAAGCCAAGCTCTCTCTGTTGGTCTACTCGTTTTGAAATCATACCAACAGAGAGATTATTATACCATATGAAATATGAAATATATCAAAGTATATTAAGTTTAGTCCCAAGTTTGTAACGCTTAAAAATATTGATGCTACGAAAAAAGTTTTGGTATAAGTGTTCATCTAATTAGTCCATTTTCGGTTGTCCGTTTTTTACAGCGCACTCAGGACGTAAAAAGTAAGGTCGAGTTCGTAAATGAGCAACATAAGTCAATTGGGTATTGTAAACCGTTAGAAATAGAACAAAAGTTTAAATGTAAAAAATGTTCCTTGTTAAAAAATAAACAACTTTTGTTTGAATAATTTTTTTGTAAAAAGCATTGTTTGCTCACGAGGGCACACATTAGATGCAAATTTTATAGTATGTATTAATATGAGATTATCAGTTATGTATGTGGGACAGAGGTATATGTGTAATGTGATAGAGTAATCAACACTGTCTACACATGGTATTTCAATAATTAACTCAGTCAATTGTTTGTTTTCACTTGTTATTATTAATATTTGTTAAAAATGTTTACATAGGTATATCTACCTACCTATATATAATATATTATATCTATATAAAGAAAATATTTAGATTATTTTATATTTGGATGTATATCTAATAATTTTGATGAAAATTATTCAAATTGTATCTCCATTTCGTTAAATACATCTATCTACACAATATACAATACACACTATATGCACATATTTTATTATACAATTCCCAGTTATAATCAACCATTAATACACCGTAAGAAAGGACCCCGGACACAATAAATTGCTAATCAAAAGTTCTTATGAACTCAACTTTCAAAAACCCTTCCCTTCCGAGCAATGGCGTGCATTACATATAGACAGAAAGACACTGCCTACTCGACATAATTCAAACAAATATGTATAATCTTAATCTGATATCTAATATTATTTATCTACGAATACTATCAATAAACACAACATCTTAACGGGTATCATTTATAATTCTATACGGCATACATTGAATTTTAAGTGACTTCGCATTCGCTGCTGGCGGCCTACAGACAAATACACGAACTATTCTAGAAAGAATAGTTCAAAGTTCAAAGACACGAACTATCAATAAAATTCCATACATAAGAACGTATAGTAAGGCAGGCTTAAGACAGTGCCTTTTACAACACGACAAACTACGACATTTACCGAAGTAGCTTCATTTCTTATTCATTAAAATACACCCACACTACAAGTATTTGATTGATCAGTTGTGAGTTGATCTCCATAATTGATAACGACTAGTGATCTACGCACAGAAAGCACTATTATTTTCGTCTTGATGCTTTTATACTGAGTCGAGTCGCATAATGATTGTTTTTGCTTGTTTTTGGTTAAATTATCAGGTGTTTAGGATTTTAACGTTGGTAATAGAGAAAAATGCATAATATTCACTGCCAAACTTGTTCAGATGGTGTGTGTATAAAAAAAATAATGCGTATCTTTCGATGACAAAAAACAAGTGATCATGAAAGGTCGTTGTACACCGCATTTGCAATTAAGACAAACTAAAGATAAAGCCAATCGTAAATGCAACACAAAACGATCGGATTCATATTATTGGCTGACAGGTTGCTAAATGAATGAAGGTATTTCAATAATTCTAGAATTATTATTATTTAGTAAAAAGATCAATATATAATTAATATTTTATTGTGTGGATGATGAACAAATAAACAGTAGGTGGCAGTAATTGAATGGAGCTGCAGCTTTTCAACTAAATAAAACTACCATTTACAAATATTTGAATAAACTAAACCACACTAAAATATCAATTATTCAGTATTGTGATTTAATGCCAGAAGCAATGTTGGCTATTTATTTAAACAAATAATATTGGCAATATCATATGATTATGCCTATTAATTTATATTAATATATAAAAATTTTGTGTTACGGTGTTTGTGTTTAAACTTCACCGAAATGGCTTGGCCAATTTGAATGAAATTTTTTTGTATACATTCAGTAGGAATGAGAATAAAATAATAAAATTCACCCTCTAACCACCTGTCTAAGGTGGTGAAAAAGGGAATGCTAGTTTGTATATGGAAGCCACATGTAAATAATTTTATGGATAAATATGGATCAATGTTAAAATTTCATTGTTACCAAGGTTTTTTTTAGCTTCATGTGGTTTATAAAACAGAATGATATTGTTCTTCTAACAAGCAGTATGTTAGGAATGTTTCTTTATAAATCGATTATATCGGTTATAGTAAATATACTAAATTCACAATTCAGTTAATAGTGACGAAAGTGACTGGGGTCGCTGAATACGAATATCGCGTCAGAATTGGTCACCTATGTACCTGGTGCCGAAGGAGTGCCCTAGTGTCCAAGGTAAAGGAGTTTTCGCATAATTCGTTATATAATCGATCCAAACTCGATACTCGGGGGTTACTTGGGGTCGCAGAGGTCGAGAGAATTTATCTCTAAGGTATCTCGGGTACCTTATAAAACAATTAAGGTCACCAAATTTTCTGACGCTCTAAAAAATCGAATGCCGAAAATCGCATTCAAATCTGACTGTTCAAATTTTTCGAACTTGATAGCATTGTTTCTGCGACTAGTAGCAAATATTCTTTAGTACCTATCAGAAATTTATATTTGATACTATTTGTATTGAGTTGGTATGTATCTATAGTGAGTCTCGTCTACTATCTACCATAAGTGACGTGAATATTCGACGTAAGAGTAATAAAATCAGCAACAGTATATAAATAAGTGTATGTGTTTTAACAAATTTACACTTTATCCTTAGAATATAATGTTTATGTATACTAAAACTTGTCTAATATTCTATTTAAGATTTTATTTTATTATTTTATTCTAAGGTCTAGGTTGTCGATGTTGTTTTTATTCAAGATATAAAAATTATTCTAGCTACAATTTTATTATCTTCAGAAAGGTACGTCATGAATGCCAGGCATGGGCAAACGTGACTTACAGAAGACTCCTAACTTAACATACGAGTAAGACAGTGACTAACTAAAATACGAGTAAGACAGAGAGACAACATATTTTTTCTACCTATCTCATTACTATGAGAGAAACTGGGATAGGCAGAAGAGCTGTATACTCATCTCGCTTCTTCCTCTATGAGCAATGCGGACTTGGATAAAGAGACTCACAATAAAGTTTATGTGGTATTATTTTTAAAGCACATTAAAAAAAATTGGAGAATACCTTATTTTAATGTTTCAATGGCTAATCTTTATAGTAACATTCTGTATAAATAATATTAGATATTCCATGTTGATAATATTATTTATTAATAATACTTGAAAAAGGTGGTTGGTGGAAAATTGTTGGAAAAGTGTCTCTATCACATGCATACAAGTATACAGAATGTTTAATATACATTCAATTTTTTCTTTTTCAAACTGAATTTAGCAATATTTTCACATATCAAAACACAAGTTAACAATTGCAAATAAAAATTAACAGAGTAGAATGTTTAAATAGTACAAGAGACTCTCTAGTACAAGAGACGGTATAAGGCAAAACTTCACCCATGTTATAACCAGATGAGAACCAGACTTACATGAACCCAAGTTTGATTGTATTTTCAAAAAATTGATCAATAAGTTTATTTCAAACTGTGTGTAAATTGATAACAACAATCTTCATGAAGTTGACACAGCCGCACATCATCTGTACATGACAGGTATGTGCTCGTAGTAACCAAATCCTATATTTAAAGCAAACGTAAAGAAATGTTCTTTTAATTTGTCGATTCGCTTTATTTACACGAGTATATATTCCAACTATCAATCTCTTTCATAGAAGTAATGATTTAGTTTATTTAACTTCTGTGATTTTGTATCAATGAATTCATATCTGAAATTCAATCCCATTCTATTTTAAATTCAAATATTTAGCTGTACTTATTCCAATCACCAGGAAAGTATTTTCACTGTATTTCAATATAAAACGGCAAACTTTGGGATGAGGTTGTGATTTAAAAAAAATTCTTTAAGTGAATTCATATATTGTTTTTTCTCGTAATCAGTACAGAGAATCGAATTGAAATTTTAACAGAAGCCGCTTAAGTTTAAGCAAGTTAACAGATAACTATTTTTCGGTTGTATGCACATTTACACACTGTATAATTTGCACTTGAAATATAAATATAAATATGATACGTAGAAGTAAGTGTATAAACATAATTGAAGTGAACTCAGATTCGTAGACTGTAGCTGAAGCTGGTGATGGGGGCGTACGTAGGTGAATGAGTTCATTTTATATAGATAGATACGTATGTTATAAATGTAGTCATACTCCACCTATGATGTATCATCTATAACTATATCTATAACTTTAATATAACATTATTATTGAAATTACTTACTAAATTCCAGATATCTTTTCACTAAATTGTGAATACTGAACTGAATACCATTTAATAACAAAATATATATAGGGTAAGATGTAGTACCTAGGGGTACAATGTACTAATCATTCTGTAGTTTATATTCAGATATTGCTATTTACTGGACAGCAATTTTCATGTTTTTATGATTTACTAGCCATATGAAATCAATTTTATCTATTGCTACCGCTGCTCTCTGTAGAGTAAAATTTTGTATGGATTAATTAGTCGTTTCTATTCCTAGAATAACTAATAAAGTATAAATGCAATATACTCTATCTACACAGTATTCCTATTTGATATTTATACCATGTATATATGAAATATAAATAGTATATTAAGTTTAGTCCCAAGTTTGTAACGCTTAAAAATAATGATGCTAGGAAAAAAAATTTGTCATAGGTGTTCACTAAATCACCTAATTAGTCCATTTCCGGTTGTCCGTCCGTCCGTCCGTCTGTGGACACGATAACTCAAAAACGAAAAAAGATATCGAGCTGAAACAGCGTACTCAGGACGTAAAAAGTGAGGTCAAGTTCGTAAATGAGCATCATAGGTCAATTGAGTCTTGTAAACCGTTAGAGATAGAACAAAAGTTTAAATGTAAAAAATTCTCTTTATCAAAAAATAAACAACTTTTGTGTGAAACATTTTTTTTGTAAACATCACTGTTTACCCGTGAGGGCGCCAATTAGGTGGAAATTGTATAATATGTACTATACTTGATTATTAGTTATGTATGTGTCACATGTTTGTATGTGTAATGTGATAAAGAAATCAACACTGACTATGCATGGTATTTCAACAATTAACTCAGTCAATTGTTTGTTTTCACTTGTCTATATTAAAATTAGTTAAACATCCGTCTATCATGAATTGTAGCTTGTCATATGTATACAAGTGTAGTTCACAAGTTAGTACATGCATCCTAGATTTTTAAATCGCATTTTTGTAGGGGAATCTCGATTTTTTGGTTACGGATATTGTGGTTAAAGAAAAGCTTAAATTTGAAAAGGCGGGATGCTATCCCTTTTGCGAAGGCCGCCATCTTGGTTTAATTATTATGAGATTGTTACAAACTAAATAACTCAGATTTTTTCCAAAAAAAATGTTTAAATTACGCATAGAATGACACCATGGTCGCAACTTTCTGAGAAGACGCACTGGGGTTACTAAAAAGTGCATTTGTGAACTAGACTATATAGAATTGCATCGTGTTTCTGATCACGCTAATACTATACCTACCTAGTACCTACATAGGTAGTGTACTACGTAATATAATATGCTCTTTTTTATTGCAACTTTTACACTCGGTGTAAGTAAAAAAGGATAATATTATAATACACTATATAGCACTATCCTTTTTTACTTGCACTAAATATAAATAGTGTATAGGAAATAAACAAACTTAATATAATAAAAAGTAGTATTCATAGAAGTTTTATTCACAGGATAATAAAAAAATATTTTTATGGAGAATTGAAGAATATGTAACGTTTTTCAATTTACAATTTGAGAGGTAATATTTTTGTGTCTTATTGAAATTTATTCCAAGAAATTTCGACTATGTTGTATTTTGTAACAAAGTATCTGCATTATTGATGAAAAAGGTTTTACTTTGAAATGTGAAAAATATACATTTTATTTATAGCCTTTTATAAAAATTTTTTTTATATTCCACTGAAAGCCAATCAATTGTAATATTACTTTCCGGAAGACACCGGATAATTTATATTTGATAGAATTATGATTTATTTAAGAGTTCTAGGAATTCGATATTTGTATGATTCTGAATTATTTTCATACATAAAGAACTCGAAAAATGACTATCGAGATGTAACACACAACTATTTGATCACAACTATATATGATTATCGTCAATTTTTGTTGATGGCAAAATTTTAGCCTAAAAAATAAAAATTTTCGTATAATGAATTTATATTGTCTGTCAGAAGAAAATGAAAAGCAAATGGGCGTGGGATTATTTTTATTGTTTAGTGTTTCCCGATTATACTTTCAAGGGATTGAGGTTTGAGTTTTTCTCTGTGTATTTATTTAAATTATAGTACTTTATATTTTGTGTAGGTGGAATAACCCGGTGATATTAAAAGTCGTTCTATATTGAAATTACTTTAATCTTGTCTATAAGGTAATGTATTGATAAATCAAATACACATTATGAGATTTTTGATAAACTTAAAAACATAGTCCAGAAAATAAGAGTTCGAAATTGTAGAATATTTCATTTTAGACGTCTCCAGAGCAAAGGTTTTTTCCCGAATTATAAAACCTTCTTGGATTTTGTTTCGCTGACTACGATTATTATGTCTTTGATTTCTATTTAGAACTCATGAGTTTCTTTTTCAAATTATGATCGCGTTTGTAAGGCATCATTTGTTAATTACGTAAGGGTGATTTTCCAGCAAATCGAGCGGGTATCTGATAGTGTATTATATTTAAAGTATATGAGTAGTATATTTAAAAACAAAAATAATACTTTGAAAGTTGTTAATTAGAATGAAGTTTCTATAATCAGCTACAGCATTTAAAAATAAGTAAGTACGTGCTTGTAGCTTGTTTAATATTTTCCTAAAATAAAAAAATAAAATGAAAATTACATAAAGAAGAGATCATTTCAACCCTTACAACATAATAAAAATTATATGTTCATCACAAAGACATTTCCTAAATTCTTTTACTATTTATATAAAATATTTTTACATTAAAGATCAGAACTGAACTTACTGTATTCAGTATTATTCAGTATTGTACTCTTTACTACTGCACTGTTTACTGTACACTGTACTCTACTGTAGGTATGTTGTGAAGTAAATGAATGAGTATTCTTCTCTACTCAGTCCTCAATCCTCAGCCCTCAGTCCTCTTACTCAAAAACATTAAATTAAATTGTTTTCAATTTTTTATTCATTTCATTCGTGTTCTGTTCTCTTGTGTTTTTCACTATTTTACTAGATGGTCCATTGCAATTGGCACTCTTCGCAGCACATCCCTATCCCTGTCCCTATATTCCCTATATTTTATAAATTTGAAAGTAAGGATGTTTGTTTGTTTTTTTTTTGTTTGTTTGTTACGCTTTCACGCCAAAACTAGCGAATGGTTTTTAATGAAACTATACGGCAATATAGCTCATACATCAGAATAACACATGAGCTATAAATTAAAAAGATATAGATACTAACAAACAATTTTTTTTAAATAAATTTAATCTGACATTTACTATTTTAAATTTTTACAGAAATCTTTAATTTATGGTTCAAAATGATGATCACAGATGGAGCAGAGTTATGATCATAATTTCTGATCAATCATCTTTATGATCAAACGTTTCTGTGCCAAGATATTTGATTATAACAATTAAAATGGACCACATTGTTGTATCTGCACAACGAATACATTAAATGATCACTTATTTATTTTAATTACCTATTGTAATTTGTTTGATAATTAATTACATTTAATTCTATTTTATTTGATTTCTGTACAACGTTTAAAACACATACGATCACATCAGAGCGATATAGATGTAGATTCCAGAGAAAGTTCAATTCATTTTGTAAATGCGAAAATTTGTTGAATATAATTGAAAACACAAGTGAAATTTTGGCACTTTTTAATTAATTTATACATTAACTGTTCTTTTATTTAAATTTAAAAACATTTTACATTAAGATAATTCATTAAGGACGTTCGCAACTAAGGGATCAAAATAATGAAATCAAAGAAATGAAATTATTTGAGATATATGTTTCAAAATTTCAGTGTGGATTCTGTTAGAATTTGGGAAAATAAGACGAAATATCGATGCCTAAAGATTTATTGAAAATCACAAAAGCCATTCATTTCATCACTTTAAATGTATTATATGGAAAAAAGAGTTCTGCTTGTAATAATTTTCTTCATAGGAAAATATTTGTAATTTGAAATTTTTGTGTGCATATAAGATACAGTAGATTTTGTGAAGCGGTTTCCCGGCTGAGCGATAGAAGCCGATAGCGACATCTTAACTGATTAGAAATTTTTCAAATTTTTTTGTTTCAGACCCCTTCAAGGGCTGGAATCATGTCCAGAGTGCACTCTTGAGTTCACCGGCCTGTAATTCGACGAATTTTTGAAAATAAAAGTAAGAAAGTTTGACTGAAAACCATTTCCATAAAGAAAAGGTGCGAAATAGCTTTGGGAATATAATATACAAAATTAAACATATTTTCAAAAATTTAAACTCGTTTTGAAATAGAATAACTTTTAAAAGAGGTGTAGATGTATACCATTTTTAAGTAGACCATAAAAGTCTGGCCACATTAAATAAAGTTCATTACACAATTATTTACAGATTTAATATAAAATGAATGTTGGTCAGTCAGTCTGGTGCTCATAGTCATGCCATCCATACATCTTTTTAATTAGTGAAGTTTAATTTCCCCAATATATTATTTAATATTACACACACACACACAGTTTAGTCAGGACTATCAGAACCAAGGACTTAGGACTAACATAGCGTAAGGAGTAAGGAGTAAGGAGTAAGGAGTGGTTTTGCTTGCTGTGGTCCGTTCTACTCGTAATGTTTGTTTGTTGATAATAAATATGTATTATAAGATAGGATAGATAAAACATCTACATATATATTATACTAAACATTCCTGTGGGTATCATCACTACTGTACATCCATTATAATCAGACAGACAGACAGACATATGATGGACGTTCAAGATATAGAAATGACGCCTTATTATACCATTTTGTTATTATGATTATGTATAATAATAATAATAAGTGCTCTAATGTACGCCTTACTGACTGACTTGCTTATATGCGATTGTGACCGTGGTTGGGGCTGGCGACATTGTATAGAGGACATGTCATGTCACATTAATGTGTGTGACACGCGAACGTCTTATATAAAAGTTTATGGTATTTATGATTATTGTATAATATGCATGAAAATAAAAAACAATGTATATGTATGGTATTTAAATGAAGTTTTCCAATTGGCGGTGTTGTGTTAGGAGTGTTAACTCGTATTGGTTGGTCATCACTGTTTTAAGAACCTATTCAATACGGTTGCCTGATGTTGAATTTGCCACATTACCCATAAAAATGTAAAACTAGACTTGATACCATGAAGGTTATAAGAAGGAGAACGATCGCTATAGAAAATATTGTCCCCGAAATATGGATAAAATAAGTGAGGCGCTGCGACCGCTAAGTAGTATCAATAAAAGTGGGCTGATGTGCGCTAATTTGAAATGATATATCAATTTGTACATTATGAAACTAACTTCATCTACTTGTACTCATAAACAGCTAACTTTGCAGATACTACTTCTTGATGACAGCGCGGCTGGTGGCTGAAAAATGAACTATAAATTCTACAAATTTTCAGGGACAGTCGCGCTAATGCTTTAACATGTAGCGATCGTTCTCCTTCTTTATAACCGTCATGCTTGATACCATGACAAAATTTGAAAGTGAAATTAAAATTGATTAAAAAAACGAAGAATTTATTATACACTTAGAAAAATTAATGAATCAACTCCGCGCGGAGTTGACAAATTCGAAGTTCAGTCAATAGAATTATGATTCACACATGTCTGTTGGAATTATAGTAACTATGTAGCTTCTTTTAGACTAACTTGCGCGAGGGAATTGAAGTTAAGTTTTAAGTGGATTTGAGTCCACTAAATTTGAATTGGATGAATGAATTTAATTTTGATACAAGAAAATAAATAGTACAATGAATAAATCTTCAATAATTGACCTGGAACTTTTTTCATTTCAATCTGTTTTAAAATTTATTTAAAATATTGAAGAATTTTTGACAAATTTTTACGAGTGGTTGTTTGAAACATATTATTAATGAACATAAATGAAAATATAGCTTGATTTAAAATAAGCATAACTGAAATAATGCAATTGAATTGGAAACGTGCTTGTGAATGGAAAAAAACAAAGCTCCATGTTCAGCCTAAACTCTAAAGGGTAATAAATAAATAAGAAGCTAGCTAACTAATATAGATATTAGAAGTGCACTTTTTTAAATGGTCAAATGCATTACGAAACCACAAAAGTGATGCACATTGGTCGTTATTATATTTATTATTTATATAATATCATACACTTTATTTATTTATAAACCAGCTTTTAAGTAATTCAATATATTTATTTATTGCATTATCTTTACCATACACCTATTCTATATTTATTTTTGGTGTATTGTTGATAAAAATGAACGTACTTATTTAACGGGTGCGTCAAAGAAAAGTTGTTTAATTTATAGAAAATAGGGCGTAGAGGCCTTAAGTTTGATGTAGACTTGCGAGAATAATTCGACTTGAAGTTCATGACCCATAAGGAATTTAGAAGAAGTTTACAAGTTGACTCGTTAAAATTTTTGTGGCCGGGAGAGCTTTTCATCACGACGATCTGAAAAGCATTTTGGGGGTGGTTGAAAAAGTTTCACAGAAAACCATTTTCCTATCTAATATTGCGGGGTCATTTGTAAAACAACAGTTTTATTGTTAAAAATTATCCTTTTTAAAGTTTAAACTAAGTTTAAACTGCACCACAAAAGGTTGTATGGTATTTTTATTTCTGTCGAAATTTTGAGCTTTCTTCATGGAATTTACAATTATTTTTATCGCACATATTTTGGAATTGTTTGAAAATGTAATTTGGAAACCACATTGGCTATCTCTAAAGATGCCTTCACGCACAAACTGAATTCGGTTAAATTAATTTACTGACGCGAAATTCACTCATATGCGTGTGTTTATGTGCATGAGTGCTTATCTTGTGCTTAAGCCTGTTCTATACACACTTTTGATTGGTGTGAAATTATTCTTTGATTAGCGTGAAACTTTATAGAATCCTTTAAAAATATTCATTGGTGGAAAAAAAATTATAAAGAAAAGCGATTTTCCAGATAAGAATGGTTAAAGTTACAATAGAATTTCAAGCACTGCGATTATACGCTTTGGATATGTTATAGGTATTTATATTCTACCTGCTCGGGTATTATTATTTTTCGTAAATCCTGCTAATTTTCCCAATTTTCATTGTATACACCCCGATATTTTTTCTAATTCCACTGTACTTGGATGTTTTATACCCTGAATAAAAACTCTAAAATTTAAGAACTAAGGTTTTTATCAAGATGAAATGTCCCGTTTTAGTAATTAAATGAAAAAAGAACGTACCTAACCTATTTGATATCACATTCTTTATAAGCTGTGCTACGCTGTCATATACAACATATTAAAGTAATGAATAATGATTTAAATGATAAGATTATTATTTTATTATGGTTGTTGTTGTTTAAATGCGTCATGCAAACAAACACTATGACTACACTAACTAAATGTAAAAGTGTAAGTGAAGTGTAAGTACTGTACTATTAAGTTAAAAGTGTACCTACACTACAAGTAATAAGCCACAAACAAACAAGAAAATATATGAACAAACAAACAATAACGACATGACAGTTCAACTTCCTCCCCTTCTACTTGTAACGTGTATGTGTGCGAAATGAAACAAAAGAACAATTAAAACGCTATATAATTGTGTGTATTTAATATTTCTGATATGAGATATTATTCACTGAGAGTTTCGTAAAAATTTGAATTGGAATCTGCTCGTTTTTATTAAAGAGGGATGGCATAATTTGGCGTAACTGTGTGTCTAGTTCTTCCACAGGAAAAGAGGTGGTGATCTTCGAACGCCTGAGCAGATTTCCTTAAAACAAAGCTGAGAACAGTCTCGATCAAGTTACCTTGTATTACCTTTCAAAAAAACAAATAACAAAATCAAAATCGGTTAATCCGTTTAGGATCTACAATTCAAGAAACGAATCGATGAGATTTGTGGAAGTTTATACACAATAGTTAATGGTACTAGTTTACAGTACAGGGACATGTTTGAGGTGTAGATCTGGGAAAGCGGCTCATGAAATTTGTAGGTCAGTATAGGCATTCATTTTTATTAATATTTATGAAACGTTTCTGTAAAAATTAGCTGGTGGTTGATAAATTTTCATATCCTCGTTTTTCATACATCTTGGGGGTGGAGGTTACGTCGAACGGCCCAATATTTTTTTAGGCCACTTTTTTTTTCTCTAATTATATTCATTTATCTTGTATTTCATAAATCTGGTTTTCACATCTGTTGACACTCCGAGGTTTACAATTATATGCATGCTTACATGGTTTTTTATTATTTAAATATATTACGGGCTGTACAAGATAATGACAAAATATAAATACAATTCAATTGAAATAACAATTAATATACAATCATATGATTTGTGGATAGTATTTGTATTTACATAAATTTCAATGTACTTGTTATATACGCAGCACTAATGTTACACAATACGTCAGCTGTATAGCTACAGATAAACTGCTATAAGCATGTGGTTACGCGATCCCATAACATTTCCACTACCAAAAAGTGCCCAATGGCGCTAAAGAAGTTTTCAATTCAAAAACTACGAATTGAATGAATCGATAGAAAAAAAACAACAAATTTTTTATTACACAGACATTTATTTTGTTCTCTCTACTCTACTCTCATAAATATATAAACTCTGTGTAATTATTGTATAAAATGATATTAAAAACAACACATAAACATTAAACATATGTATAATGTTATTTTAAATTACATTTGTATAGTACAAGTTGTTTTATTTCATTTTAAACTTGTGATCATATTTTATTATGAAAATGTATGTATAATTTTATAAAATATTATTACTTTAAATTACTTATGACAGAAACTGACTAAATTATTTTTATTAAGGTACGGCCAAAAATTACTTTTATACACGGAGAAAAAGTTCACGGATTTTTTACGATACTACTATCGTAATTTTTCTTATATATTATTGTAACAATATACATATCACAATAAACTATCGTAAAATTAATTTTTGGAAGTAATGTTTACAATAAAAAATAAAAAGTTAGATACTATAAAGCAAATAATACAAGCTGTGTAAAAAAAATTAATATACATTATCTTAAAATAAACTAGTCTTAACTGTAATTTCAACTTGATATCTTTTTTCGTTTTTAATTTATCAGACAAACAAAATTTTGTTCGTAGCAACGATATTTTTAAGCGTTACAAACTTGGGATTAAATTTAATATACCTATATATATATTTTATATATAAATGGTATAAAAAGGGAAAGAAGTTGTTTAAATATGCCCCCATGTTTGTCATTTAAATTGGCAGAACTTGTACACATGTATTTTAGTCATGACAGAATTAAACTAGTTTATTTCCTATCACTTGGTATTTAACATTTCGTAGTACACTCTGTAACTAACGCCGAACAGATAGATATTATAATAAACACCAAACATCACGAATTTAATACTAATTCAATAAAATTTCATATGAGATACAAATTTAAAAACTTTCTATACGTATTTGATTTTCTTTATTGGTTTTATTTTTCTGTTCAACATAAAATTAAATATGTTTTTTAAAAACTTGATGCTTCACATTAGATTCAAAAGCATAGGTATAATATTTGATATTGAAGTACGTTCCAAGTAGTGTGTAATACGAAAGTTAAAAAATGTTTAAAAATATAAATTACTCCAATGAAAGAAAGTACAAAAAGCTAAGGAAGTGAACCTGCTCTCTCGCTAACTGATCGTTAGCTCTCATTCATAACTGATTTCTTGGCACCAAGATAGAAAAATGTAGACCCTTTTCTTAATCTTCAGAGCCCAACTAACTCCTCTAAAGTCGATAAACTAACTCAACCAACTCGTAATTACAGCAATACTCCGGCTCTAATTTTCCGGGTCTATTTTTTATTTTAAAGTTTTATGAAATATGATTTTAGTAGTAAAAACTTGGACTGTTAGTGTTAAGTATAAATTAGAATACTTAAAGACAAAATAATGCATCGAAGAATACTTTACAAGTCTTATTTAATTCAGGATTGAACGAACATTCAAGATAAAAAGAAAATTTAATTCATGTTTATCTAAACAAATCGTAATTACTGACTTATATTTTCATCCATTATTTTTCCCTTTAAAACTTTCTAATTTGAACTTGTAGGCTAAATTTTTACTTTTAGATATAGAACAAACAATCAAACCCAAAAAAAACCTAAAAAAAAGCCCTTTTTTGGTAGTTTAAATGTCTCTATCTGGATCAGATATCAATTCAAAATGTAGTCGAGTAGTTTTCTTGATAAATTGGTCAAAATGGATAATTTTCCCACAAATTATTAAAAAAAAAAAAAAACAAGGAAAAATAACATTTTCTGGGAAATTGGGTATTTTTAAAAAACTTGAATAACTTAATTTTTGACCTAAATTTCTCATGCTATCAGCAAAATTTGATATTTTTTAATTTATACCGAAAAATACAAATTTTTCGCTTATTCCAATCCGCCGTAAAAACCGTATTCACTAAAGTATTAAAAGGAAATTTTCTGTCAAAAATCAGCGTTGGATTTAAAAGTGGAAGTCAAAAATGCTTATTCACTGCATTATGTACATGCACACATCCATACAGTCAGTATATTATAATAGATAAAAAAAATGTATAAAAGTCATACTCATGCCATCATGGAAACTCTTTCAATTTGTACGTGACTAAATTATCCTACATAATATAATATATAAAGTTTAAGATTATACTTGCTTATTGCTTACAACGATGGGACGCGACGTCAACTCAAATGTATTATATAGTGAGCTGTGAGCTGTGAGCATATCAAAGTGTTGACAATAATATTACTACTAACTTTTATATACAAATGTACACAGAGTTTTAAAAATATTCACATCAAACTTTTCCTGCCTAAGTAAAAGATTGTTAACACTTTGAATATCAAAATCGAATAAAAAAAAATTATCTGTCATGTGTTTCAGCCATACAACCATCCACATGAGGTGCGGAAACCATCCCCACGATACTACCTGACCGTTTAGAATTTCAAGATAATATTACTAAATTATTGTAAGTATCTAATATAATATATAGCCCCTAGACTGACTCACTGTCATATACATATTAGACATGTTAGGAAGATGCAGTTTTTCGGAAAAATCGGAAAAATTTTCCATCGAAACTCCCCGAAACTCCCCTCTAAATTACGTTTTTCAGTTCTATATATTCTAGATAGATGCGATGTATTCGATTCATTGGGGAATTGCTTGAAAACAGCGTGAAAAATTGGAAAACTTCAATTTTTTCATTGCAATCCCTGGAAAATTGGAATTTCTCTCTAAAACTACATATTTTTGTTACAATTTGTTTAAGTTTTCTTACAAAAGGGAAAACATTCTGCTGTCGACTCGACCATATTACCCATAAAAATGTAAAACTAGACTTGATACAATGACAAAGTTATAAGCAATTCAAAGATTGCCCATCTGCTTTTAGCAAAACAAAGCTTAATATATAATCTCTGTGGCGATACCCACGTATAACGTGACTAGTGGGTATCCCTCTTTAATTAGGAATTTTAAATGTTCATATCTTGAATACTAGTAAAGATTTTTAAAAACCAACTTCACTTTTCTATTCGTAAAGTGAGAATTTTTCATCTGAAGTGATTAACTATTCATGTTATGTTATTTTCTGTGACGCGGAGCCAAGGATGAAGGCCGCCACAGGGGTCTAAGGAGTTTATTGCGAGCAAAGGGAGTAATTAAATTATTGTATTGTTATTGTTCTTTGAAAAGCCAGCTTTTTTAGGTCAATCGGAAGTCTATAAGTTGGGGAAAATTATGTTGAAAGTTCATTCATACATATAGGTCAAGCTTGTAAAAGCTTATTATATATAAAAAATGTTATTTGATTTGTTTTCAATTGAAAAATACTCATCCTTAGTTTATATTTTTAATGATAAAGAATACAAAAAATAAAAATTAAAAACATAAATTTTCATAACAATAAAAACTATTTAATTTAAACTACATCTTTAAAAATATATATTAACATTAACATAATATTTTTAATATAGCAGCACTATTAAAATTGCATAGCTGTAGCAGTGTTATTTTATATGAAAAACAAAAAGTAAAAAAGAAATGTAAATATTAAAATTATTATGAGTAATGAAAGATAATTACAATCGTAAAAAAAACTTTTATTGTAAAAATTATTCATAAAGATCTCATCTCATATCTATATTATAACAGAGTATATGTAACACTGTACAGACTACAATCTAACTCCAGGTACAGAGGTTTGTGAAGATGGCACCCCCATGACCGAATTTTACGTTCTTTGTGAGCTTAATCGTTTGACCATCGTAGGACCACTTTTGACCACCCTCAATTTTCGTTTGACCACCCTCCGTTCGGAAAATATTCACGATTCAAAATTTTATTTCTCGTAGCCTCCACCATAACCAGCATAGGGAAAATAACATGGTAGCACCCCCATGAACGAAATTTAATTTAATTGTGAGCTCAATCGATTCTAAATCGTAGGACCACTTTTGACCACTCACAATTTTCGTTTGACCACCCTTCGTTCGAAAAATATTTAGAAAAAACAATTTTTTTTTTAACGAAAAACAAAAAAGGCTGGATTCTAATGAATTACTACAAATTCTGGGGTGTTTTTGTGCTCAATCGTTGGAGAATCGTAGGACCACCTGGGAATATTAACAAAAAACGTTAGACCACCCTCCGTTCGAAAACTATTTAGAAAAAACAAATTTTTTTTTAACGAAAAAACGTTCCCTCCACCATCCAAAGATTGTAATAACGACAAAAACAAAAAAATCGATTTTCTACTAAAGGAGTGAAAAATTTAAAGATTTTTTCATCCAAATCCATTCAAAATCGTAGGACCACTTTTGACCACCCACAATTTTCGTTTGACCACCCTCAGTTCGAAAAATATTTACAAAAAACGAATTTTTTTTTAACGAAAAAAAATGAAAAATGAATTTTTATATAAGCAGCAGGAATTCTGGGGTGTTTTTGATGTCAATTGTTAGCGAATCGTAGGACCACCCCAAAATATTCACAATTTTCGTTTGACCACCCTCCGTTCGAAAAATATTTAGAAAAAACAATTTTTTTTTAACGAAAAACAAAAAAGGGTGGATTCTAATGAATTACTACAAATTCTGGGGTGTTTTTGTGCTCAATCGTTGGAGAATCGTAGGACCACCTGGGAATATTAACAAAAAACGTAAGACCACCCTCCGTTCGAAAACTATTTTGAAAAAACAAATTTTTTTTTAACGAAAAAACGTTCCCTCCACCATCCAAAGATTGTAATAACGACAAAAACAAAAAAATCGATTTTCTACTAAAGGAGTGAAAAATTTAAAGATTTTTTCATCCAAATCCATTCAAAATCGTAGGACCACTTTTGACCACCCACAATTTTCGTTTGACCACCCTCAGTTCGAAAAATATTTACAAAAAACGAATTTTTTTTTAACGAAAAAAAATGAAAAATGAATTTTTATATAAGCAGCAGGAATTCTGGGGTGTTTTTGATGTCAATTGTTAGCGAATCGTAGGACCACCCCAAAATATTCACAATTTTCGTTTGACCACCCTCCGTTCGAAAAATATTTAGAAAAAACAATTTTTTTTTAACGAAAAACAAAAAAGGGTGGATTCTAATGAATTACTACAAATTCTGGGGTGTTTTTGTGCTCAATCGTTGGAGAATCGTAGGACCACCTGGGAATATTAACAAAAAACGTAAGACCACCCTCCGTTCGAAAACTATTTTGAAAAAACAATTTTTTTTTTAACGAAAAAACGTTCCCTCCACCATCCAAAGATTGTAATAACGACAAAAACAAAAAAATCGATTTTCTACTAAAGGAGTGAAAAATTTATAGATTTTTTCATCTAAATCCATTCAAAATCGTAGGACCACTTTTGACCACTCAGTTCGAAAGATATATAAATATTAAATTCATAATCGTCTAATCGTTTGACCATCGTTGGACCAGTGTTGAAAAACCTGAAAATTCGTTACTACAAACCACAAACTTTATTGGACCACTCTTAGTTTGAAGAATTCTGGTGGTGAAAATTGATACTTTATATTCTTATATTTTATTTATATCATACGCCAGGATGTTAATGAATACAGTTTAGATTCATTAATTAGTGAAAAAATAATGTTCGGAAAAACTAGTTATACTATTTTACACTTATTATCTATATTACGATAAAAGTTAAGCAACAGCGATAATTAGTATTAAAAATTTGGTTTTATGGTGGTTTTTTTTATTACTTTTTACAATTAAATCAACCAATGTATTTCATAAACGAAAGACTATAAGTTACTTTTTATAAAATCCATTAAATTAACAGGAAAAAGATAAGCTTTTGCAATTAAATTATCAAAAATGCTTTATAAACGCAAGAATTTATGAATGTTTTCTTTAAAAAAATTTTAAAAAGAAGGTTCCAGTTTGTTAGTCATTTCCACACCACCTTCGAGGTTGACTTTTTTTTAATGTGGTATCCCCAATAGGCCTATTCCAAATGAATCTAAGATTATGAGTTTTTAAGACTAATAGAATCAAATTAGATCCTTTGTTGCCATAACAACGTGTTTTTTTTTTCTGAAATGTTATTCTGTTAGTTAGCGTTCTTATTTAAAATTTTAAATAAATGTCTAAATCTTATTTTAAAAGCGGATTTTGAGAATGTGTTTTAGATTTGTCATTATCTGATTTCAAATTTTGTTTTGATGTCTATGTTTAAATAAAACTTTCTTTGTTGAACAAATTTTCATTTTTTGGCCTATTATTGCACACATGTTAAAAAACTTAATAAAATTTTAATTTATTGTGCGTACACTTAACATAGTGGTGTACGGTTTTCTAGCAAATACTATAAAGTTTTTAAATTTTTTAATACTGGAACTTGATAAATGTGTTCCATTTTTTAAACTTCTCTAATTTATTAGAAATAGTGCAACACTGATATTCGTTTTTCTTTAAAAAAAAATTGTCTTTTCTAAATATTTTTCGAACAAAAGGTGGTCAAACGATTTTTGTGAATATTTTGGGGTGGTCCTGCGATTCGCGAACAATTGACATCAAAAACACGCCAGAATTCCTGCTGCTTATATAAATATTCATTTTTCATTTTTTTTCGTTAAAAAAAAATTCGTTTTTTGTAAATATTTTTCGAACTGAGGGTGGTCAAACGAAAATTGTGGGTGGTCAAAAGTGGTCCTACGATTTTGAATGGATTTGGATGAAAAAATCTTTAAATTTTTCACTCCTTTAGTAGAAAATCGATTTTTTTGTTTTTGTCGTTATTACAATCTTTGGATGGTGGAGGGAACGTTTTTTCGTTAAAAAAAAATTTGTTTTTTCTAAATATTTTTCGAACGGAGGGTGGTCTAACGTTTTTTGTTAATATTCCCAGGTGGTCCTACGATTCTCCAACGATTGAGCACAAAAACACCCCAGAATTTGTAGTAATTCATTAGAATCCAGCCTTTTTTGTTTTTCGTTAAAAAAAAAATTGTTTTTTCTAAATATTTTTCGAACGAAGGGTGGTCAAACGAAAATTGTGAATATTTTGGGGTGGTCCTACGATTCGCTAACAATTGACATCAAAAACACGCCAGAATTCCTGCTGCTTATATAAAAATTCATTTTTCATTTTTTTTCGTTAAAAAAAAATTCGTTTTTTGTAAATATTTTTCGAACTGAGGGTGGTCAAACGAAAATTGTGGGTGGTCAAAAGTGGTCCTACGATTTTGAATGGATTTGGATGAAAAAATCTTTAAATTTTTCACTCCTTTAGTAGAAAATCGATTTTTTTGTTTTTGTCGTTATTACAATCTTTGGATGGTGGAGGGAACGTTTTTTCGTTAAAAAAAAATTTGTTTTTTCTAAATATTTTTCGAACGGAGGGTGGTCTAACTTTTTTTGTTAATATTCCCAGGTGGTCCTATGATTCTCCAACGATTGAGCACAAAAACACCCCAGAATTTGTAGTAATTCATTAGAATCCAGCCTTTTTTGTTTTTCGTTAAAAAAAAAATTGTTTTTTCTAAATATTTTTCGAACGAAGGGTGGTCAAACGAAAATTGTGAATATTTTGGGGTGGTCCTACGATTCGCTAACAATTGACATCAAAAACACCCCAGAATTCCTGCTGCTTATATAAAAATTCATTTTTCATTTTTTTTCGTTAAAAAAAAATTCTTTTTTTGTAAATATTTTTCCAACTGAGGGTGGTCAAACGAAAATTGTGGGTGGTCAAAAGTGGTCCTACGATTTTGAATGGATTTGGATGAAAAAATCTTTAAATTTTTCACTCCTTTAGTAGAAAATCGATTTTTTTGTTTTTGTCGTTATTACAATCTTTGGATGGTGGAGGGAACGTTTTTTCGTTAAAAAAAAATTTGTTTTTTCTAAATATTTTTCGAACGGAGGGTGGTCTAACGTTTTTTGTTAATATTCCCAGGTGGTCCTACGATTCTCCAACGATTGAGCACAAAAACACCCCAGAATTTGTAGTAATTCATTAGAATCCAGCCTTTTTTGTTTTTCGTTAAAAAAAAAATTGTTTTTTCTAAATATTTTTCGAACGAAGGGTGGTCAAACGAAAATTGTGAATATTTTGGGGTGGTCCTACGATTCGCTAACAATTGACATCAAAAACACCCCAGAATTCCTGCTGCTTATATAAAAATTCATTTTTCATTTTTTTTCGTTAAAAAAAAATTCTTTTTTTGTAAATATTTTTCCAACTGAGGGTGGTCAAACGAAAATTGTGGGTGGTCAAAAGTGGTCCTACGATTTTGAATGGATTTGGATGAAAAAATCTTTAAATTTTTCACTCCTTTAGTAGAAAATCGATTTTTTTGTTTTTGTCGTTATTACAATCTTTGGATGGTGGAGGGAACGTTTTTTCGTTAAAAAAAAATTTGTTTTTTCTAAATATTTTTCGAACGGAGGGTGGTCTAACGTTTTTTGTTAATATTCCCAGGTGGTCCTACGATTCTCCAACGATTGAGCACAAAAACACCCCAGAATTTGTAGTAATTCATTAGAATCCAGCCTTTTTTGTTTTTCGTTAAAAAAAAAATTGTTTTTTCTAAATATTTTTCGAACGAAGGGTGGTCAAACGAAAATTGTGAATATTTTGGGGTGGTCCTACGATTCGCTAACAATTGACATCAAAAACACGCCAGAATTCCTGCTGCTTATATAAAAATTCATTTTTCATTTTTTTTCGTTAAAAAAAAATTCGTTTTTTGTAAATATTTTTCGAACTGAGGGTGGTCAAACGAAAATTGTGGGTGGTCAAAAGTGGTCCTACGATTTTGAATGGATTTGGATGAAAAAATCTTTAAATTTTTCACTCCTTTAGTAGAAAATCGATTTTTTTATTTTTGTCGTTATTACAATCTTTGGATGGTGGAGGGAACGTTTTTTCGTTAAAAAAAAATTTGTTTTTTTCTAAATAGTTTTCGAACGGAGGGTGGTCTAACGTTTTTTGTTAATATTCCCAGGTGGTCCTACGATTCTCCAACGATTGAGCACAAAAACACCCCAGAATTTGTAGTAATTCATTAGAATCCAGCCTTTTTTGTTTTTCGTTAAAAAAAAAATTGTTTTTTCTAAATATTTTTCGAACGAAGGGTGGTCAAACGAAAATTGTGAGTGGTCAAAAGTGGTCCTACGATTTAGAATCGATTGAGCTCACAATTAAATTAAATTTCGTTCATGGGGGTGCTACCATGTTATTTTCCCTATGCTGGTTATGGTGGAGGCTACGAGAAATAAAATTTTGAATCGTGAATATTTTCCGAACGGAGGGTGGTCAAACGAAAATTGAGGGTGGTCAAAAGTGGTCCTACGATGGTCAAACGATTAAGCTCACAAAGAACGTAAAATTCGGTCATGGGGGTGCCATCTTCACAAACCTCAGGTACAGCATCTCTGTCATGTTTTATAAATTTAGTCGTCTAAATATTTACGGTTGTATCTAAATATTTACGGGTCGTAAGAGTTGCATATCATAACCATATGCATAAGTTAACATTGTATACAGTGTGTTTTTTATAATCAAAGCACAAAATTTTGAATTTTATTAAGGTAAAATATATTTTTTGATCAGTTTTAAACAAAATAGTACTCTTGATTCTTTCTCTAGATAAAAATTCTTGAAAGCTAAAAATGCAATGATATTGGATTTTAAGAAAAATGTGTTACTTTTTTAATCTCTGAAGAAATTTACTTAGCTAACGCAGCTCCTAAGCTACGCAATTTTTTTTTTAAATTACAGAGGCTTTTATAATGGTTTACAAAGTATAAGTAGCTACAAGGCTTCGTAGTTCTACGGTATCTTGTAGAAGCATATAAAGCTGTGAGAAATATTAATTTTTTATACATTTTTTAAACATTTTTCGAATGAAGCGTTTTTTTCGGCCCAACTTTTTCGAGTTTTCAAGCATACATCAAGTTAAATAGCAATTTAATTTTTATTTTGTGTACTTAGTATAAACTGCGCATACATATTGTAGAATATGCAAATCTCCATATTAAACACTTTTTTATTTTCCAGAAAAAATCATACAAAACTGTATAAAACCTCCTTGTACAAAACAAATATTATAGCAGAATCTCTATGCATCAAATGATTATGACATATGACTATGACAGGGACACAGGGGAACTCACTGACAGTCTTCTCTCTCATTCATCATATCGCATCCACTTACAGGCTGGCAGATCCCTCACGTTCTCTATATATAAAAACTCTTTGGATTCATTCATAAAAGATTATTTATATTACCTTACAAAAATTTGAACTTTAACATTAAATTTTTAATTAAATGACCCATTAAAAAATGGTTTCGATAGCTTAGATATTTTTTGGACTAGCTTTAAAAAATTTTTTTTGGAAGCATCTATTAGAATGATGTAGAGTAAGTACTCCAATAATAAAAAGTAATATAAATAAAAATTATAATTTTATGAATGTTATGAATGGAACATATTTTCTGTTTGACTGTTTTAGTTAGTGTTTATGACTTGGATGATGTACATAACCATACACTATTGACTATACATACTGTAAGCAGTAAGCAGCACGCTAGTATAGATATAGCTAGTAATATATTTTATTCATATGAATATATAAAGGAATGTTTCATTATATGCAAAGATATATAAATATAAAAAATAAATAAAATAAAGCTTTAAAGACACAACACAAAACAATAGTAATAATCATAATAATAATAATAAATATTAGAATATCCTGAATAAAGAACTATAAAATAAAAATTAACTGTCTAATATAAAAGAGAGGCTATATCAAAATAATATATATTTAAGGATGTATGAGCATGACAACAATGTTTGATTTAAAGGCTCAAAATTTGTTTGTAGGTAGTCTTTTACTCAAAGAATATGTGGTGCAAATTTTTAAGAAAAAAGTCATTAAAAATCGATATAAAATACATTGGCTCTTATGGAGGAATCTCAAAAAACGACATATTTTGGAAGTTTTTGATAATTTTCATTTGGAATGAATGAAAAGAAATTAAAAAAAAAATTTTTTAATAGAAAGTAAACATATTAGCAATGAATTAGAAAAGAAAAAAACTAAGTGTCACCGTCCATATAAGGGATGTAAGAGCAGGGTAGATTAAGGGTTGAAATTATTTTTATCTTATTTTCAACTTTGATGATGAATTTTGTTATAACTTCATGAATGTAGACGAAAAATAAGAATAAAATTTTTCGATATGTGTC
The DNA here is from genome assembly GCF_905475395.1 of Chrysoperla carnea. NCBI lineage: Eukaryota > Metazoa > Arthropoda > Insecta > Neuroptera > Chrysopidae > Chrysoperla > Chrysoperla carnea. The sequence goes on along the minus strand of NC_058338.1, from coordinate 12,148,895 downwards.
TTGGTTTTCGAAATATCGAAAGCTAAATAATTAAACAAAATTTTCAATTTTCGATATTTTGAAAATTAAGCCAGATATCGAAAAATTTTATTCTTACTTTTCGTCTTATATCGTCAAGTAATAATATAAATTTATCATCAAAATTGAAAATATCTATTTTTAAATTTGTGCCCCCACTACCATGCTCATACATCCTTAAGTGGCATTTTCTCCAAAAACTAAAGATTTTTGAAAAAAATTTAGTTTTTTTATGAAAAACAATTTTTCTAAAGTGTTATTGTACCTCTGACCTAGGAGAACTAGGTCCCGGAGAACTAGGTCCAATCTGATGTCAGAACATAATGTTCCTCATCAAATTCTGCAAACTATTCTTAAAGTAATGTTTTGATTGGTTAGCTAGTTGTCATAATATATTAAAATGATCTTTCTTGTATAGTTTTACAAAAGAAATAAACTAATTAATTAATCACAAAAGTTTTATTTATGATGCAACAGTAGGTTTGATTTTTTTCGAGGCTCTCAATAAAATACTTTTGTTCGTTCTTCAATAAAACATAACTAAAAAAAATTGTCGTAATATTTTGTATGCGTGATATTCAGAGATACTCAAGTTAACATTTATACAAAAAAAATTATTATACTCTAGTAGAATAGTAAAATAATCGTAAAACGGTCCACATTCAATGGCAACGCACAGAATATACAAATAAAAAGAATAAAAAAATCTGTATAAAAACATGTTCAAATCTTTATTCGTTATGAAAAACTTTGTGTGAGTAAAAAGATCATAAAATTATTAAACTGCTCCTTCTTTATGTAGAATATTACTACCTTCATACAATATCTAATAAAAAATTTATTCAAATAAAGAAATGTTTTTTATAAAGTGCTAATTATTTCGCTTTAAAAAGCGTTTATTGTTTTTTTTTAAATATAGTTTGTAACACTTATAAACTACTCCAATTTATTAAACTATCAGAAATTTTAATAGAAAAAGACTATTTCAATTTATTGTTATTACAAACACTAGTCAGCAGAAACGTCCCAGCGCAGCAGCATAAGTTTGCTTGCTAAATGCGAATCTGAATTCCGGTTATTTCGTTCTTGTCCAAGCGACTACAAGTTGATTAATTTACCGCCCCACTAATTATAATTATAATTGACCAGACTACCACTGCCTCGATTCGTACTTACAACTTCACAGTCGGTAGCCAAACAAGTAAAGTCGATTTCGCCACTGAGCCGGTTACATGGGGATGTTTTAAATTTGGTAACATCACTATGTAAAATATGGGGAAAAAATTACATAGTAAAGTCATCAAATTTAAAACGTAAACGAAAGACGAATTTTTTCATTTTTTGAATTTGTAAAAATATTTGAAAAACATTTTTCGATCGATTCAGATTGGAAAGGGCATGACATATAATTTTAACATATATAAATAATTACTATGGAAATTAATGGTCAAATAAACCTGACTCCATTCATTTCGAAAAGTGAAATAGTAAAATAATTAAGTAATTCAAGACAATAATTCAAAAGAACAAAGTCCACTCAATATTTCCAAAAAGTCCCAAAAAATGATAACTCTCTAACTATCCTTTTCATCTCGTCTGATTTCCTTGACCAACACTTTGATATTGATTAAAGAAGGAGTGTTATAAGTTTAAAGTGTGCGTTTGTGTGTTTCGCAGTGACATCGTAGCCTCTCAACGGTCGAACCGAACCGATTGAGAACATTTTATACCTAAGTTTCCAAAATCGGTTACAAGGAATAAATCGCTTTTGTCGGGGGTTTTTTAAATTTTGTAAATTTCACTTGTTTGATAAGAAATGGTCTAAGAAATCTTCAAAATTCAATTCATAAACCGGATAATTCACGCTTTCTATGTAATTATAATCGTTTCACATTATGTAATTTCCTATTATCATAATTAAATTAAAATAATGGACACGAACATAACGTTTTTCAGAAGGAGGTGAATAAAAAAAGAACATTTGAAAGCAAATGAAATATTAAAGTATTAAATGAAATAAAATATTAAAAAAAAAAAAAACAAGACGGTAGACATAAAGTTAATCGTTTTATTTTCATGTTGATACCACACTACATACATATAGGTACTCAACGTAAATATAAAAAAGTGGTAGGTACTTCGTACATACATACTAAAACATAACATTTGAACATTTGTAACGAGCATAATAACAATTTGATAATAATATTACACCAGAAGAAAAACAAGTACAACATATAAAACCAGAAACATTATTATATATTATATTATATGTGTTGTATACGCTACGCTACCTTCGAAGTATACATCATTCAGAAATATCAACTTGTTCTGTCTACCTAACTTTAAGATAAGACATCTTCCACGAGTATGACAGAGTTAGCAATGTGTGTAAGAAAGAGGTGTTTAGGTGTTTATTGTTTCTTTCTTCAGTTCTTTTTAAGCTGTACGATCATTCTACTGTTGCTGTGTGTGCTTTGTACAACTCAACGAGTATCGAAGCTAAATTCAACGCATAGCAAGAAAACATGCCTATAACACCTCTTTCTTGTACGCATTGCTTAATGAATACATACGTACTCTGTCATACTGCCAGTATACTCTTGTAAACTATCTATTGTTTCAAATCTCATTTCATATGTCGTTATTTGAGAGACACTAAAGTATTCGCTTGGGCCTGAGCAAGGTTTATGATAGATAATCTGGAATGACGTTCCATTTATTCGACCCACGTCGATGAACAAACCAAATTCATAGGATTAACTAGTAATATTATACAAGTATGGGATTTTAACTCGATTAGACTACCTGTTTTTTTCACTGAATAAATAAAAGACAAAAGATATCTACTATGAATTAGTAAGAATAGGAATTTTTTTGGATTGCATTTATGGAAAATTTGTAATTCTGTGGTCAAATTGGATTCAGCATAAAATGATATTTTGTGATGGAACGCAGAAATTGTGAAGACTAGTGTGAAGTATTAACTGTAGCTATATTTTGTATATTCAGAATGAGTTATAGTAATATTTTCCGTATACTTATAGTGTAGCTATTTCATTTTCAATATAGAATAGCTTTACGTTCTACGTGTGTATACATACCATATGCTTGTAACTTTAGTAGATACCTAGATCTTGATGTAATAAATGTAGAATTAGGGAGTAAAAACAACAACCTGTTGAAGTAGCACAATTTAAAGATCAGTTTAAATCTCAAGAGATTTTTAGAATTGATGTTGTACTTTGTAGTATTAGTAGCGGCAGTAAGTGAGCGTTTTACGTTTTCTATTTCACTCAATTGTTTCTTAATGCTCATTTCATGAATATATTATATTGCATTCAACTATTAATTCACCCAATTAATACTTGCTTACTATGAGATAGGGTAGTAAATATATTTGTTTTAAGGGATTATTTACTAATATCTGCTCGGTTAATCGAATTTTCACAAATATTAGCTTCATGGAAATTTTTTATTTTCTTCTGCTATTTTGACCTTTAAGTACTTATACACTTGCGTCAAGCCCCCTCCTCATTGTATATATAACAAAAAATTCACAAAACTACAAAAACGATACTTTCTTAACAAAAATATAAATTTGTTTAGCTTTGTAGGAAAAGGGTAAGTTAGATGGTTCACGAGTTCTTAAACTGTAGTTCTATGGCCTCTTTAATCATACTCCCCGCTCACTCTTTGAATTTTCTGTTGAATACTGAGAGTTGGAACTCACCAACTGGCAAAAATAATTTGTACAAATTCTAAAACGAAGTGGACCCGTTTTCTGAAGTTCCGATTAAGACTACCAGATGGCAATACTTGTATTTACCATTTTTAAAGACCAAACAAAATATTCAAATTCAAATGAGATAAATATCGCTTACTGGCGATATCTATCAGTGGGATGATAGAAACTGGGATCTGATACTGAAGATCAGAGGCAAGTTGAAAGCCTTATTGCTGTCTAAGGGAATAGGGAGTCAAAGAGGCCTTACGAATATTAAGAGAGCAAGGGAAAATATTGTGTGGTGATGTGTATCTATAAAGATTGGGGGCTAACGACAATGATAGTATAAAATTTATGAATGAACATTCCTTGTAAATAATAATATAATAATCATAATATGGTAAACTAAAGTAATTTAATATTTTGACATAACATTAAAATTTTAATAACACTAATTAATTGTTTTTCATATACCTACACTGTACTGTATTCTGTATACCACTACGCTACCAACTAAACCTAATGTACGACGAGCTACATTAAAAATATGTTTACTCATTCATTATGAGAGACTGTCACTTGAATATCCTCTGTTCTATGTCAGATATTCATTAAACAACAGGAACCGTTAATACATCGATTGATTAACAGGTCGATTTTCGAAATTATTGAAAGCAAATGATAATCACAGCGCTATTCGTCGATAGACGATATTCGTCGAAATCGGACGATTGGAGTAGGCTGCATATTGTTTGTTACAAGCGATTTTTGAAAAAATATAAATCGTTCCAGAAAAATAACTATGCCGTACTTTTTCAACAAAAACATCAATCTCATAACTGCATACCATTTCACAACAAAACAGGATACAATTTTTATACCATGTATATATGAAATATACATAGTATATTAATATTAAGTTTAGTCCCAAGTTTGTAACGCTTAAAAATAATGATGCTAGGAAAAAAATTTTGTCATAGGTGTTCACTAAATCACCTAATTAGTCCATTTCCGGTTGTCCGTCCGTCCGTCCGTCTGTGGACACGATAACTCAAAAACGAAAAAGATATCGAGCTGAAATACAGCGTACTCAGGACGTAAAAAGTGAGGTCAAGTTCGTAAATGAGCATCATAGGTCAATTGGGTCTTGGGTCCGTAGGACCCATCTTGTAAACCGTTAGAGATAGAACAAAAGTTTAAGTGTAAAAAATGTTCCTTATCAAAAATTAAACAACTTTTGTTTGAAACATTTTTTCGTAAACATCACTGTTTACCCGTGAGGGCGCCAAATAGGGCCGGAAATTTTATAATATGTACTATACTTGATTATCAGTTATGTATGTGTCACATGTTTGTATGTGTAATGTGATAAAGAAATCAACACTGACTATGCATGGTATTTCAACAATTAACTCAGTCAATTGTTTGTTTTCACTTGTTTTTTAATGAAAACAAAACGAAAATTATTCGAATATTAAAAACAAACAAAAATAAAAATCCGACCAGTTTAAAAAAATACACTCTGTGTCTAGAGCTCATATAGCCCAATTGGATAAGGCGATTGGCTTGAATCCAAGAAGTTCGGGTTCGAGTCTTGATTGTTAGTGAATTTTGTTCAATTCTCTTTGATTAAAAATAATAAAATGATAGCTTTTCAACAGGTTTTAAATATATATATTTTTTCCATCCCGTTTAAAATAATGTTGTAGAGTAATTATAATAAGTTTTCCAAAATCTATGTAGTCATAAAACATAAAATGAACTGTTGTTCATTTAGATTTAGTTTCAGTTTTGGGCGTGTACAAAAAATAATACCTACATATATTTTTACAAGAATGTAATTTATAGCATATTTGATTTAAACTTTTGTCAACTTTTAAATTTAGATGGATAAAATAATTTATTGGATGCTATGAAAGATTACGTGGAATAGAGCTAGCTAACGTTAGCTGTTACGTTACGTGTTAAAAAACTATTAAATAAAATTTTTATTAAATTCATTTGATACTGATAGTATTAAATGTTAGTAATTTCTTAACTTGATATATTTAACGTGTAATTACTATTAAATTTTAGGTAGTATTTGAATGTAAGAAAATTGTATTTTGCGTGTTAATTGGTTATTTAGAGATTCAGGTTGGCTTTTAAAAATTTCCTTGTTTCAGAAATATAAATGAATATGTTTTTATTAAATTGTTCCATTTAAATTGTACGTAAGTATTCTGTTTTAAAATATTAATTTTGCAACACACACAAATTGACTTTCAATTGTGTTTTTTAAAGTGACATAGACACGAACATAATTATTATATTATTAAGTAAGTAAAATCAGGGGGGGGGGGTAGTTAGCCGATTATTTATATAAATTAATTTATTTCAAATTAAGGTATATCTAATATTATTCCTAAATGGCCTAAATGGCTATAGAGCCTAAATGGCCGAGCGGTCTAAGGCGTTTGCCCTTGACTGTTAGTCCATTTAGACTTAGGTTGCGGGTTCGAATCCAGGCAGCGGCAGTATGAACAATTTATAATTAATGGTAGTGCAGAATTGATCACATTGTCGTCGCTTGAATAAGAACGAAGTAACCGACTCCATCCACATCAAAATGTAATTTGTAAATATGTTTGTAATTAAATAAAATAAAGATTAACAAATAATGATGTGGGTGGCCTCTGTTATAGGTGTATATGTCAGAGAAACGGAGGTTAAACCCCATTATTATTATATATAATATTGTTCTTATGACAAAGTAGATGATAGGCGGGATACTTTGATAATTTTTATCCAGATTTGATCGTAGCAATTGAAAAAAAACTATTTAATTAATAATATGGGATAAATATGGTCAACGCTAAACCCAATTTTGACCAAATTTTGATTGCTTTAGGTTAATCAAAATTTCCCAATAAACAAAAGGTTGTCCGAAAAATTAATACAATAGACAGTATCACTGATTAATTTAGCTTTCTAATGAGATAAACTTCAGTAATTAATCATAAATATCCGAAACCTACAATTTTTCAAACAAAACATGCATGTAAGGAACAAGTTCATAATGTAAGTAATAAAATTTATCAAAGGATTATTTATTGACATCATTTATACACAGTATATGACATCATACAAGTCATTATTAACTTTCTGACAGAAAGTTATTCCTTTCATCCTGAAAATCTAAATAAAAACATAAATTTATGCCGTGTAAGAATTCATTTTATTCAATTTTTAATTAAATTAGAGTGCAGTAAAGGGGAGTATACGTAATAGAGATGTTATAAAGCTCCACAACCGTAACCAAAACAATCGTAACCGAATCTGATCCTGTAACATCCCTAATAGTTGTAGCGAATAGACTATATTTATATTATTTTCGAAAATAGATATATCCTTGTGGTTTGAATACATTTTTTTTGAATAATTTGCAAAATCTTAAAACTGTATTTGAATTTTATTTTCATGTTTCCTGAATTAGCATTACAATCACATAAATCACATAAGGAAGTTGTTGGTATAACCTCTAAAAGTATTATTAGTAAGACTTGTTATCAAATATATTTAATATATTCATGAATCTCGCTCCTATGATGATTATTAGCAATATGCATATACGTACCAATGTGTAGTTGTAAGTTTTTGTCAAAATAAATGCAAATAATATACATAGAGTTGTGTAACCTAGTATCTTTATACAAGGTGTCAAAAAATACCAAACCTCCAGAAAAAATTCAATAGAAAATGATTTTAGAAACTGATCTTGAAATTACAAAAATGGTCTGAATAGTAAACTCATGGAATCAGAGCATATTTTGACTTAACCTTACAACTACGAGATAGATTTTGTCTTTTGATTTTCTCCGTATTTATAAATTTTGCATAAAAAAGTTTTGGAACTATGTTCCTTATCGCACGAAATTTATTTGCTGGTTGTAGTAGGGAAGCCCAAGAGGGGATTTGTGTAGTAACTCGAGCGCGTCAGATTAAGATATGGGGGGTTCCTTGGACCTTCCTTAGTACCTCCACCAAATATTAGCCCTAAATATGGGGGGACCCGCATAGGGCAGACGGTCAGATTAGTAAAAACAAAATTGCGATAGGTGAATTAATTCGAGAGCGTCACATTAATATATGGTGGGTTAATTGCATGCTAAAAATTGTAAATTTCAATAATATGAAAAAACTTTGATCACGCTCGAGTTACTACGGGCAACAAACTTTGCAAGCCTCCCATTTCTTTGCGTCTTGCTTAAATCGTCAGATTATTGGAATGTACATTTTTTAGCATGTAACTAACCCATCAAATCTTATTCTGACGCGCTCGAGTTAATTCAAATATCGAAATTTCGTTTTTACTAATCTGATCGTCTGCCCTACGCACGTTCACCCATATTTAGGGCTGATATTTGATAGAGGTACTAAGGCAGGCCCAAGGAAGCTCTCATATCTTAATCTGACGCGCTCGAGTTACTACAAAAATCCCCTCTTGGGCTCGCCTACTATTGGGAAAAAAATTGCAACAGACACCAAAAACCGGCATCTAGGTTACCTAGGAAACTAAAACTTTTTCAATCGATTCAGGTTGCTATGCATTTTGAGAAAATGCAAAAATCTTTTTATAACTGTCAATTACTATTTTTTGTCAAAATTTTATGTTTTATCATTTAAAAAAATTGAGTTGTGAAAGTTTTCAGAAGTTAAAGAAAATAGAGATAATTGAAAGTAAGTACAATGCAACTTTTATGTTATAGTACCGAGGTACGAGAGGAATATAGTTCCTACCAGGTGTTTCACGACACTTCTCGATCTTTTTTAACATAAATTGTTTTATTATTTACATAGAATAACTTTCTAATTTAAAATTTTGATCTATCTCTTATCGCTTCAGAGTTGATCCAGTCCAGAACAAATTAACGGTTTCTGGAGGATGTTCCTCTACTTGCAGAACAGTTTATACTTGAGACATTTTTTTCCAAAAACTCTTCGTTGAAGAAATTTTCAGGTAGATTATTTAAATTAGAACACGCAGTAAATTTGTAAGTAAATAATTTTAGCAGCAGAGTTATAAACAATTCAAGCTTGAAGCTTTCGTGTGTGTATGTATGTATATGTGGTGGTTTTGTGTGTTCATCAGATGGTTCACAAAACTATTCAGACTAATTTAATATCCAGCTTGTTTAGTGTATTATTATTATATGTATATATAATATAATATTCACAATATATTTATTATATGATATTACTCAATTTATAAAGTATGTTTATTAAATATTACGATTCAATCTATATACAGTAGAATCTCGATAAGTTAAAGTCCAAGGGAAACACAAAATATTTTAAGTTATAGAGGTTTTAAGTTATCAAGTGTCTATGTTAGGTAAAGGTTAATATAGAGGTATGTACATGTTTCTATGTAGTTACTGAGGGCCTATACAGAGATTATTTATTTAAGTTATAGAGGTTGCGTATTTTAAGTTATAGAGGTTTTGGGCTCTGATGGGAAGGGAACATAGTATTTTTTTAAGTAACAGAGGTTTTTATGTTACCGAGGTTTAAGTTATCGAGGTTCTACTGTATATATATAATAATTCAAGCTGACTGATCGATCAACGCACAGCTCAAACCGCTGGGTCTAGAAGCCTGAAATTTTGTACACACTTTTCTTGAACGACGTAAGTGAGCACTAAATGGTGTTTTTGATACACCTTTCATAAAATCGAGAAAAATGCAAAAAATAATTATGGTAATTGATGAAACTCGTTTTATGAGGTAATTTAGATCCAAAAAGTTTAAAAATCAGGTTAATTTAATGATTGGATGCAGAGTTTTGAGATATTGCAATATTTGGATCGATTTTAGTCTGTATCTTAAAAACTATTCGGTCAGTCGTCAAAAGCACCTGATTTTTGTACTTTTTGGGTCAAAATTACCCTATATACTGAGTTTTATCGAAATTAGAGATCAAAAAAAAATTTCTCGATTTTTTTGCAATTTTTTTTGAGGGGTACCCCTTTGATAAAATCGAGAAAATCGCAAGTGGATGGAGTAATTTTGATCCAAAAAGTATAAAAATCAGGTTAATTTAATGATTGGACCTGTAGAAAATTGTAAAAAAATTTAAAAACAAAGCACAGTTATTGCAAAGTTTTAAGTTTTCACTTCGGTCCCCATGATTGAGTTATACTTTTTACAGTTGAATTTTGTGGTAGTGGGGTTTTAATTTTGGAATTTTTTTGTATTTAAATTATTTTGGGGTATAAAATACTGCATAATTGCAACACAAAATTTATTCCTTTAAAAAAAAAACACCTTTATTTCTTATGATTTTCATTTTGAGTAACATGGATGAACCAATTGACATAGTTTTTGATTGTGGTGATTTCCTAACTCAAAGTTAATCGGACACAGACACATAGACAGACAGACACTCTAAGTGTTACAAACAGACGAAGAAACAAATATTCCTGATTTATTAAAAGTAAATACGATCTTCGATTTTGCTTTTTGAGATGTTTCTGTAAACATTCTGTATATTTTAATTGATAATAATTAATATACGTGTTTTGAACTAAATTGTTCTCAATTTAACTAAATATGTGAACTTGAATTTAAAACGATATGATAAATTTGTTGTATGATGATAGGCAATATTACATACAGCACATGAATACAAAGTTGAGTTGAATGACGTAGATAGATAGGTAGGTAGGTTGGTAAGTATATTCAGATCACATCATAACCTACAAAGTAACTAACACGTGGAAAGAGTAAGGAGAGTAAGCTTGATGATGGCTTCTTGATTATATCGAGTAGAATTAAATTTGATGCACGACTAAGAGAAAACGTCGACATGGGTGTTTAACTTAACTCATGCTCGTTCGTAGAACATACTTGAAATTCATTTACCACATATCATCAAATTGTTTTCCAACCTTCTAAATATATATCTAATATTTATAATATGTACATATATAAGTTGTCATTAACAAAAGTTTGTTAATTATTTTATCATAACTATGAGATAGAATGTGCAGTTGGATTTTATTTAAATTTACATTCACTTTACCGTAAATGTTCTCTTTATTTGTTGGCTTTTAATACTCATTGACAAACAAATCGACTCAACAGAGGTTTATTCAACAAGCCAATCCGATGTCATCAAGTGACATCATCATCAATTTTTCATTTTTATTTATAGCTAGCTGCGAATTACCCCTTTTTTTGGGCACTTTCATCCCCTCTCCCCATATCTCCTTGCGTAGGGGTTATAGTTTTGTAATGTACACGTCATGCTCTTTCATTTGATACCCCACTTGGATATATTTGAAATATTATTCATTTCCACTTTCTCGCTCCATTTTCCTACCCTTCGAAGGTTAAAAATAGACAAAACTAATCCTTGAAGCTGGTTATGCATATATTTTCAATATTTGAGCTTAATCGATGCACAACTTTTTAAGTATTTGAAGCACATCTTTTCAACTCCTATTTCAACCCTTTACTGTCTGTATTATACATAAAACCTTCTATAGAATCACTCTACCTATTAGAAAAATCCCCCATTATAATCCATTGCGTAGATCTAAAGATCTAAGCATACAAAGGAATAAGAGACAGACAAACGGAAGTGACTTTGTTTTATCTATATCTCTATCCTAATTATAAACCTGAAGAGTTTGTTTGTTTGTTTGTTTGTTTAAACGCGAGAAGCTCAAGAACCGCGGCTCCGATTTGAAAAATTCTCTCAGTGTTGGATAGTAAATTTATCGAGGAAGGCTATAGGCTAAATATAGGCTAAAAGTCCAATAATATAACCCAAGGTGTAAAAAAATAACCCGAAAAAAACCGTATCCTTACACGGTGTGCGCTGCGATATTTTACATTAAATACAAAGAGCGCCAGAGAGGTGAAGGCTATTACACGGTGGTTTTTATCAGTATTTATTTTTAAGCCCAGGGAAGCGGGTTTTCTCAGATATTTTAATTTCAAACTATATTATTATTATACGGCTTAGAGAATTCGTGCTACAAAGTATAATGTCGTTCACAAACATTATTTTCTTCTTCCAGGAATTTTATGATCTATATACATCCTACAAAAATGCGGATATTTTACAAAGGTAATTAAGTTAGGGCGAATATTGGAAAAGCAGATAATATAACACTCAGACATTATCAATAACGTTGTTCTAATTGCTCGATAAGTTATTTTTATATTTATTCCGTTTTTGCATTAGCTTGCATGTAATAAACAGAACGAAAAACTATGTATTAGTGACACACAAAACGAGAAACTTTTTAAAAATAAATAGAAGCACGTTGTTTTTTGAAGAGGGTACAGGGGTGCCAATGTTTAATAGATAAACCAATATAATATGAAGTTAAAATAATTCTACCTTGATTGTTGGTGGCTAAAATGTGTAACCTTGAAAGAAATGCAATGAGCGTTTAGCATTTTTCATATGGAAAACTATTTTAGGAATTTAGCGGACTGTAGATATATTATATATAATATACAATACACAAATTGTATATACTGAAATAATGGTATAGTGTTTAGTCTGTCTGTTTGTTTGTGTGTCCTTAAATTATAAAGGAATGTCCGTCTATCTGTTTATCATCATCATCATTCTCATCGTTGTTTTATTTGGTTTTGTGTATATTGTTGTGTTTAAAATAGTGTAGATAGGATCACACACACAAATATTAGATCTCTCTTTGCATCTCTTTTATTTATATTTTCTTTTTGTAGTGCTTTTATCACTTTATCTCTTTCTATTTGTCATCATATTGTGAAAAACGTTGTGTATTATGTGTATAAAAGCTCATATTCGTTGTATAATGTATTGTATAAGCTTTTGAAGTTACATAACAAACATTTAAGTTAAATTTTTTTTAAAATGCCCAAAAAAAAGAATGACTTATTAAAAACTGCAAGAATTTACGATCGGGCAGGACTAAGATTAAGACTTTGGTATTTTGCTTGACTTTGTAGTTTTTCCCCAGCAAAATTTCTGCTCACCATTGAAAACTCAAAAGCAAGACGATTCATTTCTAAGACCAACAGGCGCAATTAGTAATCAAAAATTAATAATTATTATTTAAGATTACGCAACTTTGACTAAATATAGAATGCTCCAATAATTAATTTTAGAGAACTTTACTTTGCCAATTTGTACAAAATAATGTTACACTAATTAGCCACTATGTAATAATTATTTTCTCAAATTACTAATTCTCGACTAATGTTTAAATCAAATGCTGGTAATTCGTTAGAAGAATAATTAAAAAGTGAATGTAAATTTTTCTATTACATAACTCATTTATAATTTATATCACTCTGTACATTTGGAACAATGTATACATGTATAGAAAAGTACAGTTTAAATAAAACATCTCACAGCGAAATATTTTGTGAAATTCCAAAATTCACAGTATTTAGAAAATACATACAACAATCCACATATGTATGTATAGTACCTATACAGGATGTTTCAGGAAGTATTACGGGCTGTACAAGATCATGACAAAATATAAATACAATTAAGAATTAATATACAATCATATGATTTGTGGATAGTATTTATATTTACATAAATTCCAATGTACTTGTTATATATACGCAGCACCTATGTTACACAATACGTCAGCTGTATAGCTACAGATATACTGCTATAAGCATGTCGGTAACGCGAACCCATAACATTTCCGCTACCAAGAATAAAGAAGTTTTCACTTCAAAAACTACGATTTAAATGAACCGAATGAAAAAAATTAATGAAAAGGCAAATATAAACTACGTGTCACAATGAACAAATTTTCTATTACACAGATATTAATTTTTTTCTCTCTACTCTATATGTTACACAATACGTCAGCTGTATAGCAGAGATACTGCTATAAGCAAATCGGCACGTGTACAGCATGTCGGTAGCGCGAACCCATATCATTTTCTCCTACCAAAAAGTGCCCAACGTTCTCCTACCAAAAATCGCATAAAAATTCGTTGCATAGTTTTAAAGATCTAAGCATTCATAAGGATTAAGGATGTATGAGCATGACAACAATGTTTGATTTAAAGGCTCAAAATTTGTTTGTAGGTAGTCTTTTACTCAAAGAATATGTGGTTAAAATTTCAGCTTAGGTATCCGTGCAAATTTTTAAGAAAAAAGTCATTAAAAATCGATATAAAATACATTGGCTCTTATGGAGGAATCTCAAAAAACGACATATTTTGGAAGTTTTTGATAATTTTCATTTGGAATGAATGAAAACAAATTAAAAAAAAAACTTTGAATAGAAAGTTAACATATTAGCAATGAATTAGAAAAGAAAAAAACTAAGTGTCACCGTCCATATAAGGGATGTAAGAGCAGGGTAGATTAAGGGTTGAAATGATTTTTATCTTATTTTCAACTTTGATGATGAATTTTGTTATAACTTCATGAATGTAGACGAAAAATAAGAATAAAATTTTTCGATATGTGTCTTGGTTTTCGAAATATCGAAAGCTAATTAATTAAAAAAAATTTTATTCTTACTTTTCGTCTTATATCGTCAAGTAATAATATAAATTTATCATCAAAATTGAAAAGCGACTTGGTTTTATACTATGTATTGATGTTGATATAAGAACACCAAGTTTTGAATATTCCAAATAATTAGCATGATCAGCCTGAAGCATCCTGTTTAGGTAGGTATGTTACATAGTATGTATAGATATAGAACACATAATAGTAGTAAAAGGAACGAACTAACAGTTTGTGTAAAATACACAATAAAGAGACAAATAATATTCTATACATTTTGTATAACCACCCTTATACAGTTTTGTTTTGTTTTAGTAAAAACAAAATAAATAAAAAAAGCTCCGATATACACACACACCAACAACGTACGTTACGTTACATTACGTTACGAACCATGAACGTATGAACGAACGTACAAAATAATATAACACATAATTTATGTTTCAATTTATTGTCTTTACTATTACACATAACATAACATAATATAACATTGGATATGATATAGTTGGTTGGTGGGAGAAGTAGTGGGGGGATGTAAAATGTGTTGTTATTTGTTGACTAGTTGGTTATTCTACCTACTAAATTATTGTATTTTATTCATCTATTCTTGTTGTGTTTGTGATTTGTTTAATTGATTATGAAATATTTTTTTACTATTGTTACAGTCAAACTTATATAAATGTTGATGTGCTTTCGATAATAAGACGTATTTACATAGAAAACTGAATATTAAAGGTATTGGATATAAAGCAATCCTTGTCTATTGAAAACCCAATTTTAGCCACATATTACAATAGGGCTTTTCATTTACAAAATGATTTTTTGTTTCGGACTGTTTTCAATCAAGTAAAGACATATCTTATATCTTCTATCCTTGTCAAAAAGAGCTGCTTGAAAAAGATAAAATATATTTAACTATCTTTGGGTGAACAGTTTCATGACAACTGCCCGAAACAAAAGCAAATTGATGAAAAGGTCTATCTTTATCGCAAATAGTTGCCTAGTGATATAAGTACTGTTTATTATAACAATTAATTTACCGTATAGGCTAGATAATTTTAGATAACTTCTAGGGAATTTAAAAAAAATGTTTGGCAAAGTATAAAGTCCGTTATTTGTTACTTTTATCCATCGAATCTATACTTTTTTAGCAATATTAATAATAATATTAATAGTCGGCGCATGCATAGTTAAGGTATCCTGATAATACAAATTTCACTTAGAACGGTTTTCAATTTTTTGAAGAGTGATACAAGTGCACACCCTTGCCCCTCCCTCTTCTCGCGTATACAACTTTCACTTTCAAAAGTTTTCAATTTTTTGAACAGAGTTCTTAATACAGTACACTTATAATGTAAGATCATTGACACAAGTCAATTGCAAATTCTGGTGATAAATATAAAAACTATATTCAAATCCAAGACAGAAGCATAAAAAGCATGTATTTTAATGTTATTTATTTTAACTGGACTATATAATACTCTTTTTATTACTCAAAATTAATTTTTGATCGAAAATATACCTCTTTTAATAACAATTTGAAGTATAATTAAAAAGAAACAAAGAATGACGAATTGAAAAATAGAAGTAAAATATATTGAAAATAAATAATGTAAAATAAGAAGTAAAAAGAAATAAATTATTGATTTTGCAATACGTAAACTCACCATACATCTTTCCTTCATCTGACAATATAATTTTTCGTCGTCCACATGGAGGATATATAGCCAATGCTTCTTGAAAGCTTTGTTCAATGTCTGGACTCCAGACACCTTCTGCATCAGCTGCTGCCAAATCCTTTTCATCCTGTCATTGTAACAAAATGAGGTGATATTTATTTTTATGCATTTTCATTTTATAATAAAATATGTAGGTACGTTTTATTACTGAAAATATCATTCAACTGTTACAGAGTAGAGTTATTTACATATTTTGGAATAAAATTTATAAAGATTAAAAAAATGAACAAATCATTTTGGGAAAAAGTAAAGCTCAGGCTACATAAAAGGTGTACCATGTCATAATATATACATCCAAAAAAACTCTTCATATTTTCTGGCATCTAACTAAAATCTTCGAGTTTATTTAACAGTCAACTAAAATTCCTTGCCTAAAGGAAATAGTAGAACATTTTAATCATAATTTTGTTTCCCAAAACTAACATTTTAATCGAAAAACGAATATTTTATAAAATTTGCAGCTTAAAAAAGGTATTGGATGAAAATTTTGCTTAATTAAATGGAATGAAAGTACGTCAGCTTCAGAAATATGGTTGTCAAAGGCAATGAAGATCACCCATCTATGTTAATGACAATGGCTTTAAGGACAAATTTCAATTATTTTTTCGATTAAATGGGTTCTTGAAATTAATTAAAATACTTACATCGCTGATATCACCAACATCGAGATTTTTGGTATCTGAACCGGAACCGTTAGTATCAGCAGCCGTCGGTCCGGCGCTTACGGGAGTCCACGGCGAAGTAATGGTGCCGGTTGCCACCACACTACCTGTAAATAAAAGACACATTATGTTAAAATTTATGTGATTTAATTGGTAAATTGTTAAGATATTTTTGTTTCCCTTTTTGTATTCTTCTTTGTATAATAATCATCGTATAGTAAATAAATGCGGCAAATAACAATGGTGTCAACCAAACATTTTAAATTATAAATTAAGAGCTTCTTTGTAAATGTAGCTCTTTTATACCTACAGTATGATTTAAAAGAAATTTTAAAAATTTGAGAGTACATATACATTAAGCAATGTGTATAAGAAAGATAACAAGTCATACTCATTCATGTAATAAGGGAAATGATTAAAAAAATACACAGTATATAAGGTAGGAATAACAATGTATCTAGTGCTTTGATCAATTACATGAATCAAGAGTGTGATAATAATTTGATGTTACTTTTGAGTCTTTCTGCCTGCACATTTAGAGCCATTACATAAAGTTATAATTTACAATGGTAGGCACATATTATGTGCATATATTATGTGCATATTAACAAACCTAACCAAAATTATCCATGTGTACATATTTAGATAGATATTACATTTATATCTTCATTCATATACAAACATATATACACTGTATTGTAGTATGGTACAGTATAGTTTATAGTGTACTAAATAAATGATCATGATGTGGGAGGTGTACGTACAATGGTAACAAACACCAGCAATGGTGAATGATGAATCAGAGAATAGATCATATACGTGTAGTATATTGTGATGTATAACCTAGCCATATGAATTTATATTATTATTACATACATATACAATATTACATCAATTATATACACGGTGTTCTGTTATTGATAGCAGAAAATAATACCAATAAGTAAAGCTTATCAAGACAAATGGAAAAGCTCTTTACCAAATTTGGATCTGAGGCCTGATTCGGGAGATGCGGCTATGGGAAAAAAAAAAAGATTTATGAATTCACAGACCTATCAAAATCATTAAATTAGTAGATATCACTTTAGAATATAGAGGGGATTATCATAAAACAATAATTGATTGTAAATTGATTTAATTGGGTAGCGAATATTAAAAAAAAATATTTTGTTGTCATTATATATATAAAAAAAAAGGAAAAAAATCACCAATACAGAGACACTTGTGGGAGGTATCCAATTATATATTAGTATAGGTACGGAGGGGGATTAAATTGTATAATACATAACACAAAATGTATCACTTTACAGCTTCAACACAATATACATAGTGTGGTTTGTCTGTGAGTATGTGTATCTTTCATTAAAACGGATTATGGCCCGTTTTGGCGATATTAGCGATTCATTTTTAGACTCGCTGTCTAAAAATGTACCGCTTAGGAAAAAACAGTTTAGATGAATAACAATTTTGTTCATTATGTTATTTGTATACCATATCTGTAATAAAACTGCCTATAAAAGAGAATAACGCACGGAACGAACAAGTTAACAATGATTATTTCAAAACTAACAGATTGAACTTTATAATCATTCTGTAGAACACATATTTGTAAACCAGAAAATATAGGAACTATGTAATTTGCTTCATTCCAAATAAATATTTGATAACCAAACCGATATACCAATTCTATCTAGTGTTGTGTACGATGAGGTACCTTAACTGAATTTGAAAACCATGTATATGTTGATGGACTGTGGAATAGATATTATATATTACTGTGGAGGGTACACCAAGTATAATATATCCATAAACACACACAATGAGAATGGGTAAGAATGAGGGTTGAAGGTTGAGGCTGAGGGTACTGGGTAGTATGTTGATGATTTGTTGGCAAATTGCCTGGTCAAATCATTATTATATATAGATATAGATATTGTATAATATATTATAACGATAGCGGATAGATTGTATTTCAAATTGTCTATATTCACGAAAGTGGGAATCTAAAACATTTCAAGATATCTTATATGTAAATTTATACTTAACATTCTTACAAAATCCTCTTTCTGTGATTTTTAAAAAACATTTATGTAATTTGAACGTAGCTACGATTTATATAGTTGTATTCGCTACGCGAAGTTTTAGTACGTTAAAAATGTATTTTTTTCAAAAATTTGCAAATCCAACGATCCGATCCTAACTCTAATTTTTAATATTTGCATGTGGGTGTTATACACTTTTATATTCTGAAGACAGCAGCAATTTGAATTTTTGCTCAGCAGATATTAACATATAAGTAGCTAGAAGTAGAACTTTAACCATCCCTCATTTTCCCATCTCCATGTCATCTACACTAAGATTATAATGAGCTAAAGGAACATTTCATTTTTTTTCTTGTAGAGTAAAATATTCATCATCGCTACCAACATGCTATGAATATAGCTCCAGATATAACCATAGAGATAATATCATATAGAGTAGAAGCCAACCTAAAATGTGTCCATCGAAAAAAAAAGAGAAAGAAAATAAGGCTATCAATCTATCTCTCTAAAGATAAATATGAGCCACTCATTTTCCCTCTTTTATTATTTGTTGGAAACTCATACTCACAGGCTTGTCTATAGTTCGCCAACTCTATATGTTATTATCTCCATGGATATAACACTGTAAATTAGGAAACTAGAACTTTTTTCAATTGAAAAAAAGGACACCTGTATTATAATAATTAAATGTATACAATTAACTATTAACTAAGTGATTCTGATCTTTGGAAACTTCTGTTTACTGTTCATAGATGGCGTTTGATATAAAATTTAAAAAAGATAAATTTTCATACTTAAACTATATTCAAACTATAATTAATTAAAAAGTTTTAAGAAAATTTCGAAAGTCTCCATGATGGACTGATCTTTTATTTTGTTTGTAATGGGCAAACTCAAAAACTACTGGACCGATATTAAAAATTATTGCACCAATATAAAGCTACAATATCAGCGAGTAATATGAGCTGTATTTTTTTTTATTACTTTCCTTACCAGAATATGAATTGAGAATAAAAGGGGGCATAAGTGAGGTCAAAGGTAACGAAGGCTGTAACGTACTAGCCTTTGTTTTTAAGATAGAACTTGTCCAGCGAAGAAGCTGAATAACTGCTAGTGTATTATAAATAAATAAATAAATGGTAGATAATGATATTAGTGAGTGTATTATATGAAAAGAGTTGATTTGAATTTGGTAGAAAATAACTTGTATAAATAAAATCAAATATAATCAAAAGATAAACAAGTAAATAATATAAAATATTTGAATATTATATTAAAATTATATAATGTGGTTTAAATGGTTCATGTTCATGTTTCATATGTATAAGTTTGTTATATTTATTTATACATATATTAATAATTATTTATTAAAAGAGAAGGTTTATTATAAAACAAAACTTTATTATTATTCTAAAATTACACAACTTGGTTTTTGGTTTTGTACTATCTACCTACTATACTACATGACCTACTATAGTATGTAGTATGTAGTACGTGCTGCTACTATCTATCTAGAAGCTCTTTTTTTTGAAGTGAAAACTTCTTTAGCGGCGTTGTACACTTTTTTTGTAATGGGTAAAAAATGTTAAACTCGCGACAGGACACGTGTCCTGATCGAAAATTCGTAAGATCTTGTCACAGTCAGTACACAGGTTCGCATCCGATCACCGAAGTTAAGCAACATTGAGCACAGTCAGTACTTGGATGGGTGACCGCTTGGGAACACTGTGTGCGGTTGCCTTTTTATTAAAAATATTTTTTTTTTATTCATTTATTCTCATGACGCATCTGCATTGCTTGAGTGGAGATTTCAACATAAACTTTGCAGACGATAAAAATCAACTATTAATTGAATTTTTAAATAATGAATTTGGTTTAACTATGTCAAATGATCGCAATGTTAGCACAACGAAATACAAAACTGCTATTGATGCGGTCTTTATTAGACATTTAAATAGGTTCGAATCAAAACTGTTCGTTTCTTACTTCAGCTATCATAAACCGATCGTATCAGTTTTAGAGATTGGCGATGATGGTTCTGGTAGTAATGATGGGGAAAAAGTCGTCGAAATTATGGATGTAAGTTGATTTTTCTAAGAGATAAACTTTTTAATGTAATATAAAATGTCATGTTTGTATCGTACACAATAAATAAATATTGTATTCTACCACATAAATGAGAGTACTTTTATACTGATAATTAAAGCAATTCGTGCAAAATTATTCCCTAACCATTCCAAAATATCAAAAATGCACAACGTTAATATTCAAGTTTTCACTTCTGCCGGCACTCCCAGAGTGCAACCCGTCGTTTTTTTTTTTTTTTTGTTTTTTTTTTAATTTACAGTTAAAGAAGAAAGCAGTTTTAAGGTTCATGAAGCGACGAAAATAGTGAAATGTTAAAGGACTAATTTCGTTGAAGATTTTATAATGTACTGCCCTGTTTCACAGAGAAATACTCGACAAAATCCGAAAGCTCAACTCATTTGTTTTGCATTGAAAGTTGTTTTTTGGTGTAGTTAGATAACCACTCCATCACAAACAGGTCACTAGAGTTACCTCAACATCATCAAATGTTAGAGATTAAATTACAATAAAAAGTGGAAAGTAAGTAAAATACAATAGTTGAAGAAATATCATAATATCTGTTCGTATGTTTCTGATCTAAAGTGTACTAAATTGTAATATTTAAAATCATTGACCATTTGGGCGAATTTATTCAGTAAATTACGTTCAATATATGAAATTGAATAACCAACATGTTTATAACATATTATTAGATTTGAATATTTATGTTTGGTATTCATATTTTATATTTGAAATATTTACACATTCATTGAAAAAAAAAAACAACAACTAAGGGATATTGATATAGATACGGGGGTGGGCCGTAAATGGTTTGTATTAATATATAATCCCGTTTCGTTACATTTACAATGAGTTAGGACAAATTTACCATTTATAGAAGTTTTTTCTGGTACCGACAGTTCATAACTTTTCAGATAGTGAATATAAACAATTGACTGAGTTAATTGTTGAAATACACTGTATAGAAAATGTTGAATTATATTTAATAAATTATCAGACTTTCAAAAACCAACACAATTATGCCGGCCTTTCAAGCATATCCTAAGCAAAATTGATTTACCGGCGTCGGAATCAAAACGTAGTTGATGGCAAGGAAATTATTGCAGAAATTGTTTATTTTAATATAATGTATTGTATATTTCGAAAATCTTATGCATTAGAGAAATTCTTAAGTTAAATTCGAATCCAGCACCCAAAAACTATAAGAAATGTTCAATCGCATGTGACAATAAAAATCACATTTTGTTGACCAGTGTTATTGAATAAAAATTAAACTTTTCAAAATTTAAGTTACTTTCTATACCTGCTGACTTAAGGAGCTTTTGAGCATTCTCCAGCGATATTTCATCTATTTTGAGTGGAGTACTAGAAATCAATAAATTAATTATTTCATTCATTTATTTCATTTTAGTAAGTTGAGATTTTTTTGAGAAATAATAATTTTAGAATGCAGACAAACGATCGTGAGCAGTTTTATGAATACTTATTATAAATATAAGATAAATACTGATAATTAATATCAAAGTGACTTTGTAGTATGTACGGTACTATATTACTTACTTAACTTTAAAATTATTATATTTTAATACCTAATATTTGATTTAATAATATCAAAGTGACTTTGTAGTATGTATAGCACTATATTACTTAATTTTAATAACTAATATTTGATTTTATAATAATTTAATCATTTGAAATGATAATTAACTAATTGAGAAGTTATTTGAAATGTTTTATAACTTACTATTATTGATAATAGTTTTACGATATCTATTTAGAACTCATGATAATAAAGTTTTATAGTAGGTACCCTAACTTGATAAAGTATTCACTTTGTCTATATATACTATTTTTGATATCAATCAGAGGTTAGTTGTTGCTACCTAATATTTGCTGTAAATTTGAATATTATAGCGGTTTTATTATTATTATTACTATTAGATACATATTATAACGTAGGAAAAATTTTTTAGAATTATAGTAGAGTTTCATTATTCCGTACTCTAAAAACCAGGCGGTGTCTGATTGCTATGCATGTATGTATTGGAACTATGTTTCTTATTGCAAGTTATCGTTCTGATTTGTTTACGGGTTGGAAGGTAAAACCAATAAAAGTGTAACATAAATTTTCACCTAGTCATCTAGGAAATTAAAACTGTTTCAATTGATTCAGGTTGAAATGAATTTTGAGAATATACAAAAATATTTTTATAATTTGTCATTTGTATTTTTTGTCAAAATTTGTTTATTCTTTTTTTATTTAAAAAAAATGAGTTGTGAAAGAAAATGAGTTTTCAGAAGAAGATAATACAGATAATTTAAAGTAAGTACAAGGAAATTTTATGTTATGTCATAATAAATATCCTGATCAAACTAAATGTACTGTACGCACATATTGGGTTGACCACTAAATCAGAAGTATGTCTTTTTTAAACAAGTATTACAATAAATGATTGTGATGACAGGCGGACAGACGACGGACGACAGACGACAGACAACCGTAAATGGACGGACTATTTAGATGATTTTATGACCACCTATACCAAAATTTTGTTTATAGCATCAATATTTTTAAGCGTTACAAACTTGGGATCAAACCTAGTATACCTTGGTATATTTCATATACATGGTATAATAATGGAAAACCTTGATGACCTTCTCGTATAAAATTTTCTATGAATAATTTTGAAATGTGACAATAATTTTTAAAATAAACAATATTTGTACAGTAAATAAGGATAATGAATACTATACAGATAGTAGATATTTAAAACCAATGATACATTTAGATTGTAGAAATTTGATATAGAAAGTAAAGATGTTCTAGATCTCGAATCTAGATAGTAAAACACAACAGCAATAATTATCTTGAATAATAAAGTTTGAACAAAGATATTATTTTATGAGTTGTTTGTTAGAAGGCACCATAATAGTTAGGTAGTGTAGAAGCAGTACATGTTTGTACCTCCTTTGTACTTTGTAGCTGTACATAACCAAAAACCAAAACTATATTTAGGTGTAATAATTGTTTTACCTTCTAGGTACTTCTAAAATTTTACTTACTAAATTGTTGTTATTTTGTCTTGTGTTCTGTTGTGTTCATTTTATTAAAAGCTACCAGCTACCAGCCACCAGTTACCATTATCAACTACCAACTACCAAAACTATTACTGTTTGTTATAGTTCCAAATAATATTACAAACTTTAGTACATCATTATTTTATAACATGGGTAGATACATTATTATATTCAAAAGACTGCAGGAAATCGTCCATAAACTTAAACGTGTTACTGTTTGTTACTATTCTTCAATGTCCTTCTATTTCTACAGTAATTCTCATGCTAACCTATATATATATGGTTTAGGGCCCTTTTAGAATGAGAAATTCTGTTCTGTTAAAATTGGGTTCTTACCATGTTGGTTCTTACAAAATTATAATTGATTTTAACAATATAGATTGACCATTTAAAGAGATATGCAAGAATTGAATAATACTAGGGATTTCAATCAAACTTTATATTGTAGTGACACAGAAAAAGGCTTATTTTAAGTAATTGATATGCGATACGCATGCCCTAATTAATTAACGCATGTG
Organism: Chrysoperla carnea; assembly: GCF_905475395.1. Taxonomy (NCBI): domain Eukaryota; kingdom Metazoa; phylum Arthropoda; class Insecta; order Neuroptera; family Chrysopidae; genus Chrysoperla; species Chrysoperla carnea. The sequence continues at coordinate 12,124,498 of NC_058338.1, read as the reverse complement.
TAATTAGGTCAACCCTTCTCAGGGACAAAAACAGTATAAAAGGGAATGCCTAACACCTATTTAATTAGAATGTCGTTAGTTATTCAAAAAGAATATCGTTAATTCTTCAAAGAAAAGAATATCGTTAGAACTTAAGAATATCGTTGTAATAGTTAAACTTAATAAATAATTAAATATTTTAATCACTTTTAAATTGTGTGTTTTAATTAATTGAACAGTGGCTAACCAACGTTAACGAATTCTCCTTAGTTAACAATTAATTATTAATTCTTAACTAAGTCAAGGTCTTGGAATAGCACCATAAGCTATTACCCTGGTGACAGCGAAATTGCCTTAAAACAAGTGACGTATCCAAATTCTATTAAATAACTGGAAACCTCCGGTTACGACAATATATACTTTTTTTTATTAACAAAGTTTCTAAAAAAACATAAAAAATTTCTAGGTCATCGGGCTTTTTATTATTAAAAAACTATCAAAAATATTTAGAAAATCTTGTACTTTATAAAAATACCATAAAAATATAAGGTTATCGATGATATAAAAACGAAATTTTAATTTAATTATGAGTTCATCGAAGATCCAAAATTGAAGAACAGAGATGACTATAGTTTAAAGTATTGATGATTGAAGAGCGATATCTTGGTTATCAAATTTATAAGCATCACTTGCACACAATATATTATATATTTTTGTAGTTGTGTGGTATTTTAAAGCTAGATATAACTTATTACTTGATTACAAAGCATGTATTTGGTTTATATGTAAGTATCGTGCAAAAAAACAAAACTTTTTTACAATACTGTAGGTTTACAATCACCTTAACGTTTTAAGACTGTTACAATGTCAGCTACAGTTCTCATTTTCTTCATCAGTAAATTACAATCACGCGAAGCTAGGGCGAGTCGCGAGTTAAATATAAAACTGATATTATTAAAAATTTATTAAAATTTTAATTATTTATATTGAAATCAAATAATCTAAAATATCTACCAGAATACTTTTTTAAGATTTGAAGAATTTTGCAATTTTTTCCTATCGTAAAATACCTCAAAAAAACGAACCAATTAAATTTATCGTACCATAACGGTAAATATATTTTCATAGTTTTATCAGAATTATATAAAATTAAGCTATAATTAAACGTATTTATTATACTTACACCAACGAATTGAATTGTAATAAAATATGTGTACCAGAAATGAAAAGCAGAATGAACAAAAGGTAATTTCAGAATATAATTAACTTGTAATAAATTGTTTTGGGTTTTGATATATCTTCACTGCATGCACACAATACATGTACATACATGTAACAATATATTTAATAATTTTAATGAAAAATTGTGTTAAAACAACATTGAGTCCCTATTCCCTAAACCAAGCAGCAGTTATTGTGTAAAAACATGTATACCCATAAATAAATATGATATAAATTAGTGATGGAATAAATATGAAATAAATAGCGATTTAATCTAACTAAGCGAAAACCGAATATCAAGCTCTTCAACGAAGTACCGAATATTCGACGGAAGTTTTGTGTACTAAGTTAACAATATCAACTAAGCAAGGCGATTGTGCCGGTTTCCTTGAGAATAAGGAAAGTGTTACAGCACGTTTTTTCTGGTTCTTATTTCTTCATCAGTAGATTACATCTGTGCGAACCCGTGGCAGGACGCTAGTTAACTATGAAATTGATATAATTAAAGAAAAAAAAATTAAAATTACTTCATCCGTTTAGGTGCTACGATGCACACATAGTGGTCAAACTTATAACACCCCTTTTTTGAAGTTTGGGGGTTAGAAATAATTTATTTTATAATGAAAATATAATTTGTTTTATTTCAAATTTCCACACCAAATCCCAACAATTTACATTAAAATCAACATAAAAATATCTATTATAGATGGTTTATCAAAACTTGAATAATTTTGCAATTTATTTCTATCCTTAAATATCTTAGTTTAAAAAGGGCACAATCCATTATAATCCCATCGCACCTTACGAATTCGTCATTTGGGAAAATATTGCGTATTATTCGGCCGATTAATGAATATTAAAAATAGGGACTGAATAATAAACGGATATCCGTTCCATCTCTAATATAAATACACATATACTCTAAAACAACGTATATATATATAAATAATGTTGCATTTATATACAACAATAACCCTTTCCTCCCCATTTTACATTCCTGTGATGTCAGCAGTAATATTATACTCGAATACCATATTTACTATTATTATATTACAAAGTTACACAAGTTTATGTGTAATATATTAACAGGATTACAGGATATGTGTTGAATAGTAGAGAAGATATGAAAACCGTTTAAATTTACACAATATCTAAAACAGGATATGATCTTCAATTTTCTGGATAATACGGGAATTAGTGAATTGAAATGTGAAATATTATCGATAATGTCAATCAGAAAACTATTACTGGAATCATTGTCGGTTATTATTAATAGATTTTCATTTTGATTCCTGTGATATTATTTTATTATTTAGATAGTTCTTGGTGCCTAATTTCAAAACACACACAGTTCTATATTTCTAATGTCATGGCCATATTGCTTTGTGTGTAGAGGTCCTAGCGAAGTTTCGTAGGGCAGGCAACGCCGCATTTTTTGAGTATCGGGCTAAAATCTACAATGTTGATTAATCAATTATCTGCCTATAAAAGAAGAAAAGTAGCAAATAGTAATTAATTTTAAGCTAGCGGAACAATTTGCCGGTTTCATAGCTCAAAAAGCAAACCCTCCAAATGAAAAAGGATTACATGCATTTTCCACACAAGTTTTGAACTTGTTGCAAATAAGTAAAAAAATGGACTTTATATCTATAGCTAAAAAATTTAAAAATTAAAATTCTATTTTCTACAAATTATATAAGTGCTAAAATATTTGCTCAGAACAGATTTGGATTTTTGCCACTCAGATGTTTTATTACCTGCATTAAAACTATTAACACATACGTTACACAAATTTTACCTCGAAAAAAGTTAGGTTGTTGTGGGATTGTCAAAAAACGAACTGTAGGACTTATCCACTAGAAATTTGGTATATGTGTCCTATGAAACATTATTCCGGGATAATAAGGAATAATTTAGGCTACTTTAGAAAAAAGAATTACGGATTCGATCCAAAAAATTAAAGCCCACAAAATTGTGAACAAAAGGGAGGATAAATGAAGGCAAGAAAGGTAAGGACTATAACACTGTGGTCTTTGTTTTTGAAGTTAAAATTATCCAAAGAAGCGAGTGGATAACTGCTAGTAGTTTAATAAATAGCTCCATAAATTTAATATCAATTAGAAACTGAAATAGTTACGTTTCTAAGGGTACATTTTATACGTTTAATATGTAGAAGAACAATTTAGTATTTAAAGTAAAATTTTATAAAGGGACTAAAAAAAGGTCTTGTCTCTAATGTTGTATTGTTGTATAAAATATTTAATTTATTAAAACATATATCATTGTAATACATTCAGAACTAGGTGTGGGCTTTCAGAAATAGACCTTTTGTACGTTTTTGTGCTTTTGTTTATCATTAATTTAAGATCATATCAATGCATATGATATACCGACTGTTTCAAAAAGTATGTACGACGGTTTACCAGTACAACTGTCTACATTACAGTTCAAAATAAGTCGATTGAGCTATGATTGTACCTTTGTATCAAATTGCTACGTTTGAGAGCTATTTATTACGTAACTTCAAACGCAAAATGTTCTTCTGTTAAAAATGGGTATGTTAACATTGTTTTAAAGGTAAGATAAATATAGCACTAAATTAAGATTATCGCCAAATCCATTAGCGTGGAACGTGTGTTTCACGAATAAAGGATTCCTGAAGTCCTGAATTTGGTTTAAGTAAATTATGTACTATAAAAAAAGCTACTCTTTGTAAGAATAAAATCCTTATGGTTTCCTCGAAATGTGCAATATTAATCATGAGAATCAGTTTCAACAAAATTGAACTATGAAAAATTTAGTTCAATTCTTTCAGATATTCTATCTAAAAATTTAATAACTATTTAATAACTTTCTTACCAAAATTGAGTTACCGTAGCAAGTAAACAGTAAAAGAACTCACCTGTAAAAAAGAAAAAAAAAATTAAGATCGAATCGTAATTAATAAAAATTAAGCAATTACAGGGTAATAGCTAATTTCTTTAGATACAGTTTTTATGGTTTCTTCACCAAAGGGTTAAAAAAAAGCATTATTAAGCTCTCATCTTTTGCATTTCCGCCTATGAATATACGTAGGCGAAATATTGGCTTCGGCCAAAAATCAACCTTCGGTCGGACACTGGTTATATATGACTTATATAATAGTGTGTTCTGCTCGTCTTGGTTACGTCCTATACCGGATATCTAGAGGATGCTGGTTCAAGTCCCGACTTCTGTGTGTTTTTGCCGTTTCTTTCTATTTGTTCAAAGTCAAATCTTTGGTTATATTCTTTTTTTTATCCTTTTGTCCTTAAACACTTAAACACAGCTCTGATAATTGAAAAAAATAAATGATTTACCATTATCAGGTATCTGACGTCTTGCTAATGTATATATTTATGGAAGTTAAAGCCAACAAAAAATGGCTAATTTAAGTATAATAACCGTTTACACACAAATAAGCACAGCAGATCGCAGCGCAGGTAATATAAAGGAATACTTGAATGGGTATGCCGCGTCGCGGTTAAAACAGACAAAGTTAAAAAAGATTTGAGTGTGTACGATTTATAAACATGAATGAAGATTGAATACAAAAAAATCGCTGCAATGGTTGGATACTTCATGAGATGATTCATTCTGTGATGGTATCATGATGATGAGGATGCTATCGATAGGGTGTTATTATTAAACTCAACAGTCATTCAACCAAACCAAATAAACCAATTATTGGGAATTACTTAGTATCAAGTAAAGTACAGAGTGTATCCGTGTAACAGAACAAATATTGAAGTGATGATAGATACACCGAAACAAGCATTTTGATATGAAGAACACAAGGGGGCAGGCTTCCGCACCAAAAATTAAAGCCCATGAAATTTTAAACAAAAGGAGGGGAAAGTGAAGGATGCAGAAGCGAAGGCTATAGTGCGGTAGTCTTTGTTTTAAAAATTGAAAGGACCCCGCAATATTAAATAGGAAAATTCCTTTCTGTGAAACTTTTTCTAACCCACCCTAAAATGTTCCTTGGATCATTCAACGAAAATATTATAGTTTTAGTATATGGCTTGGAAAATGGCTTTCTGTGAATCTTTCTGGTGATATAACTAACTTTGTGTCCCATCAAATTGTTTGTGCATCACATTGATCGTTGCCATTTTTCAAAAATGATTTATCAAGTATTTCAAATCAAGAAATTTTTTTGTAGCCAAACACACTATTCATGTATTACATACATCTACATATGAGTAACAGATTTGATTTTTTTTTTTGTGGTTTACCTTGCAGCAACTATTATGTAATATATAATGTATACAATACATATGAATATTATATACATTATACATGTGTATAGTTTATATATTATTTTAATATGACTTTCCGGTCACAACTTGTTTAAGAATTATATTTTAGTCACTATTCAAAATTAAGGATGTTTAATAGATTTGTAAAAAACTATTGATGTTAAGGTGGAATATATTTCTATGCTTTTAGGAAGCGTCCAAAAAGTACGAAGGTCAATTTCAGTCTCTTTGGAACCCTTCCTCCCTCCTACCCATTATTATAGCACACCATATCCTCTACTATGGATACCTCCTACCAGATTCAACGTAGTTTTTTTTTATAATCAAGTCAAGAAGACATTTTCCATTTCTGAAACACTGGCATTACGGCATTGTCAGACTGTGGTATTCATAAAATATAAAAGTACACAATATTTTAAATTAAATATACATATTCGTTGTGTGCGTAGTCATGGTAGGGACAATAAAATCGATGCCAGCGCTTCCAGTGAAAAATTTTGGATATAAAGGAGGCTGTTATGATTAATTTGCAATTCTTTATATGTTAATGTTATAGAAAATTTCTAAATTATTGAAAAACACTAATTAATTAAACTTAATGGATTAAAAATTGTGAAAATAAGAAATCAAATTGCACAAATATTATTTTTCAAATGTAAATTATCATAATTATTTGAGACAATAATATTAAATTTTCAATGTAAGTCATAAATGCAATCCGTACAATTATGTATACATCTAATACGCCTCCAATAAAACTCACACACGGTGCGAATGCCGCAACTTAAACTACAAATTATTTTCATATTTAAAGAAAATTACGTAGCTTGTCTTCATTGAAACCCTCCCCTAACAGAGCTCAGTGCAGCTTTTAAACTAAACTCCTCCTTCTCTTGATCAGGTCGCGTGGTTTATGAATGATCCCTTTTTTTAGAGACAGAGTTGGTTGGGTTGCGTTTGTTCTGTCTATAGAGTAGTTGATTGAATTCTGAAGTTTTTAGCCCTTTTGTTCAAAAATGGAAAAAGGAATGGAAAAAATATTTAAGAAAAATATTTTTACTTAATCCATTATTATTTTCAACAAACAATTTTCCGAACGTTGTTTAAGTTAAGTGCTTAAGAACAAAAGTTATTTTAGTTTTCTCAAAAAGTACTACTAGTTTTAAGTTTCTACAACTATGATTGTTTATACACATAACACTCAGGTGATGAAAGGAATAAAGACCTATGTAACAGGACGTCAACCATGTGTCAGTATTCAAAATAAATAAGATACGTTACTGGTGGCAATTTAAAAGGCCAAGCACAAAGAAACAACCTTAATAATTGGACATATACACTTGTTTGACAAATCTTTCATGATAAAATTTATAAAACTCGTTCTTCAAGATGTATATATATATATATAAAACATTTTCGTGCATAATTCAATTTATTTATTTTTTTTTTTTTGTATTTTTTCCAATAAAAACAATAAAAAAAATTCCATTCAAGTTGATGCGGTTGGTTTGTTATGCTGGAAAAATACTACAACTACAACCATACCCACTAAAACTAAAAAATTATCAAATCGGTACTAACTGTGAATATTCAAATATTAATCATATATTATTATTCATAACGGTTTTACAGTTTTTATTTTGAAATTTTTAATTTATTAAAAATTATTAAATATGACAGTATAGCAGTCACACACAGTACACAAACATACACGAACAGTATACAATATACACGGGGATTTGACTTAATCGTTCCTTGTTCACTCACTAATCGTTCTTTTATTACTTTTCTTAATTTACATAAAATCATCTTTTTATTTATGTTTTTTTAAGGTTCCGTATCAAGTGTCAACACTCACAAATAATCTATATTTGTTTAATTAGGAATTTTATTTAACTGTAAGCTTAGCTAACCTTATGGAAAAATTTATATTTTGACCTAATTTTGAACCCTCACGGGTAAACTATGATGTTGGCAAAAAATGTTTCAAACAAAAGTTGTTTATTCTTTATAAGGAAAATTTTTTATATTTAAACTTTTTTTGTATCTCTTACGGTTTACAAGATGAGTCTACAGACCCAAGGCCTAAGATCGCACAATGTTATTTATGTAAGCTTTTAACAATGCAGTCGAACAGTTTTTATAAAGATTCATTGACTGGCCCTGGATTTCAAGATTTTTATGCCCGTCAACTTGTTGGCTACTGAGCCCTAAATTTGAATGTGAAACATATTCAAACTGAGCCGATTTGGAAGATCATTGCCAATTTTTAGTTTTTTCGGGTACTGAACTCAAAATTCGCACTTTAGGCGCTGCGATGCCACAGACAGACAAACAGTCCGACACACACCCATAGCGAACAAACCTAAAACACCCCTTTTTTTAGTTCGGGGGTTGAAAGTAAATATCAAAATCCATTAAGTGATCTAAGAACCCATTGCATTGGCTGCGAACAACGCTAAAATATAAACACCTTCTCTTATTTGCACGGCATTTTAAAAGAGTGTGCTCCTGCGAACCAGTAAGAGCTCACACTATTCACTATTCAGTTTAAAATTAATAATTCATATTCAATTATTATTTACAATTTTTTAACTTTTTAAGTTCTATGTATCAAACCCACACAAAATGTCATTACATGGCATGGCGTTGAAATGCTGTTGATTTCTATTTTGTCAATCAAAATTTAGATGAATATTAATATGAACTTTGATGGGAAATTCATTAAAGTTTGTTTTTTTTAACTATCAGAACAATAGAGTTCTATGTTCTTTTATTAGTGCCTACGGCAACAGATTTTAGGCGTTATTCTGCAAAATACAATCTAATCTTTAACATTCGTTTATAATTTCGGTTTTAAAATTCTTCTTCATTTTTTACTTTGTTTAAATTTCAAAAGCTTCGACGAATTTTTAAAGTAAGAATTCCACTTGCAATCACAAAACTACAAACAAATAAAAAAAATAAAAAAACCAAGTGCGTTAAATAAAAACTGAAATAAAAGGAAAGCAAAACTAGTAGTTTATATAGCGAATTTAACTGCTGGGGACTATCATTTGGAAGACTTGAGTCGGTGGGTGTAGATTTTAAATGGATCCCGGGCGATAAAATCGCTATGTAAACTACTAGACTTGTTTTTTTCTTTTCAGTTTTTATTTAGCACTTTCGTGTTTTATCATTTTTTCGGTTTATTTTTTTATTTTACACTTTTCGGATATCAATTCAAATAATTTTTGAAAACATATAATATGGCATAAAAAATCGCTTATTTAGTGCTCTGATTTAAAAAAATATTGCCAATATTTTATTAACTAAGGCACTACATGACCGATTTTTGACGACATATTATATGTTTTCAAAAATTGTTGGAGCATCGACATATGAAATATAATAATTACTCTTGCAATGATCGTTGCTTCAACGTTAATCGTTTACTAATAAGTTGTAAAGAAATAAACTTTGAAAGATACACTTACTTGTGTCATATTTCCAAGGATCTTGTCGATTTTCTAAGGCTCCCATTTTGCAAATGCATAATTGAAACCACAAAAACAAAAGTTTTTACAAAAATATTACCATTAAAATTGTCTTAGGTTTTTAATACCATGGATGACTTGAAAACACACACCAAAGAGTTATACAATTATAAAATGATAGATGAACAACCACCAAGATAGACGGACAATTCATGTACACTACACTACACTAATTATCAAAAGTTTGAGACCAATAATAAATTTAAAGTGACATTTGATATATCAAAGCAGTTTGAGACTACATGCTTCATTCAAGAATTTCAGTTATATTAATATATTCGAGTTCGTAAATGAGCAACATAGGTCAATTGGGTCTTGGGTCCGTAGGACCCATCTTGTAAACCGTTACAGATAGAACAAAAGTTTAAATGTAAAAAATGTTTCTTATAAAAAAATAAACAACTTTTGTTTGAAACATTTTTTCGGAAACATCACTGTTTACCCGTGAGAGCGCAAGTTGTATAGTATGTATGATATGGGTATATCAGTTATATGTGTGTGACATGTATGTATGTTTAATGTAGTGTCCGACCGAAGGTCGATTTTTAGCCGAAGCCGAAGCCGATTAATCGGCTATCGCCACAATCTTCGGCCGAAGCCGAAGCCGAGCCGAAGGTTTAAAAACATGATTTTAAAACTTTAATAATAAAGTTGATCTCTAGAAGTTGATTTAGAGGTTATGATCTTGAGAAGTTGATCTAGAAGTCAATCTAAAGATGATTAAAAAAATTACCTTGAAATTTATTTCAAAATAATAACATTTAGAACAATTCGTTCAATTCCGACGTTTGCTAAGAACCTTCGGCCAAAGCTTCGGCTTCGGCCTGAATTCATGTTTAACCGAAGGTGGCTTTTTTGGCCGAAAGTGGCCGAAGCCGAAGCTTCGGTCGGACACTAGTTTAATGTGACTGTTCTCACATGTTTTTTATAAACCATTACCTTTCTTCAATATGAAACTTTACATTCAACTTGTGATCTCAAACTTTTGTCACATAGTGTGTGTACTCTACACTTACTCATACAAACACAGAACAGAAAACCTGTTGTCTTGTGATATTCTTCAGCTGTGTTGTTGTTGTGTATAGTTTCTTAGTCATCATTCAAACAACCAGAAAGAAATATAAAACAAAATACGATTAAATAAAGTAAGAAGTTACTTTTTTTTAAAGAAGACAGAGATAGAAAGATGGAAACAACAGCATAAAGTAAATATAAAAAAAAAAAAAACTAAAACCAGCATCCACCATCATCCATCTCGAAGAACAACGAACGAACAAGACGGACGACTTAAAACTCCACTTACTTACTTCCTCTTGTCAAATACAGGTATAAGTTTTATACCTGTGTGCATATGATGATGCCTTTAGGTTATTATATCAAACAATATTATATTTTAATGATTGTATCACATCAGTAGCGTGCGGCGCTTAGTTTTAACTTTTAAATTTTGTAACTTTTTTTATTCATACCAATAAATATAATAATAAATTCGTCTTCATTTATTATAGCTTTATTCGATTGGTTTCATTTTTTTTATGTTTTATAGTACAACTAGCTGTGAACTACCCGCTTTGCTGTGCAACATTCCCACTTTCACCCCTCCCCTCATATTCCATATCCTTTTCTAGGTTACTATCTATCACCTAACTAAATTTCATCAAAATCCGTTCAGCCGTTTAGGCATGATAGAGCAAAACTCCCAGCAAAAACCATAAAAAAATCACTAACTCAATTCAGTTTTCTGCCTACTTCCTACTCACTAAGTACGATGACGTGATCATTTTGATCTTATATCCGTTTTTAGGTAACCATCTATTACCTTACTAAATTTCATCAAAATCCGTTCAGCCGTTTAGACGTGAAAGAGAAACAGACAGACAGACAGACAGACAGACAGAGTTACTTTCGCATTTATAATATTAGTATGGATTTTTAAAATTTTATTTTTTTTACTCAGTTTATTTATAACAATCGAAGATAAAGTATATAATTTCACATGTTATGTAAATGAGTATTATTTCACAAATTATGTAAATGAAATCCGTTAAATCTAGTACGCAGCCATAAGTTATCCCATACAAGATAAATATATTTTTGCACTTTATCTATGACATTAATTTGGTTAGAAATGATCAATTTGCAATCAAGTCAGAGATGTCGTTATAAACCCGGTTTAAACTATCTTCCTTTTGTACATTATGAATTTAGCGCTTACTTTTTTATTTACAAAAGCATTTTCTGATAACTTTAGGTATTAATTTTTCAAATACTGTTTTATTCTTTAAAGATTTTTTTATAGCTTTACAGCTTTTTATAGCTACTTCTACTTTTTACTGTAATATTAGTTTAAATAGACATACTTTTATTTTAGTAGTTAACCCAATTTGTGCGTGCATTACATTTAGTTTGATCAGGATATTTATTATAGCATAAAATTTCCTTGTATTTACTTTAACATCTCTATTATCTTTAGTTTCTGTTAACCCACTTTCACAACTCATTTTTTTGAATGAAAATCATAAAATTTTGACAATAATAAATTGAACCAATTATAAAAATATTTTTGCATATTCTCAAAATTCAAGGTAAGCTGAATCGATTGAAAAAGTTTTAGTATCCTAGATGACCTAGGTGAAAATGATAAGTTTTTATTGACGCACACAATCAGTAAACATCTATTTTTCACACTGAAAAGTAGTGCGGAAAGAGATTATAAGAAAGAAAGAAAAATTTTAATGAATGCCATTATGTTTGAATCTAATAATGTTTAGTGTAAAGATTAAACTAGAATCAATAAGAAGATAGGTTCTATCTATATCTAATGATTAAAATATTATTAAATCTAATATAATCATATAATAATAACACTTTTTTGAGTGTTTATAGTTTGTAGCCTTGAATTATAATTTTTAATAACATCCAATTATATTAAATGTTAGCTTTAATTGACCTTTGTGTATCACTTAATAAATTACTAATTACTTCTTGTATTATATTATATCATATGTATAACACTTAATAGTGTAACAGCTATCAGTATAGTGTAATGTTATTTATATTGGGTGTACTTCAAACATTTGCAAAAAGAATCATTTTTTTTGAAAAATGTTTCAAAAAAGTGGTAGGGATCATAAAACCATAATTGTGACATTGAAAACCTAATGAAGATTAATTTTAAAATTTCACATAGAAACACCCATTTTACTAATTGATAAGAGATAGAGGAAAACTTTAAACTAGAAAGTTAGTCCTCGTAAAAAAAAACAAACAACTTTGGTTCGAAATATTTTTGCGGGAACTTAATAGATAAACCAGAAAATGAATTCGAATTTGTTTCTACGTATGAAATTAAGTTTTTGAGTTGAAATTTTCATAACAGAAATACATAGAGAAAATACGAAAAAAAGAATGAGTTTTTGAACACCTTATTGAAAGCATTTTTCGAGAACTAACTAGACTTTACAAAATTATTCCGTTCTTCCGGTACTTTTCTAACAACCCGTATAATATACATACTGTACTAAAATATATATATCATAATCATAAAGCAACTAACTATGTAATTAGATGTACCTAATAAAATGCTACGAACTTTTAATTAGTATTGCTTGTTATTATGTTTAACGCTATCAGTCAGGGCTCGGCCAATATTCAACATGCAAATAGTTTTTTGTAACATCAGCACGCTTTGCCAGTTGTCTATTGTCTCTTCAATTTATTAGTTACTCTTTATAGACTTTTACCGTGATTTAAAAAATTTCTAAACCAAGAGACAAAGCGTCTGTTTGATCACGTGTGAAAGCAGTGCTCGTCTACAATTCGCGAAATAATACCACAAAAATCCTAAAACCAATTTTTTAATACACACTCAATCTTTATACAAATATTCAATAACTTTTCCTAGAAGGGTTGTAGATACGGGAATATTTGAAAATTTCGAGTGAAAACTCTCTACTTCAATTAATAGGCACTCTTGTAGATGTGCAAAGATCCCAGCGCAAATGCAACAAAAGCTCCAACAGGAAGGATACTTTTGGAACTTAGAAACTTGTTTCTTCTATTATTTTACATTGCACGTGATAAAAACAAACAATACAATCAAAATAATCGTACACAAATATCAATCATTGAGACTAACGAGAAGTATGGTACGGGATCCTTTAAATACTTTATAAGTATATAAGAATACAACGATAAAAAAAAATTAAATTTTTATGAGATTTGTACCAAATAAAATTGAGTAATTAAATCTTCAAAAATAATTTAATGGCTTGAACATTTTAAAATATGATAAGCATAAATTAAGTTTAAATAAATGTAAACTTCAGTCGAACACTAATTTACATTATGCAAAGTATACCTAAAAAAAAACTGATGACAGCGTTGGAAACACATTATAACGACTTTTTTGGAGATATATTAGCTCTTTATAATTTATATATCTATACTTGTATAAAAACAAAATGGAAATGTCTGTTTGTAATGTCAAATGAACAGCTTTTTACTTAATTTATAGTATCGATACTTGATTTATAAAATTAAACAATAACGTGACATGGTACGATCATTCTCAAATTCTACTACATGATATCGTTCCTTTTAATAGATAAAGATTTCTTTATTTCATGAAGAAAACCCGGTCTGAACATTGGGGACATAGCGGACCAAACAGGTTAAAACATGAAATGTGGTAGTATTTTTTTTAAAGAAAACATCGGCTATATTACGAGTGTTAGAGTAGGAGGAAAAATAAGGCCCAGGTTGAAGGATATTAAGTGGTTATATTCATTTTTACAATTGAAATTGTCCAGCAAAGCGGGCGGGTTGCGGCTAGTAATAAATAAAACTGGTCTCAGTTAATGTTTTAGTTCACACAACTGATTTTATCCACATAAATAAAAATTTAATATAAATAAATAAAACTCTTTTTGTAGGTTAATATTCAAATAACCCATAATTTTAATTGATGAAATTGATTTAAAAATTATGCAAAATATATATAAAAAAAAATAAAATAAATAAATACTATTAAAATGTAATGATGACACTAAATAATTTATATTTAATTTATTGCAAAAAATATAAGATTTGATTATTTTTATTTTATTTTTTATTTTAAGTAAATAAAATAAAATAATAATGAAATATTGAAATGGATTAAAATAATAATGAATTTTTGCAGTAATTGCAAAAAAAAATTGATAAAATCAATAATAAAATAAAACATAAAATAAGATGAAATAAATCAAAATAATATTTCAAAGAATAGGTAGATGCTGTTATGCAACGAACTATGCAAATCTTCCAGTTAAAGTTAAAGTAGTTCGGCAGTCACATGATTGGTCCGTCACATGACAAGTTATAAATAAAATTAATGATATGAATAAAAATAATATTTGTATCACGTAAATGTTTTATAATACTTTAAAAATATCGTAAAAGATAAAATTTATACGTCAATTTGTCGTAAGATAATTTTTTTTTTTTTGTACCAACATAATCTGTGATGAATTTTCTTCATGATGAAACTTTTTTGAAGCTCAATCATCGATTAATTTTTGTAAAATTCTTCCATAAGGTAGTGGGTTAAAAATCGAAATTTTAAAATGAAATCAGTCACAATTTTGTCTCGCAAGAATCCCCAAAAACTGTTTATTGTGATCAAGGAACTTTGAACTATCATTTAACTCAAAAAACTGAACATTCATCGTACTTGCTTAAACACCCGAACTACTTTAATATGTATGAATATAATTATTGAGTAATAATATTAATAATAATAATATTATTATTATTATAAACAGTTTTATTATTTAAATGAATCAGATGACAGTTAATTGAACTTGATAATAATGATGGTCACAGCATAGAATAGAACAACACAGTGGTCTACCTACCAACCCATCTAACTCTACAGGTGCATATATTAATAATATTTATATTTATATTGATAATAATTAATATTAAAATCATAAACATATACCGTAATTACTTCCGCTCATCATTCATCACTCATGGCATAATTATTTTACTCAAATTTACTATATACTACATTATTTTACAGTGTTCAATACTTCTTCACTTCAAATTAATTGAAATATTTATTTTAAGGAGATCCATGCAATATTCTAATCAAATAATGTCATTAAAAAAATATATATTTTTTCAAATCTTTTTTTAATATATCTAAAAAATTATTTTTAAATTTATTAATTATATTTCACGCGAAACTTAGCAAAAATTTAATTATTAAACAATTATTCACACTTAATTGATCAATAAAAAATATAATACTTTTAATCACTGGTATATATTTGACAACATACTAGAGTTCATAACCTTAAAATTTTATTTGTTTTAATTGTTGAAATATCATGCATAGACAATGTTGATTACTCTATCACATTACACATACATACATGTCACACATACTTAACTGATATTCCCATATAATAATACATACTATACAATTTACGCCTAATTTGCGCCTTCACGGGTAAACACCGATGTTAACGAAAAAATGTTTCAAGCAAAAGTTGACCTCAATTTTTACGTCCTGAGTACGCTGTAAAAATTACAGCTTGATATCTTTTTTCGTTTTTGAGTTGTCGTGCCCACAAACGGACGGATGAACAACCGGAAATGGACTAATTAGGTAATTTTGTGAACACCTAAACCAAAATTTTGTTCATAGCATCAATATTTTTAAGCGTTACAAACTTGGGACTAAACTTAGTATACCTTGCATATTACATATATGCATGGTATAAAAAGTTGCGTACTCTCGCCAAATAATGTTAACGTGGAAATAGAATATTCAAACTTAAATAATCTTACAAAGGAAGATAAACTACGCTATCTGATTCAGAAAACCGGGATGGACAGTTAAGAGTTGGGTACGTCTCATCGTCGAACAAGCCACTCCCTCTCTCTATCGAAGAACCCACACATTATTATTGGAAATTCCGCCCATTGATAAAATGATTCCGCCTTTGGCGCTGACCATAAGATTCTTCAAAGATTGGAAATCCATTAAAAAAAATTAATGCATCGTCCGGGAATCGAGCCCGGGCCGCCCGCGTGGCAGGCGAGCATTATACCACTGAACCAGCGATGCTCTTGTGTGTTGAAATGCAAATGTAGCTTGATATCTTTTTTTCGTTTTTGAGTTATCGTGTTGGCAGACAGACGGACAGACAACTGAAAATGGACTAATTAGGTGATTTTATAAACACCTATACCAAAATTTTGTTCCTAAAATTAATATTTTTAAGCGTTACAAACTTGGAACTATACTTAGTATACCTTGCATATTACATATATGCATGGTATAATAAGTCTAATGATGAAAACTTCTTAGATTGCAGACAGTGTTGCCGAGTGAAATTTTATGTTTTAAAAGTCAGAATAACTATGTCATCGATGGGATAATTTTCATAAAAAAATTTCAAATGTCTACCATAAGCTTCCCCCCCTCCCGCAAGTTTTTGTAATCTTTTGATGTAAAGCATAAATAAGCAAAGCTATAGATTTTGAATATCTTGGAAATAAATGCGTTTTTATGGTTCTTAGTTAACAAAAAGATGACTTGATTTATGGCTTAAAAATATAGGTCTGGAATGTATTTACAGAAAGTTCTAATAGAATCCGACATCAAAATTTGAAAAATAACTAATATTTTCATACACACATTTTTCTGGAAACATCCATAAGAAAAAGTTGCTGAAAAAGTCTTTATATGAATACAAAAAAAAATTATTTTAAAAGAACTAAATTGATAAATAAATTTGTACGCTTACAATTTTTATATATTTTATAAAAAGTTGTTTAAACAAAAATTACTGAAAAATTAATTAAAAAGTTTTAATTAATAAAAAGATGATTTTTTTTTCTCGAATCTACGTCAGTGAATGATGATGACATTACTTGCTACCCCCTGCTTATGTTGGTCGTTTGTTTTCTGTGATGTAGATAGGTACCCTCCTATTTTCTTGTCATCGTCATAAGATTCTGTCACTGATATTCACTATGAAAAAGTCACCCATACTACCCTCTTAGTTAAAAATCTTTTTATAATTATTTTAAGTTACACAATCAATCAACGTTTTTTTTTTCTTTTATTTTTAGCATATTGCACCAAATTGTGTGCAATAACCAATAATAGTGGAGAATCGTAAGATTTATACCTCGGAATCCAAGAACAGTCAATGAATCTTTATAAAAACCGTGGGACTGCATTGTTTAAAGCTTACTTAAAGAAGTTAAAAACAAAAATTTGTGCGATCTTGCCTGGGGGAGTCTCATAGGACCATCTTTTCTCTTTAATGCCTTTTTTTATAAGCAGATAAATTAGGGTAAACGTTTTTAATACCTCTTAAGCAGTTAAATTTATAGATTTGAGCTGTTAAAGTTTTTGATTTGAACATATAAATTCAATGTATGGTTTATTATATAACAAGGTTCATTTTCTTAAGATTAATTTCGAAAACAAATATTGATTACTTAAAAACATGACAAATATTTTCCTATAAAGAAAATTCAAACAAGCTGCACTCGTTTTTCCATAAAATACATTTAAAGTGATGAAAAAAATGACATTTGTGCTAAAAAAATGAGTAGTTCTTTCTATAAAAAATTTTTCTCCATAAAACATCAATATTTCAAAAACTATGGTATATATACCGAAAAATTTTACTCATTTCAAAAACTATGGTATATATACCGAATTTTACTCATAATTTTCGTCTAATTTCCTGAGTTTTAACAGAATCCATCCTCAAAATTTGCCACTTTGTTACCGTTATATTAGGCTAAAAAATTAAGCATTATAAAAACATGTGAAAACATCAATTGACTGAGTTAATTGTTGAAATATTATGTGTAGACAGTGTTGATTACCCTGTCACATTATACATACATACATGTCACACATATATAACTGATAATATTCTCATATTATACATTCTGTACAATTTGCGCTCTCGCGGGTAAACAGTGACGTTTACGAAAAAATGTTTTGAACAAAAGTTGTTAATTTTTTTATAAGGAACATTTTTTACATAAACTTTTGTTCTATGTCTAACGGTTTACAACTTGATCTAATTGAAATATGTTGCTCATTTACGAACTCGACCTCACTTTTTACGTCCTAAGCACGCTACAAAAATTTCAGCCTAATATCTCTATTCATTTTTGAGTTATCGTGAGGACAGGCAGACGACAGACAGACAGACAACCGGAAATGGACTATTTAGGTGATTTTATGAACACCTATACCCAAATTTTTTCATAGCATCAATATTTTTAAGCGTTACAAACTTGGGACTAAACTTAGTACACTTGGGTATATTTCATGTACATGGTATAAAAATATAATACAGTGATTACAGAGCCTTCAATATTCATTCCAGTGTACACTTGACCGATATTGAACAAAGTAATTTTTTTCCATTTTTTCGAATCTCTTCTCATTATTCTATTCATTTAAGTAACCAACAGCATTGGTTTGTTTGGTAAAGTTAAATGTGTTCTGTACATCTCCACTACATGGATAATTGCTATAAAAAAAATCTATGGTTGAGTAATTTTCAATATCACATACAATTTTAGATTTCTTACTTAATTTTAATGTTTCTTTGTATATAGTAGCTGTGCTCGCTAAGGTTTATATACAAATCTTATTTTATGCTTTTTAAATAAGTAAACAGTAGTTGGTATTGTTCAAAATTTTTAATTTTTGTCTATTTTTTTTTTTTTTAATCTTTTCTATTTCTATAATAATTGTTTATTACCTATTAATGACACGTGATGCGTGTAAGTTTATATTTACAGGTGTTATCGTTCAAAATATTCAAGATTTTAAGGAATTTAAAATAACATCAGCCATATTTATCAATTCAAATTTTTTGAAATGTTTAATAATTTCCAGTAATATTTCCTCGAAAGTACAGACTTAGGTATACACTGGGTGAAAGCACAGTGAGGGCGCATGAGCCGATGTCAATATGGGTGTCAAGTCCCTAAATTTAGAATCTAGTAGGGGATTCAAGACCGAACTATTGAACTTACTATTTATTAATGTAAGTGGAGCCAAAGTTTTTATAACGCCAATAGTTTTGGATGTTACGGCAATTTTATATACTTATATACTATAACGTATTATCAGATACTTTTCGAGTATCTTTCTTTATACCATACCAGCACTTTAATAAACGCCATGTATTTTCTACCGTGTCGAGTTTTTATAAAGCGAATTGATGTTATACAAGGGGAGAGGTGACTTATGTAAGGTGGGTTAGAATTCCCAAAAGAAAAACTGTTTTTTTCGACATTTTTATGGCTCTCAATTTAGCCTCCCAACTGGGACTGTCATATTCCCAAGTCCCTTCCCGACTTTTTATGTTGAAATATTATGTTTTTCGTGGTTTTTTCTTCTCGAAGAATGAAATTGGATAATACAAGAATGAAATTGGATAATAATATTTGAATATGTACATTTTAATATTTTGTTATTAAAATTATTGCTGAATACATGTATAAAAGAAAATTTTTTCGTTTCCAATTTTACAAACTGAGAGTATGCCGCTAATTTGTATGCCTTTTTTTTAAAAATATTTTCTTTTGTGATTTTAGTTTAAACGAACAGTTGTACGTCAGATCTTCCAAAATCCTTTTGTTAAAGTTTTTCAATAAAAACATGCATTTTTTTTTTAAATAATAAAAAGATTAATTAGAATAATAAATAGATAAATCATTTGTATAACGTTGCATTTATTTATAATAATATTCAAACACATAGACGATTTTATAATGGACCCGGCACTAACCTTATGAGAATTAGATCTCTGTCAAATTTATTCATAATGCGAAATTTTGCAGACCTTAATAGCCTGATCAAAAATGGACACAACTATATAAATGCTAACGATTTTTGGTTTTCGAAACTGAAAAACATCTTTGTTAAAATATTTGCATTTTCCCCAAAAGTTGATTGTACTGGAGTATGTTGATTGTATGTGTGTATTGATACAAGGAACTCTAATATACAGAAAGTTCGATTTACATCTACACATATAAATATCATGAGTATGACAGAGTACATGCCTTAAGCAATGCATCTAAGTAAGAGGTATTATAGGTGTTATATCAAATCGCATAAGTGATTTGTATCGTAGCTTATCTGTTGTAGTTCATCTATTCAACTAAGAAACTCTCACTCTCCAAGCGTCTTACAACTATCTCAACGCATATTGAAGCTTCAACACATGTATATAATACCTCTCACTTGGATGCATTGCTTAATGTATTCTGTCATACTCGTGATATTTATATACCTAGATGTAAATCGAACATCACTACATAATATAAAACAAAGTAGCTTTCTCTGTCCCTATGTCCCTATGTCCCTTTGTATGCTTAAATCTTTGAAACTACGTAACGGATTTTGATGCGGTTTTTTTAATAGATAGAGTGATTCAAGAGGAAGGTTTATATGTATTATAACATCCATTAAATAGTGGAGAAGTACTGCTATTTTTAGGTTAATAGTTAAAAATGTAAAAAGTATATAAGTAAAAATGTAGTGTATGAATTTAGATATTCCAAAGATAGCAGGAAATCTTCATGGTATAGGGAAAGGGGGATTGTTTTACTCCAAATTTAACGCGTGCGGGCCACGGGCAGTAATGAATAAATCAAAACTACTGGATCGATTTTAATGACATAGGCTATATATTTTATATCCGTGCGAAGCCAGAGCGGGCCGCTATGTATTTATATACAACGCTCACAGTTTTTCTGTAGTGTATTTAGTATCAGCATTGCACCCGTGCGAAGCGGGGACGGGTCGCTAGTTCTCTATAAATGCAAACGTTTTTTGATCAAGATGCCATGATCTACAAAAGCTCGGAATATGAGTAAAATTGACCAAGAAACAATTTCTATAAGATTAGTGCAGGATTTTTAAGAAGCATCATATTATTTGTTATGTATTAGGTACAATCATAATAGGTATGTATCTATCTATGTATATAAAAGAATAATTAATTTTATTATATATTTATAAATATAATATGTATATAATAGGTATACCATGCTTATACTTTATTTATACTTTTAAAACCTACACATAAGTTTAAAAGTAGGAGTTTTTAAAAATAAAATATATTATCTATTCTATAATATACTAAATATATATTATATTATATTTATATGTTTATAACGTGATGTATCTTTTTATATTCTTATACTTACTTGTATTGTAAAAAGTTATTAATAATGGACAATGTTTTTGTGGTACATAATAAACAGGCAGTATGTTTTACAACTGTATATACAAGATGTAGTTTACAACGCGTTTTTGTAGTGTGCGCATATTACAATGTTTTTGTAATATTTGGATCGATTTTGGTCCGTATCTCAAAAACTATTCGACCAGTCAACAAATGCACCCGATTTTTGTAGTTTTTGGGTCAAAATTACCTTGTATACTGAGTTTTATCGAAATTGGAGCCGACAAAAATTTTTTCGATTTTTTGCAAATTTTTTAAGGGGTACCCCTTGGAAAAAATGTAGAAAATCGGAAAAAAAATTTTGGTTTGGAATTTGATGAAACTCGGTTTATGGGGTTATTTTGACCCAAAAAGTTTAAAAATCGGGTTAATTTAATGATTGGATGCAGATTTTCTGAGATATCGCAATATTTGGATCGATTTTGGTCCGTATCTCAAAAACTATTCGTCCAGTCAACAAATGCACCCGATTTTTGTAATTTTTGGGTCAAAATTACCTTATATACTGAGTTTTATCGAAATTGGAGATAACAAAAATTTTTCGATTTTTTGCAATATTTTTAAGGGGTACCCCTTTGAAAAAATCGAGAAAAACGCAAAAAAAAATTTTGTTTTGGAATTTGATGAAACTCAATGGATGGAGTAATTTTGATCCAAAAAAAGTTAAAATCAGGTTAATTTAATGAGCAAATCATGGGCAAAGCTTCATTTTCAAAAAAGTTAGAAAAATTAAAATCCATAAAATTGTGAACAAAAGGAAAGCAAAGCGGGCGGGTATTTGCTAGTAATTAATATAAATTTTCTTTCAGTATAAACTATAAAGCGAGCCATTCATTTCTGCTCTGAGAGTCCCGACCCAACCTGTTTTATATATATATATATATATATGCAGTTCTCAGAGATACATGCTGTCTTTTTTTACCTGTTGTATATTTATCGTATGAATGTAACAAAATATTTCCGGTGAATATAAAAAAAAATATTTATATTTGTATCTTGTTAAAATTTAAATAAACAGATTTCTAGATTTATCCATTTCATTTATAAATGTGTGAAAATAATAAATTGGTTGTAACGGAATACGTTTTCATATTGGCAAATGGAGAACGTATAAATATTATACTAAATTTCTATCTTTCAATTCAATTTGAAACACCAAGGTTTCATAATAATTATCATTCAAGGATTTCTTCAAGGATTATGAACAGGCTTGGGCAAATGTGATTTAAAGAGAAGTTCCTCGGACTCCTCACTTAAAATACAAATAAGACAGTGACAACCTAACCAGCGCCAACTAAAATACGAGTAAGACAGAGAGACAACATTTTTTTTCTATACCTATCTCATTACTACTAGAGAAACTGAGATAGGTGAGATAGATTCGTATACCCGTCTCGCTTCCTCCTCTATGATCAATGCGGACTTGGATAAAGAGACACACAATAAAGTTTATGACACACAATTAAGCTATAACAATGGTGACTTCCGACTTAAAGTAACTCGCCCATGTCTGGATTAGAACTAAAATCAGAAACTGATTAAGATTTTATATAAATATCCATTTATAGAAATTACAGTAACTTTTCGCACCAGATTTTAATTGATTGCCGAATCAAAGAATCATAATCAATACTTAACCAAAATTGTAATTCGTAACAAAATTATTTTGATAAGTTTCATTGTTTATTTGAATTTTATAAGCAAGTTGAGAATTCGAAACGATGAAAATTACAATGAAAATAGAAATGATTACCATAAAAATAACTTTGTAAAAAATGAATAATAAAGTAAATCACTCGTGTCGGAAAAGTTGACAAAATGATACAAATTCAAGGGAGTTTTTGTGGATGAAGATGAACTAAGTTTACAAATATAACCTGGTTGCAGCAGCACACAGAGCTGCATGCACGATGTGATCCGTTTTAAGTGTAGACAACAAGGAAATGTCATATCGTCATAATAGGTTATGTATAGGTTATGGAGCATTTTATTTATATCTAACCTAAAGCATTTTACCAGAAGCTAAATTATAGTAATATTTCCTATACAGCGTGTCATAAAACTACCACACTAGTAAACCAAAAGGATACATAGACATTAAAGTGAATATAATGTATATATTGGCTAAGAAGTTCGTTTACAAATAGTCATGTATGAGTACGGAACCCTAAACTTGCACTTAAAACATATCTAAGAACACTCTCCATTAAATTACCTTTTTTTCTTAAAGACTTTTCCAAGCTGAGTCGATTTTTAATATCATGGCCATTTTTTAGTTTTTTTCGGTTAAAGAACCTTACTCGTACTTTAAACATAGCCCATTAAATTATCTTTCAAACGATACCAAAAAAAAAAAAACGGTTCATCTGTTAAGGCGCTACGATGCCACAGACAGACAGGCAGAGGGGTTTAGAAACAACATATTTTTTGAATTATTTACATTCAATATTCTAAAATGAAAATTTTTCAGTTTTAAAAGGGAAATATCCTTCATTATTATTATATTATAAATATAAAATCCATACAATAGTTTTAATTATTTTCACAATTAGGCCTCAAAGATCTTAACAATTAACCTGAAAACGATATATTTTTACATTCGGCGAACATGAGAGAAGACAGAATAAACGAGGTACAACAAATACTGCTGGAGGTGTCTGAAAGATACTGAGCGCTACGCAGGATCGACGAGAGAGTTCCAGAATTAATTGTTATTTAAATTAATCGAAATGGCTTGTTGTAATTATTGGAAACTGATAAATTTCTAAAAGGATCAACAATACCATCAACTTCTAGTGTAATGAAACGAAACTGATAAAACGTCTGTATCACAATTTTTACTGAGTGTTAGCGGTCCTCTACGACCACTTTGTAGATGCTCTGCAATCCCAGAGAGTTGAAATCAACACTCTCAAAGCACAAGTCTATCATGTCAATCTGCTCGTCTAATGCGATATTTTTGAAACACCTCAATATAGCTTTATGAGGTGTTTCATACAGCTTATGATGATAGTTGTGATATACTAGATAGATTCGTACGTTTAGTAGTAGAAACTCTATTTTCCAGATGAATGTGTTTCCAAGAATAAAGTTTTGTTCTCAACAAAGACGATTCAACAACTAACTTTTAAAATTCTATGCTACACAAATAAACATACTTTTATATTGTTTGTTTGTACTACAACTACACTAGAGGTACCTACTCCACAGACTACACTCTACAATACCCTACAAATGATGATATATAGGTAGATACCTACCTAATGCTTACATTTGTAGTGGTAGGTAATTGATATTTATATATACAACATGTCTTATGAAAAATTATTTACATACTTTGATTTAATACACTTTATAAACATTTTAACACTTATTTGTAAATTAAATTTTATTGTTCAACTTTAAATATAAAGTTTTCATTACAACAAATACTGAATTATGTACAAAAATACAAATAAAACAAGTGTAAACAAACAATTGACTGAGTTAACTGTTGAAATACAACTTATAGATTGTATTAATAATAATAATAATAATAATAATAATATTTTATTCGTTCTCTTTCGATATACAATGTATACATAGAATTCGTCAAAAAAAAAAATAAATAAATATAATAATAATAATAATATTAAAAGATAATGTAATATTAAAGATAATTACGCAATCATGGTTTTTTTACGTCATGTAAGTAAAGAAAGTTAGCCATTCTTAGATAGCCACACATACATGTCACGCACATGTAACAATAAGTAATAATAACGAGTAAGCAGTGCTGTTTCCAAAAAAATATTTTAAACAAAAGTTGTTTATTTTGGTATAGGGAAAATTTTTTACTTTTAAAGTTTTGTTTTCTCCAATCTCCAACGGACCATAGACCTATTTAATCTATGTTGCTTATTAACGAACTCGACCTCACGTTTTACGTCCTAAGAACGCTATAAAAATTTCAGCTTGATATATCTTTTCTTTTTTAAATTATCGTGCTTCCAGAAAAACAGACACATAGACAATCGGAAATAAACTAATTAGGTGATTTTATGAATACCTATACCAAAATTATGTTGGTAGCATCAATATCTTTAAGTGTTACAAACTTTGGACTAAACTTAGTATATCTTGATTTATATTACATATATATAGCCAACAAATTAATTATAATATACATATAATTTACTGGAATAAGTTTATAAGTGTACTGAAAGCTTTGCTGATGAATGAGATGTTTTTTTAAGAACAACCTGTATAGTAAATAAATAAAAAGCTTCGGATTTAGCAGCAATAAATGTATACTCAATAAATAAATACGTATGAATATGAGGAACTACAAACACATACAGTATGACTTCACCATGATTATATATTATAGTGTAGCAGCTAAGGGTGAACGTATAGAAACTCGACATTAAATTCGCAATAACTTCATACCTAATATAGATTTTTGGAAAATTTTTAAGGATTCTGATTCTGAATTTAAACATCTATCGATATTATATGCTAAAGTATCGAAAATATGCTAAAGTGGCACTTCTAAATAAAGATTTTGTATTGGCTCCAGTACTATAAAATATAATGAATTGTGTAGGCGTATTACATTATTTTACTAGCTTTTATTCGCGGATTCGCTCGTGATAATAATTGATTTAAATTAATTTCTAAATGATTGTTTATTAAATCATTGATTTGGTTAGATAACGTATCTTTTCCTCACTTATCCCCTCTATATACCACTCAAAATATAGGTTCACATATTATCGAGTAAGTCACATTTTTAATTTTAACTTTATTTTTATGCTTGGGATAATAAGGTGGCTTTTGGATTGCGGCCACGATCCCCCCTCCAATTTTGTATACGTATTAGTTTATAACTTATAAATACCTACCCCCCGTGCCTTGATTCCCATCACTAATAAAAAACATTATATGAGGTATAAAAAAGCAAATAAAAGTAATTTTAAGGAATGTTTTTCGCTTTTATGGGGGGAGGGAGAGTGTTGTTACGTAGATCTTACAATTTTTTGAAGTATTGTGTTAATTTGATATTAATTTTCGACTATCCTTCCAGCGACAAATATTAGTCTTTGCCCAAAATCATATCTATTTCAATATCAAAATTCATAAAAATTTGTTCAGCGGGTTAGGCGTAAAAACGTAACAGACAGTCAGAGTTACTTTCGCATTTATAATAGAAGTTAGGATTATTATTTATAGTTTGGTATCAAAATGTATGTTATTTGAGTTTTGAAGATGAATTAGATAAACTGTTGTTTATATGTTCATGTTTATTATTTTATAGGTCAAATCTATTATTTATCAATTTGAATTGATTATTATTGATCAACAAAGTATTCGATATAGATATAGATATTCATATCGATATTTGATTGTCTTTGCTTTGTCTTTATCTTGTTTATCTTTGCTATTTTTATACCATGTAAATATGAAATATACATGGTATATTAAGTTTAGTGTCAAGTTTGTAACGCTTAAAAAGATTGATGCTACGAACCAAATTTTGGTATAGGTGTTCATGAAATCACCTAATTAGTCCATTACCGGTTGTCTGTCTGTCTGTCTGTAGTCTGTCATCACGATTACTTAAAAACGAAAAGCGATATCAAGCTGAAATTTGTTATTATAGTGTGCTGAGGACGTAAAATGTGAGGTCAAGTTCGTAAATGAGCAACATAGGTCAATTGGGTCTTGGTTCCGTAGGACCCATCTTGTAAATTATAAGAGACATGTATGTATGTGTAATGTGATAGAGTAATCAACACTGTTTATATATGGTATTTCAACAATTAACTCAATTGTTTGTTTTCACCTGTTAACTATAATTTATTTGTTAAGTAGTAATAGTCAGAT
The DNA here is from genome assembly GCF_905475395.1 of Chrysoperla carnea. NCBI lineage: Eukaryota > Metazoa > Arthropoda > Insecta > Neuroptera > Chrysopidae > Chrysoperla > Chrysoperla carnea. The sequence continues at coordinate 12,097,327 of NC_058338.1, read as the reverse complement.
GAAAAATAATAGAAGTAGCCTTTATACAGTTTTTGCTACCGTTCATAAAATTTTCGCTACCCTCTGTGTAAGTGGGAAATCCATAAGAAAATATTTAAAATAGTTGCCAAATGCAAGTTTTTTCTATTACTCATAATAAATAAAACATCGTTTAGATCAATGACTTATTGACATCTATTATTTTATACAAAAGAAGAACAATAATTAAAAAGTAAACACGTGTTTATAATGATTATTAGAGGGAAAGTTGCTAGCAACTTTTTATTACACACATTGCGTTGCATCGTATTGTATCGCATCGTTTCGCATATAGAAACGCATTATCACGGACTATTAATCATTAAAAACTTATGGTATTGATAAAATAAATATTTTATTATATTAATTCTTAATTAAATATCATTTAAAATGTAAATAAGGCTTCATTAAAATACATAAAAAATATCATTAATTATATTAAATAATATTAATTTATTAATATATTAATAAACAACAAATTTACATTATAAAGACAATTGAAAAGTAGCCGTTTTAAAATCATATATTTTATATATTTATCTCATAAATTTTAATTAAAAAATTATTCAGTGATAAAACGTATACATTTGCTGTGAACATTAAACTTGATTTAAGCACTTAACATTATTTATCTAAGTTAGACTAGCCTGAAAGAGCGATGGTATGTTCAAAATTTACGTTAAACATAAATAATATAGAGGAAAGTCGTTACCAAAAAACAGAAATTTTGTGTGTCAATTAATGGGTATTTAAGTTTATTTAAAATTCTTCATTTGAGAATATATTAAAAAAAAGTTAAAATATCTTAAGGATGTTATCTCGCTATGTGCATATCGATAAAAAATTCTTTTGTTATGCTTATTAAAAATATAATAATACATTTACCATAAAAATTTGTAGTCGATTGGCCGTCTCTAACTCAAGAAAAATTTAATAAAAGTTCGGATAATTAGCATGGAGAGAGAGCATTGGAGAGGTTGTGTTTTTAACAAGTTTTTTAGTTCTAGAGAAGAAACTAGATTTGAGATATTTTCAAAAAACTAACGAAACATTCATGAATTTTTTCTGAGTTAAAAAAGAAAAATTGTGACCGCTTCAGTCTTGAGATATAATTACTCAAAGTTATTAGATTTTATTGTTGAACAGAAACAATCATATTTAGAGTATTAGTAGATGAACAGAGATGTCTATTATCATACAGATTTTAAAACGAAAATACAGAAGTTAGAATATCTCGCGTTTGTACCTACTTTAGAGAAAAGGAATACTTTATTTAACGAAAGTTTTAAGTCCAATGATTACCTTTAAGAAGGTGAATACAAATTTAACTACTTTGTAAATTATTTCAATTGTAGTTTTAATAGATAGTATACCCTCGTTGTCATTGTTACCAACTTAGTGGGATTAGCATTAAAACTAGTGATTTTACTCTTTCTTTATTTTAATATCAATTATGCTAATTATTGAAATTTTTTTGATAAAAATCGAAAAATAATCTGGTAGTGTTTTTTTAATATTTTTCTATCGCCTGTTTAGAGGGCTTCAGAATTGAAAGTTGGCAATGCTGGTCATCGTATACATGACACTGACAGTAGACACAGTCAATGTTATATACAACGTGTAATACAAACATGAAATTATTATAAATTTTGTATCTTACCAAATTAATATTAACGTACTGCATGTAACAAAAATGAAGTTTACTCACCTGAAAAAGAAAAATAATTATTTAATAAACGGCTAACTATAGTTTACAAAACATGTATTCTTTTTAAATTAATGTACTCAATTTTAATGGGTATAAAAATGGCATTGACTCTACTGCATCGCAAACTTTTGTTTGAAACATTTTTTTCGTAAACATCACTGTTTACCCATGAGGGCGCAGATTGTATAGTATGTATTATATGTGAATATCAGTTATGTATGTGTGAAAGATATGTATGTGTAATGTGGCAGTTTAATAAACACTGTCTTTACATGGTATTTCAACAGTTAACTTAGTCAATTGTTTGTTTTAATTTTGCTTTGTTTTGAATTTTGGGAACAGCTTATTTTATACCAACAACCTTTAGTAATATACCTTTACCATCAATAACGCTGCAACAACAATTATATAGAACAATACATGCACATTTTATTGAAAATAAAACAAAGATAAAATATATTCAATTTATAGTTTCCATAACCTGACATACTAATGACGCATGTTTTTTTTTTTCTTACATTCAATGACTCATATTTTATACCGGTATTGCATTTAAATTATGAAATGGTAAATTATGGTTAATTTGTAATAAAACCAACATTTTATCAAATGCATGAAAATAGAAAAATGTTTTAATTTTCATTCATCGTTATCAAAAAAGCCTTGAATTATACCAATTTTCCTGATGGAATAGTTTTTGCTTAAATAATCGTAAATAAATGAAATTAAAAAACCATTCATGTATTATTATTTTTATTATATTACTATTGAGATATTTTGATAGGCGAAAATTCATTAATTAAGTACCAAAAATAATTTTATCAGTAAATTGGTAAAATAATTGACGTAGACATTGATAAACCACGTAATTTGAGACTTTAGCCTTAGTCTTGACAAACAATAACAATAGTTAAATATTTCTGATAAATAAGATTATAACTTTGAATTATTTTTTTGTATTAAAATTTCAAACATTTATTATATAATTTTGAAATAAAATAATAAAATTTTGATTCGAAAATTAAAAATATTGATATATTTTAGCAGTAACAATCAATTTATTTTTGCTGAAAAAACAGTTACAGTCAGCTTAACCTTGGAAGAATCAACTCTAACTGGAGAATCAACTTTTCCTGTAACATATATACTGACAAGTGTAAATTGATGTACCAAAATAATGTTTTCATATGCTCACACCGTAGTACACCTTTCAAAAATTACGCGCGCTACAGTCAAGATATTATTATACAGTATAAATATAGCCCTTAACGTGCAGATCAAGTCGCATATAAAATAGATAAATATAGTAACCGTATTTCCTACAATCTCAATAGATTTAAATTATTATATACAATATATCTTTGTTTAACATAAAACATGAACAATATACAAGAGATTTTTATCAAAGATTTAAGATAAGTATATTGTCAAAGATGAAAATTATTTTTAAAATATTATAATACATGACTTGGCATAATTAAAAATTTTATAAAATATAATCCCTATATATTATAAATGCGAAAGTAAGCATGTTTGTTTGTTTGTTACGCTTTCACGCTAAAACCTGCGAATGGTATTTAATGAAATTGTACAGCAATATAGCTGATATATCAGAATAACACATGAGATATAATTTATAAAGATATAATAAAAAATTTAAAAATTAATTTAATTTGACATTAACATAAATTACAGATTTCTGTAAAAGTAATCAATATAAAATATTTCACGGCCATCTTCTCTGATATACTCAATGCATAATTACTATTATACATTTAAAAAATAGAAAACCATACATATATTTTATCTGTGGAAAACAATCCTTACCATTATATAGAGTTTTATAGAACGGGGATAAGCGAGAACAATCTTTACTTTTAAACCCAGCGAAGCGGGTGGGTATCACTTTAGTAAAATATACTTTTGATATAATATGTTTATACTGTTTTTCAGGAAATTATATTTAATATTTACAACAATATGAAAAAAAAAACCTTTTAAAAGTATTTTTAATCGTATTAAACAATTTTTTAATTTCCTGTTTCAATTATTTTGTGACGATGTGATGCCATGCAAATAAATAAGATAAAATAAGCACAGTTTTATCCACTTCCTAAGAGCTATTTGAAACATAATTTTATAGAAATATTCGTTAAGCTATTGGGAAATTAATCAATAGACAAAATAATAACAAACAAGCTTCATTCCAGAAACTACGATCCGTGTACACGTGTAATTTTCGACGACACACCAATTACATCCCGATAAATTTAATTATGATATTCATTGATACAAAACTGTGCCACGGACCCAAGATCCAATTGACCTATGTTGCTCATTTACGAACTAAGCCTCACTTTTTACGTCCTATAGCACGCTATAAAAATTTCAGCTTGGTATCTCTTTTCGTTTTTGAGCCATCGTGCTAACAGACAGACGGACAACCGGAAATTTTCGATTTTCAATGTGAAAATAATAAATTGATTTAGGAAGTTAATTCAGAATATATTTCATTATCAAAGCTAACGAAAATCGACTAAAATTTAATTAGGAATACTTGAATCACTGCGGGTTCATTAAAACGTATACAAAAATCGCACAAATGACGTAAATACATAAAATTGAACCTGTTACGAATGATTGAACAAGTTAAGAACATTATAATTTTGTTAGGTTATACTTGCTAGGCGTCATTTAAAGTAATAAAGACAATTGTTACAAAATGTTGTATAAATACATGTATAATGCAGGTATATGATATTATTTATTATTAATAGTTTGTAATTATTATATAATTTTTGTATAATATTTGAATTAATGTTGACTTTGATTGACTATAATAAATAAGTTATATAGACGTTTAGAGATATAATTATATTGTAATAAAAATATTAAACAAAGATAGTAGTAAATCTATCTTATATTATATACAGATAATAATATTTTTATTATAATAAATAATAAAAAGTATAATATGTAGTATATGATACTAGAAACATTTATAACAATAATAAATATATACCTAAAGAAATAAAATTTGTTCTTACTCTCTACGGACTATGACTATGAGCGAGATGTATTTGTGTACCTATACTATAAATGAAACATTAAATAATAAGTGTACCAAATAAAATTGATTCTTTCTTCTGGAAATATCAACAAAGTTTTTATTTGATAATTCTTCTATTCAGGTTACTTCCGTTGTATCAATTAATATTACATCCTACACACGAGCCCTCTAGTTTTATGTTAGTCAAACTACAGTCACTTGGTGACGTCATAACCTGCAATTTTCAGAGACTATATATCAAAAGTTCTTTTGCAAGAATAAGATAGAAAAAATTATTTAATTACTAATAACTTTTATGATTATCAATCGATTCTGATTTCAAATCTTGTCATCTATTATCGTACATTTTCAAATTTAAACGAAATATTCATTGAAATCGACCTCAGGACAAATGACTACCTATATATGTTAAATATCAATCCCAATTTTGATTTTCTCGTATTAAAAGAGGATTGTATTTCGCTTCAGCAACTCAATATCACATGGCTTTTTCGACAGATTGAAATCCATAAAATTGGATGCTACAAAAACTGTCTATTTTAGGAAAATAGTATATATGTTATGGAGGATACAGAGAAAGGTTACATGTAAAGGATCGCATGGTCTTTAGAGAATTCGATACCTGGCACATTTTCTAATATCTTATGCATATAAAAGAGTTTACTTTAAAATACAATGAACGCATTTAAGAGACAACAGTCGTTTAAGAAAAAAGTATCTGATTTAGGTTTAACTTGTTTTACTCACCTCAAATGTGTGTTACTTTAAGAGGTTGTGATTCGTACTTGAATTAAATATTTTGTTTGGTACTCTTATAAACTGTAGGTATAGAAGCAATACAACAAGTAAACTAAAATGGGAGTGTTTCTTTCTACACATAACAGTGCATGATGACTCATACAAAATAAGAGCAAAATAATATAAGAAAAAAAACACAAACACACAGCTATTAATACCCATACTATCACTTATTCTTGTATATGTATATGTATAGTTAAACTTACTATAATCGTCATTACTACACAAACTATTACATCTACACTTAAACTTAACATTTACTTTACTAAGTCTTACAGTCTTACACACAGAAGAGGCCTTCCTTTTACATTTATTTTACATTCAAATCAGTGGCGTTCGTCATAATACACTTTTTATGATTATTTTCCAAGTAGACTTTATTGAATTCAAAATTACTAGTGATGTGGTATCTTACACAGTTCTAAAATAAATGGATTTTAAGGATATAATTTTAACCCAAAACAAAAGACGGAATAACAAACTATCATTAAATTTTTTCTGAGAAGCGATAGTGTTACCAACTTTAAAAAAACTATGTATAAGCTAAATGTATCGTTTTCATATCAAAGGAAAAGTACTGAAGAGTACATTCGAACAACATACATACAAAAGTAAAGATCTGCCACGTAAAAGATGAAATAAATGAATGGAAAGTTTTGAATTAAGAACAGTTTATGATGGAAGCGTGCGAAAATCGATTTCTCTTTCAAACGTCTGTACATTATCATCACATTTCGTATATGTCTTGTAGAAGAGTAAAGGCATTTTTCACATAAGATTTTCGAACCCAATGAAGTTTGAACTTCGAAAAGTCATTTTAAATATTTAATTTGTTAATTTATAATCGTTAAAAATGGTCCAATATTATGGATTATTGGATGGAATTATTCGATCATCGCCTTATGGATGGAGTTAATCGATCATCGCCTTGGAATCGAATATTTATTCATTGCCTTGGAATCATATTTAATGAAGAATAACCATCAAGTGATATGAAACTTATATGTTACAATTAGCAGGAGCATTGTACATAAAGGTAGGTAGTATTCACTACTCATAATATTATTTCCATCGATAATAATTATCCAGTAATTAAGTGTGCGTCGCCATTGTGACCATGAATAAGTATTATGCCATAGACAATTGTCCAGTGTATAATATTTATTTACTATTTATTATACTTACAAGTAGAAACTTCTAATAATTAATAATTCATTACTATAATGGAATTACTAATATCTATTACTAAGTATTTGTATTATTGTTTTCTATATCAAATTATAAAATAAAAACTTCGTAAGGACTGAAGCCGCCTCACGAAACACAAATTTCTCTCTAATTTAATGTTTCTTATTGTAAGATTCTTTATTTCGAAATAAAAATCGTGAAGCGTGGTATTATTCAATGTTTGATGTAGAAACAACGACATAAAAAATGAAAGGTTTGAATTAACACCCTTAAAATCTATATCCTTGACTTTAACTCAATTACCAAACTTCTAGTTCAGTTTAGAGAGACTTCGATACCGTGCATAAGTCTATATTTTCGGGGGAAATATGATTAATAATATACCATTATTAAAAATTTATAAATAATTTATTATATTGGGGTCGATTATTTTAATTAAACAAAAATATATTTAATATAAAATATTATTAATAACCATTAAAGCCATTACACTCACGGTAACATTGGAAAGGTGATGTCACAAATTAATCGATAATGCTAGCTTAGTACTAGGAAAACTACGTTAAAAAACATTACAAATATAATAAAATATTTTTGTATTTTTTATCAATTTTAAGCCGAAAATCAATTCGAAATAAAAATTATTGACAAAAATGCAATATTCTCTCTGAGGGAATTCGCTAAGCTAACGCAGATCCTGTGCTACGTATTTTTTATGTGTTCGCAAGTGTACGTATCAATATAAATATAGTACAGATTTTGGTAGTTACACGTAATTGAAGACGTGTATCAGCATATATGGTTTAATTAAAATATTATAAATAATTGGGTTTTAAATAAGAAATTTAGTACTAGTTTAGAATTACAATAATAATTAAAATATTTTAGTTAGTTTAATATTTATTTATATCAACTGTACCAATTAGAAAATGTATTCTTTTACTAATTGTTCTTAATATTGGATAAACCCAAGTACGTGAATATTATAGAAAATCAAAAGTATCCCCGTAGAAAACTTTTAGAGAATGCGCTAAAAAAAAGATGAGAATTATACATATGTTGTTCTACTGTCCAGTGTTAAAACACAAAAGCTCTCTTACAAGAGAAGAAAACTTTCTGAGATACTCAAAGGGAACAGGTTATAGATTTATGTTTATATATATATTTTAGTGATATCCAATTAGATATTGGAAAATAAACCGATTTCCACAAAAAAGTCACTTATTGTAAATTCCTAAATTTAATGTCCCAAATCTCAATAGCGACTGCGATTTTATAGATTGTTGTTTAAAATTGTAATATATTATTTGAAATATGTCATATTATAATTGGAGCTAAAAATATTTAGGCCCCATCTGACTATACTAAATGTAATACTATTAAATGAAAGCACGAGCGTGTTATGTTTAATTTTAAAACGAATATTTTATATTTTTATGTGACTACTAATTACCTTGCATTTTAAATTAAACAATAATTGTTATGATTATCTGGTGTATATCAATTTAAAACTGTATCTTTTACTTAGAAAATTATAAATAAATATCGATGGACGATATACCGGGTGTTCAGTTGAAAATTTTTTGATGAATAATCCTTTTTATTTAAAGATTAGATCCTTGTGAGGAGTAATACTATGAAACCAACTGACCTTCAACTCTCCAAGGTTCCACTTGCCTATTGATTTACTCTGGTATAATACTATTGGTAGTCTATACTGGACGAGACTGGCTCGCAGTATGATTTCAGGTAGGCAGTCAGTAATTTGAGCCATTAAATGCAGGAGTAATAGTTTCTATGAAGGATTCACTCCTCAAACGATTGAATTGTTCAAGGGCCCAAAATTTTTTACTTCACCATCCTAAGTTACGATATCATCAGAGTTAAACTAACTTGAAGATTCTATCTCTACTCCTGCAATTAAGTGAACGAGTCTAGAGAAGGTAATAAAAATGTAGTATATTCTTCTACCTATTCGATATCATCCGAGCTTGACTCAGCTTATTTGTTTTGAATGCCTTGAAAAATTATTCAGCTTTTATTGTGACATTAGAATAATTTGGTTAAAATTATTTGTAGCAGCTTCCAAAACTTTTTAGTAACATAACTATAGAAATTTCTAGCAGTGTACAATATATAAAATATATTGTATATTTATAATTAAATTTAGTTCAAGGTATATAAAATTAAAATTAAAAAATTAATAAAACTTTTAGAAATAAATAAAACACACAAAGAAAAAAATATTAATTTAAAAACAACTCAGCATTAATTGAAAATTTAAATTAAATATATTTATAATCAATCAATTTATTAAAAATAAAACATTAATAAAAAATATAATCAATCTGTTGAATATTTATATTAAATTTTTTTAATTCATTTCCGTTTCTTAATTATATCTACTTATATAAAAAGTAGATAACTTATCTATTATTCATCTAGGTAGCTGCTTTAATTATCAAATAGAAATATATTTCGGAAGCTGCTTTAATTATCATATAGAAATAATTTTGCCAATATAAGGTTAAATAAACGGGGTTGTACTTAAACTACGTTCACTGTAAGGGGAGGAAATCTACACAGCATTTCTTACAAGTATAGAAGTTTAATGCCCAATACACTTTCCACCCCGAAGTTTTTTGTTCCGATTATTATAGATTGCATCTCCGAAGTCTTTTTGAGCTAGAAATTTTGGAATCGTAAACACATATTTCACTCTCAAGCTATAAACCTATTTTGATTTATTTTAAATAAGCCATTGGCTAATACATTGCCAGTCTCCAAGAAGTTTGTAAAAAGTTTCAGTTTTGCTTTTTTCGACTCGAGTTTTGCCCGTTAGTTGGAAACCGGCATTAGACATGATGCAAGAAAACGAAAGGTAATGAATACTGTAATTTATCCATACGCAATAGTGAGAAATCCCTTTAAATGGTAAGGGCTCGCTTGTCCTTACATATTAATTGTGGCGAACGAAATATAACAATCAATATATGATTCAGTCTTGTCCAAATTTCGAGGGAATTTTTTTTTGCGTTACCAAAGTAATATATTGGACCTGGTAACCATGGATCTAATTGATCTTGTATAAAATATCAATGAGATATAAGAATCACCAGGTTATTACAAAATCAATATTTCAATCAAATCATCGTAATCGGTTGGCGTGATATTGAGTTATTCGTCCTCTTGTCATGCATACTTAATGCTAATTTAAGACTTATGGTTTTCTCATGGATGCCGTTGTTAGAATTGGACCAAAAAGAAATGGGAACACCGGGAAGCACCCGCTTTCAAATAGAATCATCAAAATCGGTTCACCCAGTCTAAAGTTCTGAGGTAACACACATTAAAAAAATACAGTCTAATTAATAACCTCCTCCTTTTTTGTTTGATGTCGGTTAAAAATAAGATAATTCACTAGAAGAACAAGTATACACGTAATAATAAAAGTTTGTTTAAAAAAAAACTAACAAAAACTAACCACCAAAAGTATATATTAACCAATATTACGTCATTCGTTGACTTAAAAAACCTCGATTTTGAATAGAGAAAAATTGTTATTATTGGTTTTGATATTTAAAATAAATTGAATTCTGAGAAAATTTGAACAAAATGAAATAAAATGGTACATGGTTGTATGTGTCGTGTCGTGGCGCCTATGATAAAAAGGTGAATTTATGATGTATGGTAAGTGTATATAAAGCAACATTTATATTAATATTTTTTGAAAACAATGAAGTACTTTCTTTTGTAAAATGTTTGTAAGAATGATTATTATGATTTCAAGTTTTTATATTATAAGTATTATATAAATATTACCAATTCAATGAACTTTATAATATATTAAAACTAGTTCGACTCGTACGGAATTCAAGAGAAATACTATATATAAGTGATATAAGTGATAAATATCAACAATAATTTACTTTCTCTTTATTTATAGGCAATTTTATTACAGATATGACAAACTACATGATTAATTTTATTTCGCTAGGGTGTTTTTTTCTTAAGCGGTACACTTTTAGACCGTGAGTCTATTTTTCGTCATTAGCCAGGACGATAAGTTTAAAATGAGGGGAAGTTTAAAATAAAGGAAATTGATAAAGAAATCAGGAAGATATCGTGATATGACAGAAAAACAGGCTAGCGAAATAATATATATGAAAAAGATTATTTTTATATGATCAATATTTACAATTACATAGAAACAAACCACTGATCTGTATTTAAAAACTAGCAGTTACCCGACTCCTTCGGTTTAAACTTTAAAAACAAAGATTACTGCCCTTACTGCTCGTTATAGCCTTCTTTTGCCTTCACTTATGATCTCTTTTGTTCTCAAATTCAAAGGTTTGTATTTATTGGAGAGGAACCCTTATTTAAAAAAAAAAAACCATCATATGTCCAGTACTTTTTGAGTTTATCCATTACAAGCAAACAAAAAACCAAATGTTTCTTTCCACTTTAGAAGTGTAGATACATTGATTGTTACGTACCTATGCTATGTAAAAAATGATTGATATGATGATAAAGCGACTGACTAACTGAGTGATTGACTGACTATAAGCTATATATTAATCATATTTTTTCCAACTAGACTCAGTTTAAGTTTTAGGAAATTTGCCACTCTGTATTACGTTTACACTTGCTTGGATGGCAATTTCGGCGATTATGTATAACGGAAATGTTTTTCCATCTCTTGAAAAACTTTTCTTTTTCTGACTTCCCTTAAGAGAAATATCTCCAAGGTTTGTTGAGTACTTCTGGGACATGCTGTATATATTAAAATCGAATTAATGTAAGCCTATTCAGTATCAGTATTAGTGTACTCTGTACTGTATTCAACCAATGATACGTAAGGGCCAAGGTTAATGATTTGAATACTAAGAAACTGTATATTCAACACCTGTTTTATTAATAATAATAATAATAATAATAATAATAATAATAATAAGATATATAACAACTACCAAAGTAGACATGCATCTAAATACAATTCATCTAAAAGTAAAAGTGAATTATACGTTATTTTATTTTATTACGAAATTGCACTTTTTTGAAAAAAACATAAATGAAACATCTAAAATTACATATCCTTTTGCGAAATATTTTTGAATCTAAAAAGGAAATTACATATTCTATTGTACCTAATTAGTATGCAAAGCAGTAGGTCTAAATTTTAGAAACATGAATAGTTTGTTCACCTTACAATTTCATGTAAATATTACATTAGTTTTTAGTAATAATAAAGTTAAATTCATGCTATGAAAATCAAAAACAAATTATATAAGTTGCACATGGAAGATGAATTGAATTACAAAACTGGCGAGATTTTCGTAGATATAACAAAAAATACATCACACTTCTATATTTCAAAAATCAATAAAAAAAACTTGTAAAAAAAAAGAAAAACGACTTCAAAAGAAAAACTTTTCAAAACAAATTAATATGCACTGAAAAGTAAAAAAATAACGATAATACTTATAATGTAGTTAAAATTATTGTTATTTTTGGAGTCGATGTCAGCCAAGGAAACAACGTTTCCCGAAAATATTTCTAAGAATCTTGATAATTTACCGAAAAAATGATGATAGAAACTTCAATTTTATTAATTTTAAATTTAGTCGAACAACTTCAAGATTTTAAATGTAAGCAGTACAATTTGTCAAGTTTTTTTCATCAGCAGAACTTTTTTTTTGACAGCAGAACTTTTTTTACTCCATAGGTCAAGGTATTCTCATATAAAATTATATCAAAATTGGGCCATTTAGCCATAAAGATTTGAAAAATCTAAAATATCTACCCTTTCATGTTCAATTTTTATCGTTATTCCAAATCTAGGCACGACAACGTAACAAAAAAAAAAACGGTATTAATTAATTTTATTTCATAGCAAAAGAAGTGAAGATAAACTTTTTGAAAATTGTTGTGAAAATCACCTAAACGCGTGACTTATATAGGACGTGCGCTTGTTTTCAATAAAAATTAATTATATTACTTTAATTAAAAAGTTTTAAAAATTATCAAATAACATCACAAGTTTATGACTTTTTATAACTAGATACAAGTACCAAGTGTTTAAAGATACGCAGTACACCGATAGCAGTTTCTTTCTATTAAACAACAGATATAATAATAATACTTTTTTTTATTCAATAATTACATTACATGAACAATATCGAATAAATTAATTAATAAAATACAATACTGTATTAATTAAGATTCAATTACTTTGTCGTTTTTTATAAGGGAACGTCCATAAAATACGAGGCTCAATTGCAGCCTCTATTGGATCTTCTATCCCAACGCAACCTTTGCTATGATTACCCTATCCTTCAGGTGGAACGTAATTTTTTCTATTGACAAGGGATCCTTTGGACGTTAAATGGCCCAATAAATCTAGGAAAGCTTTATTTGGTTCAAAAAATTGGCATTTAATTGTTTCTATGGCCAATAGGATTTTTGGCAATCTATAAAGCTTTTCTGTCCAAGAATCAACGGGGTTTAACCTCCGTTTCTCTGACATACGCCTATAACAGAGGCCACCCACATCATTATTTGTTAATCTTTATTTATTTAATTACAAACATATTTACAATTACATTTTGATGTGGGTGGAGTCGGTTACTTCGTTCTTATCCAAGCGACGACAATGTGATCAATTCTACCGCCCTCATTAATCATTATTGTTCACACTGCCGCTGCCTGGATTCGAACCCGCAACCTAAGTCTAAATGGACAAACAGTCTAATACACACGCCTTATACCGCTCGGCCATTTAGGCTCTCTGTCCAAGAATCAATTGACAAAATCCTGTCCTCACACATTTTTAATTTAAATAATTTTTTCAAAAATCGTCAACTTTCAGAGGAAATGCGACTTAAAAATATGTCATTACTGCATTTAATCGAAAGAAAACACGCTAACTACGGAAAAATGCTTTAGGCAAAACTTGTCAAAGGAAATAGAAAAGGACATTAGCCTGTGTCGATGACTTTGACCTACAATTGTCGATGAACTTTCAGCGTTATTTTTAAGTCGCATTTCAAAAATTGTTAGTTTTTTAAGAGAATCAATTTTCTAATTTAAGGTGTTATTCTACCTCTTACCGTTTAGATTTTAAATTGGCTATTAAAGTAACCCGAACTAGACCCAATCTGATGTCAGAACATGATGTCCTTTTCAAATTCTACCATTTTGTTATGTTTTGATTGGTTAAATATAAAACGAGCTATAAGTCATTATAGATTAAAATGACGCACTCTGTATATTAGAAGAATGTATTACGGCAAAAATTATAAATGAAACACACATCGAAAGTTTTTTCGTAACACCCTATGCGTTCATTTAATGAATACAAACACCCTTCCTGTTAAAATAATAACGTTATACCAACTTTTATATTTGATAAACATATGCATAGCGTTTAGGAATTTCTAAGTTGATTAACAAATGTTTTGCGTCAACGATTTTTGTTATGCCATATTACGTTATGATTTCAAAAACTTTAATATTTATTTCATAATAATCATAATAATAATTATTATTATTATATGAGTGGTACCTACTGTAGTATATTCAGAGGGAAATCCCCTGACAAACGTAAATTAGAAAAAAAAAGAACTCATATAAATTACATGTTAAGACTCTATTAAGTAGATCAAAAATTCTAAAAATATGTTTTATGGAAAATTTATTTTATTTAAGTCTACAACAACTCTATTTTATTTAACATGAGTACCTACTACCTACGTGTACTTTTTTAACGCATGTTATATGTTACATGTTACATTATTTTTAATATATAAAGCATGTTTCTAAATAAATCTGACACTAGTTATTGACACCACCCGTGGCTTCACACAGCTTTTACTACTGAATAATTTAGTTTATAATTCCAATGCAGTTTCCATTACCACTGAAAATTCATCATCACTTTTTATAATCTTTATAAGACAATTTCGGCCGAAAGTAAGTAATTGGTGCTTCTGTTGAGAGGTCGAAATTCTCACCTTTTGACTCATCTTTTATTTATTCATACTTGTGAGAAATAGGAATCCAAATATCACTGGAGTTTTAAGAGTGATTCATCAAAAAATTTAATTGCATCTAAAGATCCTTGAATTCCTAACTTTTTACTATGAATGAATATAGATTTACTCTCCAGGGGGGTTCAAAACAGGAATTTTTGACCTGAAGGAGGGCAAAATAGGAATTTTTGGCTAAACATTTAGTCAAAACAATATATATAAAAGTAATATCGGTAAAATATATGATAAATCGACGCCCAGAGGGAGGCAGCCGCCCGGTCCTGCTCCCTCCTCCTCGGTATGCCTATGTTTTTTTATCTTTTATGATTTTAGTGACGAGTGAAACCAAGACTATAGTAGATCTTGGTCTTGATCTTGAGGATTGAATCTTGGTATTGGTCGTGCATTATAGCTTTTAGTTTCAGTCTTGCAAAAATAAGTCTTGAATGTCTTGGACTTAGTAGAATCGAGTCTTGGTTTTGTAGAGTTGAGTCTAGGCTAAGCCAATGGTATCATATGGCTGATCTTGCATCAACCATGTTTTTAAAGTTTCGATTGAGCCTTAATGTTTTATTTCAGAATTTTTGGATTGTCTCTTTTAATAATCATTCCAAAGTTAAATAATGAATTATCAACATATATATTATTTATATAAAATGATTAGAACAGATAATTAAAGTCTGTTATCCAAACTGGTTACACCGAAAATTAGTGGATTAGCTTATGGCTTTTTCTATATTTCTCTAGAGTTACTTAAGATGCATGAAAAATATACTCAGGTAAAAAAAAGCACATTGAAAAATTCACTAGGGTTTTCATTATTTATTTTCAACAGCAAGTTTTGAGTGTTCTTGTTATGAGTGTTGGTCTTGCAAAAATAAGACTTTGTCTTGCAGAGTTAGGTATTGGTCTTGTCGAAGTGGTATTATATTTGTCTTGGACTTGAAATTTGCAAGGCCGAGACTAATTTTGCTCATCAGCTTTATAATTACATTGCGAGTTTTCCATTAGCCAGTCATTGACAGAAGTAGGTAAAAAAATGTATATCAATTAAAATTGAATATGATATGAAAAGTTTGTGAACATGACATTTCAACAACTGAAATAAATACATCAAGAAATATATAAAAATCGTAACAATAATTAAATAATCACATAATAAATAAAATACATACAAAAAACAAAGTTAGTGGAATAAAAAAATTAATTAAACAGTCATTCAATCAGCCAGTCAGGCAATCTGACGACATGATGCCGTGCGGGGAGTCAAACGACACATCTTAATGCGGCACGGCACGGCTGACGGCGATCAACTTAACTAAACTAAAGTAAACTAAAGTAACTCATTCCACTTTTAAACATCATCGTTTTTTGTTTTTATTCATTCCATGACACTTTATTTGACACACTACTATCGGAGAATAAGAGTGCGTTTAGTAGAATATAAAAAAAAAAAAAACCTCCGATGATAATGATGAGAATGATGGTGATTGGCTATGAGCCAAACGAACAATGTTTTATTTAAATGATGGTTTAAAAAAAATCACACATATGCACAGACGTAGACAATATTATATTATATAGATAGGCACACGCATATACAAGGTGTTTCAAAATTATTATAACCTTAATACCTACTATAATGTCTTTATTAAGGTTATTGAAGTTTACTCCTTAAGAATCGATTTTCATATAAGGCGCGCACGGTATGAAAAAAATATTAAGAGTAAAATCTAGTGATCGAATGGCTACGTTACGTTTTTAGTGCGCATCTTTCTATTTTTAGTAATGCTTGTGTAAAACTTTTATACTTGTGTGCTGTAGATAAAGCCTCTATTGTTTGAAACTGGCAATAACCTGATGGACGCACCACCCTATACAAAACATACGAACAAATAGATATGTATTTGTTACCCACCGATACAGAATAACTACATATCAGCCAAGCAACGAACTACATCGTACGTCTTCGGGATTACCATATATAAAATACTACAAAGTACCTACGTATAACACAGGCAAAGCATCTATTATTGTTTGAAACTAATAATAGCCTGACGGATACAGTACACTATACATTAATAAAGAAGTAACCTCCAGTAGTGCGTCATTTCAAAACAACCATGGCTGTATTCAGAAAGTTCAAAGTAAAAATAGTCGGAATCTCGAAATCGCGCATTTTATTTCACCATGTTTATGAAATTAGATTTTCAAAAAAAATCAACTGCGAGCAAATGAGTGCTTAGAGTTTTGTACCCGAAAAAACTAAAAATTGACGATGATCCTTAAAATCGATTCATTGGAAAAGGCATGACATATAATTTTAACATATAAATAATTGCTATGGAAATGAATGGTCAAATAAACATGGCTCAATTCATTTCGAAAAGTGAAATGGTAAAATAATTAGGTAATTCAAAACAATAATTCAAAAGAACAAGGTCAACTCAAATATTTCAATAACAATTAAAATATTTCCAAAAATTTGTCCCAAAAAAATGATAGCTCTTTAAGTATCCTTTTCATCTCATCTGATGTCCTTGACCATCACTTTGATATTGATTAAAGAAGGATGTTATAAGTTTAAAGTGTTTATCTGTCCGTATGTGTGTTTCTTAGTGGCATCATAATCCCTAAACAGTCGAACTGACTCGATTGAGAACATTTTATAGCTAAGTTTCCAAAAATCGATTTACAAGGAATAAATCGCCTTTTTCAGGGGTTTTTTAAATTTTGTAAATTTCACTTATAATAATACTCTAAATTTAGTGAAGTTCACTCAGATAAAACTTTTTGAACAGCTTGTATAAATTTATTTCTTTGGTTTGGTGAAGAAGAGTTAAAATTACAGTGAGTGTGTATGTATGAGGTTTGATGTCGTCTGCTCGATTTAACATTTAGTTTAATAATATAAATGTGGAATCTTTCATTAGATTAAAATACGCGTGTATTCGTGTATTAAACACATTATATCTAACATAATTTTATACAAACAAACGTTTTTATTGTAGGATTACCATTTATTGAAGTGAGATCCATTGATAATATCATATCTCATTACATTCATTTACATTTACAAACTAATTATTTTAAATGTAACTATTATATAATTTTAACAATATTTTCAAAATTTTATACCATGTATATGAAATATACAAGGTATACTAAGTTTAGTTCCAAGTTTGTAACGCTTAAAAACATTGACGCTGCAAACAAAATTTTGGTATATGTGTTATAAAATCACGTAATTAGTCCATTTTATATAGCTCAAAAACGAAAAGAGATATCAAAATGAAATTTTTATAGACCCAATTGACCTATATTGCTCATTTACGAATTCGACCTCAATTTTAACGTCCTGAGTACGCTATAAAAATTTCATCTTGAAATCTCTTTTCATTTTTGAGTTATCGTGTTGACAGACAGATGAACAGAAAAAAAAGTGATTCTATAAACACCTCTACCAAAATTTGTTTCGTAGTATCTATATTTTTAAGCGTTACAAAGTTTGGACTAAACTTAGAATATCTTGATATATATTACATGGTATAAACATATAAAGAATTCAATCGAACGTTGCATATATTATTAAAAGCTTAATTACAAACACATGTTTAGTTTGTTATAAAAACAAAATGAAAAATGATTTGTTAAACAAATTGAAATCAAAATATGCATGTAATTATTTGTTTTTCTTTTGTCTAACTAATAGTAAATTATAATTTAAAGTCTAAGTTATATATCTATATGTATAACAAATACATTTCTAATTCTAATTGTCTTGTACGCTACGCTTGTTAGTATTTTAAACAATGTACCTAAAATATACATGTAACATGTACATATTGCCAATAAGTTTCCTGAAATATTTCAGTAAGTAACCACAACAACGATTTTACCAGAAGAACATGGCAAGTAAGCAATGTTGTATGGTGTATATGCCAATGCTGCCTGCATGCATTCATTATACAATATAATCATATCCATTTTAGATCTAGATTCTAGTGGATTGTGGATAGTATTAAATAATAGCATACCGGCTGGTCTAAGTTATAACAGCAGGACTTCATCAAATGGAGCCTTTAAAGCACAGCGTCTTGGTAATAGCTCAGTTGGTTAAAGCGTAACCAATTTCGTTCGTGGTATGCCTAAGATAGCGGATTCGATTCCCGCCGTCGCAACAAAATTAATTTAATTAATAGTTGTGATGGGTTGGTGTAGTGCATGGTATATGTAAAAAAGGAGTTGCACTCAGCCTCTAAAAATAGTTAAGAAGCAGATAAATGAAATTATGATCGAAAAGGGTTGTAAAACACATATATGGTATCACAATGGGCTCTATAGCCTAAGTAATGAGCTGTATAGCCTAAACGGATGAACCAATTTTGACATTTTTCTTATTTCAATGTTTATTTAATCGGTAGTGTTATTATCTATGTTTCCAGTTTATAATAAACAGCAAATAGACGATTCTTCAAATGGCCGAGCAGATTTTCTTGAAACATAGCACCTTCGATCAAATTAACTCTCAAGAAACTAACAAATATCAAAATCTGTTCATTTGTCATAAAGGAATCGATCAAATCTGATTTTGTTTTGGAGGATTTCCTTCTATAATTTCAACATCTCGTATCTCGAAAATAACACTTTTCCGGCTATAAGTGGGAAATTTTACATTGTTTTAACGATATATACCAATTGATGAAGTCATCCTGTTATAACTTGGACCATCCTGTATAAGTGTAAGTGTTAAGCAGCAAAATAACGACCATAGTATAAATTGTTACACGTAGATAACAAAACACACATCTCAATTCTGCTCTACCATTATTATTCATTCCGAATATTCGAATGTATTTTCTATTCAATAATAAAATTAGAATGGCTGATTCACAATTCTTACTTATTATATTCTAAATAAAATATGATTTTTCAAATTTATTTCAGGACAACTCACGACACGATAATAACATTATATTATAATATAATGTAAAATTATGTTATACAACAGTTGAGTAAAAATACAACTTTGGTATGCAAATTTTAGTACAGAAACTGATGGTACAAGTCAGGTTTGAATTATCGTCAACTAATTGATATGTTTAACAAGTATATGTTTCCAATAAATTACATTTCATAAGTATTAGTAAAAGTTCGATTACTAAAAGTAACACACAAAAATAAAAATAGCGTTTTGGAAGCATAAAAAGAAAGACAAATATAACATTTGTATCAGGCATTAGAACATTTAACAAATATATTTTATTGAATATCCGATGCCCACTTTTATATGAGAATATATGGGTATAATATATAGATATGTCATTTTGTACGATGAATGTTATTATCCCAAATAATGGTTTCATAAAAATCGTTTTCCCAAAATGTAGAATGTTATTTACTATAAAGGTTTTAAAACAGGCTTTTGTCCTTTTATCTCGATAACAGTATAAGAAACTCAAATACACAACGTTGGGGAAATATAAGCAGAGTACATACTTTTTTTATACGCAGACTTCTTCAAAATGTCTACACGTGTTTTCGCGTTTTTTTGTCGAAAATATAAAACAAAATGTTAATTTAATTATTCAGAGTTCATCGAAGATCCATCATTTGATGAACAGAGACGACTATAATAAGAGTATTGACGATTGAAGAGCGATATCTTTATTATCAAATTTATAAGCATCACTTGCACACAATATATTATATATTTTTGTAGTTGCGTGGTATTGTAAAGCCAAAAATAACTCATTACTTGATTACAAAGCATGTATTTGACCTATATGTATGTACCGTGCAATAAACCAAAACTTTTTTACAATACTGTAGGTGTATTAAAATCACCTTAAAGTATAGGTTTTTCATCGAGTTTTCGTAACGTTTTGGATGTAAGATTGTTTGAATATTATTATTTAATACTTGTAGAATCTATTAAATATATATCTATAGAATACTGTGTGTTAGATTGTATAAACAGATGAACATTGTGTACATCTGTTGGCCTCAAACAGTTAATTATAATTTGGCAAAGTTTTAATAGTTACTTATTATTATTATTACTCGAACTATACTCCATACAATTAAAAACAATTTTATTGAAATTGATTTGAAACAGATTAAAAAGAGACAAAATATATGGATATCAAGTGAAAAATATATATGAAGTATACTTTGAAACTACAAGCATTGTAAATATGTTAGTGATTATTTATAATTATTATTATTATCATTATCTATTATAATGATTGTATTCTAATTAAATCAAATACAGTAGAATCTCGATAAGTTAAACCTCGGTAACATAAAAACCTTAGTTACTTCAAAAAATACTACGTTCCCTTCCCATCAGAGCCCAAAACCTCTATAGCTTAAAATACGCAACCCCTATAACTTAAATAAATAATTTCTGTTAGGCCCTCAGTAACTAAAAGAAATGTTTCCACAACCTCTATAACATAAAATTGTGTGAATGAGTCATTTTGAAAGAGTGTCAAAACGAATGGTTTCGATATTTATTGCTTGCACGTTTTTACTTGTTAACATAAACAATAACATTACCTATTGTTTGCTTTATCTAAATCAAACAAAGTCCAATTTCTTCCACCAAACACAACATCACAACTTCAACCTTTGGATCAGGGAATAATTAAAAATTTTAAAACATTATACAGAAAAGAAGTTGTTAGAAAAATGATAGCTGATATGGAGCAAAATACATAGACCCTTGATAACTAAAAACCTCTATAACTTAAAATATTTTTTGTTTCCCTTGGACTTTAACTTATCGAGATTCTACTGTAATATTATTTATTGAGTTATACGACTGTTATTATGCAGTGATGTGCTGACTTAATTAATTAAATAGTTTAAATCAATATAAAAGAAAATTTTAATTTATTTTAAGTGGACATTTTTATTTTTAATAGCATTATTAACTGATGTTATTAACAAAGCAATCTATTTTTTAGCAAAATTTAATTACAATTTTTGTAAATAGATAAATCGGAAATATAAGAAACGGTTTTGTAAGGGTGAAAATTAGTTATTACAAACTTATTTATTAGTTAAATTATTTACTTAATTTAAGGAATAAATTCATTTCAATTATTTTTTAGTCAGAAAATAGGTTGAGACTTTAACTGTTTAAGAGTTTTTTTCTCTGATCGCCTGTTCTATAGCAATACATGTATTGCTAAGATTTTTCAAATTGTTAAAAGTATCAATAGAGTTTCATTACCTTTAGGAAACATAAATAAACAAATTGCGATAGATAATAACAAGTTTTAGTATACATACCTAAACAACTGTCCTCTATATAAAAATCTTTTATTTGTGGTAAGAGGTAAGTAGTTAGATAGGTAATATCAAAAAACAATTTTCCTTCCTAACTAAATTCATTGATTCAAGCTTACATACCAAAACCATAATATTATACAGTAGACACACACTACACATAGTACAGTACCTACTTTATTGTATGTATGCCTCCAAAACATTTATGGAATACCATACGTTCTTGAAGTGAACTATAACAAGAGTTTAAAGCTACTATTGAAGCTTACCGTAGGTAGTACAGAAAAGACCTTACTTATATGAAGGGCACAGGGTAAGAACATGTTAAGTCACTTTTTTAACTAACTGTAGAGGGAAATGAAAGCTATTGCTTTTGTACTGATGATGGAATTTCTTCAAAATCGAAAATTCTGCTTATTTACGTATCCATTGAGCCAAAAATGAGCTTCGTCGCTAAACACAATTTTTCGATAAAAAAGTTCCGGCAACTTTCCAAGAGCGCATTCACCAAAAATTCAGCGTTGTGGTAGTTCGTTCGGGTTCAATTCTTGCACCAGCTGTATTTTGTAAGGTTTCACACCTAAATCCTTCCTCAAAATTTTCCACGTTGTTGAGCAACAGAGGCCCAATTGCTGCGAACGGCGCCGAATCGATAATTGATGGTCATCACAAACACTGGCCCATATAGCTGCGATATTTTCTTCAGTTCACAATGTACATAAGCGTGTTGGTGGTATAATGTCCAACAATATAATTTTGGTGTGAAATTTAGGCACAATAGCCCGAATAGCCTTTTAAGTGGGACGACTAAACGGACCACAAAATGGAAAAATCGCGCGATGAACTTTCTTAACAGAGCACGCATTTTGATAATAAAATTCAATAATTTGCAAGCGCTGTTTGTTTGCAAATGATTCACGGTTAAATTTTAGGCTAAAAGGAAGATGTTTGGCAGTGACACAAAATACGAAACGTGTGTGTGTTGTCAAAATCGGGGTTGCAAAAAAGAAAACAGTTAAAAAATCAACTGTTATATTAAGTTCAATGTTTACGTGACTTAGCATGTTCTATTCCTGTGCCCTTTATATCCATATATCATATAGATATAATATAGACGTATGATAACACCATCGCGGATGAACTACCAAATTCAGTTATCTCTATCATTCATGTTGCTAATAACTTTAAAACATTAACATCATATTCTATGCAAGAGTCATTAGTTTTATGAGAATATTCGAGAATTAAAATTTTTTTATTAAAAATACTTTTCAATTACCAGCTTTTGTTGCACTTAAATAAAGTAAAAATTAATATATGGCTACTAGCTGACCCGACCACACGTTGCTGTGACTCAGTTATAATATATATTCAATTAATATTATACTAAATAATTATTACAACACAATTACTATACATATAAATATGACTAATCTAGCTTGATACCCACCCGCTTCACTGGGCTTAAAAGTAACAACCACCGCTTTATAGCCTCTACCTCTCTTGATCTCACTTATTCCCCTTCCATAACACTCGAAGGGATTGTTTTACACTCGAAGGAATTTTCAATGTAAAGTGTAAAATATTCATAATTCATTGAGTATACCAGAAAGATGGCCATGAATTGATTTAAAAAATGATGACCATAGATGGAGCAGTAAAATATCAGATTAAATTTTTTTTAAATTTATTTTTATAAATTATAGCTCATGTGTTATTCTGATGTATGAACTACATTGTTTAATTTTTGGTTGAAAAACACTGTAATAAACGTTACAAACATATGTACACTCTCTGTCACAAAAAATGCACGGATTACATATAGTACAATATGTAATCCGTGCATTTTTTGTGAAACTGAGAGTATACATACATATTCAAATGAGCAGTGAATGAGTGGAATTGTATTTAAACGTAATATATAAACAAATCAACCGAATTCAAATTCAATTCAATAAAACAAAATACTTCAATATACTTTAATGCTTTGTTTGTTATTGTTTGTATGCATCAAATGTATGTACGTTCCGTTTGTTTATATGCAATGTTTGTGATATAAAGTAGGTATCATCTCACATCTTTCAACCAGCCAATAGTCACTATTACATACTAGTGATGGGACGAATGCTAAATTTTGTACATTCGCGAATAAGAATGCGAATCTTTATTTCCAACATTCGCGAAAACAAATGCGAATGTTAACTTTCAAAAGAAGCGCTCACAAATTCTAATGTATTAACTTAACTAGTCCTTGTATATTACTGCCCCAGCATGTTTTTTTCAATCCAAAACTTATCTTCCTCATTGCTTTATCAAATTCCATGATTCACCCTGAAAAATATACTCACGGACTAAACTGGTACCGCTAGCAAATGCGACTATTCGTCCCATCACTACTACATACCATTACTATAGCACACTACTACACCAAGGTGTTCTTATTCTTATCGATTACTGTTTTTATTGCTTATTCAATTTGGAAAATATTGTAGGTGGAATTACCTTCAAAAATTCATCAATCAAGTCATCAATGAATTCAGAAGGTCAAACCAGAACATCGAATCAAGCTAGGAAAAACTTAAGCCTAATACAGACGCTGTTAAAATTTAAATTTAATTTACCATGCCTAACATGAGATAATTGAAATTAAAAATGTATTAAGAAATCTTCAAAACAATAATATAGATAACTAGAATGATACCCGCCCGCTTCAATGGACTTAAACCACCGCTTTATAGCTTCCTTCTCTCTTGTTATACACAGTTTTCAATTTTGTTAACATAGTCATAATTGATTGAGTATGTCAGAATAGTTGGCAATGATTTGTTTGATATTTACTATTTAAAATTTTTACACAATTCTTTAATTTATGGTTCAAAATGATGATCATAGATCTGTTCCATCTATAATCATCATTTTGACCAATAAATTAAAGAATTCTGTAAAAATTTAAAAAATGGTTAATGTCAAATATAATTTAATTTTTTTATTTTTTTTTAAATATATCTTTATAAATTGTAGTTTATGTGTTATTCTGAACCGTCTTAAGTTAAGTTACTTAAGCCAAATAAATCTATTATGAAAATCTGAAATAAGAAGAGAATTTATTGGTTGAAAGTTGTAAAAACACGTTGTACAATATTTTGTATATATATATATAAAATGAGCTTATTCAAATTCAGAGAATGTAAACACGTAGTATCGATAAATTGTATGTAGTACAGTAGCAGAACTAGAACGGTGGTACACCGTCGTAATATCATATGTTCTTGTATGCTTGTTAAAAGCCTTTATCCATGTACGTAAATCGTTTACGATTTTGTGTTCAATTCAATTGAACATATTGAAAATTGTGTTGTGTTCAATGTATGTAAACTATGTTGAATCAAACTAAATAAACTGTTTTTTTGGATAATGTTGCTTTTCTATCGCGTATTAGTCTGAGAGGTGAGCGACAAAAAATTGCAAGCATTTTCTAAAGACTGATTTTGTAATATTTACGTGAATAAATAGTTTAACGTCATAGAAAAATAGCTTACCATCAGTCAGCCGGGTTCTGTAGCGTTTGGCGTGGGGGCGGGTTTAACTTTTCTGCACGAATATACAAATATTCATAGTTTAGAAAATACTTATACGTTTTTAAACCCGTCCCCGCGCCAAACGCTACAGAAACCGACTGACTGGCGACATGGTATTTCTCTTCCCACACCAATATAACGAAATTATTACAAAATCAGCCTTTAGAAAAAATGCAATCTAACAATTTTTGTTGCTCACCTCTCCTGCTTAAAAATAATCTTACATTTAAATACAATCCACATTAAAGGAATGCCGTCAAGGTATGTTCACTATCTAGGCCAGTTTACTGAAATTTTTTGGATTTCTTTTAGTCATTCTGAGAGATATTTTTTCCTAGTTATAAAAAAAGAAAATCAAAGTAATTAATTGTTTGTTCAAAAAAGACACTTTTAAAAATTATTTATCCATACTTAAATGTTGTTGGGTCAATGTATGATAACGTTTTTTTCTGATCTGTATCTTATCTTAATTATTATGAACAGGCCAAGTATACACAAGGTATTTAAATAATTAATTAAAACTTGGTTGTTATTTTAACGTTCATTATGGCCAAAATAATATAAATTTACTGTTGATAATAGTGATCGTATTTAACCAAATTCATTGATTGGGTTTGAAACCACATTATAAAAGCCACAATGATTGACCATTCATTCAATATATTATAATAATAATAATGTAAATAAATGTAGCGGTTTATAAAATGTGATATACAGGGTGAGTCATTTTAATCTATAATAGCTAATAGTTCGTTTTGTAGTTAACCAATCATAAAAAAAGTCAAACAAAAATTGTTGAGTTTGATGGGGGGCTACCCAAGTTTAGACGTAATGCTGAATAACTTATCTGCAATTACAATAAGCTTTTGATGTAAGGGTCTGTTTGGTATTTCAGGCCGATGGAATACAAAAATAGTTAAACTATTACTGTTACAAACAAATATATTGAACTATCACAAAAAAAAACCTTATGAAAAGCATTTAAAGCAGGCAAGGGTGAGTTATTTTAAGCCGAAGTCACCATTGTTATAATTTTATTGGGTGCCATAAACTTTATTGCGTGTCTCTTCATCCAAGTCCACATTGCTCATAGAGGAGGAAGCGAGATGGGTATACGACTCGTCTACCTATCTCAGTTTTTCTTATAGTAATGAGATAGGTAGAATAAAAATGTTGTCTCCCTGTCTTACTCGTATTATTGGTTGACACTGGTTAGGATATCACTGTCTTACTCGTATGTCAGTTACAAAAGCCCGAGTGTCTTTAAGCCACGTTTGCCCATTCACGATTTAAAGCAGGCATGGGAGAGTTATTTGAAGTCGAAGTCACCATTGTTATAACTTTATTGTGTGCCATAAACTTTATTGTGTGTCTCTTTATCCAAGTCCGCATTGCTCATAGAGGAGAAAGCGAGACGGGTATACGACTCGTCTGCCTATCTCAGTTTCTCTTATAGTAATGAGATAGGTAGAAAAAAAAAGTTGCCTCTCTGTCTTACTCGTATTTTTGTTTGTCACTGTCTTACTCGTATTTTAGATATAGAAGTCTGTCTTTTCTAAGCCACGTTTTTGCATGCCTGATTTAAAGGGACAGCCTTTATAATATTTATGCACACATGCAATTCACACATGTATATAAACATATGTGACCACATTTTACTAATAATTTATAAATATAAGCATGACAAATTGAAATTTGGGGAGTATAATATTGGTTTTGTATAAAATAATGTTTAGTTGGTTGTTGGTTGTTGGTATCGGTATGGTTTTAGTACTACCTATCTATGTTCATGTTGGTATTGGCATGGTATGGTATGGTATTGGTATTGGTTCACTATGCAATCAATTTATTTCATTTTGAAGGATAATAATATTTATATTCAATTCATTTCAACAAACAAATGATAAATGATTCTATATTTAATACCAATACGATATGTACCAATAGAATGTTACACGATTGTCGCCATTCGCCATTCATTTCCTACTAAAAAATCAGTTTTTTAAAAACACAGTGTGTCGCATTTAAAATGAAAACACCTCCATATTTTCACAGTCGTACAGATAGGTGATGAATCAGAATATTTAAGATACTTAACAGAAATCGGAACTTTAAATACAGCACATTACAAATTGAAAAATGACGTTAGATATATCATGAAAAATTATTAGAAACAGTTAAGAATTTTTTCTTGCCCGTAAACCGATTTTGTCGCCCTATTAGCTCAGTTGGTTAAGGCGTAACCAATTCCGTCCGCGGTATACCTAGGGTAGCGGGTTCGATTCCAGCCGTCGCAACAAAAGTAATTTAATTAATAGTTGTGATGGGCTGGTGTAGTGCATGGTATATACATGAAGGAGGTGCACTCAGCCTCTGAAATTGAGAAGCTGATAATTGAAATTATCAGCGGAAAGATGGTAAAATACACATATGGTATCACAATGGGCTCTATAGCCTAAGTGCCTCCTTCGTGGACAGCTAATATAATCTAACCTATATACCGATTTTCATGGCAAAATTCGCATTTTTAATTTGTTTATTTTGAACCTCCGAACTAAAAAATAGGGGTGTTATAAGTTTGACGGCTATGTGTGTGTGTCTGTCTGTGGCATCGTAGCGCCTGAACGGATGAACCGATTATAATTTTTTTGGTTTCATTTGAAAGGTAATTTAACGGAGAATGTTTTTAGCTATATGTATTAGGTTTCAAGTGCAAGCTTTGGTTTCCGTACCCGAGAAAACTAAAAAATTGGCGATGTTCTTTAAAATCGATTCAATTTGGAAAAGGCATGACATATAATTTTAGTATATAAATAATTACTATGGAAATGAATGGTCAGATAAACTTGGCTCAATTCAATTCGAAAAGTGAAATGGTAAAATAATTCAAAACAGTATTTCCAAAAATTTATCCCAAAAAATGATAGCTCTCTAAATATCCTTTTCATCTCATCTGATGTCCTTGACCATCACTTTGATGTTGATTTAAGAAGGAGTGTTATAAGTTTTAAGTGTTAAACGGGGCTCCAAAAGCGGTTTCCAAAAATCGGTTTAAGGAATAAATCGTATTTGTCTGGGGTTTTTTAAATTTTGTAAATTTCACTTCTTAAATATTTTCATTGAATCTTTTGGTAAATAATAACGGATTTATTAGTTAAACGTAACCAATGCACAGCATAGTACGAACTACTACAATGCAAAAATATTAATGCTTAAATGCATTTATACATAAATTAATGTCATATTGAATTTATATGCATTGATTTTAATTTTAATGTGATACTGATAATGAGATACATGAAAAAAACAATATGCTGTTGATGGGGATATCGATGTGGGCTGTGAAAACCACCCTTAGGCACTACAATAGATAGTATTATGTACATAACCACAAAATATATGCGTTTGGATATTTGTGGTGATTGCTTCTAAATTATTTTCATTTATAAATGTGATAGATATTTTTGGTTTTGAATATTATTGTACCAACAGTTACGGCTACATACACCAACCATCATTTCATTTCAACAAAAACATTTTATGCGGTTCATTTTTATACCATGTACATATATGAAATATACCAAGGTATAGTAAGTTTAGTCCCAAGTTTGGAACGCTTAAAAATATTGATGCTATGAACAAAATTTTGGTATAGGTGTTCATAAAATCACCTAATTAGTCCATTTCCGGTCCGTCTGTCATCACGATTACTCAAAAACGAAAAGAGATATCAAGCTAAATTTTTATAGCGTGCTGAGGATGGAAAAATTGAGTTCGAGTTCGTAAATGAGCAACATAGGTCAATTGGGTCTTGGTTCCGTAGGACCCATCTTGTAAACTGTTAGAGATAGAACAAAAGTTTAATTGTAAAAATGTTCCTTATAAAAAAATAAACAACTTTTGTTTGAAACACAAATTAGGTTAGAAACACAAATCGTTAATTTTTTTAATTGCCATCTTAACATTTTCCTTTTTACGAAAACCATTATACCTACCATACTCAGTAATTATTATTTGGGGCCGTCGGAAAAGTATGTTCGAGAATGATTGTTCAAGAAAATTTATTATTCAGATTAGTTGAAAATATATTGAACGCTTTTCATATTCTATAAAAAATGTCCATTAAAGTCCATTAAATTGTGTTAAATTTTTCATTAAAATTAATTAAAATAATATGATGATTAGTGTAGGAAGCTAAAAAGCTTTAATAATAAAAACATCATTATTAAATAAACATTAAAATGATGTATAATTAAATAATATTTTAATAAATATCGTAATTAATGATTTATATATAATTATTATTTTTACTAATAATATTAATAGTTTAGGTTAGTTTCATTTAGTTTGTTTATATTATTTTTACTTTTTCAAAATTATTAATAATCATATTTGTTTATATTAATAATAATAATAATAATAATAATATTATAATGATGTGTAATAATAATTACAATAATTTCCTATTTCAATACTAAATTAATTAATTCAATTAACTATGCTTTTTTTATTATTATTTTTTATTCTCATGTACAACACAAAACTTATCAAACATATAATTTTGTAATTTTTTTTATTATTCAATTAAATAATTAGTTTCAAAAACCGAAAATTAATTTCTTTTTATACTAGATTTTAATCTATTTCATTTTTAATTAATTATATGCATATTTGTTTTTTTCGAATAGTAATTGAATTATTTGAATTTTTATTGATTGCATTATTATTTACCGTTCTTTTAGTTTTAAATATACCTAAAACTTTAAATACTTTTTAATTTCGTATAAACGAACCTTTTCTGGCTTTTAAGGGCTATGTTTACAGCAAGCCTCAAGTAACGAAATGATAATTTGCAAAAATTGCGAAAAAAAAGAGGTAAGGTATTTATCTTTGTACAATATTGTAAAAATAGTGTACTACATTATACAGCAGTGGTATGTACGTACTGATATCTTTAGCACACTCAAATAAGAATTAATTTTAACCTACTTTTAACTCGACTGTCCATTTATCACGTATTCTGTATGATAATAGCATGATAATAAACATCTGTAATTCTGTATATAATAGATATCTCTCTTACACTACTTATCCTCTAAATATAATTGTTTCTGTTATACGAAAAATTTAAATAACTTTGAGTAACTATATCTCAAGAATGAAGCGGTCAATAGTTTTTCTAAACTCACACGCACAAATACATGCATGTTCAGTTAGTTTTCTGAAAATATCTTAAATCTAGTTTTACTGTTTTTTGCGTCCTCGCGGGTAAACACAGGTGATGTTAAAAAAAAAAGTTGATTATTTTTTTATAAGGAACATTTTTTATATTTACAAGATGGGTATCATGGAATCCACCTCAGTCTTTTTGTCCTGAGTAAGCTAAAAAAAATTCAGCTTGATCATACCTCATTTTTGAGTAACCGTGCCCACAGCATCAGTTCGTAACATCAATATTTTAAAGCGTTACAAACTTGGGACTAAACTTAGAATACCATGATATATATTTCATTTATACAAATGAAACAAGTAAAGGTTTTTGTTCATAGTTTTAAGAATTAGGCGTTCAATATTAGATATTGTCAAAAATATATTTACTTTGAAGATATCAAAAATAGTAATTTACAACCCACAAAATTACCTGTACTGTGCGTTTTAATAAATGGAATATTATTTCATTTATTGACAAAGCCTAAGCTGCAGTTAAAAATGTCAAAAATAGTACAATAAACACGTTTGTACTAATAAATTGTATTTAGTTTCATTACAGTTTCATAAAATGTATAAATAATCTTCTTTAAGCATTCAAAAGTCACGTTAACTGCACCCTAATAGTGCCACATTAATATTCATTATGAGAACATAAATTTAAACGTACTGCAGCCAATGGTTGTTAGACAAAACATTTTTGCTTACAGGTGTTTAAAACTTTTTTTGACATGATTTAAGAGGAACCAATGTATTCCAACCAAATCAAACTTTCGATCAATCTTTAAAGCGCAATAATAAAGTCCATTTTTAACCCCCGAACCAAAAAAGGAGTGTTATAAATTTGATCGCTATGTGTGTTTATCTAACTGTCTGTCTGTCTGTAGCATCGTAGCGCCTAAACTAATGAACCGATTTTGATCCTTTTAGTTTGTTTGAAAGGTAATTTAAGGGAGAATTTTTTGGGTTCCTACTCGGAACAACTAAAAAATAGGGCATGATTTTCAAAATCGATTCAGTTCTTAGATATATTTGTAGCGCCAGTTTAGGGTTCCGTACCCAAAAAATTGGCGTGGTTTTTTTTTAATTTTGTAAATTTCACTTTAATGGAAATGGTTTTCATTTTTCAAAACTTAAGGCAATTTTTTATCCTACACTAAATGTATAAAAATATCAAAACAAACGGTCAAATAATTTTCATTTTCTTCTATTTCTTCAAAAACATTTTGTCCAAAATTCATATTCAAATAAAATGTTAAATATCTACTTAGTAAACCATGGCGCATATTCAATATGTTTAAGGTTATCCTGGTTTGAAAATTGCATGTGCAAAATATAAAATGGAATTTGATGAATGTTTACGAATTCTCTAGTGATTATAAATCTTTCAGAATGATACAAGTTTTTTTAAATAACGAAAGACGTATGACGTGGCGGTGAACGCGCGCGCCATTATTCGAGTTTATTTTCGACTTGTCGTTTTGACTTTGTTTCTTTTTTTTTTTGAATGTATTGTGTTATTTATATATCGATTAAATAAAAAATAAATCAAATCGAGAAGGTAAATTTATTTATTTATATATGTTTACAATCATGCCAATTATTTAAATTTATTTATCTATCGAATTCACGATATAGTTAGATCATTTGAATTGAATCTTATTATATAAATTTTATGTTTTAGCGAATTACCGAAGGAAATGTAGATATTGCTTTTGTACTGATGATGGAATTTTGGAAAAATACAAGTTTTAATTTGACAAATCAATCAATCAAATAAATAAATCATGAAAGATCTGTATTTTATCTTACCGAAAAAAACCATGAAGAAATTATAAAAAGCAACTGAAGTTGTTTACTCACCTGAAAAAGAAAAAAAAAATTTATTAATAATGATATTGAGAAAAATGACGAAGTATCTATTATAAATGTTAAAGTGGGGATGTTTGTTTGTTACGCTTTCACGCCAAAACTACCGAATGGATTTGAATGAACTATAATTTATAAATTTGATATGAAATAATTTTTTGAATTTTATTTGATATGAAAATGTCTGTAGTTATCGATGAAATACAGTTAAGGCGTGTTTTAGATTAAAATTTTAGCTCAAATTCCTAAAAAAATACCTCAAAATAATATAAAAATCTTGATTTAAAACATGTCAAATTAAAAGGTTTATCTACCATTGCAATGACGGTGACATAAATTATTACACTTTTTTGATAATGATACCACAAAAATAAAACAAAAACAAAGGATTCAAGAACAAACAGATGTACAGCTGCACCATTAAAAATAAAAAAATTTTACATTTACACACATTATAAATTGAATTAAAAATTACGCATGTTAATCAAATAAAAATCAACTGAAAACAATTTCTGTGATACTTTTCTGTAACAAAATTATAAAACAACGAAAAAAAAAAAAACAGAAGTCGGCTACTTTTAATGTGTTTGTTTGTTTGTTTGTTGTATTATTTATACGTATAGTATGAGTATAATAGTGATGAACCCTTGTTTCAGTAGTTCAGATCCAGAATATATATATTTGAAAATGTATGGTATTTCGTTTGTTCAAAGGTATGCGTATATTTATTTCGTATGTTCAATACTATTTACATGCTTTTAGTTCTCTGTTCACTGTCCAGTGTTCTGTTTATATTGTTCAAGGAATTCCACTGAATAAAATTTACTTTTGGCTAAATTATATTCTCTCAACATGTGGGTTTTTACTACAATTTTTTATACAGTAATATCGAAGAGTAGTTTTTAAATTAAACAAAATTTTAAAGTACTTGAATTCGTGTAAAAAGAACGAGAAGTGTTGCGGAACACCCGGTAGGAATTATGCTCCTTTCGATATAAATTATGTATTGTTGAATATAAATATAACAACGAAGGAATGGTAATAAAATTTAATAATTTCTTTTCAAGTTTTCGTTAAAGAAATCAATCAATTTTATGAAGATGTTTTTAAAATTTTATATAAAAAAGGCAAACAATCAAAAGCTACCAAGAACAATCAAAATCAAACGTTCAAAAGTTCCCAACGATCAATTAATTGTACAGCTTTAATTATTATTGCATAGGTTACACAAAAAATTGTTATGTTTTTCTTGTCTGGTCTCTCAGCTCGCAAACAAATCTGTGAAAAGGAGCAAAGTACCAATAACTTCTCAGATTTATCTTTGTAAATGGTCAAGCGAGAATGATAAATACATTTTGGGGAATAGTAAAGTTCAAAATTCAACAAAAACAGCAACTGATCTTCTAGAACGGAAACTGGTCAAATAAAATTATTCTAGCTATACAAAATCAAGCCTACCACCACATTAATCTAAATAGCAGCGGGTTAGTGAAAACTTAAGATACTCAAAAGCGAAGAAATGTCTCTTTATTCCAATGGATTTTCTATATTTAATAATCTATTAAATTATTGCATGTATGGAAACTCGATCCTTAAACTTAAACAATTTGTCGAATTTCTACTGATTTTGGAATATGTAATATATCATTTTTTCTTGGTTGGAAGAGATATATATTCCAGATATCATTAAAAGTTGTCGGGACACTTCCAAATTTTGTGTGTCATAAATGTACGTAGGGCGTTTTTTATCAGAATTGCTTTTATTTGCAGAAAAAATTGTCACCAACATCGACCTCTTTTGAATGATACCTTAGCGCAACTATATGGGATATAAAAAGATTTACTACTTTTAAATAATATAACACAACAGTTTTGCTATCTCGAAAAAGATTCTCACAACAAGACAAGAATTCTCGTAGAATTCAAAGGAGCCTAACATATATATTTCTTAGAATTAAAATGAACAATTTCAAAATGAATAATAACAAATAAATACAAATATTGACAAAAACTGAAGAATGTTTTTAAAGAGTGCAAAACAATTTGAAAAACGTTTTTAGCTAAAATGTAAGGCAAGCATAACTTAAAAGAACACAAGTGATTCCAGTTGAATGCATTTTGAATTATTAATATGATAAAAATTATTGACTAATATTAAAAATGATATTTTAATGTGAATTTTTTTATCTTTGTTTAATTCTGTTTTAAAAATTAATGACCATTCCGTCATTGAATGTGACCAACCGTTACGTTATAGTCATAATACAAAGCCATGCCATCATAATATACAATATAGGTTGTGTATGTATTTTATATGCTTTATATTATGTTTAGTAAATGTTTCTTGACCTCAATATTTAAAAAAATATAATGCAAAACCCAAAATAAAAGTCTACGGTATAAAGCTGCATTTAGAATACAATTCGTTGTAAAGTACCTGTAGTCCATCAATGGCATTGTTTTTAATTCCCATTAGCAATTAAATATAGAGGGAGTCTCACAAGATACACTCCTAGGACCTTCATTATTATTTTTATATAAAATACATAGTTGATCTACCAAGTAGGGAAAAAAGATAATAAGTCATGAAGACTGTCGAAGGAAGTGAAAACTTGGAACTTTGGAATAACTGTGTATCATTTATTTGTTAATTTTACAGCTAATAAAAGTTAATTGTACAGCTTTAATTATTATTGCATAAGTGTCGTTTTTTCGATTGAAAAAAGTATTAGTTTCCAAGGTTACGGTGTTATACCTGTAGCTAATCAGAGTGGAAATGTTTAGAAATAGAGCTCGTTCTAGCTCTAGTATTGACCAAGAGAAATAACTAGACTTTGTATGCAAGCAGTAACGAGGACATGAAATCAGACTAAAATTAACGTAATGGAAAGAAAAAACAACCTCAAGATAAATGAACAACAGAAACTTTTCTGCATTAGAAGAAAAAGAAAATCGGTTGACCAATTCTGTTACCTGGCAATCATGATTATTAAGTTCAAATATGGAAAATATAGGGTGTGTGTACCAAAGGCGTGGAAAGCAACGAAGCGATCAATTTTGGTGTCTATCGATAAAAAAGAATTTATGATAAGAAGTATTATATTACTTGACGTTAATAAGAAGTATTAAATACAATATACTGCTATCGCTAGTATTTCCCAAATAAACGCAACGATGACATATTTTGAAATAATATTTATCAAACACAATACACAAGTCATGTAAACCAACCTTTATGCACATTGAATTCAAAACTAGTAGCATTTGAGTATACATTTTCCTCTCCATAAATTCCACAAATTTTTGTTCAAGTAAAATAACTTGCAAAATGTTTTTATTTATACAGTAAAAAAACTAATATTTCTACTTTTAAAAATAAAAAAAAGTTAAGAAATGTCCATAATAATTCACATAGAGATAAGCATGGAAGATGTGCAGAAAAAAAAATCAGAGAAAAAGGACCAATGATGCCGCCGTTATATAAATTCTGCATTTCTTTTTTTTTCTTTTTTTTTAAATAAATGGTTTTATTATTGTTCATACAATTTTAACAACATATTTTTAATATATTTTAACTGTGTTTTGTATTATTAATTAATTATTGATTTGTGAAATGTAAGAATATGAGATTCTTTTAAACTGGTTAATTTGGTACGATTTTTAAAACATCAAATATTGTAAAAGTCGAATGTATTTTGTACAACATCCAAATTACATCTCTTAACACGACATAAACTGTAAATTTAAAACAATTATGAACAGAACATGTAGCGTTTTATCAAAATTGTACACGAGGTGCATGTTTTTCTG
This sequence comes from Chrysoperla carnea, assembly GCF_905475395.1. Lineage (NCBI taxonomy): Eukaryota > Metazoa > Arthropoda > Insecta > Neuroptera > Chrysopidae > Chrysoperla > Chrysoperla carnea. The sequence continues at coordinate 12,060,751 of NC_058338.1, read as the reverse complement.
AAATATACAGAATATTCGATTTACATCTGGGCATATAAATATCACTAGTATGACAGAATACTTGCGTTAAGCATTGCATCTAAGTAAGAGGTATTATAGGTGTTATATGAAATTGCAAAAGTGACTTGTATCGTGGCTTATCTGTTGTAGTTCATCTATTCAACTAAGAAACTCCCACTCTCCAAGCGTCTTACAACTATCTCAACGCATATCGAGCCTTCAACACATGTATATAATACTTCTCACTTAGATGCATTGCTTAACGCATGTATTCTGTTATACTCGTAATATTTATATACCTAGATATAAATTAAACATTCTGTATATAATTCAGGCTATATAGAAGCTAGTTACTCTTGTCCATAATGCACTAAATTACAGGAGTTATTTTATTACTTAAATAGATTCAGTATCACGTCTTTCTGAAAATTCAACAATATATTTAAAACACTTTGTACAAAAGATTCTAATTTTTATTTTATTTTCAGTAATTATTCAACTTCAAATAGTAATCGTATCGTTCGTCTCATGAATAAATAAAACTGAAGGTACCCTTAAGTACCCTTCGTTTATCACATTATAAATATAAATATGTTTCGTGTATCCAGTTAAAACATTTGAATATTATTAATAATAAGGTTGTACACAATTAGTATAAATATCAAACTATATTAATAACAATATTATTTATTGGCTAGCAATATGAGAAACGATATGAAATGCAAAAACAAATTCATCATACAGAAGCTGCGTAAATAAAGTGAATACAACCAGAAAGAAAATCATTGTTAACAAAATTCGGTGGAATCGAATTTCGAATTAATGCATGTTTCTTTATAAGCTGACAGCTGAAAATGACCGTTTAATTATAAACTGACAGTTTATCATTGTTATTGAATAAAACCTTCAGGAATAAAAGCTTTCGATTGAAAATCTTATAGTTCGTTCATAATAATCTATCGATAATTTCTGATTATATTTATGGATTTAAGGATTGAGTAATACTAGGGATTTCAATACAACTTTAAAAACACATTTTTTTGATTCCTTAGTAATTGTGGTTTTTATTATTATTTTATCGTTCAAAGTTGGCTGAAAAAATGATGAATCATATAGATTATCCTTTTCAATTGGATATTTCTATATCAAAAAATCTAGAGAGTGTGATAAAAAACTATCTAAAATATTTAGACAATCGAAGATCCATCATTTGATGAGCAGAGACGACTATAGTTGAATATAGAGTATTGATGAATGAAGAGAGATATGAATATTATCAAATTTATAAGCATCACTTGCACACAATATATTATATATTTTTGTTGTTGGGTGGTATTGTAAAGCTAAAATTAACTGATTAATTGACCACAAAGCATGTATTTGGTTTATATGGATGTACCTTAGACCTTAGATTAGGTTAGGTTAGAGTGGCCGTCCTGGGGTGGAACACACTTAGACCATATGGTCCGTTGTGATACCGAAAAAGAGTTGGCGCATCCCAGGCCAGTTTAAGAACAGTAGGAGTACTTTGACGTCGACGGACTTTAGGTCGGGGAGGTCGTCAAAGAGAAGCTGGCTCAAACAATCACCTTAACTAACCATCTTTCCAGTGATATATTCACTTCGCTTTTTGCTCATTATACAGATTTAGCATTCCATAATTGGTACAATAGGAAAAACTTATTTTCGTTAAATAGGAAATTCGCTGATAATGTTGTGCAAGTCAATGGTGGTGATAGGAGCAACAGTAGTAGTTTGGAGTCGTATGATATATAATGTGATATAATATGATATGATATGATATGATATCATTTCAATAATATTTATTTATTTTATTTTATTCAAATTAAATATTTTATTTGAATTTAAGTGTATTTTGTTTTATTGCATTCATTGCATGCGATGCTAAATACGAATTTAATTGATAATAATTGCTTTTAAAAATATCTATCCATCTATCTGATTTTGACATTATAAATAGTTTTTGATATTTATTTATTGGCATACATATGCTTTACCATTACCTACAAAATAGATTTTATTTGGTTTTGTTTTAACTCTTTCTAAGACAAAGTGTCTGAAAAACAAAATAACTTGCAATGATTTTGGCATGTTTTTATTTATTTCAAAAATTATATACTTAAAATGAATCTACTCGGATAGTTTAGGGGAAAATTGGTAGGAAGAAATGTATTCATTTTCTGTAAACGACTTAACAATTCTACTGGTTATTTATAATATTGAGTAAAAAATAAATGCAGAGCAATAATTTTGGTCCAAAAAGTAGCAAAATCAGATTAATTTAATGATTGGATGCAGAGTTTCTGAGATATCGCAATCTTTGGATCGATTTTAGACCGTATCTCAAAAACTATTCTACCAATCAACGAATTCACTCGATTTTTGAACTTTTGGGGTCAAAATTACCTTATATACTGAGTTTTAGGGGAATTGGAGATAAAAAAAATTTTTCGATTTTTTCAATTTTTTTAAGGAGTACCCCTTTGAAAAAATCGAGAAAATCGGAAAAAAATATTTTGGTTTGGAATTTGATGAAACTCGGTGGATAAGGTAATTTTGATCCAAAAAGTATAAAAATCAGGTTAATTTAATGATTGGATGGAGAGTTTCTGAGATATCGTAAAATTTGGATCGATTTTAGTCCGTATCTCAAAAACTATTCGAGCAGGCATCAAATGTACCCGATTTTTGTACTTTTTGGGTCAAAATTATTTTATGTACTGAGTTTTATCGAAATTGGAGGCAAAAAAAATGAAACCTTTGAAAAATCGAGAAAAACGCGAAAAAAATTTCATCATTTTGTTGATGACTTCATTGTCGGATTTCGTATAAAAAAACCCAGATAAGATAAAATTATGCGATATACGTACGATTTATATAAATAAATGCAATGGGGTAACCCTGCCCTGATAGTATTTTACTTTACACCAAATATACAGAATACATTTTTTTCAAATTATAAAAGTTAAAACATACTTGATGATATTAAATTTGCGTGTATTAAGAGTAGTTACATAATGCGCTTTGTTATATAATCAAAGCTTATGATTATATGTGACTGAAATACTGTTTCCCTTTGTGCCGGTCTCTCTCGTTGACAGAAATCATTTTTTTCGTCTATAATATGCACATAAACATTATTTTCGAATACAACAAACATTTATCAAACTGTAAACTGTACAATACAGTCAGTATACTGTGTGTGCTGTACTGTAGTGTACTACGTATGTGTGTATGCCAGAATATGATGATTTATTAAACCTTCATATGAATAAAATAAAATTTATAGAGTGAACTGAATTATATTGGAAATAACTTTTAAATTATATGTGCAATTTATTTGCATACACTTACTTTTATGTATACATAGTTGCTAGTTACCTTCAATACCTTTGAATATACAGAATGTCTTTAAAAGGTCTGTACAACGCTCTACATATCATACTATGAGGGTATTAACGCAATAATTAAATTAAATTTCAATAAAAAACAAGTGAAAATAAACAATTGACTGAGTTAATTGTTGAAATACCATGTATAGACAGTGTTGATTACTCTGTCACATTACACATACATACATGTCACACATATATAACTGATATTCCCATATAATACATATTTTTCGCTCTCACGGGTAAACAGTAATGTTTACGAAAAAGTATTTCAAATGAAAGTTATTTATTTTTTTATAAGAAAAATTTTTACATTTAAACTTTTGTTCTATCTCTGACGGTTTAAAAGATGGGTCCTGCAGACCCGAGACCCAATTGACCTATGTTGCCCATATACAAACTCGCCTTCTTTGACTTCGTTGTTCTATCCATTTTCAATCTAGATCAACAAAAATATTTTTTCAAAGAATCGAATCAATTTTTATCTTTATTGCGTCAGTCACGAAATAGATAATTAGTCTGTATCTCTTACGAGATATGAAAATCTTGAACTGACGTCATCAAGTTTTCAGCAAAATCATTATTTCTTCTTTTATAGGTATGGGGTAGTCTGTTGTACCTTGGTGATAGTTGAACATGGATCCAATTCGTGCAGAACCGAATTGAGCGCCATCAAATATTAAATTTAATATCTACGCATTATATTATTTATATTAATAGATTTAAATAAAATTCGTTCATACATTTTCGAAGTCGCGTTTTAGGTAGATTGTCACATGTTTTTGAACAAGAGTATACGGTACAGTGTGATACAGATATTTTCCCCTTATCAAATGCTCTTCATTGAAATGAAATTCATCTTTTCCTACTCTAAGAAAAAGCACTTCTTCAACAATTACTCAGTCCTCTGATAAATTTCCAATCCCGCAGTATCTCAATCTGGAGGAGCTTTAGAGATTCGCAAAGCCTTAAAAACTAAAAATTTTAGGCTACTGCATTGGCACAGATTCAATATTTCGTTGAAAATATGGGTAAAAATATGGTTTTTATTCTCAAACTATTTTATTATTCAAATTTGCATAATTTGTAGAAATAATGGTTACATAGACAAAAACTATTTTCATTGATATATTTTGAAAATGACTTTAAAAATCGTGTAGTTCATGGTACAACAGTCCCGTATAGTTTCAAATTATTCAATGTCCGTAAATAAATCTATTTTATCAAAAATATTCCAAATTGATAAAAAAACAATTGATAGTAGAATTGGATAATAAATTTAAGTGTTATTTTGTAAAACGAGTTTTAATAATGATGATGAACCAATTTAAATGTTCAATAAAAGCTTTATTTATTTTTTAGTTCTAATCAATAACTTTTTTTTTTCATTATTTCATACAAAAAAAAAATTTGTCTCTATTTAATTGTAGAGCACTCTGCAATTTAAATTGTTACTAAAAATTTGTCTAGTTGAGTAAATATTTAGTGGATTGAAATAATTGATTCATTTTATTTATTAAAAATTCATTTTTTGATGTTGAATTTTTTAATTTGCATAATATGAAGTCATTTTAACTTCCATAACAACATTTGTGAAAAAAGAGTCTGACTCTGATTTCGAGTCATAAAAGCACATTTTTCTTTTATAATATTAAATTTATAAATCTTAATTTTTAAACTGTATATCACGTGACCTAAAACGCGAGCAAGCCCTGATGTGATGTCATAAGTGTATGAACCATAGACCATCAGTTAGATCAGTGTAGACAGCTGGGTATAATATATCCATAGATAATAAATATTTATATACATTATAATTAGTTGTCTATGAACATATCTGTTAAACTTATCAGTGTTATTTCGTATATATGATACCGATATTACGTCACCAAATCGAATGCCTGCGTTTTTGGCAGTTTAAAAAAGGTTTAAAATTTAATTTAAGTTTTTGGCAAGAAAGTGTGTGTATTTTTCCGAAATAAATTTTTTGTGACTGTTTATTAGCAAAATCAACATTTTGAAGTACTCTTTCAAATATAGTAGAACACCAAATTGTGGCCCAAGTGCTATCATGAATTCAATACAAAAATAAACTAGATTTTATTAATATTAAATGCATAGTTTCTGTTTGTTACAGTTTATAGAGTTTAAGTTTATGGTGAGTTGAACAGAAAGTAACAACAACTCTAGTTATATAGTAAAGTAATAAACATATAATTTTAACGCCTTAAGCAATGTTTACAAATTAATTTGATTTTGAACTGTTTGTTATCACAAATTGAGTTAACTATTGTTTTATAGATAGTTTAAATTATTAGTCTTGAATTACTTATATTAATTAAAACTGATTTTAGTACAACAAAATTGAATTAAAAAATCATGGTAATAAAGAAAAATGTCTGGCATCTTTGAAATTTGGCACAGTTGTTTATTAATTTATAAAAACTTACGTACCAAAAAATCGACCTCTCAGAGTGAGTCTAATCTTCTTTTTTGAGTTTCCTTAGAGCGCTGGCATCGATTTTATTGTCCTTACCATGATTACGCACACAACGCAGAGGAATAAGTGAAGATATCTAGTAATTACACAAACATAATAATAGTAATTACATAAAAATGAAATATGAAAAACAAGTAAAGCGCACGCGTATTAAATTAAATATAGAGAATTTGTTACATTAAATTAAATTTGCAGAATAAAGTTTAATCTACTAACATAATAACATTAAAAATTAAACATTATTTAATAAAAAAAAAAAACATGCACAAATGAATAAAGCAAACACAACGTAACATATTCGTTTTTCAAAGAATAGGTATTCTAGTTTCATATGTAAGTATATTTATGTATACCTATCCCACATCTTAACCAAAATGACGACAGATTTCAATTTCTATATCAGTCATGCAAGCAAAAATAACGTTTATTTTTACAGTAGAGTGTAGTACTGAAGAATATGAATACTTAAGAAGGATAGTCGCAGAAACGAAGCACTAATTGAATTTTGAATTGACCGTTAATATACAAAATTCACAAATCGGTTAATAGTGATGAAAATAATTCCAAACTTGATACTAGTTTTTGGAGTCGCCGAACACGATTATCGCGACAGAATTGGTCTCTAAGGTACCTGATGTCTATGGTGAACGGTATTCCCGTCATCTCATACAGTTTTAGGGAAATTCTTCATATAATCAGTCCAAACTCGGGGGTTTTTAAAGTCGCCGAACACGAATATAGAATTGCTCTCCGAGGGACCTGTTGTTCAGGGTAAATAAGGAATACCGACCTCAAAAACTCCCGAGTAACGAGTTTAGACTGATTATATTACGAATTTCCCGTAAACTCTACGAAACGACCTTGAAGACCAACTCTGACGCGATATTCGTGTTCAGCGATCCCACTTTAAGGTCAATTTAAAATGCATATTATTTGTTTATGCAAATTATATATTTTTAAAATAAATTTAAGTCACAAATTTTCCTGACGCAAATTCGTCTTAATGTTCAAAGTTTTCGAACTTTTATTGTTTTTAGTGCTTCGTTTCCGCGACTAGGAACAACGCAACGTTTAGTATCTAGAAAATAAGTAACAAGAATAAAATGAAAAAAACAACATAAGACTGTGACTTAAGCTAAATAACATTAAAAATGTTTAAATGTAAATAACGGGGTATCCAAGCGTTGGTATATATTATAGTAGTGGTGTACCCACTGTACGCTGTACGCTTCAAGAAACAAAATTCTTTTCAACATACCAATTTTAAATCATTTCCTTTAGTACATCAATGAGTGTGAGCGGGTACAAATACATTAATGACACATGTACAAATACATGTGTATAAGAAAGATACTATTATATGCCCCCTTGTATACTTGTGAACACAAATAATACTAAAATAATGAAACAGATAACGACACAATCTTCAGTCATTAATTGGGATAGTTTTACTAGTAAGCTATTTGATTGAATAGTTTTTTATGTCGTTAGAGTGTACAATTAAAAGTTAGTCACTTCACTACAAAATAATATATTTTAAAGTGAATGCAGTAGCGTGAGAAGAAACAAATAATACTAAAATAATAAAACAGATAACGACACAAACTTCAACTATACTGTATCTGTATTCTGTATGTATGATTTTAATACAAATATATATGATTCAAGTCCTAAATCCTGTTGAAAAATTAAACCTATAGTAATTACAAAATTGTTAGACCTTGGCGCAGGATAAAGCAGAAAAATGAAATTGAGTGGGGGGTTTTATTGAATATTCAATAATAATAAATGCATCATCCTTAAACCCATAATAATCTGTAAAATAAAATTTTTTTACGAAAAGAATGAACCCTAAGTTTTATGACATTTATAGAAAAAATAGACAATCATTTTATTATGTTTAGGATAAGGATAAAATATTCATGTTTAGTTTAAAATATCTATTTATTATATTTGTTGAGATGAAAGAACATTGCACAGCGTTCAAGCAATGTAATTATTCATAAATGTTTGTTTCTATAGCACTAAACTTTTATATAGATTATTATTAGATATAAGCGTTTAAAACTTACGGTTTTATTTCATACACAAAATTAATAATATACATAAATTAGCAGCTCTAAAAGTTGTTTTATAAACTAGTACATCGGGATGACGTTATCAAAGTGTCTAGAAAAACGAGTGGACAGACCGTAATATTAATTCATCAGTATTAAACCCTTTGGCATCAATATGACATGTTTTTCTAAGCGAAAACCTTTCTAAAAATTTCCTACACACTTATTATACTTATACAAACGTAACCAACCCAATTTTTTTTCTTGAAGTGCAACTTTTTGAAAGTTGCCAGTATGTCATCGATTTTTAAGTACTAAATTATGCGAATTAAATTTCGATTAATGCAAGTCCTTATTTATGTAACGCCCGATCCAACCTAACGCCTAATCGAGTTACTGTTGTGCAAGCGATAATCATATCATCATACATTATATCTAATGGAATTACATTGTGTCGAATTTTATTGGGTTAGGTTAATTTTCGATAATAAAATACACTCGTTTGGTATTAACTTTAACAGTAACATATACATAAATAATCCATGATCATAATATTTCAAATGGATTGAAATCAATGATTAGACACGTTTGATTTGTAATTGTATGCAACAAAACACTATTAAGATAAAATGTTTACGATGCGATGAATAAAAATAAACAAAAGTCCATAAATATTTTGTACAAAAACAATAAAAGTAATTTTAAAAGAATACGTACATTTTCACAAACTTTGATTACCTACCTACGGTGGTTGTAACTGTTTTAAACAAATCCACATCACACCACAAATCAATTAAAAACATCAATTCGAAATGATATAAACTTTTTAATTTTATATACGTTTAAGTACCAGTGAAGAACTCTTATTCAAGTTACATTCAGAAAATATACTCTAAGCGCCAGCTCACTTCTCATAATCCAACACAGCACGATAATTTGCAAAACACCAGGTCATGTTTTGCTTTAACAGATCTATCAGTCTGCAATAGCTGTTTAGGGACGTTCAGTACACATTGAAAGTCTTTCAAAAATTAACTAAAATATTTATTAGAACAGAAGAAAACTATACAAATTTTGTTTCTTTTACTTCTAACTATGTTTATTTTTCAATTGAAAAATGAAAAATTTTAATTTACCAGATCTCCGTTAAAATTATATGCCACAAAAGTTTCAGAATCCTTTGCTAAAAAATGTTCTTTCTTGTTTAAGAATCCATGGCTTAAAAATATATATCATCCCTTGCCGCTTTGTACGGAGGATAGAAAAAATGTGAAATGTTATCCCTAAATCTTTACAACTTTGTTAATAACACTCGAAAGCTTGTTAATGAGTGATAGAAGTTTTCACAAAACAATATGCGAAATCTTAAAAGAAGGAAGTTTAAGTTTCGAATGAGCTAAAATGAATTTCAGTGCGTCGATAAGAAATGTCGATTTTGATTGGAAAAATAATATAATGATCCGAAAAACTCGTACAATAATTTTTTATAGCTTATTTACAAGTGAAATAAACAAGCTTTGGAGTGATATTAACAATTTGTAGTAAAATAATTTTGGCAATTTTGGTTCGTTTCTAAACTCTATCTAATCCATGCAAAGCGGGATAAAATTCAAGCAATGGATTCTAAACCTAGAAAGAACCAGTTTTCAAAGGAGCTATTGCGGGTTCAAATTCGATGATTTTTGCAGAGATAAAGTTCTTTGAAATTTAGTTAAAATTTTATGTAAAAAATTTATTCCTTTCATAACTTGGTTGTGTACATTTTGAAAATCAGGCAACGCTTAGTCTCATATACCTACACCGATACTATGCGATTGCATATGTAACTATATTTTAATAGCAGAACGTAGACGTTTCTGCAGTCTTTATATAGCTTACTTTTCGAGTTTCAAGAATGTGTCAACTTGAAAAAAGCACCGCGTATATGTATGCACCCATGTTGCCAGATTTTTAATCCCTCTTACCTCTTGTAACAATGAACGTCCTTAATGTATACAGTAGTAGAAATTAGAACTGTTTTGCTATTGGTTGAATATGGGTTTAAAAAATAAAACTTTCGCGTTGTGTAAAGAATATTAGCAATGCCACTAAAATATAAAAATTCTACAAAAATAATAAACCAGATAGGGTTCCAAAAAAATATTTTTTCAATACAATAATAAATATTTGCCTATCTAACTCATGTAAAAGAGAATATTCATGAAATTTTTGTTCGCATTTCTTGACAAAATATGAAAATAACGTTAAAAAGATGACAAAAAATTAAATTAAAATTAAAATCGGCCAAGAAATACAGAAAATATAAGCATTTTAAATTACTAATTAGACAGAGATATCGGACATAGTATTTGACGTCATATACTGTTTGCCGTTATTAAAACAAAACAAACAAAAAATAAAAATAATTCATGAATATTTCCTATTGACTATAGTGATAACTGATAAGTTATTATTATATAATGTATGAAAAGTGACGTTTATTTTAATTGAGTAAAATAGAAGCCAGATCATTCTGTAAATACGTAATCTAACTAAATGTTTTAAAATTTAATAAACATACATATATTGTGTTGCAATAATAAAAACGGGTTTTATTTTCAGTTTATATAAATCGTATGTATTTATACATGCATTGTTTTTTTTTCTTATATAGGTATATATAGTCTTTAATTTAATGTTTTTAAGGCGCGATGCGAGCACCATGCTACAAACTGTGTACAACTATACTTTCATATTAATCTATCTCTGTAGTCTGTAGTGTAGAATAGAACCATGTACACCCACATACGTATACTGCACACGACATATACAAACATCGTACCATTGAAGTTCGACAACATCAAGTCAAACTCAAACATACAGAGTTCATTTCAAAACCAAATAAAAAATTACTTTTATTCCTTTTGTTTTTTTTTTTATACAAATACAGACAGTTTCAAGAAAACTATGTCATCGTATTTGTTGGGAATCATATATATAGATTATATAACTTATCTATAGGGGAAAGGAAGGTAAAACGACCCCTGGACATAAAGCGAACCGGGCTTATAGCTTCTAAACTAATTTTACCATCTATTCGTTTCTTAGACACAAAGTTATTCATTCTCTTAGTTCGATCTAACGAAATCTAAGGAATAAACGCAGTTATTAAATGATTGCACAAGTGTAGGTACATAATTCGCTAGCTTTAAGCTTACAATGTTCATATTCAAAAAAAGCTCTCAAAATTGTCTTTGATTTTTAATTTCGGAACTATGTTTCTTTTCGCACGTTTCTGATTAGTCTAGACCAAAAAAGTCGTAACAATTTGTTTGTGTAACAAATATAAATTATCTATGGTAACAAAATATAGTGTAACAAAAAAACGACACCTATGTAGTAATAATTAAAGCTGAACAATTAATTGATTCTGATCGTTGGTAACTTCTGATTGTTGTTAGGTAGATTTTATTAAACGTTTTAAAAACATGGTTATAAAATTGATTTGTTTATATTTTTATAATAATAATTAATAAGAAAATACCTTTTTTCATTACTTGATAAACAAAAAGTTGAAAAAAAATTATTAAATACAATTTCTTTTTGTGTAGACATTTCTTCACTGTGCTACATAGTTCCTACCGGGTGCACGCGACAACTATCGTTATTTTGTCTTTTTATATCTTTGTTTTTTTTTTGTAGGTTTATTTTACCTTAAGGGGCCATTCATAAATTATGCCCACGATAAGGAAAGGTGAGGAAATCAACAATAAGTGGATAAACAAAATAAAAAAAATTCAATGAATTGAAAAAATTGCATTCGTGTTTAGAACTCAAATAGCCTAATTGGTATAGCGCTTGACTTGAATCCAAGAAGTCCGGGTTCAAGTCCTGGTTCGAGTGTATTTTTTTCAATTCTCTTGAATTTATATTTATTTAATTGGCAATTAATTTAAATGGAAATATTTCTACAAATCAAATTGAAAAATATGTGACGTCCCACCAGGGCGGGAGGAGGGTTTCCACAAATGTAAACACCTTTGACAAAGACGAGAGGGTGGAGTTAAAAAAATTGTAAATTTGTGGGACGTAAAATGGACCAATACTACTGAAAATAATTTAATATCTGGATAATCTTTGTTTCTATTCGAGTTTGAATAATGATAGATCAAAAATCAGTTTTAAGAACGTATACGATATACGAAAAATCATTTTTAAGTACATTTCATGAGATTTTCAATAAAATAATCAATTTCTTTAAATACTTGATTTTTCATTTACTTTGCCTTCATTTCCCCTACTGAATAGTGTTCTAAATGTAAAGTGTTAAATAATAATTGAAGGTGTAAGCATTTATTAAACACACCGTATAAAAAGACTATATGCACGGACAATAAACATATTATTATAATACAACACACATAAAACAGCTATCTTTTTAAAGTTCTTTAAGAGGTTATGTTATGGGTACACATTATACATGTATTGTATACAATTGGATTGGAGTGAAGTAGTGGATGGAGTACACTTTTAAAATAAAAAGCAAGGCATTAGGTTGCATGTTGTTTGCATTTTATTTTTATTATTTATATAAATATATATGATGATCATCTGTTGAGTTCTTCCACCTATTCCATTTTATGTGTGTTATTTTATTTAAAACATTATTTTAAACCTTTACCTATGCAGTATGCATGCTTAATACACTACGTAGTACACTGTCCCACTCCTACTTCTTCCTATGTTTTTATCAAAACTTACTTATTTAAAATATTAATTTATCCATTCGTGTTTTTATATATTTATTTATTAACTTCCCAGTATAGGGAGGTTCATGCAAACAGTCTGAAAATTCAAATCGAAATTTTCAAATTGCCAGAACAATGTATTAACAAAACTTGTAGATTAATGCCTGTTTGAATATGAATGTCAGGGGGCATCTTTTCTCAGATGCTCGGAGACTAGATTTCTCTGAAAGAAAGGTAATAGCAATCTTGAATTTGCGCCAATCGTTGCGTAAAAACATCAATATGAATACTATCGAATACATTAAATACTAGGGGCTAAGGCAACTTTTAGTATTGCTTGGTAGTAATTAATATAAAAGATATTTCTTATATTTTCATGATTGAAAAAGAGATTTTGAAAGCATTTAATTATAATCAATATATTATAAATGTTATTAAAAAAAGAGCCTAAATAGCCGAGCGGTCTAAGGCGATTGTCTTCGACTGTTTGTGGCATTTAGACTTAGATTAATGAGGGCAGTAGAATTGATCATATTGTCGTTGCTTGGATAAGAACGAAGTAACCGACTACACCCACATCAAATATACTTGTAAATATGTTTGTAGTTAAATAAATAAAGATTAACAAATAATGGTGTGGGTGGGCTCTGTTATAGGCGTATATGTCAGAGAAACGGAGGTTAAACCCCATTATTATTATATTATAAATGTGAAAGTAAGGATTTTTGTTTGTTTGTTAAGCTTAAGATTTCTGAACAAATTAAAAATAGTAAATGCAAAACAAATCATGTCCATCTTTTCTGATATACTCAATATATTATGACTAATTTATACTTAAAAAAATTGAAAACTTGTGTTTTATTGCACAGTTTGTATCACTAAAATGATTGTATCAGTCCCTTGATCATTGTTAATTTGTTCATAAACACTCGGTAAAAGCGCATACTAGTTATTAGTATTTATTGAATATAATTTAAAAACTAGTAGTTATTATATTGGTTTTTATTTTACTTTTAACTTCATGATAATTGAAAATACAAGTTCTTTATTTTATTATTATTTAAACTTATTGATAAAAGAATTATTATTATTATTATTAATATTATTTTTAATATTAATTTAACAATAGCTATTTTATTAACAATATATTTAATATCTGTTAATCATAATTTTAATAGAATCTAATACTTATAAAAGATGTTGGTTTTGAGTTTTAACTACTTAATTTATTATTCAATAATGGATTATCTTATACCTATTATTTCGTAATTTTTCTTATACGAAAACTAACTAACTGTTTTTTAATAATCCGTAGATTCTACAAAAAGTTTCTGTGATCTTCCATCCAAATAAAAACATACCGCTTTGAAAAAATCGAGAAAAACGCAAAAAAAATTTTTGTTTCGGAATTTGATGAAACTCGGTGGATGGGGTAATTTTGACCCAAAAAGTATAAAAATCGGGTTAATTTAATGATTTGGTGCAAAGTTTCTGAGATATCGCAATATTTGTATCGATTTTAGTCTGTATCTCAAAAACTATTCTACCAGTCAACGAATGCACCCGATTTTTGAACTTTTTGGGTCAAAATTACCTTATAAACTGAGTTTTATCGAAATTGAAGATAAAAAAAATTTTTCGATTTTTTGCAATTTTTTTAAGGGGTACCCCTTTGAAAAAATCGAGAAAAACGCAAAAAAAATTTTTGTTTCGGAATTTGATGAAACTTGGTGGATGGGGTAATTTTGACCCAAAAAGTATAAAAATCGGGTTAATTTAATGATTGGGGACAGAGTTTCTGAGATATCGCAATATTTGTATCGATTTTAGTCTATATCTCAAAAACTATTCTACCAGTCGACGAATGCACCCGATTTTTGAACTTTTTGGGTCAAAATTACCTTATAAACAAAGTTTTATCGAAATTGGAGATACAAAATTTTTTTCGATTTTTTGTAATTTTTTTAAGGGGTACCCCTTTGAAAAAATCGAGAAAAACGCAAAAAAAATTTTTGTTTCGGAATTTGATGAAACTTGGTGGATGGGGTAATTTTGACCCAAAAAGTATAAAAATCGGGTTAATTTAATGATTGGGGACAGAGTTTCTGAGATATCGCAATATTTGTATCGATTTTAGTCTATATCTCAAAAACTATTCTACCAGTCGACGAATGCACCCGATTTTTGAACTTTTTGGGTCAAAATTACCTTATAAACAAAGTTTTATCGAAATTGGAGATACAAAATTTTTTTCGATTTTTTGTAATTTTTTTAAGGGGTACCCCTTTGAAAAAAATCGAGAAAAACGCAAAAAAATTTTTGTTTTGGAATTTGATGAAACTCAGTGTATGGGGTAATTTTGATCAAAAAAGTATAAAAATCAGGTTAATTTAATGATTGGATGCAGTGTTTCTGAGATATCGCAATATTTGTATCGATTTTAGTCTGTAACTCAAAAACTATTCTACCAGTCAACGAATGCACCCGATTTTTGAACTTTTTGGGTCAAAATTGCCTTATAAACTGAGTTTTATCGAAACTGGAGATAAAAAAAATTTTTCGATTTTTTGCAATTTTTTTAAGGTATACTGGATCTATAGAAAGTTACAATGTCAGGGAGTATCATGGGCAAAGAGTTTCCTACCGAAAAATTAAAATCCATAAAATTTTGAACAAAAGGTAGGATAAGTGAGGGCTATAACGTGATAAATAACATTGGTACTTTTTTTTAATAAGATTACTAAAAAAATTAATTTAAATAAATTTTAATCAAGAAATGCTGACAAATTTTCTATTCAAAAATGACGAAGATGATTTATGATAAATATATACTTTCATTTAAAGATGAAAACAAATTGGACAAAAAAAAAACCCGAGGTTATAAAAATTATTAAAAATCAAAGACACTTAAAATAGTATAATATAGATAGAGATACCATAATAATAAAACAAAACATTTTTGAATTATAGTTCACCTACTTATAAATCTAAATTTTATGAAATTTTAAATACATTATGTAAATCATAATTACACAATCAAATATTATAGTTTTGATGAAAAAAAAAATTGTACATACGAAGGAACACCCTCAACTTTCATGACATACATATATATGTATAGATTTATTAAAAATATGAATCGAATATTAGACACCGGGTGTCCAGCAAAACGCTTCAAATGCTACCATTAAAATCTAAGCAGATACAAAATTTTTATTCTTAAGAAAAATTAAAAAAAAAATTAAAATTTGTTTCGTTCTATTTTATAAATAAGATAAGATAAGGTACAGAACTTGTTACACTCAGTGTAATAAGCAGAAAAGGTTTTCTTATAGCTCTGTAACATCACTGTCCTTTTCTAGTGAAAACTAGAAAATGTGACGATTCCGATAGAATGATTTATTTCAATTAATTCACTAGATGATTCATTATGTTTCCCTATTTTCGGGAAGTTCTGATTTATATATTAAAATAAATGGTTCCCTATACAAACTTCATCCTCTATCTCCTAAGCCCTTCCCATTAAGTTCAAAAAGTTAAGTTTCACGACAAAAAGTACCCTATTTGCCAAAGACTCATTTACCTCTAAAACGAAAATCATCCAAGTTGGTTGAGCGATTCAGGCGTGAAAATGTAACAGACAGACAATCAAACAGATTAACATACAGAGTTCCTTTCACATTTATAATATTACTAGTTTGATACCCGCCCACTTCACTGGGCTTAAAAGTAAAAGCCACCGCTTTATAGTCTCCACCTCGTTTTCTTTCACTTATCCTCCTATCATAACACTCGGCGGGAATATTTTACACACCTAAAATATGTGCACAGTTATCAATTTTTTTAAGTGTAAAATAGTCATATATCATTGAGTATTTCAGAAAAAATGGCCATGAATTATTTTAAATTTTTACAGAAATCTTTAAGGTTCAAAATGATGATCATAGATGGAGCTAGTTTTTACGTAAAAGCATAACTAACAAACAAACATCCTTACTTTCACATTTATAATATATAGGGTTTTGAATTTGTTTAAGATAGTTAGGTGAATAAGGTGAGGACCAATCTGTATTGCATATAAATAATAATAAATAATAAGCATTTTATTGTAAAAGTTAGATGAAGTTAGTTTTTAATTTGGTTTAAAAATAACATATAAAAGATCACCACCTTTTATTATATGTAAAAAATTATACGATATTTATTTTATTTAAATAAATATTTACTTTTTATTTATAATATCATATTAACGATACCAATAATAATACGTAATGTATCAACTACAGAGTTATTCATCTTAAAATTAGCTACTGGGTAGGTATACATGATTCCGTCGCATTATA
The DNA here is from genome assembly GCF_905475395.1 of Chrysoperla carnea. Classification (NCBI taxonomy): domain Eukaryota; kingdom Metazoa; phylum Arthropoda; class Insecta; order Neuroptera; family Chrysopidae; genus Chrysoperla; species Chrysoperla carnea. The sequence goes on along the minus strand of NC_058338.1, from coordinate 12,043,711 downwards.
TAAGCCGCCATTAGCTCACTGGTTAGTTGACTGCGGCAAGAAATAGCGTAAAAACGTAGCATTTACATCAAGTAACAGCAATTCGAAATTATCTTAGATATTCATAATCTCCACAACCGAGAGAGTACTCACGAATGATCATTACGTGGGTACTTTGGTCTAGAAGCCTAAACTTTTCAAAATAAGATTATTAAAATTACAAGCCGGTGAAGTGGGGTTTGCAAAAAAAACGCGGCACTCTGGTTGACACGATTCCAGATTAGCAAAGATGTTGCTATCGTCTGTGCCACAGGAAAAAAATTCAGACAAGTTAACAAAAAAATGTTGTCTGTTTCCAATAGTTTTTCATTTAAATTTTTGTAGAAGTGGGAATTAATAAAACTGAAGCCCATAATGTCTATAAACTTTCAATTTCTTTTGATCATCTGATTTTACAAACAATAAAGTAGGTTAGTTAGTATCAAATAAAAGAAGATATTTCGAATTATTCTGTAATACAGTAGATACATGTCAAATGTCATTATTTTTACAAATTACTACACCTTTCCTATAACATTAACAACAAAGTTCATATTATTTGCGGTTTTTAATAGATTTTATACTGAATGAGTTTCCAATAACAATACAAAAAATTAAGTAAATATACAGGGTGTGATTTTTAAATAGACATATACTTGAAAAATAAATTTTATGGATAAAAACGTCTTAAGCAAAAATGTTGCCTCTATACACGCACATTTAACGCAAGCATGAAACTTAATCCAAGTTTTCAAGTTCAATGGACAGCTCACTATATTTCATACCTGATAATAGATGAACAGTTTCAATTAGAAAGTTGTCATTGATTAAAAAGGTAACATTTTGTTGTTCGAAACATTTTTCCGCAAACCATACAGTTAAGGCAAAAACGGACTTAAAAGGTTTACCCTAAAATTGTCGTCTACGGAATCTAGGCAATCTTCGAGAAACATTTTTCTAATAAGTGGATTTTACTTCATTTTTGGAAAATTTTACTGAATTTTTATCTTGAAAGGTAGAGATTAAGACATAGCAAAACATTAGTTCAGATCCCTTATTAGGAAAAACACTTTTTTGCACTAAAATTTGGCCAAAACCTTTTATTTTTTTGGGCAGGTTCTTTGAAAACTTTTGATAAAAAGGCAGTTTTTTGGTTTTTTTGAAAAACTTATGTTTTTTGCTGATAACATTAAATATAAAAGTTAAAGATAATTCAAATATACGTATTTTGAGCCAAGGCTCGACTCTGTATTCATTCTCGAGTTATAAAGAATTTATTTTTTGAAATTGACAAATTTTTTTCTCAGAAACGGCAAGGTGGGCGGGGGTATAATAATAGTACGAAAAGGTAACACTTTTTATGTTCTATTTACGATATTTCTTCGAATTTGTATTATTAATAGAAACGGACCTATACCTGTTTGTTTTTAAAAATTGATGGACCGCCGCTGAAAATTGAAGCGGTCAGCGACCAAAATGAAACCCCTCAGGTCGAAGTATGATTAAATATCTACAAAATATCAAAAAGTCAAATTTTTTTGTTAACTTTCCTGGCAGTAATTGCAGAATTAGTATTTTAACATAAAAATATAAAAAAAACTGAATAAAAGTACATTTTTAGTTAGAAATTCAAAATTTTTCAAAAAACTCTCCCAAAAAATCCTTCTGGGACAACTTTTTGTGTCAATTTTTGGGATTTTTGTTTTTGATACCATTTTGAAACCATCCCCTATGGACACAAAGTATGTATCTTAGGGGAGTTTTTCCCGAATAAAAATTAATTCGGGGTCTGAACTATATTAAATATTGTCGGTTTCAAAGTGGTCTAGCCACATTAACATATGTATAATACTAATAAATACAAAAGCTAAAATAAAGCAGAGCTGAGTATGTAAATAATTGATATTTGTTTTGTAATCGTGATAGTATAAAATTGAATAAAATATTATTAAATAAAAACTATTGGTTGCTTACTGTTAATGTGTAGATACATTTATCTGTCTATACTCTTTATGTATGTGTAGACAGACTCATTCGTATACCTATCCAATAAGACACATATAACTATTAAAATACTTTCCATTTCTCACAATGGAGTAGTTATGTATATTTTTTTAGTCTTAAATATATGAAATATGTACCTAGTTATTTTATTTATTGTTAATATTTATTGTTTTTAAATGTTATTATATTATCTATTACTATGACCTATGTTTAAAAACCATATTTTACATACAAAACATACAACTTAACAATAATCGTATTCGATGTCCTAAATATTATTATTATCGACATTATTTTGACATATTTATATGGAGACGGTAATTAGGGAGAAGCATTATTTAAATTACACAAGACATGACTTAAATATTTATATAAACTGTTTTTTTTTATGTGAATTAAATGCCGTTACAGGTTATCGAAAAAAGAGCAATTAAAAATCAATTAATATTGACATTTGTATTTTCAGAAGGCGTATCAAAATAATGAAAACGCTAATTATCTTTAAAACAAAAAAGATAAATGAAACTAAAATTATTTTGAGAATTAATTCTTTTACAAAAATATCGAAGTACACGATTTCGTGAAACACACCATAATATTCTATGGTACGATACTTGTGAAATTTCTATTAATTGATTATTAATAAATTAATTAAGTAAATTAATATTAATAGTAGCAGGGTTCCTAAATTGTTTATATTGTAATCCACATTTTCGATGCTATTTTTATCTATAAATTCAAGTATATTTTTGTAATCCCGGATCTCAGACTATGTGCTTTCAAATTAATAGATTTAAAATTAAAAGTACATATGAGAAAAGATGAGAAAATTCAATCTGGCTCTAGCTATTATGGTCTTGCAAATTTTCCAAGATCAAGTTCAAGACCAATATAATAGTATCACTTCGACAAGACCCTGCCCAAATCTGCAAGACTGATTTGCGCAAGGCCGAGATTCATAATTCGACTTTTATCATATATATTATTAAAATTGTTGGAACGAAGTTCCTTAACGCGGATTGCCATGGTGAGTAAACTGGCGGAGACTGTCACGTAACATTGTGAATATGCTTTGTGTGTGTGTGTGTGTGTGTGCGCCATTCCATGGAAACTAAATCTGTTTTTTTCTTAAATCTGTAGCCTGTTTTTTTCCTAAGCGGTACATTTTTAGACCGTGAGTCATTAGCCAACACGATAAGCTTTAAAATAAGGGGTAAATCATGGAATAAGAAAAAGTACTAAGGAGGATATCGCGTATCTGCGGAAAGGTTAGAGAAATAATAGGATCAAGTGATTTACACTTAAACTATTAACAATACCCTTTAGATTTAAATTGAATTTTATATAAAATATTACGTAATTTCAATGATCGTAATAAAGTCCACCCTATAAAAAAAATCAAAAAACCAATATATTTTTCTACATAGAAACATTTGTTTTATAATAAAAAAAAGTGTAGTAAAATATCTCCATATAAATATATGAATACACACACACATATACATACTCAGAGTAGATGTAAACTCGAGTAGAGTTTTCCCTTTAAAATATATTTATATATGAAAAGATATCCAATAGTTTTTCACACTATATATCATTCTGCTACACGCAATAAGTTTTACACGAAGTGTTCACACAGAAACGAAACGTTTGCTTTTATATACTACATATAGCACATAGCTTAGAATATGTTGAAAGCACCAACCAAGCACATTTAACTATATCATCAGTTTTAAGTTATATAGGGAGTTGTATTCATAGTCATTTTTAAAAAAGCTCGTTTTTAATTTTGTTAAATTGTATTATATGTATAAATAGATAAAATCAACTTTTTTTTCAATGATATTAATTTGAATTAATTAATTTCTAAATTAATTGAATTTACCTTTAAGAGCCGTCTATATTGTATGGAATAGTATTAATAATAATCTTCTTACCCAAATTCTGGTTTTATTATGTTGAAAGAGTACTCACCTAAAATAAAAACAGAAAAAAAAATTATATATAAATATAAAATCTCTTTATAAATCAATTAAAAAAATTTTTGATGAAATAGAGCAAAATTAAAATTTTTGGATTCTGATGACGTCATCAAGTAAAAAAATTCGATTTTCTTGATAACACAGGCAAATTTAATCCGATTTTATTGGAATTTTTTTTGAAACTCACTAATTTTCTATCATTCTTTTCAACTGTGATGTCAGTTTTTCGCTAGCTACCACTAATGTGCTTAATTTCGGTACCAGGGCTCTACATTCTTGAAACCTATTAAAGCTAGGTTAATTTTGATCACAAATTTGAAAAGTATGACCCAAATTTAGTAGGATTACATTCTTGGTTTATCAAAATTGGATAAAATTTGGATGTGATAGAGCAAAATTAAATTTTTTGGATTCTGATGACGTCATAAAGGTCAAAAATTCGATTTTTTTGATAACACAAATTTAATCCGATCTTACTGGAATTTTTTTGAAACCCACTAATTTTGGGTCATTCTTTTCAGCTGCGATGTTAGTTTTTCTCTATCTATCACTTATGTGTTTCATTCCGAGGCCAGGACTCCACATTCTTGAAACCTATTAGAGGTAGGTACCAATTAAACCACGCTAGATATCAATTATATTATCAAAATTAAACCTCGCTAGCAACCCTCGTTAGGACCCTACCTTCTGATAAACAATAATACAATATTTTCGGATAGGTGTGGAAACAAACTTTACACTAAGTTAACGCAATTTTTAAATTAAAGTAAATTGACTATGAATACGGTTATTTGAACCATGCTAAAATATAGTATACAAAATGTGGAATAAACGAAGAAGAAAATGTCAAAAGGACGAAACACAAAGGGAAAGACAGGCAAAGGAAAGAATAAGTGATGATGGTAAAGTGGAGGTTGTTTTCATCGTGAATGTAGAATGTAGATCGGTTGGGTAGTATGGAGATGATCATCATCTATTGTAGTAGTTTACGTGTGAAGAGGGTTTTCCTTGAATATGTCTTTACTAATGTAAAATTGTTTCCTTCAACATCATATACTTATTTGTGATATCCGATGATTCATGTTCAACTTCTCCGATTCTCAAGTATCAACGCATTATGAAAATGTAATATTTTGAAAGGTTCTAATATAAGTAATTGTCCGAGTATGGGTATGGAGGTTAGCGGGCCATGCTCGAGCATCGAGACTCGAAGCAATGGTTCAGAGCACCTAGCCAAATAGACCCTTGTACTCTATCCCCGCTACGCTTTTCAGTGGCTATTATAACCAACTGATGTACTAAAACCCAGGATCTGCTCTGCCTAGCACTGAGTTTCCTAATTTCTTCTGGTTCGACTATGGCCGGACCAAACCATTTCCTTCGCTGCTGTATGAGCGCCGGACAGTAACAGAGAAAGTGGATTGATGTTTCTTCTGAATTTTCTCCGCATCTGTCACACGCGGGAGATTGTCTTTTTCCAAGCTGATGGTGAAACTTCTTCAGGTTATCATGCCCTGTGAGTAGCTCTACGCTGACTCTAATATCAGCTCTGTTTAGTTTCAAGATCACCTCGGCTCTGTTACCGAGCGAGTTTCCTTCACCCAACAGGCTTTTGGGCGATTCACCCTCCCTCGTAGCCGATCCATGCCTTTAATTGTTGGTTTTTCAGATTATCAGTATAAATTTGTTAATCCCAAGTCAAATTTTTTCAATTATAAGCAAGAAAAAAAACTGTGATATTTTTACTTTCTTCGAACAATAGATATTTGCGCATTTTTGACCGCCTCTTTAAAAAAAAATATATAACATCAAGATTCGATTAAAATTGAAATCCAACGACTGAATACAAATGTCAAATTATATTTATGACCAGAGACGGAGTGATTGAGTTTGTAAAATAAGACGTGAATGATAACCGTTGGTATCGTTGGCAGGATTTTTCAACATGTTTTACGTTTCATATATAGATAAACGATGTATATGTATATATATTGTGTCCAGGGCAATATCGTTATATTGGATAGGGTACGTTCGACCGACCGAACACAACATTGGACATAACGAATTGAGGGCAAACTACCCTTCTTCTAAGTTCCTAACATATACTTGTATTATAGTATTAGTATAGTCATGTTATGTAATATATATTCTAGTAAATTCTATGAATCTCATATCCATATAATATCTATATATTATTATTTTCTATACATTTCGATTGAATAATTTTATGGTTATTTATATAGAACATTTTATTATAATCATTTTATGTATATAATCGAATAAAATGATTCTATGATTCAGAAATCATTAGATACGCATGATTTAATTTTTATACTTAATACATAAGATCGATGATGGGTGATTCCATCTCAAAAATTATGTTTAATTGACAGAACACATTCAATTGTCATCAAGAAGAACATGTTGTTCATACAAAATGACCATACTAAAATTATTATTATTATTATTCACTTTGTAGATTTGAGAGAAAAATAACTTCTTTATTATTGAGATATTATCCACTTGGAGTAATCGAAAAATTAGTTGCGTGTTTGAAGGTAAAAATTAAAGATTATTTCCGACGGCTAACAATAATCGGACACAATTAATCACATAATAATTGACAAAGTGAAGTTTGGATGTTACTTTGTCAATAATTTTGAATTATTTTAAGAAAAACTTTTAAACCTTACATTTTATCGGATAAAATTTTAAAGGAAAAAAAAAAGCTTATAAAAGAACAAAAATATCAAGCTGAAATTTTTATAGCATACTGAGGAGGTAAAAAGTGAGGTTGAGTTCGTAAATGAGGAACATAGGTCAAATGGATCTTGTAAACCGTCAGAGATAGAAATGTTTAAATGTAAAAAATCTCTTCTTAAAAAAATAGACTACTTTTGGTTGAAAAGCTCAAATTAGGTTAGAACATTTAGAATGTATTATATCGGTATATGAGTTATGTGAGTGTGACACCACAGTCAAGGAATATATACACAACTGTGGCTATCTAAGAGTGACCACGACTGTGGTTACTTAAGAGTGACTATCTTTTCTTAACTAACATGATGTAAAAGAACAAACCATTGCGTTATCAACATGATATTTCAACAATTTACTCAGTCAATTTTTGTTTTTCTCTTGTTTAAAATTGATTGAATGCAACAGCTGAGTTGTGCGTGGTTCATAACATAAAAACGGAAAATTTGTTGAAAATCAATAGAGAAAACTGACTGATTAAAAATTGCATATGAGTACCAAATCGTTTTTAAAGGAGATGCGCTCTCGGATAATTTAGCATCTTCATATATTGTTTACATAATCTAAATTTACATTTTTCTGTTTCAAAAAATCATAAATCTTTCGTAGACAATTTGTATAGAAATTTTATACAAAGGTTCAGACAACTTGAATCAAATGAGGTAAACCCAAAATGCTCAGGGTATGATAAACAATTTTTCCGTTTTTTTCAAAACACATAATGAATAAAACTCTAATGGAAAATGTCACACCAGAAACAAATTATATACTTAACGAAGGTCAGTTAATTCACTGTAAAAACTTTTTAATTATCCAACTAATTGAGTATAAAACTGTTTTATAAGGTAATCGTTTTAAAAAAACCTAATGCCTTGCAGAAATAAAAAACCTAATGACAAAACCACATATAATTTGAATATTGACTATATGTATACTATGTATGTATAATACAATAGTTACTACATATGAGCTAATATACTCGCTTTATCGTTGTCTAACACATAAGATTTTGATGAAATAGAAAAAAATAGCTTGAAATAGCAAGAATAGCCATCGAATAAAACTATGTATGTATTTATAATGTATGTACAGATGGTTTATAAAACATAGAAAGTAGAATTTATATTTTTTTATAAGGCACATTTTTTACATTTAAACTTTTTTTCTATCTCTTAATTGACCTATGTTCCTCATTTACGAAGTCACTTTTCATATCATGAGCACACTATACAAATTTCAGCTTGATATCTCTTTCGCTTTTGATTTTCGCTTTCCTGATGACGGACAAGCAGACAAACATACAAGAATGGATTAATTAGGAGATTTTATGAACACCTATATCAAAATACTGTTCGTATCATCAATATTTCTAAGCGTTACAAACTTGGAACTAAAATTAGTCTACCTTGATATATATTTCATATATACAGGGTATAAAAATTACATTTATGTTCACTTGATCCATTTAATTTATTTTCATTTGCAGCTCTCTAAAAAAACGTTTTTTTTAAACAAAGTTATGTTTGGAAAACTAGAAACATCATGCAGATCATCTTCTAGAAAAATCTTAATAATTCCATGTTTTGAAGGTGATTGTAAACCTACAGTATTGTACAAAAGTTTTGGCTTATTGCATGGTACATACATAAAAAAATACATGCTTTGTAGTCAAGTAATGTGTTAATTTTAGCTTTACAATACCACGCAACTACAAAAATATGTTATATATTATGTACAAGTGATGCTTATAAATTTGATAATAAAGATATCGCTCTTCAATCATCAATACTTTAACTATAGTCGTCTCTGTTCATCAAATGATGGATCTTCGATGAACTCAAAATTAAATTAAAATTTTGTTTTTATATCATCGACAACCTTATATTTTTATGGTATTATTATAAACTACAAGATTGTCTAAATATTTTAACTATAGAAATCGTGATCCCCTTATTATATAATTATTTTGCGATATTTTATGATATATACATTCAATATATTTGTTCACCTTTAATGTTGGATAAACTTTCTGTACATAATGATATTACGCCGTCGATGTCCGCCCATTCCCTTTGGCAAGAAGGAATGTGTTTCATAGTAGTATATAGCATTTTGGTCTATTAATAAATTCACATATTTCACAATCTAATGCCTTTTCGTTACCTTTATGTTAATACATGATAATAAAATATAGAAGGGATGCTAGAGTTCTATAATGGCGTTATGCTTTAATCATAATAATAATAATTATATAGAAAATTGAATATTTTTAGAATTCGAATTACACATTTTTCACTTGTTTATTAATAGCCCATTATATTTTGGTTTTGATTTATTTATTCTTTTTCACGATGGACACGATCAACTTATTACAAAATAGCCTAAATAATATCAATTTATTTTTTCCATCACAGGCTAAGTTAGGTTAGGTTATATTGGCTGTCCACGAAGGACACACTTACGCTATAAAGCCTATTGTGATACCATATGTGTTTTATCACATTTCCGCTGATTATTTCATTTATCAGCTCCTCAATTTCAGAGGCTGAATGCACCTCCTTCATGCATATACCATGGACTATACCAGCCCATCACAACTATTAATTAAATTAATTTTTTGCGACGGCGAGAATCGAATCCCCCCCTAAGCATACCGCGGACGAAATTGGTTACCAATCATAGTGTTATATACTTTTTCATGTGATGGCAGATTAGTGAGGTAATCCACCGAGAGTTCTTCTTAGAATTTTAGCTCGTTTATTACAAATTTTGAGAGTGAATTGTCCAAAATAAGGCATCAATTTATTTTATAATTAATAAACAAAAGTTTGCATTTTTTTCAATAGATATTATAAATAGTAAATAGTAACAACGTTTTTGTAGTTAGCGCGACATAAGATTTGCACTTTCACCTTAACAATAAACTGAATTGTAATCAATTGTTGGTTTCTCAAATAAATTTTCAATAAAATTGAAAAGGTGCGGTATTTTAAAGGGATGGATCTTCAAATCCCCCGCTGTTTTAAATTGTCGATTTGTATATAAATGTGACTATATTATTTTCTGCTTAAAAAAAAGGGAGTGTAAATTTTAATAGAAATTTATTTAAAATCGTGATTATTCTAAAAATGATGTTTAATCTATGATTGCATTTTTTAGAAAATTAAATAATGTTTTTAATACTTATTTGTTCATCGATAAATAGTCAATAAACTAAAACGGTTTAGATATCGAAGACTGTAGCTGTTCACTGCTTTCAGCTTATTTGTTTTTTCTTTTTTGAAAGGTTTGTTGAAAAAGGGGCTAGATATAACTGCAGTACTATATATAATTGACAAAATTCAAATTCTGATGCAGCGATAATCGTGTTTATTAAATTATTATTATAAATTTGAATACAAGTAGAATTTCATCTCATCCAAATCGAATGAAGGAACTTCAAATAAATGAAATGATTACAAACTTATAATATAAGGGACAATAATAGAAATCAAACAAGCAAATAGGCAAGCGAAAACGAATAGAAAGCATTCAACTACAAATATATATTCGCTCCGTGCGTGAGTTTCGTTTCCATGGTAACGATACACTACTTTAATTATAGAATTATATGGATGCATATATAATTGTATGGATTGCAGTTAAGACTTACATTGAAAATTTAATATTATTGTCTCACAAATTTAAATAAATAATTATGATAATTTACATTTGAAAAATAATATTTGTGCAATTTGATTTCTTATTTTCACAATTTTTAATGCATTAAGTTTAATTATTTAGTGTTTTTCAATAATTTTAATTTGACATTTCTATAACATTAACATGTAAAGAACTGCAAATTAGTCATAACAGCCCCCTTTAACACCAAAATTTTTCACTGGAAGCGCTGGCATCGATTTTATTGTCCCTACCATGACTACGCACACAACGAATAGGTACAATGCTACATAATAAAATAAAATTCATGGATGAAATATTTAAATTGAATTTGATAACTATATTTCTTTGTGGATGTAACGCCACACTACCCATAGGAATAGAGCAGGAGTTAGTAGGAGTTAGTGGACATTTTTACCTCACACCCTTGTTTACATCAGTCACAGTCTCCTTGATATCAGTTGTTGGAAGGTATTAGTATTAGTATTATGTCTGTGTTTTGTATTATATTGCTTGATACTAAAGAATGAAAGTGGAGACGCAGAGTGTTAGAATGGATACAACAAACAACATATACAGATATAAATATAAATACAGACACATGGACCTAGTGGACACTGGATACGGAAATCAATATGCTTTCTACTTCTACCGAGACGTAAGAGCAATAATGTGTGTATATGTCTATAAATTGTATATTTATTTTGCAAGATGTTTCAGTGGCAAATTTCCTGTTCTCTACAATTATTATGATTAGACTATTCCATCGTTTCCTTAATTATTTTACAGAAAACCTCTTACTTGCAATTAAAAAACCAATGCATTCATAAAAAAAAGGTCGAAAAACTATCCCAATTCCCTGTCCAACCTGACTTTGTTAAAGAAACATTTTTGGGTGGTTTTGATCACGTTTGGATAGTTGGATAACAATGTGGCTACGACATGTAATACGGTACTTTTGGTAGTGAAATATAAATTATGAAATTTGATAAAAATTAAAATTTATGTAGAAATTTACTTAAATATTCTGATTTTGAGTCATAAAAGCACCTAATAGTTTTATTATATTAAAATAAAAATCGTAATGTGACCTAAAACACGAGCGAACCCTGATGTGATGTTATATAAGCAAAAACTGTCAGTTCAGTGTAAACAGCTGGGTACATATTTGTTAAATTTAACTGTGTTCTTTCGTCAGTGCATTTCATTTGTACCTATTTATTTATTAAAATGAAAATAATAACCACTAAGGACATGATAAAAAAGAAGGTAAAAAACTGATGAAGGCAAAAGTATTGATACAGTGACAAGTGTGGTACAAAATTTTTTTGACACAATCAAAAAAAAATAAAAATTACTAATGTCAGTACTTAAAACATGAAAATGATTTTGTTTTTTGAACAAATAGGACATTTTTTAGTGACATAAATATTACAAACGCAGAAATAGACACCGAGAATCAACATAGAAATGGATTATGGCACTAGTTCTGTTATATGTGAAGAATTACTGCTTCGATATGTTAGGAAGAAAGTGGATGACAGCGTTTTTGACTTAGAACACAGTGTATATGTAAAGCAAAATTTATTTTTCAATAGGAACATAAACTACACTGTACCCTACACGAACAATCATCGAAGAAGACCATCATGTACAACAAAACACTACAGAAAGTTGGGTGAATTGATGGGTCTACACATCACATACACACACATATTCTGAGTCGGTCATCCTATGATCCCTTTTCTTGTACATACATACGGTAACGGTACGTATACTAAAGCAACTTACTACTTACTACTCAACAGCCAACGATGGCTTTCAATTCTAGACAACAAAATAAGGAGCTTTATATACACCTACCACCTACCTCTGTAAACGATGACCAGACAGACTTAGTGCGAGAGAATGACAACACAGAGAGACTTGTATGTGCTTTGACAAAATAAAAGCTGATGGGATATTTGTGTTTTATCTATCGTAAAATAAACCATCGAAAATTATTTATTCGATGTGAAGTGAAAAGTTTTTAGTTTCTAATTCAATTTACTTATTCTCACACGGTTCAATTCGATGTATAATACTAGACGAAACGAACTTTACCGTCTCATTTTTTATTTTGTAGTTTTACCGTGTCCATAATATTTTATTTTAAAGTGTAATCTTTTCTGGCAAGTTTTCTCAATGCATTTTAATGTACTATACACCTATCTGAAATGTCCAATTGATACTAAATCAGATTATAGATTATTTACAAATATCGTTTTTCTTTAATATTTCAGTATTTTTTAACGCGTTTTGTTGGATATTTTTCTTAAACTTTGGAATGATTCCAAGTAGATAGACAATTTTCATGAAATAAATGTTATCTCGGAAAAAAATTATGTTATTTATTATAAGGTGATTGTAAACTTACAGTATTGTAAGAAAGTTTTGGTTTATTGCATGGTACATACATTTAAACCAAATACATGCTTTGTAGTTAAATAATGAGTTATTTTTAGCTGTACAATACAAAGCAACTAGAAAAATAGATAATATATTATGTGCAAGTGATGCTTATAAATTTAATGATATAGGTATCGTTCTTCAATCATTAATACTCTAACTATAGTCGTCTCTGTTCATCAAATGATGGATCTTCGATAAATTCATAATAAAATTAAAATTTTGTTTTTATATCATCGGCAACCTTATATTTTAAACTACAAGATTGTCTAAATATTGAAGATTTATTGTTATGAACTTGGATGCAGCTATTTTGTTCTATCTTTATGCGAAAACCCCCAAAAGTTGTAAGCCATGACAGAGAGGTGAAGATCAATTTGCAACGGTTTCTCTGTTTATCGTATCTCGATAATACCATATTCATTTACAGTCAAACCTTTACGAATTATTCGTTCACAGACTTAATTGCACGTATTTTTACTGTTCTATGTTCGTATTTATGTTTGTACGTATGCATTAGTATGTATGTGTATTTGATGTCCGGAAGTATAATTATAAATGTTACAGTTCATATTACTACGCTATCAAAGAGACACTTATATTCATATCTATAGGACAACGACGTCAACATAATGACTGACGGCCAAACGATACAATAATATACGATACCTAATGATGACTTATACAAACAAATAATAATATGTACACTGAACGATATACAATTTGAGTCGATATACAATAATGTGTTATTTTTAGCTTTACAATACCAAGCAACTACAAAAATATATAATATAATGTGTGCTAGTGATGCTTATAAATTTAATAATATAGATATCTCTCTTCAATCATCAATACACTTACTATAGTCGTCTCTGTTCATCAAATGATGGATCTCTGATGAACTCATAATTAAATTAAAATTTTGTTTTTATATCATCGACAACCTTATATTTTTATGGTATTATTATAAACTACAAGATTGTCTAAACATTTTAGATAATTTTGTATCACACTCTCTAAATTTTTTGAAGGATAACTTATATCATTCATCATTTTTTCAGCCAACTTTGAACGACAAGATAATAATAAAAAGCCCGATGACCTAAGAATTTTTTGTGATTTTTCATAGCACGAATCGAAGAAGCCACATTGCTATTTGTATCGTATACACTTATATTTTTCTTTAAATAGAGTACACGATTATTCACTTCTATCTCATTTTGCATACCGTTAAACATAAATTGAATAGTCGACTGTGAATATGTTTGTCTGTGAGTGGCGGTATGGCAACTATTAATATCAATCATTTATTATTTGATTTGAGTTCCCTCTTACATTGTATATTGTAGTTGGAGTAGATATAGTAATATTGAGTGTAGTGTTTATGTAGCTAGGTGAACGACGCGAACGCTTATAAAATAAACAAACGGTACTCACTCGCCTAACATCCCATACACACACAATTCGCGTTTAATAAAACAGAAAACCAGCTACAACTGCAAGCTATAAGCTAACCAGTCGACTACACTTACGTACACATACACATACATACATGACACCCACACGTTTTTCTACATCATTCAACAAATGTACTATGCTCAATATGCTATGCTGTTTGGTACTCGCTTTTGAATTGCTGTCAATGCATACCGAAAATTACAAAAATATTGAAGGTAAAATTACAATTATACATCTACTTAACATGAAAAGATAAATAAATAATATATTCATCCTCATAATCTCTGAGTGGAAGTGCACTTAGTTCATTCAGTATAATGTTCCTATTGAACTTTGTTTGAACACCCGGTATTCTGCCAGTCTGTCTGTGGACACGATAACTCACAACCGAAAAGATATATCAAGATGAAATTTTTATAGCGTAGTCAGGACGTAAAAGTGAGGCTAAATTTGTAAATATGCAACATTTTTCAATTGGGTCTTGGGTTCGTAGGACGCATTTTGTAAACTGTTAGAGACAGAATAAAAGTTTAAATATAAAAAATGTTCCTTATAAAAAAATAAACCAATTTTTTTTCATTTGAAACATTTTTTCGTAAATACTACAGTTTGACCGTAAAGGCGCAAATTAGGACAAAACTTTGGTGTTCATTTTCTTTCAAAATTGTAAAAAATCGAAAGAGTTTTGCAGAGAGCTTCAACTAGTGATTGAAATGAAATATTTTTCATGCTAGAAAATATATTTTTGAAAAGTAAGTAGTAAGTTACTTAATAATTGATACGCTAAGTTTATTCAGACATGAGTAATACCTTGAATATTTCACAAATTCATTGTATTCAGAGACACTGTCTGCCTGTATGTAGTAAATATAGTAAATACACACAAATGTGATATGGACAACTGTTTTCATTTATCTTTGTAATAATTTAATGTTATACAATTCCAGTTTTACTATTTAGAATAATATGTTTGATTATTTGAAGTCAACTCAATTGTTATTCATAATATAAAAACACACTTTTGTAAATGGATAACAATATGGCTCGTGGCTTCTGGCGGCTGGCTACTCGCTACAGCCACATATACAAATACAAACCAACAGACTTTAACAATGTACTTTTTTGTATCATTCGTAGATATAGCAGCGGATTAAAGTGTATTTAACTTACATCCAAACTTATATACACACAATATTAAGCAATATTGTTAAATGTCTACTTATTGTCTGCCGACACATATCATAAATATGTAAACACAACTTTTATTTGAAATCATGGAAAAGAAGAAATAATATTAAGAACTTCTACAGAGGTATAATATGAAGTCAACTGATTGTTTTCACTAGATTAAGGATGTATGAGCATGACAACAATGTTTGATTTAAAGGCTCAAAATTTGTTTGAAGGTAGTCTTTTACTCAAAGAATATGTGGTTAAAATTTCAGCTTAGGTATCCGTGCAAATTTTTAAGAAAAAAGTCATTAAAAATCGATATAAAATACATTGGCTCTTATGGAGGAATCTCAAAAAACGACATATTTTGGAAGTTATTGATAATTTTCATTTGGAATGAATGAAAACAAATTAAAAAAAAAACTTTTTAATAGAAAGTAACCATATTAGTAATGAATTAAAAAAGAAAAAAACTAAGTGTCACCGTCCATATACGGGATGTAAGAGCAGGGTAGATTAAGGGTTGAAATTATTTTTATCTTATTTTCAACTTTGATGATGAATTTTGTTATAACTTCATGAATGTAGACGAAAAATAAGAATAAAATTGTTCGATATGTGTCTTGGTTTTCGAAATATCGAAAGCTAAATAATTAAACAAAATTTTCAATTTTCGATATTTTGAAAATTAAGCCAGATATCGAAAAATTTTATTCTTACTTTTCGTCTTATATCGTCAAGTAATAATATAAATTTATCATCAAAATTAAAAATATCTATTTTTAAATTTGTGCCCCCACTACCATGCTCATACATCCTTAAAAGGTCACATTTATAAGTTATCGGTTAAGTCTTAGTTATAACTCCAGCTTTAATGACTGTAAACGAAGTCTTTGAATCTATTTAAAGTAACGGAAGCTATAATTCTATAGACACCATAAGCATACAGCAGTTTATTATTAGTTATATTAATTAAGAATAATTGATTTTGCGTTAAATCACTTTCATACAAATAAACATTTTATAAATTAACAAGATTTTTAATTTCTCTAAATATTTATCGATAAGTCTGAATCGATATCGATAGTTCTATTTTTTAAGAATTAAAAAACATTATCCTGTATATATTGAAAAAGTCGTCCTATTAGCTCAGTTGGTTAAAGCGTAACCAATTACGTCAACGGTATGCTTAGGGTAGCGGGTTCGATTCCCGCCGTCGCAAAAAATTTAATTTTATAAAAAATGTATAGTTTTTGTTGTAGAAAATAATTTACAAACTAAATAAATTACATGAACCATGAATTTTAACAAAATATATATTTACGATTCTTTTAAAAAACAGTTAATCTGATTTAAAATTAAATTTATTCATGTGAAAAATATGAAAATTTATATTTAAAATTTTGCATTTAGTGTTTTTGACACGTTATTAAAACGCTTAATTTCATTTAAAATTTGGTATTCATCAAATCAGTATGTTATTTTATGTTTTACAAATTTACTCATAATATAGCCTTTAGCTATCAACTATATTAATATAGTGGGCATCAGTTACTCTTTTTACTCAGTAAGCTCTACAGGTAGTTTTCGTATCGTCCAATGAGAATAAGCAAGAGAGGTATGTTCTAAGGTGAGACTCACTCAGTTTTAATACAGAGTGCCCCTAATAATTATTATTTTTTAATTAAATGGTCTTTTGTTGACGAATATAATTTATTCAATCAATTAAGGAATAGCTTTGCACACCCTCTGCCAATATAAACTATTTTCTGTATAGATACTAAAAACAGGTAGAGTCCAGACATGGGCGAGTTATTTTAAGTCAATGCCACCATTGTTATAACTTTATTGGATGCCATAAACTTTATTGTATGTCCCTTTATCCAAAACCGCATTGCTCATAGAGGAGGAAGCGAGACGGGTATACGACTCGTATACCTATCTCAGTTTCTCTTATAATAATGAGATAGGTAGAAAAAAAATGTTGTCTCTCCGTCTTACACGTATTTTTGGTTTTCACTGGTTAGGTTATCACTGTCTTATTCGTATTTTAGATACAGAAGTATGAGTGTCTTCTCTAAGCCACGTTTGCTCATGCACGAGGTAGACATTCTGTATTTAAAACAGGCATGGGCAAATGGGATTTACAGAAGTCCCTCGGACTCCATACTTATAGAGTAAGACAGTTACAGAATAAAATATAAGTAAGAAACATTTTTCTACCTATCTCATTACTATTAGAGAAACTCATATAAGTAGACGAGTCTTATATTCCATTATATCGTATGACCAATACGGACTTAGATAAAGGGAGACACAGTAAAGTTTATGACACACAATAAAGTTAAAATAATGGTGACTTTGACTAAAATAACATACCTTTCTTTTTAAAAGCCATAAATAGTATGAAAAAGTAAAAGTATGCCCACCTATGAACTATATAACAGGAAACGATACTGTGTTAGGTAGACCTACTGATCCTCAACCCTTACCATCTCTCGTCACTCGTCACTGATATAGATTTTTGCACCCTTAATATAATAATTACACAATTAGGTGTATATGTATGTATATTATTCAATTTTATTTATTCACTCTCTTTATTTCAAGTGGTTTTAAAATGAAATACTTTAGTACTTCAATATTTTACATATAAATATTAATATGAGTAATTTGGAATATATGAAGCGTAATACATCATACATGACAACTAATAATAATTTCATTTTTGAATCGAGCTCATTCAAAATCCCAATATTTCACTTTTCAATGGCCGTTAAAAAAAGCTAGTATTCGATAGTCGCGAATAAATAAATAAAATGCTTATTTTTTATTTTTCAAATTTATCGCAACAAAAGCTCATGATAAACTCAGATAAGCAGCTCACGAAACAGCTCATTATATAAAAGCTAGTCAACGTTTTTGTGCTGATGTTTTAATTAATTAAACTAAAAAAAAAGAACTTGTAATTTTTATATATATATATTTGCAATAATGGAAGTATTTAAATTGAAAAATAGGTTATTTAAAAGTGTTGATTTGGAAAGTAAATAAAATGTTTAAAATAAAAAATATGTAAATAATAGTTTTCAAAGACCAGTTTTTAGTTACAAAGGCAAACCCATTTGACAGATTTAAAACATAGTACTTTATATTTCATTTTATAAACAAACAAACCACCTATTTATTAATATAATTGTTTATAATAAATGAATAAATAAATAATAGCAATAAAATAGACATTTGTATCTATACAATTTGATAAGAATTATAATCATTTTAGGTCTTATATAAGATACTTTTACCTATAATAGTTTCATTGTGATTTATTCTGATAACCTCTGGGCTGTCGCACTGGCACACACGATAAATAGACTTATTATGTTCCAATTAATTTGTTACAAATTCAATTTCAAATTCAGTAAAAATATTCATAAAAATCTGAAATCAAGATGAAGAATACTTGCAAAAAAGAGTTTAGAAATGAGAAAATCCTGAAGTTATATAATCTTACCAAATTTTTATTTTTTTCGCCAATTTCTAATAATCAAAAGGAAAAATTCACATTTTGAAAATGTCCAATTATTAGACAGTGAGACAATAAAAAAAAAAGGCCTAAAGCCTTTCAACGTATCAGTTTTTACTCAAATGAGGTAAATACTTATATACAAATGGATCACTTGGATAAAATATCGAAAATTTCATTTTCCAACGATAACCACACAGAGTTGCAAATGAAAAAAAGGTTTAAATTAGGACAATTTGTTTATCACCATCGTGAGCCTCACAACATTGTCTTAACTTAAGACAAATTTAAAAATGATAAATATATATTAATCTATCTGTGGAACGATTTTTTCTTAACCTGTTTTCAATAATTTATTATTAATATTTATGTAATTAATAAAAAATGGAATTCATATAAATAAATAAAAATAATAAAATATTTTTTTTTATGTGTATAAAAATTGTAGATATACAATTTTTTTTAACAAGAATAAAAATAATTGCAAAACAAAATATTATAATTATAATTTTTCTTAGAAAATGTGGTGGATTTTTGCAATTTAAATGAATTTTTTTAAATGAAAAATATTATAGGTGTACAGTTTGCAAAAAAAAAAAACAACTTGAATTATAATAAAACAATTAATTTTATATAATTTACTAAAATGGAAAATAAAATTTTTATTACATGTAGAAGTATTTTAATGCATTGAAAACACACATTATAAGGAAGAAGTTACTTATTTCAACTGTTAGAAGAACGTTTTATGTGGAACTTTCAATTGAATTAAAATGAAATTTTTTCATATAAATTGGAAATGAACGTGACATGGATTTTGGCAACTCTTGACTCTACAAAGTGTTTTAAATTTATAATACATTTAATATTAGCATGATTATGTCCCCATGCTAACCCATCAGCACTCACGTCAAACTTTCAGTAATCTTTCGTTACGTGATGAAATATTTTTTACCTTTTTCAATCATAACCTCTAGATAATTTTATATAAATTTATTATTTAATGCCCTAGCTAATTAAAAATAGTTTTGATTACGTGATTATTGTACCTATGATGTTTGAGAGTGAAAATATTATAGCATATTAAACTGACGAAAGTACACGAGCAGGTCCCAAAATTTTCGAAGATAATTTGCTTACGTTGCTCCTCAAAGAGGTTATCTTAAATGAGCCAATCTTAGATGGAGGGAGGAACGTACTTGTGGTACTACAAGACAAATATGGTCTGAGTACAATCGCTGGCGTTCCGAAGATCTTATATCACTTCCAAGGGCCTCTGTTCGCAAAGTTGTTGCGGCTATTACAGGACACTGGTTGGGCGGCAGGCATGCTGGACGCCTGGGCCTGGCAGTTTATCACGACTACTGCACGAGCTGTCACAGTGGTGAGGATTAGGAGATAATGTCTCATCTTCTCTGTCACTGCCCAGCTCTTGTCATGAGGAGATGGACTTACTTGAGCCAGCCTCTCTTTGATGATCTCTCCGACCTAAAGTCCGTCGACGTCAAGGCTCTCCTGCTGTTCTTAAACAGCTCCAAATGGTTCATGGAGTAGTGGCCGGGGATGGCCCAACCCTTTTCCGGTATTACAACGTACCCTATGGTCTAAGTGTATCCCACCCCAGACGGCTGTTTCAGTTAAAAATATTCACTTTATAAAATAGACTTTGTTATAGATCTGCTTATGACGTAATAAATCTATTTCCTGATCCACGGCTGCCCCACTGTCCATAACACATTTACGAAGATGATTTACTCTTTTTCAGTATCATTTTGCGCACCAGTGCCGTAATTTTTTTAGTTTCATTTCCAGACCTAGCGCACTAGTGCAGTAATGACAATTTGAATCTCGTTGAATGACAATTTAAACATATTTGATTGAAATTAAAACAATGTTTACCCAAATGCATATTTTAAAATAGAATTGGATGAATCATTTGACTAGTTTAGACTAAAATATTTATAAAATAAAAATAAAATATAATGTTTATTATATTTATAATAGAAAATCCTTGAAGTCAATCATACAGAAATCAGTTTTGTTTGATTTAAATACTCGGCACACTGAGTACGAAGCAGTGTGACAGTGACATAATTTATTATTAAACACCAATTTCATGTAATATTTATTTATTTAAAGTTTCCCACACATTTCAAACAAATATTTTTATTGATTTTTAACCAGAAATATGAACATGTAATATATTTTAAGGTAGACACATTGTCTGTTTCATGTATTTTTATTCAACTTGCTTTATTTTCAGTATGACTGGTACCTAAAAGAGTCATGCGATCAAAATTTGACTGATCATAGAACTTTGAAATAACCACTATAAGTCAGTATAAATTGAAGCTTGAGACGCCTAAATATATTTAAATTGTTCATGGCATTAGAAAATTAGGACTGCGAGTTTAATGAATTCGAAGGAAAATTAATTTTCAAAGAGTCTTTTCATGGAAATCTAAAATTATATTAGTTTGTGCAAGTTCTTTTTAGGTAAGAATAAAATGTAAAATTGATTTTATATGAATTGTATTTCATATAAAACCAATTTTTATATTTTAGAGGAAATTATGAGGTACTGTTCTGAAAATTGAGTATTTTTATGGAGAGGGGAATCGTTTAGACTCATTAGAGCAGTTCTGGATAACAAGTTCAATCAAGTCACCGATGAACTCAAGATTTTCCATCACAATATATTAAAATTTTGATAAATTCATTCCTTTAGAATCACCCACCATATAATTGAGTACTTAATTTGAAATCTTTTTTACGCCTATAATATTAAATTTAATTGAATATTTTAGAATCAAATTAAGGCAAAAAATTTTCCTAGTTAAATAAAAAATAACTAATTTCTTTACTGTTAGAAACCGAAAACAGAAATTCACAGGCTATAAAAAACAAACAATCAAAAATAGTTTAGGTTAAAATAAGTCACATTGAATGTATAATCTATTGATAAGGAGTCATTTCAAGTATTTTAGTATTTTAGTATTTTAGTATTTTAATTACGGTGTCTAGGTTTCATTAAGGTTAAATAGATTTCTATTCTTAAAGTATGTAGGGATCTAAACGATTTCATATACTTTTTGGTAATATTTTGATAATTTTTTAGAATATATATATATATTTTTTTTAATCCTACACGTTTTATCAATTGGATAATAATTAATATAGGTATGTTCGTCCGGTCGCCGTCGCCCATATACGATTTTAATTTTATTATTATAATTATTTGTGGTTATTAACTAAATTTGGAAAATAATAATCATAATAACAATATAGTAATGTCTAAATTGTAAATACAGAATGTTTTAAACTATTTATACCATGTATATAAAATATATCATGAAGATATATATTTAGTTTAGTTTGTAACGCTTAAAAATATTGATACCAACCCAATTTTATTATAGGTGTTCTTAAAGCCGCCTAATTAGTTCATTTCCGGTTGTATGTCTGCCTGCCTGTCTGTCATTTCGTCTTTGAAAAACGAAAAAAGATATAAAGTTGAAATTTTTACAGCGTGCTAAGGACGTAAAAAGTGAGGTCGAGTTCGTAAATGAGCAACATATGTCAATTGGGTCTTCTTGTAAACAAACCATTAGATATAGAACAAAAGTTTAAATGTGAACGAGGGCGCAAATTAAATGCAAATTTTATAATATGTATTATATGGGAATATCAGTTATGAATGGGGTGGCTATCTAAAAGTGGATATCTTTCTTTACTTCCGTTTCGTCAAAAAACAAACGATTGCGTCATCAACACTGTCTATACATGGTATTTCAATAATTAACTCAGTCAGTTGTTTGTTTTCACTTGTTTAAATTGATTTTTTCGATTATCTTCCACTTATTTATAGAATATATTTAGCCTACATGGCCGAGCGGTCTAAGGCGTTTGTCTTTGTCTGTTTGTCCATTTAGACTTAGGATGCGGGTTCGAATCCAGGCAGGGGCAGTGTGAACAATTTATAATTAATGGGAGTGCAGAATTGATCACATAGCCGTCGCTTGGGTAAGAACGAAGTTACCGACTACATCCACATCAAAATGTAATTGTAAATATGTTTATGATTAAATAAATAAAGATTAATAAATAATGATGTGGATGGCCTCTGTTATAGGCATATATGTCAGAAAAACGGAGGTTAAACCCCCATTATTATATATTATATTTATAAAAGGGAAAACATAATCGGTCATGTATCCATTAATCACTATAGCCCAGAACGTAAAACATGTTTTCTACATAGAATTTAAATAGTTTTGTTTAAGACAGGCTTTGGACATGCTGTAAACAGTATATTTATTATAAATGATGCTTATTATAAGACATCACATACACATATAAATAAATGTACATAATTAAAACCACAAAAATGTAACAATGTTTTGGAAATTCTTCAAATTTTATAAATTCATTTTATAAAATATAATAATATTATAAATACTTCATTATCTAACATACATACATACATACATACACATACACACATACGTTTATTAAAAACTATTGAATTGTTGTGGATGTTCATATATGGTTGCAATATTTTAATTTTAATATACTTCATTATTATAATTACTTAATTAATTAATTATTGAATTGGATGTAAGGCCGTAACGAAGTAACGTAACCCTACTAAATTTGAGTCTACATAATTTTGAAATTTGTGATCAAAATTAACCTAGCTCCAATAGGTTTTAAGAATGTGGAGTCCTGGGCCGGAAAAGAAGCACATAAGTGATAGCTAGCGAAAAACTGACATCACAGCTGAAAAGAATAACCCAAAATTAGTGGGTTTTAAAAAAAATTCCAATAAGATCGGATCAAATTTGCCTGTGTTATCAAATAAATCGAATTTTTTAACTTTATGACGTCATCAAAAACTAAAAAATTTAATTTTGCTCTATCACATCCAAATTTTAACCAATTTTGATAAACCAAATATGTAATCCTACTAAATTTGGGCCATATTTTTCAAATTTATGATCAAAATTGGCCTAGATCTAATAGGTTTCATGAATTTGGAGTCCGGTACGGGAATTAAGCACATAAGTGATAGCTAGCGAAAAACTAACATCACAGCTGAAAAGAATAACCCAAAATTAGTGGGTTTTAAAAAAAATTCCAATAAGATCGGATCAAATTTGCCTATGTTATCAAATAAATCGAATTTTTTAACTTTATGACGTCATCAAAAACTAAAAAATTTAATTTTGCTCTATCACATCCAAATTTCATCCATTTTTGATAAACCAAGTATGTAATCCTACTGAATTTGGGTCATAATTTTCAAATATGTGATCAAAATTAACCTAGCACTAATATTTTTCAAGAATATTGAGTTCTGGCCCCAGAATAAATAAGTAATAGCTAGCGAAAATTCGATTTGAAAAACATCGTCAATTTTTTAGTTTTACTCGAGTACGAAAACATAAACTAGCACTTGAAACATAGCTAAGAACACTCTCCGTTAAATTACCTTTCAGTTACGATGCCACAGACAGACAAACACACAGACACAAACGCATAGCGGTCAAACTTATAACACCCTTTTTTTTAGTTCGGGGGTTAAAAATGAATGAATTTGTAAAAGACTATTCATAGTGTGGATCAGACCTTACATTTGCTAAAACGCTTGGTAAATATTATTTTTTAGTATTTTAATAATAATTACATAAGTTTATTTCAAACTAACAAAACACATTTATAACTAACTATGTAATAATGCTTTCTTTTTCTGTACATCGTACATTGTACATGTTGAAAACATTTTAAGCTTGTGTGATATCGTTACTTTTTTTTGTGTGTACATTCGCCTACAACTTACAACGTTGAGGTTATGTCTTTTTTTTTCACTGTTCACTCTTTTATGTTTGTAAAAATTTAATTAAAACTTCACAAAAGAAATGTGCAACAGTTTTCGTATTTAAAAAAAACGTATATACATTTGTATTTGTTCTGTTGTAACATAAATATATATAGAAATGAACTTTTTGTCTTGTTTTTCGCTCTGTTAGTACGCTCTACAATAGCGTGTAGTTTGAGGTTGAATCATGTAAAATCTGTATACATAAGATTTAATTTTAAAACGCTTTAAAACGAATTCACAAATTCTTTTCGCGAGGTTTTATGACTCTTGAATCTTTTGTAGTAAATGTACCTATAGCATAATGCTGTTGGACACAAGCATCATTAGGCATCCAGGAGTTCCGTTCGCGATCTGCAAGCTGCTCCTTAAAGAGGATTGCTTAAAAAGGGCCAATCTTAGATGGAAGGAGGAACGCAGTTGTGGTACGACAAGTCAGATAAAGTCTGTGAGTACAATTGTGAGCGTTCCCGAAGATCTTATACCGCTTCCAAGGGGCTCTATTAGCAAAATTTTTGCGGCTATTACAGCACAGTATGGGCCTGACAGTGCATCACGACTATTGCAGGAGCTGTCACAATGTGGAGAAGGAGGAGACGATGTCTCATCATCTCTGTCTCTGCCCAGTTCTTTCCATGAGGATATGGACTTATTTGAGCCAGCTTCTCTTTGACGACCTCTTTGAGCTAAAGTCCATTGACGTCATAAACTCCTGCTGCTTTTAAAAGGCTCAAAAAGGTTCATGGAGTAGTGGCTGGGGATCGGCCAACCCTTTTTCGGTATCGCAACGGACCCCATAGTCTAAGTGTGTCTCACCACAGGACAGCCACTCTAACCTAACCTAACCTAACCCTCAAACCCCCGAATGTTTGTCTGTCTGTGGCATCGTTGCGCCTAAACGAATGAGAAACAATGGAAAAATTCATTTGAGGAAAATTGTTCAAAGAACATGTTATACCATACTTGTCTTTTATATACGTATGTACTTTTGTTACTCATTAAAAATTTTTTTTGAAAATGACGATAAATATAACTCTAATTTTATTTGCATCGACAGTAATGTTTATTCTCCAGTTAGCTGCTAGATGGGTTACGAAAGCACTAAGGAACACTGTAAAGAGCTTGTTAATACCGACCTACTTTTATTGAATAAGTGTATTCGTATAAGTGTTTAGTAAATGTTACGTTTTATTTCAAGTTTTAAGTTCTAACCGACAGAATTAAATCTTTTTTTATTCCTTTGTAAAGAAAACATATTTCTCTTTATCCACGGCCGAAAAATAGTATACATCACATGGGTAGAAAGATTGAGAGCCCTGAAGGACTTACCTCCTTACTGGACTTACTGCAGATTTTTCGCCAGGATTAAAATCTCTTGCCGTTCCTATATTTTCTCTAGTTAGAAACGTGACTAGAAGATTTTTAGAATTAATTAATGTATAATTAATGTATAATGGCAACCTAAAATCAATGAAGATCTATTTGATTTTCTTTTCAATGCAAGAATTTCATTGATTTGCAAGTGTATCAAAATGTTGAGAAAATCATTCATCCAAAAACGCCATTTTACAGATAACAAATTTACGTTTATAACAAGAACAAATAAAAATTAATTACCCATTAAGTATGAATAAATACTAACAAAAAAAATAGAATAAGCAAAGATTATTAGTTCGATTTTCTACTTACTATGAATGAAAACACATTAACGTTCTAATAATAAAATAAATGCAATAAAAATAGTGCGTGTTCTTTCTTAAAAAAATATTTATATACAGTGTGTTAATCGGTATTCAGTATTTTGGTAACACTAACAATGTTGGTTTTCAGGCCATGGAAGAGAGTATCGAAATGTATATTTTCTATAAATTTAAAATTTGTAACTCTTTCGATACGCGCGTAGGGAATACAACTTACCTTTTTTAAATGGCATTTCTATTATTTTTTTTACAGATTTGGACAAACTATTAATTTTAAAACACGTTTGTATAAACTTTTTTTTAATCTAAATACAGAAATGCTGGCATTAAAAAAAATCTCTAATGAATTGCTTAAAATTTTCGCCTTGGTTTTCCAAACATGACCCTAAACTTCCTCAAGAACTCTCTGGGTCCACCTATTGATATCCAGGACTTAAAAAAAAAATTCAAGAGGCATATAATAATTTGATTGAACCCCAAAAAAGAGTAGCAATATATAAAGAGTTGTTGAGACGTTTAGAGTCATGTTCGGAACACCAGTGCAAAAGTTTTGCGCAAAATCGTAGATAATGCTGTAACTTTATCAATTCTGTATTTAGATGAAATTTTTCTCATGCAAAACATGTTTTAATATTAATTATCAATTTTAGTCTGTACGAAAATAGTCATTTTAAAAAAAGGTTACACAATGCAAGGGTTAACTTTTTCGAAAAATATGTGTTTCAATACTATCTTTCATTTCGAAAATCGAATTTCATTCGATGTCGAGCCGCTAAAATTTTTAGTGTTACCAAAAACTGCGAACACACTGTATACATTATATGAAATTTTTATTTAAAAAAAAATTATTTTATTTCTAACGCAATTGTGCCTTGGCTTGATTGGTAATAATAAATTTCTTACATTTATGCATTTATGCATTATATGTGTTTTAATTACATGCAAAAAGGTATGCATATACTATTGTTTTGTATATTGCGAGTATATGGATCATATAGTTCATTTAAAGATATCAATAATAAACAGGCAATACCAAAAATGGTTAATTAATGATAATTTGTCGCGTCGTTAGGAGGCAGGGTTTGATTAGATATTTAAATATTAATTGATTTCTGTCAGCGTTAAATCAATCACCGAGTTTTGTGTAATATGCATTTAAAATGACTTTTTTGACCAATATTTATTTTTTTTTTTTCATTTGAAGCTTTTAACAAGAATGTTACAATGCGACGAGTTTCTGAGATATCGCAAAATTTGGATCGATTTTAGTCCGTAACTCAAAAAATATTCGACCAGTAAACAAATACACCCGATTTTTGTACTTATAGGGTCAAAATTACCTTATAAAATGAGTTTTATCGAAATTGGAGATAATAAAAATTTTTCGATTTTTTGCAATTTTTTTAAGGGGTACCCCTTTGAAAAAATCGAGAAAATCGGAATAAAAATTTTGTTTTAGAATTTGATGAAACTCGGTTTATGGGGTTATTTTGACCCAAAAAGTATAAAAATCGGGTTAATTTAATGATTGGATGCAGATTTTCTGAGATATCCCAATATTTGGATCGATTTTTGTCCGTATCTCAAAAACTATTCGTCCAGTCAACAAATGCACCCGATTTTTGTACTTTTTGGGTCAAAATTACCTTATAAACTGAGTTTTATCGAAATTGGAGATAATAAAAATTTTTCGATTTTTTGAAATTTTTTTAAGGGGTACCCCTTTGAAAAAATCGAGAAAATCGGAAAAAATTTTTTGTTTTGGAATTTGATGAAACTCGGTGGATGGGGTAATTTTGACCCAAAAAATATAAAAATCGGGTTAATTTAATGATTGGATGCGGAGTTTTCGGGATATCGCAAAATTTGGATCGATTTTAGTCCGTAACTCAAAAAATATTCGACCAGTCAACAAATGCACCCGATTTTTGTACTATTTGGGTCAAAATTACCTTATATACTGAGTTTTATCGAAATTGGAGATAATAAAAATTTTTCGATTTTTTGTAATTTTTTTAAGGGGTACCCCTTTGATAAAATCGAGAAAATCGGGAAAAAAAATTTTGTTTTGGAATTTGATGAAACTCGGTGGATGGGGTAATTTTGGCCCAAAAAGTATAAAAATCAGGTTAATTTAATGATTGGATTGGAAGTTTCTGAGATATCGCAAAATTTGGATCGATTTTAGTCCGTAACTCAAAAAATATTCGACCAGTCAACAAATGAACCCGATTTTTGGGTCAAAATTACCTTATGAACAGAGTTTTATCGAAATTGGAGATAATACAAATTTTTCGATTTTTTGCCATTTTTTTAAGGGGTACCCTTTGAAAAAATCGAGAATAACGGATAAAAAACTTTTGTTTTGGAATTGGATGAAATGTTGATCAAGGAATTTTCAGGAATTGTTATCCAAAAAGTATAAAAATCATGTTCATTTAATGATTGGACCTATAGAAACTTACACTGTCAGCGAATATCATCGGCAAAACTTCATTTTCAAAAAAGTTACAGTTTCCCACCAAAAATTTAAATCCATAAGATTGTGAACAAAAGGTAGGATAAGTGAGGGCTATAACGTGAAAGTCTTTGTTTTTAAAGGAGAAATTGTCCAGCAAAGCGGGCGAGTATCTTCTGGTAATAAATAAACGATGAAATATCCAAATTTTCGTTATTATATTTTATCGTTTATATTAATTTATATAGGTAATATTAGCAAGTATTGACGAATAACGACATTACAGACAAATGGACTATCAAATAATATAGTTTTCTTCCAATTGAGAAAATCATCAGGTAACAAAAGCAAAAAACAGGAACTGTAATAAAACAATATGTTGATATTTTTGAATGAACTTTAGTTAGTAATTCCATTTATGAAGTATTTGAACGGGTAAACTAAATTAAGATGATAGTAATAAATACCCAATCGTTGGTACCTTCACAATAAAATCATACTGAGTACTGACTGCAACATAGCAACATAACAATACAACGCAATAGTAATTAGTGCATGATGTCATTTTATTTATAATAATAATTATATATTTATTTATTACCTATGGATATTTAATTGGCATATACTTATAGAGCAGGCGCTAGATTGATTTGAGTGTGTCTCAATTACGGAGGTCCATGAGGGAAAAACGACTCTCTCTTACAGAGGTTTCTCTTTCTCGCAAATTGAGGTTTTGGGAGGTTAAAATGACGAGTCCTGGCTATTATTCTCACTTATAGATTTTTCTCACTTATCCAGTTCTCACTTACCCAGGTTTAACTGTATTTTATTAATCTATGGTTCAAAATTATGAAAAATGTTTTTTTTTTAATATATCTTTATAAATTATAGCTCATGTGTTATTCTGAAGTATGAGCTATATTGATTGTTGTACAATTTTATTCAAATTCATTCGCTAGTTTTAGCGTGAAAGCGTAACAAACAGACAAACAAACAAACAAAACATCCTTACTTTCACATTTATAATATATAGGGATTAAGCTTTTCTGAACATGAATCAATTGAGAAAATGCAATCCTCTTTTTTTGCACACTAAACTCTATCTAGCGCCTAGGTATACAGGGTGTATTCACTGATCAACCACCCCTGAATTTGACTGGGGTTGGGAATTTGATTTAAAAATCACAGAGGTCTCTTTTAGATAAAAACTTAATTCATTAAACAATTACAGATTGTCGAACAGTAGTTATCCAATGTATTGCCTTATTAAGTAATAATACAAATACATAATTTTGAAAATAACGCCAATTTTCGCTTACTATAAAGAAGACAAATAGAATAAAAATGATTAGCTTTTAATTAAAAATTTCCTATTTCCATAGAGTTGTTAGATTTTGATACAAACAATAAGCATATTATAATTTTTTTGTACTTTTCATTTTTAAACTGAATGCATTTTCATGAAACAAAGAATAATCATAATATTTTCACATAATAAAGTGTAATATGTGTTTTAAAAAAGTGAGTACCTGCCTATAAATAATAGTTACTTAAGTATTAAGTATAGTATTATAATACACTTAATAATTGTATGCACTTACATTAGAGACTACTCAATTGTTGAATATTTAATAGGATGCATTGCATACATTTTACTTTTTCACTGAATCATTTTCTCATTAAATTATTCCATAAAATAAAATATAAAAGTATACTTTATACTTATATTGTAACAATTTATTTATTGTCTTTGTTTAGAATAATTAAACTCAATGATTATTTATTTATTTTTATTTTCTTATATGTTTGTAATAATCATGTTTTAATAATTTTATTTTAATTTAATACAGTTTAACTTCTTATCTGTTGAGTCTGTATGTGACATGTCCATCTTACCTCAGACTAGAGAACAATTTTTTCTGCATTAAATTACAGAAGTTATTATACCATGCAAATATGTAATATGCAAGGTATACTAAGTTTAATCCCACAAAATTTTGCTATAAGTGTTCATAGAATCACCAAATTAGTCCATTCCCGGTTTTCCGTCCGTCCGTCCGTCTGTGGACACGATAACTCAAAAACGAAAAAAGATATTGAGCTGAAACTTTTACAGCGTACTCAGGACGTAAGAAGTGAGGTCGAGTTCGTAAATGAGCATCATAGGTCAATTGGGTCTTGGGTCCGGAGGATACATCTTGTAAACCGTTAGAGATAGAATAAAAGTTTAAATATAAAAAATGTTCCTTATCAAATTATAAACAACATTTTTTCGTAAACATCACTGTTTACCCGTGAGGGCGCAAATTACGTGTAAATTGTATATGTATATAACAGTGTAGAAGTGGTTTTACTGTTTTTGTTCTTTTAATTTCGAAAGAACAAAAAAAAATTTTAACGCTATTGTGTTTTAAATTACGCATATAGACAAAATTCCACAACGTTTTATAAAACTTAAAAAAAAAAATGTTTCAAGACTTGGAATTTGAAAATTATGGAATTTATTCAGAAAAATGAATTTTTTCGTACCATACTCTGTTTACAATTGTATTGTTTTATTATTATTATTATTATTATGATTATGAATGTGTTGCAGTAATCTTGTAATGAAAATCATTATTATTTATTTAAATTACCGCACATACAAACAAGTATAAGTTAGTATAAGGTATTACATATGTTTTACGATTACAAAATGTTATACATAAATTAACATAATATGCTTTAATTTATTTACTTTTG
Organism: Chrysoperla carnea; assembly: GCF_905475395.1. Classification (NCBI taxonomy): domain Eukaryota; kingdom Metazoa; phylum Arthropoda; class Insecta; order Neuroptera; family Chrysopidae; genus Chrysoperla; species Chrysoperla carnea. Next base: position 12,011,907 of record NC_058338.1, on the reverse strand, counting down.
TTTGTATACAATTATAATTCTAACTGTACAGGATGTTTCAGACACTTCTCGTACGATTCAAAGATGCATTGTGCAGCATTCTAATCTTTATCAAATTTTATACAAAGATTGAAATCTAAAAATTATACTATAACAGAATTATTTTTATTTTGCGTACACTTCGTAGGGTATTGATAACAGCCATCTCCAATCTATTTGGCTGTATATTATAACACTCAAATTTCGGATCCATTTATTGGTCTAACTTCAAGTATATTTCCATAAATAAACACATTAATTTTATAATTAAGCATAGTAAATCAATAATATAGTAATTGGGAAAAGAAATTAAAATTTGTTAGTTAGTCTCGTAGATAAAAAAGAAAATTTTCCCCTTAATTAAAAAAAAAACAAAATGGATTAGGTCGTGGAAGTTCAAAAAACAAAATGACCCGGTGAACTTCCTTTTACCTACAATTTATTTTATCGTAACTATTGATCAACGATTATTAATCTTAAATAACCTGCAATTTCAATTCATTAATAGCTATACTAATGCTTAGCCCGCCCACTAAGTCCGCTAAGCCCACCCTCAAGTCCACCCCCTGCTTAGCCCGTCCGCTAAACACAAATTTTACATCTATCTCTTGGACAGACCTTCGACCTGGCTGAAGTATATATAGATTGATTGATGCTGATGAAAATTTCGATCATTATTGACACCTGCAAACCAAGTGTGAATAATTGACTTTTTTCAAAAATTATAAATGGTATAGTATTTTAATTTAAAACCATAAACTTCTACTCTTGGACTAGAGGGCTTTAAAAAATTACAGCTGCATAAAAGTTCCATGAAATACCTCACATAAAAATTAAAAATTTGTGGTTGGTTAAAAACTAGTTAAAGAATTATTTAATTTTCTATATAATTGCAATTATCCATATTTAAAATGAATTTTCCAAGAATTTTCAAACAGTTGACTACTGGACTAGATGTTTTTAGCGAGTAGTTTGCCTTCAATGTTGAAGATATAGGTATCATTTATATTCATATAGTATTAAGATATCTAATAAAACAATAATATGTCAGTGTGTGTATATTGAGTTGTTTGACAGGTGAATGAGAATTATAATATGTGTCAGATTGGAAAATGATATTTTTATAGATATCGATCCAAATGATTTGTAGTTACAGATATTTATGACCACGTATCCACCTCATTTTAATAATATGGTTGGTAGCGATAATGGTGGGGATCGTAGAAGTCGACAGTTCAAATAAATCAACCGTAAAATTATTAAATAATCTTTTCAATTGCATTCAAATCCCATCATATCATTATTCAATTAAGCATTTGAAAATGTTTTCTAAGCGACAACAATTTTATCTTGAGCTATACAATATCCAGTAAAGCGTTGTACAGACTTTTTAATTCCTCCCTGCATATAAAACTATACAAGTTGGACCATTTTATAAACAAAAAGGACATAATACTTTTCTATGTCTAATTTGAACTGTGACAGATAAAAAAAATTATGAAATGCATGTAAAAAGAAATAGAATTGCACTTTTCGATGGGTTTTATCACAGAAAGTTTACCGTTTATTTAATGCATGGAAAATTAAATTGAAGAGAATATATATTCTACTGTCATCCTAAACAATAGCGAGTTATTTTCCAATAATTAATATTTAAAAAGGTCGAATAAATATTATGAAAAAAATGCATTCATTATAAATTATTGTAATTGTAATTAAAAAGTATAAAATAATATTATATGTTAGTATATTAATCTAAACGAAAAATTAATAGACAAAAAAAAACTAAAATTAATTAATTATAGCCAATAACTACAAGAACTAGGTATCTTTCATGACATCACAAACAAGATAGTAATGGAAGTAAAGTAGTAAAACTTACCCAGTGACCCATACATTTATTACAGACTCCAAAGACGCACAAGATGTGTTAGTAGATATTCGCAACTTTAGTGTTCGGACTTACCTATAAGCAAAACAAAACAAAATAAATTCATGGATATTTTAGTAACAACAAATAATTTTAAATTTTAAAAGGGCTCCAAATGTAATAACCCAATGGCAATTTATTCATTTATCTTGATTGTGCGACAAAATTTTGGAAAAAACGTTATCTATCAGGGTTGCCCTTTTCAATTGGATATTTCTATATCAAAAAATTTAAAAATCTAGAAAGTGTGATAAAAAACTATCTTAAATATTTAGACAATCTTGTAGTTTATAATAATACCATAAAAATATAAGGTTGTCGATTATATTAAAACAAAATTTTTATTTAATTATGAGTTCATCGAAGATCCATCATTTGATGAACAGAGACGACTGTAGTTTAGAGTATTGATGATTGAAGAGAGATATCTATTTTATCAAATTTATAAGCAGCACTTTCACACAATATATTATATATTTTTGTAGTTACGTGGTATTGTAAAGCTAAAACTAACACATTATTTGACTACAAAGCATGTATTTGGTTTATATGTATGTCCCGAGCAATAAACCAAACCAAAGCAATTTTTTACAATACTGTAGGGAAACGAACACCTTAAACAAAAACAAACTTTAGAAATAATTTGTAATCGAACTATTTGTTTTTCAATTACGAAGGTTTTTCTTATCATGGGAAAAACTGTATGTGCTCTCATTTCACCGTCAAAGTGATTGACAGCTGATCAGCTGATGAGCTGTCAATCACACGATGATTTTTAGAGTACACAGTAAACAATTTATTTTTATACTTGTGTTTTGTAGAATCTTTTGTAAGAAGCAAATTTATAATTTTCTTCTAAAATTTTATTCTTAATTATTTATTATTTAATAAAGCATTCTTTTTATTGAGGTGAAAAAAAAATTAGGAAATTTTATACAACTTTCAAGATGAATGGAAAATTTTCCTATAAGTAATAATAATCAAAATATGCACAAAGAAAAATGGACTTTCAAACTTTTAATTTTTCTTGGCTCAATTATTTTGATTCTTTAAATAGTAGGCCTTTCTATTTTTTATCAATTAAAAAACAAACAAACGAAATCAAATTTATTAGAAAAACTTTTTATAAATATTTTAAAAAGTATTGTTTTGGACAGTCCGAATTTTTCCTACAATTTTTAATCATATCAAAAATTTGCTTCCAAAATTTTTAACCACAGCAAAAACTTTTTCTAAGAAAAAAAAACGTAGAATGATTATATAGAGTGAAATCATTTACACTTTTACATGGATTTTTCGTTGAATATATTATTATGGTAATAAAGGTAAATTTTATCACAATTTTTGCATTAATTAAACAAATATTTCGGTAAAAAGCATTACACATTATTATATGGTTTAAAAAAATGCATAATTTGTGAGCCTTGAAAACAAAAAAAGCATACAATATTTATTCGGTTTTTTTTTTTGTAGTTGAACAAATATCCGACATATGTTTTGTTAATTAACCAACTTTGTATTATAATTAAATGATAATAATTTTTATTAAATGAAAATATAAAAAAAATTATATGATTATAAATAAATTTTTTAAATACATTTATATGTTATACTTGCTGTTTTTATTTTTTTACAATTACCATAGGAATTTACCTTGGAATAAAAACATACCTACTATATTACTTTGTTCATTTGTGATATAAAATTCAGATAATAATTTATTTAAAACAAGTGAATTGACTGAGTTAGTTGTTGAAATACCATGTATACAGTGTTGATTACGCAATCGTTTTTTAACGCCATGTTAGTTACAAAAAATAACCACTCTTACACGCAAAGCAAGATATCTATCATGTCTAGTCCATTTGTGATTGAGTCAACTTCACAAAGATTGTTGTTACCAGTTAACAGAGAGTTTGAAATAAACATATTGATTATTTTTATAAGATTTACCATATCTGCTCGTGTAGTTTTGCTCATTTACGAACTCGACTTCAACTTGATATCTCTTTTCGTTTTCAGTGTTCGTGTTGATAGACCAACAAACGAACGGATAACCGAAAATGGACAAATTAGATGATTTTATGAACACCTATACCAAAATTTTCTTGGTAGCATCAATATTTTTAAGCGTTAAAAACTTGGGACTAAACTTACCATACCTTGATATATTTCATATATACATGGTATAAAAAATTATACATGTATATATAAACTTTACATGCATAAATAAACTGGAAAAATGTAATTTTCAATGAAAATTATTATTTAGTTTGAAATCGTTTATTTTTAATTTACAATAATAATTGATAATTCATTTGGAAAATATTAATTATAAAATTTAAAATTATTATATTAAAATATTGTGTTTTTTTAGGAGGATCATAACTTGAAACAAAAAAAAAAATTTTTAATATCAATGAAACTGACTTTATTGGAGAGATTATTTTATGCCTTTAATGTTTGAACCAAATGTTACACTTTTCTATTTCAGCCCTCATCCGCCAAATGTGTAAGTAACATCAACGACGAACTAAATGGGATATTACCTCCGCTTCTCAGACACAACACTTATCTCTATTTTTAGTCGTTATTTACTAAACTATATCAATATTATTAATTTCATGACGGAATGAATAGTAAGTAAATGATTATTAGAAATTGGTAGCTATTGCAACTGCAATCCACTTTGATAAGAGCTATATCATATGTCTCAACTCGTGACTGAAAAACTATAGAAAAACACAACGAGAATAGTTCCTCATTGTATGCTTTTTTTAACGCCTTATAGACCAAGATAAAAACATTCATTCAATATCGATTTTCCGAAGACAAAAAAAACAAACTAAAATAATGCAAATTTTATTACAATAAATTGATTTCAAATAACTTTATAAACCTGACAAAATTCAAATTTAAAAATAAAAGTCTATTTAAAAATAAAAAAACGAAAGACAACCTTTCACAAAAGTTTTATACACATAAATTTTACCCCCATTTTATATAGAAAGAAATATAATCCAGAGGGTGATTTGGGCACTGGAAACGTGTATACTTACACACAGACACATATACACACACATATTAAATACAATAAGATACTGTCAACAGACTGACCTTACGAGTTCATCCCTCGTTTTTCTCAAACCAACAATATGATTGTCAATTTTATGCTTATACGCACACATTTATGAGGTTTGTTTTATCTTCATTGACAATACAAGTGTTTACCAAACAGAAACATATCGCTTAAAATTCATTATCTTTAGGTTTGTAAGAAAGAGGAACAAAAATAATGATTATATCCTTCATTCTATATTTCTTAAGGACGCGACGTTTCAAATGAGTGTATGTAAATATTTGATACTTACGTTTCATGCCTAAAGATTTAGAAAAAATCACTCTTAGAAGAAATAGCACAGAAATGCATGCAATTTCATCACTTTAAATGTCGCTTGTTATAATTTTCTTTACAGGAAAATTTTTGGGGTGCTTAAATTAATGAATATTAGTTTTCCAAATTATTCTTAAGAAAATTAGCCTTGTTACATCATAAAGCATATCTTTAAAGACACTTCAGTATAAGATCTATATGTTAACAAGTGAAATACAACAAACAATTGACTGAGCTAATTGTTGAAATACCATGTATAGAACGTGTTGAGTACTCTGTCACATTACACATACATACATGTCACACATTTATAACTGATATCGCCATATAATACATACTATACAATTTGCGTATAATTTGCGACCTCACGGGTAAACAGTGATGTTTACGAAAAAGTGTTTCAAACAAAAGTTGGTTCTTTTTTTATAAGGAATATTTTTTACAATTACTCTTTTGTTCTATCTCTAACGGTTTACAAGAAGTCAATTGTCCTATGTTGCTCATTTACGAACTCTTCCTCACTTTTTTCGTCCTGGTTTGAGTTATTGAGTTGACATATAGACGGACGGACAACCGGAAATGGACTGATTAGGTGATTTTATGAACACCTATAACAAAATTCTGTGCGTAGCATCAATATTTCTAAGCGTTACAAACTTAAGACTAAATTTAGTATAGGTATATTATAGACTTTGAATTTTTTGTAACAAATAACAATACACTACACTACACGCGAAAATTCGATGTATATTTATAATACATTGTTATTTGTTTAGTTTGGATTAGTGAAAACCGACTTTCTCCGATAAAATAAAATATAAAGCTAGTGACATTATTCACATTTAGTCGGTCCACCCTACAACAACAACAAAAAATGACATTTTTCTATTTCATATAATTTTCTTTCCCTTTTGCAATAGTAATTTTATTTTTTTTGTAATATTTTATTCTTCGAGAACATTATTTAATATCTCAATATTTTTACATATAAAAATTTCCACAGTTTTCAAGCCATATATCTTTTCTTTTTTTTTTTTCACAAATGTTATTATACAAATTGTAATGTAGAAAAAAGTTTTTTCATATTTAAACTTCATTTGTTTTCGACATTATTACAACTTTGATAAGAGAAAAAAATAATAAAATCAAAATCAAAATGAGATAAAAATAGAATGGCTTAGTTTGAACTGCTTACTATTCCGCAAATAAAATTAAAAATTAAAAACCCAGCTGAGTTGAATAGAATCTACTAAGAAAGAAACAACTCCAATATTTTACAAAGCGACTTGAACAATCGGAGCCCATTATTGGGAAGATTTGAGGCAGTAATGACACCCATCGTTAAAGTCTATATTATGTAGACTACTGGACAATTTGAGTTTTATTTCAGATGTTTCCATGGTAACGATAAACTGCTTTATTAAAAATAATAATAATGGGGTTTAACCTCCGTTTCTTTGACATATACGCCTATAAGAGAGGCCACCCACATCATTATTTGTTAATTTTTATTTATTTAGTTACAAACATATTTACAATAACATTTTGATGTGAGTGGAGTCGGTTACTTCGTTCTTATCTAAGCGACGACAATGTGATCAATTCTGCACTCGCATTAATTATAAATTGTTCACACTGAGACTGCCTGGATTCGAACCCGCAACCTAAGTCTAAATGGACAAACGCCTTAGACCGCTCGGCCATTTAGGCTCTTGCTTTATTAATATAATTATATGGATGGGCAGTTCTATGGGTTCCATATAAGTATGGTTTACATTGAAAATTTAATATTTAATTTAAATATGTTAATTTACATTTAAAAAATATTATTAATGCAATTTTGGTTCTAATTTTCACAATTTCTAACGCAGCAAGTTTAATTAATTTTCTTTAATTTTAATTTGACACTTACTATAGAAGTTTTACATGTAAAGAATTGAAAATTTATCATAACAATACATTTTAACGTCAAAATTATCCACCGCAAGCGCTGGTGTCTTTTTTACTGTCCTTACTATAACTACGCACTCAACGATAAGTCGCACCCCAAAAACATTTTAAAAATAGATCAATTTACATACGACCAAGGTAAGATAAATGAACTATCCTACAAAAAAACTATTGACATTTTATCTAGCACCGATTGAATAATACAAAAAATCGAACATCTATAATAACAAAATTGCCTGTCGGTACACAAGAGAAAAACAAATTTTAATAATACCAAAGAGAAAAAAGGAAAGTTTATTCAAAAATTATTTGATGACATAACATGCCAATAACAACAACAACGAAAATCAAAGGTTACATGATGTTTTCCTTCCTTTTTCGTTATAGAGGAAAATAACAAGCAAAAAATAAAAAATGGAAGGGAAATTATTTGTTATATCACAAAATTGATTTGGTATGATTTTAGAAAATAAAAACATTGAATCAAATCAAATTGTTTAAAAATAAAAATTTCAATATATACTTTTCGATGAAAAATAACATATCTAAATATTCCAAAAATCATGTTACTTCCATAATATACTGTTCCTATTTTAACGTTTCTTTTTTGAGGAAGGCCATCATCAAATATGACGGACTTTTATGGATTTTTAAAGTACCAACTCTCCCTTAAAATCCCATGAAAAGACAAATTTTAATTTCTGAGATTAGATAGTTTTAGCGAAGCGATTGGCAGATATGGAAAGCCCATATCATCGTAGATATTAATATTGGAAGTAAAGGAATATAAAGGTAAAAAAAAATATTTATAAGGTAAAGGTAAAATACCTTCTAGTTATGTCAATGTATGTATGTATTTACTTTTAACAAAACACATACACACATATACTGATATACAGTGTGTTCAACTAAGTCGGTACCATATACGGAAAACTATTTTATTATTTGTTTTTTTGAGAAAAAGTTATTCTTGATAAAAAGTCCTGCATGGTCTAAAACGTAATATGAACTAATAGGCAAACGTGCCTTAAAGAAGTCCCTCAGACTTCTGTATCTAGCATACGAGTAATACAGTGATAACCTAACCAGTCACAACCAAAAATACGAGTAAGACAGAGAGACAACATTTTTTTTATACCTATCTCATTACTTTTAGAGAAATTCAGATAGATAGAAGAGTCGTATACCCGTCTCGCTTCCTTTTCCATGAGCAATGCGGACTTGGATAAAGAGACACAACATAAAGTTTATGGCAAACAATAAAGTTATAACAATGGTGACTTTGACTTAAAATAACTCGCCCATGCCTGTTCTAGACCATGCAAAACTTTTTGTCAAGAATAACTTTATTTCATAAAACAATAAAAAAGTCTATTATATGGTGCCGATTTAAATGAACACACTGTATACATATATAGAGATAGACAGATACAAACATAAGGAAGATGATGAAGGAACCATCAGCAAGGGGTTAGATGTTAGAATATATAAATATATACAAGAAACGTAGAAGAACCCAATGAACGTACAAAATAAATAATATTTTATGTCATCAGAATTTTATTGATACACAAAGTTGTTTTATATATTATACCTTATACCTTATACCTTCGAAGAAAAACATGTATTTTCTTTGACAAAATACCATTCATTCTACCTGTATCTCTACCTCAACTTCTCCAGATAGAAGATGGATCATGGTGGTGGCAGGGGATAACAAATAAGAAAATAGGTGGGATTTTCTTATGAATACATTATCATCACTACACTTTACTACTAGCAACATCCAACATCATCAAAGACTTTTGAGCCTTATATATGTACAGTTTTTAGTTTACTAGGTGTTCTGTAATAAGAATACCTAATAATAAGTGTTAGAATGAGCTACAAAGACAAGTGGTTTTGTCACTCACTAGAGAACTAGCAATAGAAGAAGTGCAGAGCACAAGAAGTTACATTTCTTGTTGAGGCTGAAAATTATACCAATCATATCGAAAATTTCATGTTTTTTTTTTTTTTTTTTTGAAACACACGACTTTTATAGGTACTACTGTGTTTACTAAATGTATCCTATGATAGAAACGTAGTACGGAAAAACGTTATCACAGACGTGGAAATAAAAACTTGTTAATCTAAACAAACGTGGAAATTTTTTAGTTTTAAAAATATTTAAGATGTTTTCTGCCAATCAAAAGTATAAAAGAGCGTACCGTAAGGCCCGCACAAAATATTAGAAATCTTTTTTAATTTATGTTTCAAAATGATGATCATAGACCTAACCCATCTGCCAATTAAAGATTTCTGTTAAAGTTTAAAATATTAAATGTCAGATTGAAATTAATTTGTTTAATTTTTTTAAATATATCTTTATAATTTGTAGCTCATGTGTTATTCCGATGTATGAGCTTTATTGCTATATAGTTTCATTAAAATCCATTCGCTAGTTATTGCGTGAAAGCGTAACAAACAAACAAACATCCTTACTTTCACATTTATAATATATAGGAATAGGGATATATTGAATTTGAGATTGAGAGTAGTTGTTCCTGGAACAAGTTGTATAATGTGTAGTAAAACTACCTTGTATTAGTAGATACCTCATGTTATGCAAAATATTTCTAATAATCGTTAAGTTATAGTTTATTTTACATGGAAAACGTAAGCTAAACTCAGCTAAGCTTGCGTTTACCTACTTGTTATGTTGATATTGATGTTGTCTACTGTTTGCTTGTTTTGATGCATAATAATAAAATGTTATTTATTAACAAGCAAGAAACAATTCCATTTGATGTTTACTTGAACGATGTTTTAGTTATTTTATTAGTTTTTGCATCAGTACCTCACGTACAGTAGCAGTGCATTCAATATTATGAATTAACTTATAATCACGTTCGAAGAAGATACATTAATTATTTACTATGAACTAATAAATAACTTAAAGCTTAAAAAACAAATATTTTATATCTGTTTTTAAAGCTGCTCATATGTAAACAAAAGTTTACAATTCAAAAAGTTTTTCATTTTTAATTTAATTTATGGCTTACATTGAAAATCTAATATTATTGTCTAACACATGTCTGTATGCCTGTCTGGGATATCTTTGTGAGATATATAAAGCTCAAATCTAACAACAGAGTATACAGCCTTGTCGTACTCTTAACATTTCATTTAAGATCCAACCTCGAACGGAAAATTTTGAATTAATATCCCAAAATATAAACGAAAAAATCAAATTGCATTTATTACCAAAACTAATTTACAACAAATTTACCCATTTAAACCGTAATTCCCACGATAATTAAATCAATTGCTCTAAAAATTCCGTTTAATTTTTAGTAATTTTTGTAAAATACAAAATAGAATTAAAATTTTTACAACAAAATACTAAAAATAAATTTGTTGTTGCAATTTATATATTTCCGGAGGCAAGATAAAATGGTTTTTTTTCCCAAACCATTCATTATTGTAGATTTACGTTTTTTTCTATTTTAATAAATGACTATTACCTTTTTAGTTTTTAGTATTAATTAACCACAAACATATAAACATCAAACGTCATTAAATTACATAAATTAGGTGTATAAATAGTATCGCAAAAAAAAAAAAAATTTTTTTTTTAATAATATTTTATTTCAACAAAAATATAATATACGTCAATTTACCTAAATCGTTTTTCAATATCTGCTTTTTTTCTTTTTTTAACAAGCCAATTATACTATTTAATATTATTATTTTGTGTTAATTTAATGAAAATAAGTACTAACAGCGTTAATTGTTTAAATATCGAGCATTCAATTACTTATCAATATGTAAACAGTTTGAAATTAATAAATAATTTTCCAAATAATAGCAAACACAGCCGAATTTGAGTGTAAGAAATTGTATCGTTATAGTTTAAAATATAAATTTTTGTGAGTCCTTATGGACCACCTATAAATTGCGTCTCATCAATTTTACGATTTTTTTCTACGGAAATTTTCAATCTATTTTCCTCTCTCGACATAAAGCACCTGATAGTAAAATAAAAGGTTTTAAAAACAAGACAAAATTAAATATTAAAATTTAAATAAAATGGAACGACTACCAATTAAAATTTATAGTTAAAAGGATCATTCACAAGCCTTAAAATTAAACAATAAAACACAATAGAAAACTATTTACACAAATATTTATCAATCATGTACAAAAACTACACTCTATGGAGTTCTGAGCGCCTGAGCGAAAATATACCATCAATTTATTCGTGATCATTACTGACTAATACTTTGTGTTCAGTCAAGTAAAACCAATTTTTCAAGTTGCTTGGTTTTGGAAAACAAACTGATTCTAGATTCTTCTGATTGAAATTTTATTTTATCACGGACAATAAGGAAAATGGACAATGGGCATAGACATTTATCATATGGACAATAAAAGGGGAAATTGCTGTGTAAATCAAATCGGGCTTGTCTAACTCGGCTGGACTAATTGAGCTAATTGACTTTCAACCCTAAACCTGGCCTGCTGTTACATCTCATATACAGATGGAGACACTTGGCTTGTCCCTTTTTTGACCAGTTTCAAGCAAAACAGTACTCTTGTGATTTTTTTCTTACTTTTTGAAAAAAACAATTCTTGAAAAATAAAAATGCAATATTCAATTTTTAGAAAAATCTGTTTTTTTTTCAATCTCTGAGGGAATTTATTTTCAATCGTTCCAAGTGAAAATTATCAAAATCTTTGAAAATAAGTCGTTTTTTGAGGTTTCTTCATAAGAGCAATATATTTTATATCGATTTCCAATGATTTTTTTCATGACAACAAATTTGCATGATCCTAAGCTGAAATTTTAACCTCATATTCTTTGAGCAAAAGTCTATCCATAAAAAAATCTTGACTTTTCAATCAAACATTGTTGTCATGCTCATATATCCTTAAAGTAAAAAATAAGACTAAGACTCTATTTATCCTACAAATCCTTAAAACCAAACAAAAATAAACAATTATAAACAATAAGACATTATATCTCTAAACAAAACAAAAAATCTTAGGATAGGATTAATGATGACGTAAGTTTATAAGTAGTTTAGCCAATGAGGCGGCAAAGAACAATCGAATTGGTGATTGCCGACACATATACATACATACAGATAAAAAAAAAGAACTATGATGATGATAATGCTAGTTATACTGATGTCGGTATAGGACAAAGTGATTCCACGCACAACATTTTAAAGCAGTATGTGTATACGATTGTTGGCTGGCTGAATGGCTAACGAAGAGTTACATATACATAGCCCATGATGATGGTAGTACGACAGTACGACGGTCCACGACAACATAACATTCGTGGTGCTGCATTCCTAACGCTTAGATTAACATCGCTAAAATGTTGATTTTTTTTTTTCATAATAATCGTTGGACATTTTTTTTCTGGTTATACCATGTATACAGAATGTTCGATTTACATCTAGGCATAAAAGTATTACGAGTATAACAGAATACATGCATTAAGCAATGCATCTAAGTGAGAGGTATTATATGCATGTGTTAAAGCTTCGATATTCGTTGAGATAGTTGTAAGACGCTTGGAGAGTAAAAGTTTCTTAGTTGAATAGATAGAACTACAACAGATAAGCCACGATAGAAGTCACTTTTGCAATTTCATATAACATCTATAATTCTTCTTACTTAAATGCATTGCTTAACGCATGTACTCTATGATACTCGTGATAGTTATATGCCTAAATGTAAATCGAGCATTCTGTATATCAAAGTATACTAAGTTTAGTTCCAAGTTTGTAACGCTTAAAAATATTGATGCTACCAACAAAATTTTGGTATAGGTGTTTATAAAATCAACTAATTAGTCCATTTCCGGTTGTCCGTCCGTCTGTGCAAACGATAACTCAAAAACGAAAAAAGATCAAGCTGAAATTTTTACAGCGTATTCAGGACGTAAATATGCTTGACCAAAGAAAACAATGTAGAGATAAATTTTCCCTAAACTGCGTGCAGAGGGTCATGTGGAACGTTTCGGAACAGGAAAATTCCTTTTCCCTATTTTTTTATAAGGAAAGGAACCTACGTTTGTTTTTTTTTTAGTTACGAGTTCTATCAAAATTTTCCGAATTGACGATCAAAATCCGATAGATCTACCCCACTATTGATAAATGGAAAGTTATCAGGTTGTCTAAATTGAAACTACTGAAAAAGCGGTCCACTTCCTGTGATTAATGTGATTTGAATTTGAATATTTTAATTGGCCTTATAATATTTTAAGTACAAGTATTGCCATCTGGTATTAGAAATTATAACTACTGATTTCGGGTCTTCTTTTTATTTTAATTAATACGAATTATTATCGCCAGTTGGCGAGTTGCAACTGCCATTTATCAAAAATAAATAAAACAATAAATATTGTATAGTTAATTATCTCACTGTTGTGTAAGTAATCTACTTGTATTATATTATATCTAAGTGGATTACAGACAAATCGGAAGTTACGATGAGGAAATGAAAATATTGATCGTTGATAAACTAATATAATAATATAATTATTATTAATAAAATACTTACAATAATCCTTTGAACAAAAGCTCAGTATTCCGTATTAATTTGAAATAAACGAATAACGTTTGTTTTGTTGTAATGAACTCAACAGAACAGATCAATGTTTCACACAGGTATAAAGATAATTGAATAGTTTATTTGTATCTCTGTAAAGTAAATGATGCGATATGATTCAAATATCCTTCCTTGTAGGCAGTAGTATAATAATCCTTTCTATATTCCTAAACAACATAATTTGAGTGTTTTATTTCAACTATACCAACAGCTACAGGTAATACTGCAACAGGATGGTAATGTTGTTATTGAATATTAATAGTTAATACCGTTTATAGTTTATATAAACCATAAAGCTTTATTGTGAAAATTTCTACAATGGTTCTATTGAAATCTATTTTGATACAGTTCCAAAGGTAATGCAATAATACTATCAACACATATTAAGGGAATATAAGCCCGATAGTGGAAGCACAAATTTAAAAAATATATTTTTTAAATTTTGATGATAAATTAAATTATAACTTGACGATGGGGGTATGGGGGGGTATGGAGGTTAGCGGGTCATGCTAGAGCATCAGGCCTCGAAGCAATGGTTCAGAGCACCTAGCCAAATAGACCCTTGTACTCTATCCCCGCTACGCTTTTCAGTGGCTATTATAACCAACTGATGTACTGAAACCCAGGATTCGCCTAGCGCTGAGTTTCCTAATTTCTTCTGGTTCGACTATGGCCGGAACAAACCATTTCCTTCGCTGCTGTATGAGCGCCGGGCAGTAACAGAGAAAGTGGATCGATGTTTCTTCTGAATTTTCTCCGCATCTGTCACACGCGGGAGATTGTTTTTTTCCAATCTGATGTTGGAACTTGTTCAGGTTATCATGCCCTTTGAGTAACTCTACGATGACTCTAATATCAGCTCTGTTTAGTTTCAAGATCTCCTCGGCTCTGTTACCGAGCGAGTTTCCTTCACCCAACAGGCTTTTGGCGATTCGCCCTCCCTCGTAGCTGGTCCATGCCTTTAATTGTTGGTTTTTCAGATTATATCCTAATCTGTTAAGACCTTCTTGGTATGGCATCCTCGCAAGATTTTCTTGAGTGGGAGCCTTGGTGTTCCCAGTTTGGCCAGCTTGTCTGCTCTCTCATTACCGTTCCAACTAGAGTGTCCGGGGATCCAGGTAATATTGACTTTATTGTGCCTCACCAGGTTGTTTAGACTGTTTCTAGTCTCCTTGACGAGTCGCGATGACACTGTACAGTTTGATAGCGCTTTGACTGCTGCTTAACTGTCTGTGCAGATACTAATCACATCATCCTTCAAATTGGCCAATTGGAGGTGGTCAGCACATCTCATGATGGCTACCAGCTCTGCCTGGAATACAGTATTGTAACTGTCCAACTTGATGGATGTGTCATTAGCCCTTCTTGGGCCGCAAAACCCCGCGCCAACACCCAAAATTCATCATCAAAGTTGAAAATAAGGTACAAATAATTTCGACCAGAAGTCTAAACTTGCCTTGGCGCTCGTATTATCTTAATTTCAATTATATTATCAGGGAGCAATTCTGAATCACCATATTTCTATGTTGTAAGCGGTGTCGATAATATAATACTAACCGCTGTTTGTATAAATGCACAAATCCCTTGAGGATGTCAACCCATTATACATAGTTGAATTTGTAAGTATATTCTAATGTGATCTTTATATTTTCAATAATAATATTAATTTGCTTTTATTAAATTGAACTTAAGTCCTGCTTATTTCAACTTTCTTTAAATTTGGACTATTGATAAAATTTTTCATCTCTGGTGCAGATCATAGTTTTAAAATTTAAAAGGTTTTTTAGCGGTTTGAATTGTACTTTATTATAATATCGTTGTTATTATAAAACAATAATAATTAAATTATAACTCACTATAGTAATATATCTTAATTAATATGAAAACTGATAACTATTATTATAATATTTTTAATTTGAATGTATACGAACAATACGAGAAACGTTATCAAATTATACTTTTAATTACACTTAAAATTGATTGATTTTACGAATTGTTTGTGTTATGTTTAAATTCAAGTATTAAGTAGCAATTAACTGTTATTAAATTGTATACCATTTAAAATCAAAAAAACTTTAAACTTAAATTAAACCATTTTTGTATGAAAATTTTTTTTATTTAAATATAATTTTTAATTATGAAATTTTTTTAATTGAAACCATATATAATTTAAAATCAATTTGATTGATTTTGATGAAATTTTTTTATTATTGTCTTAATCATTCGAAAGGGTATAGTTTCGAGTCTATACTGCCCATTATCAGTGAATTCATACGAGATTAAATGTCCAATAACAATTCTAATTAGCTTAAAAACTAATTTATGAGAATATTTTAACAAATTTCGGTTAGAATAATGTGCTAACCATTTGCTTATGTAATCGTAATTAAGACTGTTGCCTCTCTATGGGCAAATCGACAGAAAATTTTACATTTACCATAAGAATTTAAAGTCGATTGAACGTCTCTAGTTCGAGATAAATTCAATTAAGAAATGTCTATTATATGAAGAATCACATATATCTATTGCTATTATCATGCAGAATATCTGATAAATGTACAGTAGAGTTAAAAGTAATACTATTTTTGAATATGTATGTGTGTTAAGCATGTGTATACATACATACTATTGCTGTTAAATATATTACACAACATTTTTCCAAAATTGTACGGAGGCAAACACCTTAAGACACTCCTTAGTGAATTGAAATGATTTAGTGAATATCCATAAAATTTGATGGGTTTCGTAGTAACATTATGTCAAATTATTTTGCAACCTTGGGATTCACGATGTAATAATATGACGATGTTAAAGTGTGACGTTATAGTAATTTAGTTTTATATCATAGTTATAGATATAAAATATTACTCATTTATTACTGCATAAATAAGGAAAACAAAATCATTACCACCAGGCTCTGATTCAGGTTAAAAGATATAGTAGCTTCAATCGTCTAATATGTTACTGACTTATAATTAAGAGTTGACAATTTTAAATTAGTTAAATTTCATATGTCAAAAGAAGCTCTACGTTTGTGCTTGGTTTAATTTATTGTAAAAACGTCAGTACTGTTTATAATAAGCGAAAATTTGCGTTAAATTGGAAATATTTGTAGCATGCTTAACTGTACATTATTTAAGACAATGGAAATTGAAACAATAATATTTTTATAAAGTTTAGATAAACCACAAAAGAAAATATTTTCAAGGAATTACAAACACAGGCAGACAAAACGTGTATATTACTGTCTAGAAATGTCTACAAATATGATGAACAAAAGTTTATTACTTTTGTATAGGAGAAAGTCGTCAAGATTACCTAACTGTCTAAATCGGTCCATGGTAATATTTAAGTTTTTCTTTTAACTAAGAACTCTTCTATCGTTAAACGATTTTTGGTAGGGAAAAATCTTCTGCAATCGTGATAGCAATGCTACGTCATCATTACCATAATCAACAACATGCTATGAACATAGCTACAGATGTAACACTGTAACCTATAACTTTTTAAATCGAAAAAAATGACCTATATAATAATGATAAAAGCTATACAATTAACTATTAACTAAGTGATTCTGATCTTTGGAAACTTCTGTTTACTGTTCACAGATGGTAATACTTATAATTTGTTTTTATTTTTATAATAATAACTATAAGTATATTTTTTGTATACAAACGTTAGTAATATCAATTTAAAAATTATGAAATTAAAAAAAAAAACACAGTTATATCAAAGTTTTAAGTTTGCATTTCCATCGAAAGTACTCATAACTGACTTCATCTTTTTTGTGTCTTCAATACTATCATGAAAGTGATTGCGACATATTTGGTCAATTTTCAAAAACAGGCTTTGGCTTGTTATTTTATGCAAATTAGTTTCCAGGCCATTTATAATCATTTTGGCATACATTTCGTCGATCTACAACGAATTAATTGTACAAAATCATTTAATTTTACATAATTCTATCACCTTATCCATTATTTTCTTTTCTCATCATGGGTTTTTCTTTCTTATAAAAATATTATTACGCATAAAAGACAAACATAATTTTTATTTTCAGTGTCACATTTTTCACGATATAAATTTAGAAAATATAAAAACAGACAGGCAGGGCAAGTGAAAATAAATCATTTTTTTTAGTATAAATTTTATGTGTAGGATCTCATAAAATATTATAAATAATTCAACACGATACTTTAAATTAAATTTAAGTGACAGTCACAGTGCAAACTTACAAACCTTGCTTACTATACTTATAAGTTATATAAATTTATATTTTTGTTAAATTTTGTTAATATTCTTCTTGTGTTTATAATTTAATTGTGCAATACCACCCACGCTAGTAATATTTCATATGTACATGGTAATAATACATATGTTTAAATAAATGCACTAGTATGAGAATTTTATTTAAATTAATTAAAACAACACTTTTAATTCATTAAAATTAATTCAATCTATATTGTCTAGGAACTGACACTGCACAAATATACATATTTTCTTTTGTTATCTATGAATCCTGGTGTGCCAAAATAATCTTTGAAATATTCACGAAGTCTAAAGAAGGGGGTTTTGTTCAAAAGTTTCATTGGAAACAACGATCCAAATGCAACAATTTCTAAGCTATGAACTTTGGATTAAAAATTTTCAATTATCTACAAATTTTCAATCCTCATTTTTCTATACTTTTGGAGGAAATGGACATCAAAGTTTTGTCCACATTTGCACCCTTATGGATAAACAATAACGTTTACGAATAAATATTTCAAACGAAAGTTTTTTTTTATCTACGGATCCAAGGCCCATAGCCTTACTTTTTACGTCCTGAGCTCGCTAGAAAAACTTCAGTTTACAAAATGAACTCTTTAGGTGATTTTATGAACACCTATACCAAATTTTTTTCTAAGCGTTACAAACTTGGGACAAACTTAATATACCTTTATATATATTACATATATACAGGGTAAATATGGTTAAACCTTTCAGGTTAGACCTTTTAGACAGCTTCGCCATTTGAAACAAGGTCTGTATGTTTCTGCGAGCTTTAAATAAAAATGTTAATGAATCTGATCAAGAACTAAACTAAATCGCCAAAAATTTAAAATATTGAAAGTGATTTATAACATATGCTTGATGATGTAAGTGATTTATAACGTATCTTCGTCGAATGAATCATCTTCAGAGTCGTTTCAAGTATTTTAAAAATAACCAACCATCAAGACTGATGTTTGACGTCTAATATCATGCCAAGGTCATTATAAAGTCTTCATAACTGTCGAAGGCACATTTCATGGTTTCCTAGCTATAATCTAAATTTCATATCTCGTTTTTTCATATATAACACATTTTTATCCTATATTAATGGAAAACGATTAAATTACAAATGGTCCTTGATCTCTGATAACGGAACTCTAAAAAATAAAAGCGTCAAGGTATATAGCAGTATAATAAATAGTTTTTGGTTTTTTTACAGGTTTGTAGAGCAACACAAAAAAAGTACTTAAATATTTTTTTGTGATTTTTTTAAAGCTTTTGTTGACATATTTATTATGATAAATGAAAGATATTTTAAAATTAGGAAGCAGTATTTTGTGTCCGTTTTTTAAATCTGTTTGTGTGTCTGTATCATCTGTCGCATTGTGCTTAAATATCTACAAATACATGTTACAACTTTTAATATTACCTACAAATACAGTAATACGACTTTGTATACATGTATACCATCAAAGTAACTACTATGTTACCAAATATACAAGCGATTTGTAACATATTAAAGGTGGAATCATATAGCATATTATTAAAAAAAATAGTTTTTTATTCAGACAGGTAGCAATTAATTCTTTTTTTACTCCAGTATTGACACAGTAATTTGTCTAATACACCTACAGTTCAATGGAAAAGTATCCCAAAGTTTTTAGCCACACCCTACCTATTACAAAACCCCCGACAAATGCGATTTATTTCTTGTAAACCGATTTTTGAATACTTTGCTATAAAATGTTCTCAATCGAGTCGGTCCGACCGTTTAGGGACTACGATGCCACTGAGAAACACACAGACGCACAGATAAACACTTTAAACTTATAACACTCCTTCTTAAATTAATATCAAAGTGATGGTCAAGGACATCAGATGAGATGAAAAGGATACTTAGAGAGCTATCTTTCACAAACAAAGTTTTTTCTAAATTCATTTTAAAACTGTTCCATGGTTAAAATTTCAAATTAAAAAGAAGCTGACTAAAAATCCAATCTTCATGAATAATCGTGGAAAATATAGTAATTCATCTTCAAAATTTTAAGAAGCTCTTTGTACATTTGGTGATCGTTTAAATCTGTTTCTCTGTGTATATTATTCATTGGTCCAATAAGCAGATCTTTCTTATAGTTGCTTACTACAACCACTGCACACAATTTAAGTTGCTGTTGCCTACGGGGTTGTTTAAAAAATAATAATGTATATGTGTTATGTGATGCGTATTTTCAGGTGCATTTTAAGTCAATGTTTGCTTGTTCTGTTCTGTAGTGATAGTGAAGCTGAGGAGATCAAATAGCCGTGAGAAATTTGAACAAAGAATTATACTACTTCTGGGAATATCATCATTTCAGTTTTATTTTATTTTTTAAATTTGTTTTTTTGATATTGAGTTTGTACTTTTGTTTTATAAATTCTATCAATGATATTTAAATTATTAACTTTTTTTGTATTCAATTATTTAGCTTTTTGTAATTATTTTATACGCCAAGTGTAGATAAAACCATACAAAATAAGGCTCTAAAGTTAATATTTGAAATTGTTTTTGTAGGGTCTTGTTTCTGCATATAATGATGAAAGTTTTGAAGTCCAATTTCTGCGGGTAATTTGTCACTATCGATCTAATTGGGTTACTTGCAAAATAACTGCAAAATTTTCAAACTGTTCAGTTTTTGCAGTTTTGAAATTTTAATGTAGAATATGACTGGCGTATAAATACAAGTATATTATTATTAATTTTTTAACCGACTTCAAACGAAATAGGAGGTTCGACTGTATTTTTTTTTATGTGTGTTACCTCAGAACTTTCGACTGGGTGTATCTATTTGAAAGCTGGTGCTTCCGGTATGATTCCATTTAATTTTGGTCTAGTTCTGACAACGGCATCCATGAGAAAACCAGTCTTAAATTTGCATTAAGTATGCGCGACAAGAGGACGAATAACTCAATATCACGCTAACCGATTTCAATTACTCTTTTTTTAGTGATAAATTAGTTATTGTACTTCAGATTCATTAAATATCGCAAAGTAAAAAAAACTTTTAACACAAAGAAAACCGACTACAAGAGAAAACTTTTTCAAAACAAATTAATATGCACTAAAAAGTAAAAAAATAACGATAATGCAGTTAAAATTATTGTTATTCTTGGAGTCGATGTCAGCCCAGCTAATGTAGCAAACTGTTCTGTCAGAGTTGTTTCCTTGGCTGACAGCGGCTCCAAAAATAACAATTATTTTAAGTACATTACATTATCGTTATTTTTTACTTTTTAGTGCATATTAATTTATTTTGGAAAAGTTTTTCTTTTGAAGCCAATTTTCATTAAAAGTTTTTTTTTAATAATTCAAACCATTAATAAATCATGGTAATAAACTATATGAACGCCTACGGTAACTCGGTGACTCCTGAAGTCCTGACACACAGGAAATATTTTTTTATATAATTTAACACTTTCAAGTTTCTTTACCATATAATATTTACATAAATAATATTTCAGTTATGTTTTTTTATAAAAGTAATTAATTATACTTCCTAATAGTTTGGCACACAAACATAATATTCATGAAGGAAATTCTATGAAAAATTGTTTAAAAAAAAGTTTATTTTGTGTGTTTATATACATTTACACAGTATTTGATACACTCACTCACTCTAAAACACATCTGTGGTTTTTTTTTCATTTATAAATGACATTTTTATGTAGATATCAGATCGTTGGATGTATCTAGCAACAGTGTATGTAGGGTGATTCTTTATGTGACGGACACTTCATTTTAAATGCGTTTTATTTTACGTCATATTATGAATACTGTTAAGTTAACAGTTTTTGTTTTAGTGTACTTTTATGGTTGATTTTTATCCCTCTGGCACTACCTACAAAAGGAACTCGCGTTCGAGAGTGTTTTTAACCCTCGAACTAAAAAAAGGGGTGTTTGACCGCTATGTGTGTGCGTGTGTGTCTGTGTGTTTGTCTGTCTGTGGCATCGTAGCGCCTGAACGGATGAACCGATTTAAATTTTTTCATTTGAAAGATAATTTAACGGAGAGTGCTCTTAGCTATCATTATTTCAAGTGCGAGCTAAGGTTTCCGTACAGGAAAAAACTAAAAAATTTGTGATGATCTACAAAATCGATTCAGTTTGGAAAAGGCATGACATATAAATAGTTACTATCGAAATGAATGATCAAATAAACCTGGTTCAATTCATTTCGAAAAGTGAAATGGTAAAATAATTAGGTATTTTATAACAATAATTCAAAAGAACAAAGTCAACTCAAATATTTCAATTTCAATTAAAACATTTCCAAAAATTGGTCCCAAAAAATGATTATTTAGGTTCTTAAGATACTGAAAGCTAAAAGTTTTACAATGTTAACACCATACTTAAAGTATTTTTAAAATAAAAAACTAGTTATATTTTTTCTATTCATCATGATTCACTTTTTCATAAAATCACTCTGTATTATATACTCTATGTATGTATTGACCTTATAATATTTTATTTTTATTTAGTTTTTCCATATGTTTGTTAATTAAGTGAGTATATTGGCCGCATAGTGATGCCGCAATTAACTTCAATAGTACAAAAATCTTGAGGATTCATCACCGAAAGAAATTTAAAACAAGGGAACTTTGTGGAAAGTAATGCTGTTTGATGAGTAGAATCAGATTTTAAAAAAAGTTTCCAACTACTTTTGGATTTAAGTGAACCTTGTTTACAATCGTCTCCCAATATACACACCAGGAAAAAATCCTTGGGAAGAATGGTTTTATATTTTTTAAATCATGATTCGCACTACAAAATATTATATATTTATATTTTATGTACCAGGTTTGTTGCGGCATCACTTGTATATTTAAAAAATAAAATTGATAAACTATGGAGCATATATCCAGCCAAAAAACTTTTTTTTTAGACACATAGTAAATATTGAATTTCAATAAATGTTACATTTAAAATATAATTAATTTTTTTCACAAATTTTAATTTTTTAATTCATTGGCAATGAAGTAAAAAAAATTGTATACATTGTAAAGTTGTTTTTCCAATGAAACGCCGCGTCTTGAATCGTGTCATCTTTCTAAATATGTTTTTTCATCACTTCGTTTCTAAGTAAGATGATTAAGTTAAGTTCAGTATTTGATGGTAGATTTAGAAACAACTTCGTTGAAAATTAGATCAATTTATTATTTTATCATCACTTTGTTTCTTAGTAAAATGATACAATTTTGTTCAGTATTTGATACAACTAAAAATAATGTGATGATCCCCAAAATCGTTTCAGTTTGGAGTAGGCTCAAACGAAAAAGTAATTTAATGGAAAGTGTTCTTAGATACGTTTCAAGTGCGAGTTTAGGGTTCCGTTCCATGAAAACTTTCGGGGATTTTTAAAATTTTGTAAATTTCACTTGTTTTAATAATCATTATTATAATAGTTTTTTATACAAACGTTAATAATTTCAATTTATAAGGAATTAAGTTTTAATTACTCATTAATTAAAAAATTTTAAAAACACAGCTATCCAAAGTTTTAATTTTAATTACTTTTTTCTTACAAAACTCATTGACAATCTCCTGACGACAATCTTAGGTATTCGCACAAGAATGATTTGAATACAGTACATTATTCTGCAGTAAGTGTAGACTTGGATGGGTAATAGACAAGGCAAAAAAGCCTCAAATTATAGCACAATCTTAGATTCGCACACATACATTCAAATCAATTTTTTTTCATTTAAAATGAGTAAAGAAATTTGAATGGCAAATGAAATAAATGGTGTCCGAAGTTACGTAGAACAATTTGCTAATTGTATAAATTATAAGTTAAATTGTTCAAAACCTGCACTGCATATCATTATTATTAAATACAAATAATAATAATAAAAAGAATACGACTTAACTGACATATGACAAATTATTGTTGGCACTGTAAAATTTTTCACACAAATTTTGTTTTAAATGTATTCAAGTCAAGCAGTATTTTAAATAATATTCAGTTAATCAAATATAATGAACAGTTAAATAATATATTTTATTGATACAATACTTGTATAACATTAATAAAGTTTTAATTTTATTATACAAGTTGTTCCAGGTGGCTGTCCTGGCGTGGGACACACTTAGACCATAGGGATCGTTGTGATACCGAAAAAGGGTTGGCACATCCCCGGCCACTACTCCATGAACCATTTGGAGATGTTTAAGAACAGCAGGAGAGCTTTGACGTCGACGAACTTTAGGTCGGAGAGGTCGTCAAAGAGAGGCTAGCTCAAGTAAGTCCATCTCCTCATGACAAGAGCTGGGCTGTGACAGAGAAGATGAGACATTGTCTTCTCCTTGTCACCACTGTGACAGCTCCAGCAGTAGTCGTGATACACTGCCAGACTCAGGCGTTCAGCATACCTGCCGCCCAACCAGTGTCATGCAATAGTCACAACAACTTTGCAAACAGAGGCCTTTGGAAGTGATATAAGATCTTCGGTACGCCTGCGATTGTACTCAGACCATATCTGTCTTGTAGTACCCCAAGCACGTTCCTCCTACCATCTAGCCATACCTTTCCTTTCCTTTTTCTTATCCCTTTTAAATGACATGTTCGGTACAATATTGCATGCCTTAAAAAGAATGAATAAATTGAATTGAAGTCCAATTTTAATGATAATGAAGGTCAAAGTCAAATTAAAGCTCTATATCCTTACCAAATATTTCACATTAAAAGATTAAGTGGCCCACCCAATATAATAATAAATATTAAATTTTATTATATAATTGAATATATGTGGATCACTTTTTTGTTTAATTAAATTTAATTGAGTATCATTTGTGGTTGCAGTACATATTCAAGGCGAAATTTAATGATTTTATTTTTTGGCATTCGATTTGTTTATAGAAAATGTATGTCGTTGGTAAGAAAACTATCGATCCAAAGTTTACTCACTGTTTATGAAAAACTAAAAACCATATAAATTATATATTATTAATTGTAAAAGTTTTGCATTTTCCCAATTAGTGATCAAATAAAATTATGTCTAATTCATAACGTATTAAACTAGTCCTAACAAAAAATGACTCATTTTCAAGTGAAAATATACACCATAATGGAAAAATTTGTTCCAACATATTCAAATTTGAAAAATAGATACAATTTTTTACCTGTATTTTGGAAATTTTTACGGGTACAAAATTGCTGAAAATTTACCTTCTTCAACAAAGTTTTCTTACATGATATTAGAATTAGACTTTCCGAATCAATATTGCTTAAAATTTCATAGATAGAGAACAATAGCAAAATTTTGAGCAACTGTATTTTGGAAACTGTTAGGTGTACAGAGATGATTTCGAGTGCCTTTTATATTTTAGAAATAATTATTTTCAATAAAATAAAAATTTTTAAATGATTTATGTAAGTTTTGTGTTAGAATAATATAATTTTAATATTTTTGGCTTGTAAAATATAAATTAAAATTAAATAATTTTAATTCTAGGTATTTAAAGATGAATAAAATGGCATTATACTGTAGCCGTAGCCACGTATATGTATACATATATTCAATTAAAATTATATTCTAGTCTAATTAATGTTTAATTTATGTTTTTTGTAAAGTTCTTCTATGTCTAATATTATTTTAATTAACATTTATTATAAACTCTATATATGAAAGTAGTATATAAGCAATTTAATATTAAAGTTATTGATAATGAAAATTATGGAATAGGTAATCAATAAAAATTATCTAATTAGTCCACTTCCAATTTCCGCTTCGTCATCACGATATCTCAAAACGAAAAACAGACATCCAACTCAAATTTTCTTTATGAAAAAATAAACAACAACTTTTATTTGAAACATTTTTTGGCAAATTTGGGGTTAAACTTTAGTTGTCATTATCTCCAAAGGTATGAAAATAAGAAGATTGCAATTTTATAAGTAAAAAATTATTATAAAGTATGTACCAACAGATAGAATTTCAAAATAATTTTCGATCTGTCTATAAGAGGAACAGATTCAATATTTAATAAGTTAATTATAACAACAAATCGCTTACTCGAAATAGATTATAGAGGACTCGATCAGAATAGAAAAAACTGCACTCACCTAAAAACAAAACAAAAAATTTAGTGAATATTCGAGAAAAATTGATTCATACAAAAATTAATCCAATCGCATCTATTTTGCAATTATTGATCAAACGGTCAGCCCGCGCACCATTTAGAGTAAGTAATTTGCTTTACTATCCGATCTGCCGAACCAGCAGTTTTACATAACCAACAAACTTTTCGTACAACGAGCTACGAAAACGTCAGTCGCCCTGTAAGCTCAGTTTGTTAAGGCGTAATTCCGTCCGCGGTATGCTTAGGGTTGCGGAATCCCGCCATCGCAACAAAAATAATTTAATTAAGGGTTATGATGGGCTGGTGCAGTGCATGGTCTATGCACGAAGGAGGTGCACCCAGCCTCTATAATTGAGGAGCTGATAAATGAAATTATTAGCGAAAAGGTGGTAAAACACATATATGGTATCACAATGTGCTCTATAGCCTAAGTGAGTCCTTCGTGGACAGCCAATATAACCTAGCCTAATCAATGAAAAGGTCAAAGTGGAACAACTATTGTTCAGAACAGCCAAAGAAACATAGTAAATTGAGTTTGACTTTTAACTTAAGTGAATCTCTTAATCTTATAAAAACATTAAATATAGTAAAATATAATTATTTGACTGTTATTTCTAAATGAATATTCCACAATCGTGATTTGTAAAAGCTTATGATGTTATGAATAAACAAAACAACAACGAAAAAAAACGTAAAATAAATATAAATGTATATTTTACGCATTTATAAATTTCAGTAAAATGTACATAAATTATATTTTCGTTTAGTTTTTACTTTATATAAACCCAAAGTGCATGTAAGTAAAATGGTATGACGTTAGTTATTATATGTAAATCATTCTAGTATGAAACATAAGTTGCATTAACGTTTGTAAATGTAAATAGGGATGGTAAAAGATAACTTCACTATCGAAATATCGATACGATATTGGTAATATATCAATATTTTGTAGAATATTTTTAATAATGATGATAAAAGTTAAAATAACAAATTTTCTAGAACCGATTAAAGAAAGATTGTTTAAAACTATGTTGCATTTCAAAATAACAATACATATTTGAAAGTTGGTTTTTTCCGAAAGGCTTTAAAATATTGTATACTCTATGTCAAAGAAAAAACGCACTTCTGTACAAACAGATATAAAGTGAGTCTTTACAACTTTGGGTGCACGATATCCGTCCATATGAAAAGTTCTTATGTACATACAATGTGTATAAGAAAGATATCTTTATACTATAATGGTATTATCGAGCGGACAATTCTTTTGCCAACCAAGTGTCGCTCATAGAAAGCAGTTAGCTAAAGGCTTACACTATATCGATATCGCTTATCGATAAGTTGATATCGATATGTCGTTGTCATCCCTAGATGAAACTAACATGTATGTACAATGAATTACTACGTTCGCATGTATGTATGTGTATTTGTTCTACAATGATCTCGTGTTTAAAGAGACACTTTTCAAAAACATACAATTTATCATTTTGTTGGTGTCACATTCAGTAAAAATAACATCAACAAAATACTGTATATTATTTAAATGTTACGTTGTGTAGTTAAAATCAACTTTTCGGATTTTACAATTATCATGTATGTGTGTATTGCAATCGTAAGGACATGTCAAATTTAGAAATTTTCATTTTCCTCCCTAGGCATTATCTATTTGGTAATGCCATTTGGTTAAGCAATAGAAAAAATCTACGAGATAGCACCGTGATCTATTTAGTAATGTAATTATGATTTTTTTAATACTTTAGCATTTTGATCATTTTAAAATCTTTTAAAAGCTATTTTATTCGATGCGCCATTCGAACCCCGGAATGGCGCTTGGGTTAAAACTAAAAAATTCCTCTTTAAACCACATAGACTTTTTTTTAAGATAAACCGGCAGACACCCGGCAAACAAATTTTTGTAAGAAAAAGGTTCGTTTACTATACTATACCTAAACTTTCTTTTTATCAATGAGGAACTAAAGAACAATCGATGATTGTGGAGGTCTGGCTGTTTTACTGAAGTGAATTTGTCTAGTTTAATGATAAATTGTCTTAATTCGTTATGCCTGCAACATGTCATATAGACACAAATAGGATTTGTGTATTTAACATCTTTATTCTTTTGTGATTAATTAACTTCGTCCACCAAACAAAACCATTTTATTTTAATACGATTGTTTACCTTGTCATACAAAAAAATAGATACTTTGCTATTCAACGAGAAAATTTGAAAAGTAAAATAATTTGTGGAACTAACAGAAAATCTTGATTCTTTTTAAGTTCATAATAATTATAAGACCGTTGTTGTTATTTGTTAATTTTATATACAGAATGTTCGATATACATCTGGGCATATAAATATCACGAGTATGATAAAGTACATGCGTTAAGCAATCTATCTAAGTAAGAGGTATTATAAGTGTTAAATGAAATTGCAAAAGTGGTTTGTATCGTGGCTTATCTGTTGTAGTTCATCTATTCAATTAAGAAACATCTACTCTCCAAGCGTCTTACAACTATCTCAACGCATATCCAAGCTTCAACACATGTATATAATATCTCTCACTTAGATGCATTGCTTAACGCATGTTTTCTGCCATACTCGTGATATTTATATGATGTAAATAGAACATTCTGTATATTTGAAGAAGTATTTAAAATAATAATATTCGTTTGTGCGTTTTACATCAGATAAACGTGTGCACACATCTGGCATATCTTTGTTATAAAAACGTTTTGTAAAATAATATCTTATTACATAACAACACCAAACATTCGAGTACACTCAAATACAAACAACATATTCGTAATATCTCCCGAACTTTAAAATAAATTTCTTTCAATTTGGAGCCGATTTACGATTGTTTCGAGCTTTAAACAACTATTTGAATAAAGGAAGTAATTTCATAATGAGGTTACGTGAATAGAAAATTTTTAATAAAAATTTTTTTTCTTTTTTTTTTGTAGAAATTCTTGAAATGAAAAATCTTTGATATAAAGAATAAGAAATAAAATAATTTCATACATAATTTTATATGATGCATACTGGCCTTGTGTATATCATAAATTATTGCACATACTTTGAAGTCACGATTCGTTAAAATATTTTCATCATTTTGAATTAATGGTTTCTATTCGTTAAATATATTATTATGAAGCTATGAAGCTTTTTTTTTTAGTTTTAAGTAAAAGTCCTTGATATTATTGTAATTTTAGATATTCGATTAAATATCAATTTTGTTTCGAGGAATGATTGCTATTCAAGCTATAAAAAAACTTTATTTATTGCTATTTTCCTTATGAACATTCTAAGCATTGTTAAATTTTTTTCGTGTATGCAGTCATTGGCGCATGAAAATGCAACTTTGTTTATCATGTTTAGTAATAACACTTTTCATAAAAAGGAAAATTCGAAAATAAATGCAATTTTTTAAACTCTGGCACATACATAGTGCTGGGGTTTGCAATTGATTTCAGATGAATTCTACACTTTTTTACTACAGTAGAATAATTGTAGACTCAATAAGCACTATCGTATTTTTCATGCTTAGAATTGGATAAACCTGTTGATCAACTTATTGAACAATATTGACCTAATAATGATCTCTTTTTTTTTACAAAAATTTTCAACTAATTATATACACATGTTAAATATTAATAAAAACAAAATGCATATTATAGCTATTTATTTTTTGTAAAGGTTACATTTCAATGCCTTAAAGATGTAATCGATAGATTATTATAATTTTTAAAACCAGATTATTTAGATTAACGCCTACTTACTCTATAGTCTACTTCATTGACAGTTTTATAAATAGAAGAAAAAACTCGTGAGCAGCAAAGCCCCATCACTAAGGTTATATCTCCTTATTTTCCCTCTCAGAAAATGTTTCTTACTATTGGCACCATGCATGAGTTTTATATCAGGCTATTTCCATGATTACGAGATATTACTTTCTTAATATAATTGTATGGTTGGATATATATTCTGTGGACACTGATCGACACTATCAAGAGACACTTCCGTAACATTTACTCAACCTTCAGATCAATTTTAAACCCTCTACCCTAATATTAGACTTATTTGAGACGTAGAAAGTCTGAAAAAGCGCAAAAATTCATCGAAAATCTATGAATTTTCGAC
Organism: Chrysoperla carnea; assembly: GCF_905475395.1. NCBI lineage: Eukaryota > Metazoa > Arthropoda > Insecta > Neuroptera > Chrysopidae > Chrysoperla > Chrysoperla carnea. The sequence goes on along the minus strand of NC_058338.1, from coordinate 11,981,501 downwards.
ATAAACCAACCATCATATTGATTTTCAATCATTTTGCTAAATTTGAAGATACTGAAGAAATGCGTAAGGCTTTTATATTGCGAAATACAATGAACACCGATTTGCAACTCTCTAGATTGGAAGGAATCTGAATCGACAATAGACAAGTGAACCCTTACATCAAGAAAAACAATTTTTCCAGATTCCCTCTAAATTGTTAAAATCAACTGCCCTACATACCGAATTGCGTTGACTTTCGATACAGTGCATTGGTCTATATTTTTCGAGAAACTATAACTTTAAAAAAAAACACGCGATTTTAATATTCAATATCACTTATTCATAAAGGAAACAGTTGATCAATATTATAAAATTAATTTGTAGTAGGTATGCAAATTTTTACCATAAGCATGAGTGGTTGTGTTCTTTATGACTTTGTAAATTATTAGTTTATTAAGATTTATTGCAAGTTTTTTTTAGTACTTAAAGTTAAGTTTGTCAAAATAGGAAAATTTATGTAATCGAAAATCAATAACAAAATGGTTTGATACAGTGAAGTATTTATACCAAATTTCTTCACAAAATATAATTTATATTATTCTTAGAGCTTTTCAAACTTTGACTTCGACTGACAGTTGTGGCGATAGTCCCCCTGGATTTTATTTTGTCTGAATTATCGACTCTAATGCGTTTTGCTAACTTACCATGTCTTCGAACTTTTTAAAATTAAATTAACTTTTATGTTAATCAAAACGGTTTGTTACAAAAATTTAAAATGAAATCTAAGAACTGAATTTCTGATAAAATTAGTAGTCATGTAAGTAACAACAAACCACCTGGGCGATAACTATAAATCTTACGTAACTGATACAATGATAATCAGTAACTTTTTTTTAAAATATTATTTTTTTTATTAGTTAAAGAAGGTGTCAAGTATCGGAAATATTGAATGGACCGATGGAGTTTTGTCACTATGTTACCTTAGTTACTTAACTTAACTGGTGTTAGTGTTAATGTTGTCAACTGAATGCATGGCATGCATTTGTTTGTGTTTGATGTACATCATAATATAATCATAATCATAATACATAATATAACATAATATTTTATGTCATTCATATTATAATAATACTTATAGCTAGGTATATGAAAGCCAATAACCTTTTCAAAGATCATATATACATTATAATTTATGCACAAATGCATCATCATTATATAATTGTCTTCTGTGTTCAATGTACAATGTATACCAGGTGTCTCAAAAAAATTGATTGCCCTCCTAAATAAAGATGTAAACTTATTAGTTATGATAATTTAATAAATAATAAACCTTTATAAATTGATGTTCGTTTGATAGCTAACTTGTTCACGTTAAATTAAAAAAAACGCCCCTTTGTGGCGTAATTTGTTTTTTTACTAATAATCTAATGTTTTCTTGCAAAAATATAATAAAAATAAAAAAAGTAGGATTTGACCAAACCAATCAAATACTTTTTTTTAATTATTTTTCAAAATAATATAATCCAATTGAAATCAGTTCATATCCCTTCTTTAGTTGAATATTATTAAATGATATTTACTAATATCTACTGATTATCATTGGCTGGTGGTTATCGAATCATAGTCAGTGAATGAACAAATTTATCAATTTCTGCCATACCTGTAGCGCCCAAACTAAGGCTCAAATCCAAAATTGGTAAATTACTTTTTCCTTCGTCTTTATAAGCTTATTCTGTAACCGACGATCTGCAGTCAATAACAGAACACCGTGTATACCCATTCGTTCACATTAAAAAGATACTAGTCATGAAAAATATTAGATAAATTTCAACGGGTTTTTTTATATCGTATTAATATCACATGTATAATTTAAATCTCATAACACTTGAATAAAAAAAAAACGATGCGTTTTTTTCTGTATAAAGGAAATAAAAGTTTTCCCCTATTAGCACAATCTGAGTAATAAAATTTAATATTTTTATGAATTTCAAAAGTAATTACTTCATTGTTTACATTGCTCTTTGGCATTATAGCCACAAAATATAACGGGTTTTTTGAAAACAAGAGATAAATTTAGTCGCTATTAAAAAAAAACCAGGTGGAGTCATTCTTGCAAAATGGTAGAATTGTTATATTTACATGAAAGTAATATTTATGTTTGTAGCGACTCTTGTCTGATACTTTTGTTATTAAATTAACAAAATCACTTTTCCATAGTCGCTAAATATTAAATTATTTCTATTTCCCTTGAAAATTATTCCAAAAACCAAAAAGAGGATTTTTGAATAGGAACAGGGATTGTTCAAAAACTTTATTACTTGATACTAATGCTAAAGTGAAAGCAAAAGCCAAAACAGCTTTTTTTACATCGAATTTTATTAAATTTTTCCCAGCTCTTTCACTTTTTGATCATTCATCAGAATTATAGCTAACAATAAAACTCCAGGATGATAATTCTAGAATCGAAACCTAAATGTGTGAATTAAAAATAGTATGCTATAGCTTGGAAGTTGACTAAAAAAGTATGCTAATAAAAACTCGAAATCGAAATTTATTTTACCGGATGAAGTAAGACACATTTTCTAAAAGGATTAAAAAGCTATAAATTATAAAAGTAAAAAAAATACCTATTTATAGAAATTTTATAAAAATGTTCGTTCTGTCGTTAGGGTGTATATAAATAAATAGAAATTCTTAGAATAATTCGAATTGTATTATCCTTCTACGCAAATATTAAAATAACTCCAATAATTGAAACTTGATTGAAGTGAAGTATAACTTTAAGTACAGTAATATTATTATACCATGTATATGAAATATATCAAGGTATACTAAGTTTAGTCCGAAATTTGTAACTCTTAAAAATATTGATATTATGAACGAAATTTTGGTATAGAAGGTGTTCATAAAATCACCTAATTAGTCCATTTCCGGTTGTCTGTCTGCCTGTCTGTCAGATCTGTCGTCGAGATATAAAGCTGACATTTTTAAAGAGAGCTTATGACGTAAAAATAGAGGTCGAGTTCGTAAACGAGCAACATTTTTTTTAATGTAAAAAATATTCTTTATATAAAAATAAACAACTTTTGTTTAAACCATTTTTTCGTAAACATAACTGATTACCCGTGAGAGCGCAAATTTATAGTATGTATCATATGGGAATATCATTGTGACATGTATGTATGTGTAATATGACAGAGTAATCAACACTGTCTATACAAGGTATTCCAACAATTAATTCAGGCAATTTTTAGTTTTCGATTGTTATAGTATATAAATTTAAGTACAGTAATAATATTATTGTAATAAGTTATAGAGATAGCATACCTACTTGAGACATCGCCCACTATTGACTATTGACTATTTAATATTTACCTTAAAACACATATAAGCAAATTAAGTAGAGGTATTTTATTATTTACATTAGCATTGTTAATTAGGTAAAACAAAACTTAATTAATCGATTAGTCATCCGATATTTGTTTACATATATTGATGGTATTGTGATTCATACATACACATAATCTTACTTTTACATTTACTGTTCTAATATACAGATTGTCATGTCAAGAGAGTAACAGATGACCTCGTTTGATTCGGTCTAACAGAGTAATTTTATTAGCGCATGTGTAGTAAACAATTTTATGGAACAACGATTCTTATCGCACGTTTCTCATTTGATTACAGGCTGAGAGGATAGACCAAAAACATCTTAACAATTTTTTTAGTAACAAATATATCGATATCGGTTTTATCGATATCGGAATATATCGATTTTAGTCCGTATCTCAAAAACTATTCGACCAGTCAACAAATGCACCCGATTTTGATACTTTTGGGGTCAAAATTACCTCATATACTGAGTTTTTTCGAAATTGGGGATAAAAAAAACTTTTCGATTTTTTGCAATTTTTTTAAGGGGTACCCCTTTGAAAAAATCGAGAAAATCGGAAAAAAATTTTTGTTTTGGAATTTGATGAAACTCGGTGGATGGGGTAATTTTTACCCAAAAAGTATAAAAATCAGGTTAATTTAATGATTGGATGCGGAGTTTTTGGGATATCGCAAAATTTGGATCGATTTTAGTCCGTAACTCAAAAAATATTCGACCAGTCAACAAATGCACCCGATTTTTGTACTTTTTGGGTCAAAATTACCTTATAAACTGAGTTTTATCGAAATTGGGGATAAAAAAAATTTTTCGATTTTTTGCAATTTTTTTAAGGGGTACCCCTTTGAAAAAATCGAGAAAATCGGAAAAAAAACTGTTGTTTTGGAATTTGATGAAACTCGATGGAGGGGATAATTTTGATCCACAAAGTATAAAAATCAGGTTAATTTAATGATTGGATGGAGAGTTTCTGAGATATCGCAAAATTTGGATCTATTTTAGTCTATATCTCAAAACTATTCGACCGATTTCGAATAGATTCGACCGACAAATGCAACCGATTTTTGTACTTTTTGGGTCAAAATTAACCCATCCATGGAGTTTCATCAAATTCCAAGACAAGAATTTTGAAAATGTTTCTTTTTACAAAGAAATACCCAAAGAATAAGTACGACTTTAAACTCATGCAAATGCTGTGTTAGCGAAATTAGAAACTCATTTTTCTAATAAGAAAAATAAAGATAATATATTTGAGGGAATCACCCTGTATTAAGTTTTATTCCATTTTTTTGCAAAAATGTGTGTTTGAATATTTGAAAGAAATAAATAACTTTATATTTATGCCCACTTGTAAAAATATTCAAATGTCAAGGTATAGCCAAAAAATTATTCAAGGTTTTATCACCAGAAATGATAACTTGTTTGGAGATAATTTATGTTTGGATAAAATACACTTTAATTGTTTATTTCTATTTAATTCGGAAAATTCTGTATAATTAATTAACTGGTCAATAACTATTTAAGTCCTCTTCAATGAAATTTAATTTTTTATTGGCACGCTAACAGAAAAGTAAAATGTAATACCTCTAAACTTTAGTACAATAATTCAATGATTGACAATTGTCGATTTTTATTTAGCGATGCAATTTATAGCCTAAGCGCAGAAGCTCAACCAAGTATGTAATCCCTACTAAATTTATGATTCAAATTAACCTAGCTCTAATAGGTTTCAAGAATGTGGCAATTAAGCACATAAATGATAGCTAGCAAAAAACTGACATCACAGCTGAGAAGAATGACCCAAAATTAGTGGGTTTTAAAAAAAATTTCAATAAGATCGGATCAAATTTATCTGTGTTATAAAAAATTCAAATTTTTGAACTTTATGACGTCATCAAAAACTAAAAAATTTAATTTTGCTTTATTACATCCAAATTTTATCCAATTTTGACAAACCAAATATGAAATCCTACTAAATTTGGGTCATACTTTTCAAATTTGTGGTCAAAATTAACCTAGCTCTAATAGGTTTCAAGAATGTGGAGTCCTGGTCTCGGAATTAAGCACATGAGTGATAGCTAGCGAAAAACTGACATCACAGGTGAAAAGAACGACCCAAAATTAGTGGGTTTTAAAAAAAATTTCAATAAGATCGGATAAAATTTACCTGTGTTATAAAAAATTCGAATTTTTGAACTTTATGACGTCATCAAAAACTAAAAAATTTAATTTTGCTCTATCTTTCCCAAATTTTACCCAATTTTGATAAACCAAATATGGAATCCTGCTAAATTTTGGTCATACTTTTCAAATTTGTGGTCAAAATTAACCTAGCTCTAATAGGTTTCAAGAATGTGGAGTCCTGTGTCCGGAATTAAGCACGTGAGTGATAGCTAGCGAAAAACTGACATCACAGCTGAAAAGAACGACCCAAAATTAGTGGGTTTTAAAAAAAATTTCAATAAGATCGGATAAAATTTACCTGTGTTATAAAAAATTCGAATTTTTGAACTTTATGACGTCATCAAAAACTAAAAAATTTAATTTTGCTCTTTCTTTCCCAAACTTTATCCAATTTTGATTAACCAAGTATGCAGCCCTACTATATGTGGATCATTATTTTCAAATATGTGATCAAAATTAACCTAGATCTAATAGGTTTAACGTAAGAAACATACTTTTTGTTTTGTATCACAATTTCTGTTGCACCGGTGGCGGGTGCCTCCTTTGCCACGCCCTAGTTACGGACCTAAAAAAATTGACTCGAAACATTGAACGCCATGAAGAAACATCGCAGATGCAAATTGACATGATGTTTGGTGTGCGTAGATGAGTTTGTGCGTCACATTATAAGATAGATATATATTCTAAATATAACTTTAGAACTTGGCACTGAAACGTATAATATTTGTGCTATAGCACATACACACATACGTGCATGAAAAAAGAAATCATTTATAGCTGTGTATAGGAATAAATGAAATAAAAAGTATATGTTACTGCTTAACTCATTAATACTCCATGTTGGAGTTGAAGAGTACCAAATAAAACGATCCAGAGACAGGAACGATTTAAACTAGCGTCTAGTTCTTCGTATGATCTATGTTTAGGAGATACAGCCCATTGACAGGCATTCAGACAGCGGAGTCTTAGTAATAGTTAATAAAAATATGGGCAAAAATAGGTTCACTGCTATACTTCAAAATTACGTACAAATTTACTCAGGTCACAATAAAATCATTTTAAGCAATATCCAAAAATGTTTTGTATGTTGAAAAGGGAATATAAGACTTTTTATACACAATTTTTATCAATAACAAGTGAAAACAAACAATTGACTAGAGTTAATTGTTGAAATACCATGTATAGACAGAGTTGATTACGCTGTCACATTACACATACATACATGTCACACATATACATATAACTGAAATACCCATATAATACTATACAATTTGCGCATAACTTGCGCTCTCACGGGTAAACAGTGACGTTTACGAAAAAATGTTTCAAACAAAAGTTGTTTATTTTTTTTTATGAGGAACATATAAACTTTTATTCGATCTCAAACGGTTTACAAGATGGGTTCTACGGTCCTACCCAAGATCCAATTGACCTATGTTGCTTATTTACGAACTTGACCTCACTTTTTACGTCCTCAGCACGCTATAAAAATTTTAGCTAGATATCTCTTTTCGTTTTTGAGTGATCGTGATGACAGACGGACAGACAGACAGACAACCGGAAATGGACTAATTAGGTGGTTTGTTGAACACCTATACCAAAATTTTGTTCATAGCATCAGTATTTTTAAGCGTTACAAACTTGGGACTAAACTTGGTATAAAACAAGATTATTTTTTATTTGGTACTCACGGTTAATAAAAACACACCATTTCAAAAATAATATAGTTTTCCTAACAGAGCCATAAAAAAGTATTTAAATTTCATTTGTATATTTTGATTTTCACAAAATTATTACTCTATTAAAAACATTAAAAAATTTTATGCTTTTTTAAACATGATATACATCCAAAAAATTTAATTCATCTGTAATGATTTTCTCATTGTTTTTATACAATTTATAAAACAATTTTTTTGCGGTACGGAATACAATTTTTTTTATTATTATTAATAATAATTCTTTCAAATTATATTTATGCAATTTTTTTTTAACATTCTATGTTTAGAACATATTTAATAAACATTTAATTTGTTATTAAAATTATAATATAAATAAAATAAATTTCTAAAAATGTTTTATTTATTTAGTGCATATTTTTTAATAAATAAATCAGGAAGAAAAGCCGTTGAAACAATTTATTTTTATTAGATTGCCATCTAATTATTTGGAAATATCATTGGGACACTGACAGCCAATGCATAGCCTAAAGCATTATTATTATTTTAGAAAAGTTTTATCCGAAACTATAAAAAATAGAAGGTTACCAATTGTTAACTTCGAGGTGTTTAATCTTTATTGCCAAATTTCAATCCTATCGGAAATATGTTTGGGATGTTTAATATTAACTGACAAATTTATTGGATGTAGGAATAATAGTTCTGTAAGGAGAGACTGTGTCCATTGTTATATTTAAAACATGTCATTACAAAACATAAATTTAAATATAAATTGTGCGCTGCGGAAAGAGGCACTATCACATACATTGTTTTGGCTATTATGAATGAATGATAAATAAAATAAGTAAACACAATACAATGTAGATACCAGATGTTCGGTAATTCAATGCAAACATTTAAAGAAGTTACACTGAAAAAAATTCTAAATATCAAGCGATATAAGGTTGTCTAAAGCTTCTCGTGAGAGCAAATATAGCGAACAGGGCCAGGAATGTAATACAACTACCGTACGGGGTTTAGTGGTGAAGTTGACACAACCGCATGAGTTAGTTGTTTGTGTAAAAGTAATATATTAACCGAGACAACTTAGCTGATGTTTCTATTCTTGGAATAGAACTTGCACCAGCGAACTATGAACTACTATTGATTTTAGTGTCTTAAAGCCATCGTCGTACCTAAAAATATGTTATTTATTATAAAAATGATCAACAAGTTCATTTCAATCACTCTGTAAAATGGTGACAACAATATTCATGAAGTTGAGACAACCGCATATTGGCTAGGCATGACAGGTATATTTTTGTAGTAACCAAATCCTATATTTGAAGCAAACGTAAAGAAATATTAGTTATAGTAAAACTGTGAGAACAAGTTAGAAATTTCGCCATTCAAACACCGTACATTTTCGACTCCTGATTTATTGATCAAATATGATGCAAATAGGTTATCATAACCTTCTTCAATATTGGTTTTAACTTATCAAACACACTATATTTTTTTGAAAGACAGAATAATTAAAATTTGGATATCTACACGTATATTTTTTCTACAATAAAATTTTAAAAATGGATTTTAAACTTGTGTTGTGGGTATATAATAATTTTCACATGCAACTCAACTCATATACACGTATACATATACTAACAGTATGGCTATAGAACTGCCCACACATTTAAATAAACAGTAGTAGCCGTAGGCATTCAAAAGTTACTAAAAACTAAATTACTATATAATTTCATTTGTTCTAAAATATTGTATGTTATGATATGAGTATGATGAATATAGTAATAGACCTACGAAAGAAAAAAAAAAATACATAATCAACTTTTTATTTCAATAGAGGTTTTTTTTTTTAATTCATAATATTTAGTTAACTTTTTTATGTTTTATATCAACCCAATAATTGTTTTAAAAATAATGAACAAATTATACAGAGTGATTATCTACATGTTTAATTAAACGTACTTAGTTGAAATATACCTAGTGTTCAGTTTACATCTAGACATAGACCTATTCGTTGTGTGCGTACCTAGTCATGATAGGGACAATAAAATCGATGCCAGCGCTACCAGTGAAAAATTTTGGCGTTAAAGGAGGTTGTTATGACTAATTTGAAATTCTTTACATGTTAATGTTATAGAAAGCGTCAAATTAAAATTATTGAAAAACACTAATTAAATAAACTTAATAATGCATTAAAAATTGTGAAAATAAGAAATCAAATTGCACAAATATTATTTTTCAAATGTTAAATATCATAATTATTTATTTAAATTTGTGAGACAATAATATTAAATTTTCATTGTAAGTCATAAATGCAATCCATACAATTCTATAATTAAAATAGTGTATCGTTACCATGGAAACGCCTCCTAAAAAACTCACGCACGGAGCGAATATCACAAGTTGTATAACTGAATACATGCGTCAAGCAATACACCTAACAAAGAGGTATTATAGATATGTATTTAAGCTTTGATACGTGTTGACTTTTGAGTAGTTGTAAGACGCTTAGAGTTGTAAGATATACTTTTACTTATTTCATATAGTATAGGATTTGGTTATATGTGATCACATTTCTATCATGTCTAGTCTATATGTGATTGTGTCAACTTCATGAAGATTGTTGTTACTAATTTACAGAAAGTTTGAAATAAACTTATGGAATATTTTAGAATACGGGTATGGGTATGGAGGTTAGCGGGCCATGCTCGAGCATCGGGCCTCGAAGCAATGGTTCAGAGCACTTAGCCAAATAGGCCCTTGTACTCTATCCCCAGTACATCAGTGGCTATTATAACCAACTGATGTAGTGAAACCCAGGATCTGCCTAGCGTTGAGTTTCCTAATTTCTTCTGGTTCGACTATGGCCGGACCAAACCATTTCCTTCGCTGCTGTATGAGCGCCGGGCAGTTACAGAGAAAGTAATATTGCGTTTGCTTTAAATATAGGATTTGGTAATTATGATCACATATCTATCATGTCTAGTCTGTATGTGATTGTGTCAACTACATGAAGGTTGTTGTTACTAACTTACAGAAAGTTTGAAATAAACTTATTGAACATTTTTATAATATATACCATATTTTTTGGTATATATTTAACAAGCATCGGTAACGCAGTTAGTTAAGTGGAGACTTAGCTTTTTCTCCAAACTTATAAAAGATAGAGAGTTGAAAATTTGCAGTTTGCTTTAACTGATGACTCTTATTTTAATTTCATACCAAAATAGTTCTTGTCTTAATAATGCATAGGACGGTGGCTATTAGGTACTAACTCCTAGGTAAGTATTGAGGACAAAATTTGAATAATTTATTTGATTTTACAAGAATATTTATTTAATTGTACTATAAAAATAAAAACAAAATCAATTTGATTCCCAGTGAATTTTCATGTGAACACACATAATTAATTATTTATTATATTTTGTATTTGTTTGGATGAAGTAATGGCAACACAAATAATGTAATGTAAGTGAATTTGTTACAATTTAAAATCACAATATGATGTGATTATTACTATTACGTAAACAAAAATATCCTTATATCTCATTTATAACTGTACAGGGAGCTCCAGAACAGTCTTTCTCAAAGTGGGTGATGACGTCTTCTCGTGGGCACTAAAGACCTGCAGAGAGGCGGTAAGACTAATGTAAGTTTCAGCTTGATATCTCTTTTCGTTTTTTGAGTTATCGTGCTTCCAGACAAACGGACACACAGATGAACACCTATACCAAAACTTTGTTCGTAGCATCAATATTTTAAAGCGTTACAAACTTGGAACTTAACTTAGTGTACCCTGATATTTCATATATTAAGGGTATAAAAATATATTATCGAAAGAATGCTTTACAAAATAATTACTTACAGCTGTATTATTATTTTAGACAAAACAAACTTCAGTGTACTTAATCTGTTTTAAATAACTAATTTTATTATTGATAATAGTATATTTGTGACAATTGGGACTATTTTTAATATCTTCATAGTATGAATGAATTATGACAAGAATTATGTTTCAAATATTTGATATTATAAGTATCATTGATATTATTAGCCTTTTTTGGAATTTATCAAAATTGGTACTTCTCACAAAAATTTCAAAAAATCGAAAAATTTTTATTATATCAAATTTCGATAAAACTCAGTATATAAGGTAATTTTGACCCAAAAATTACAAAAATCGGGTGCATTTGATGACTGATCGAATAGTTTTTGAGATACGAACCAAAATCGATCCAAATTTTGCGATATCTCAGAAACTCTGCATCCAATCATTAAATTAACCTGATTTTCATACTTTTTGGCTCAAAATTACCCCATCCACCAAGTTTCATCAAACTCCAAAACACAAATTTTTTCCCGATTTTCTCGATTTTTTCAAAGGGGTACCCCTTAAAAAAATTGCAAAAAATCGAAAAATTTTGTATATCTCCAATTTCGATAAAACTCAGTATTTAAGGTAATTTTGACCCAAAAATTACAAAAATCGGGTGCATTTGATGACTGATCGAATAGTTTTTGAGATACGGACCAAAATCGATCCAAATTTTGCGATATCTCAGAAACTTTGCATCCACTCATTAAATTAACCTGATTTTTATACTTTTTGGATCAAAATTACCCCATCCACCAAGTTTCATCAAATTCCAAAACAAAAATTTTGAGTACAAAATTTCAGGCGTCTAGACCTAGCGATTTCAGATGTGCATTGAGCGATCGCAGTCAGCTTCCATTTTTATATATATAGATAAAAATTGTAGTAAATTTGCATTAAAATTGATGAAGATATATCTGGGTTACTTACTTTAATTTTAAAAATCACTTGATAATAGTTAATCACAATCTTTTGCTCGCATTGAACTTTGGATGTTTGAAACACTTGATCGATATAAAATGTGGCTGTGTATAGACATAAAACTGCACTTACCTAGAAATAACAAAAAATTAAATATTAGTGGCATTAATAACATTAAAGTAATTTTTGTGACATTAATAAAATTAAAATTATTTTTGTTAATTACATAATTCTTAAAAAACACGCTTTTGTAAGCTGTAAGCTTTATAAATCTATGTTATATATGATTAGCTCTCTTTATAATCTTCTTTTTAAATCGCCAAAAATTGTAGTGAATTAGGATTTGTTCACACTTAACAAAATTAGAAAATAAATGTTTGAAGGACAAACATTTTGTAAATATGGTAACTACTAATTAATTAAATATAGTGAGCATAGAGTGAGTGGAATAGTGGTGTTTGTTGTAAATATTAAATTTTAAAATAAAATTATTTATTTGTATATTCTTAGAATTGTACATTTAAAACTAATGGAAATAATATTTGATTTTTATGAACATGAATACGAAAACATTCACTTAAAAACTTATTTTGTATGAAACTAATTTTATTTAAATTTTATACTTTTAAACTAATTTACCAGCTATCTACAAGATCTTGATTTTAGACAAATATTCAAACTTTAAAAGTTCAAAGCAAAAGGTAAGTAAGTAATCTTTTTTAGTTATACCTCTGTGTTACAAAAAACGCACATTTTAGTATACAGAATGTTCGATTTACATCTAGGTATATAAATATCACGAGTATGACAGAATACATGCGTTAAGCAATGCATTTAAGTGAGAAGTATTATATACATGTGTTGAAGGTTCGATATGCGTTGAGATAGTTGTAAGACGCTTAGAGACTGGAAGTTTCTTAATTGAATAGATGAACTACAACAGATAAGCCACGATACAAGTCACTTTTGCAATTTCAAATAACACCTATACTACCTCTTACTTAGATGCATTGCTTAACGCATGTCCTCTGTCATACTCGTGATATTTATATGCCTAGATGTAAATCGAACATTCTGGATATACTCCCGTGCGAGTTTTGTGACACAGAGAGTACATTACTCTATTATTATCGATTCTGACTTAAAATTATTAATTCATTGACTTATTAAGTCAATCAGTTATTATTTTTATACTTAAAAGTAAAAAATCATTTTCAATTTTCTTCTAATTTTTTGGTATTAAGATTCGGAATGGTATTTTGAATTTGAAAACAATTTTATTTAAGGTAATAAATTAGGGCAAAGGCAAAATGAGAAACGTCTTACATGAACAAAATTAAACAAAATACCTATTATTTTAATTAATTTATATATTTTTGCCAAACGTATTACCCAATAAAGAGTCAGGCGAAAAAGAACCGTTTTAGGTTGTTATATATGTCTATGCTTGGTAATAGTATATCCAGACGTTTCGTCGGTTTTAGTGTATCAATTATATATTATATTATATTAGAAAATAAGATGAAATCGCCAACGGCAAGCAGGCACGGTACAGTGTTTATGTGTGTTTTCTTATGTATGTGTAAGTAATGAATAGGGTAAGATGTTGTATCTTATATTTAAATGCACATTGAAACATTCTACTTTACTTGCATTTGTATTGAAATGAGAATATTATACCATGCGTTTAATTTACATCTTGTCATAGGCATCTCCTACGAGGAAGACAAAGTACATACGTTAAGCAATGCGTATAAAAAAGAGGTGTTATAGTTGTACGATGGTTCTACTGCTGCTGTGTGTGTTCAACTCAACGCATATCGATACCACATTCGACTCATAGCAAGAAAACATGCCTATAGCACCTCTTTCTCATACGCATTGCTTTATACATACGTACTCTCTCATACTCGTGGAGAATGTACTATCTCAAGATGTAAATTAAACAACCAGTATATTAAGAATGGAGGTATGCTGAAGACTGATTGTTAATGTGATTTTGTTTACGAATAAACTAAGAATAAAATCGGACCCAAGGCCTACTTCACCTCATTTACGAACTCGACCTCACTTATGTCTTGAGCACGCTATAAAAATTCAACGCAGACAGACATACAGACGAACAATCGGGAACGGACTTCTTAGGTGATTTTATGGACACCTATACAAAAATTTTAAAACGTTTTAAACGTTACAACCTTGGGACTATACTTGATATAACTTGATATATTTCATATATACATGGTATACAAACACCCAATCAAAAATTTTGATTCTAGGCACAACACTTTCTCCTATATTGTATTCATATGAAGTGTATATTTCTATTTTCGTTTGTTTCGCATCTAAATCTAAAATTAAACTAATAGTTGTTAACAACCTCTTGGGTCTTCTTCAGGATGCAACTATAACAACATAACATAACCAACAAAACTATAACATCACCTAAACTGTCTGTCCGTTCAAATATAATAATAAATAACGTAATATAACGTATATGTTTATGTTACCATTCATTGTGCAACCCATCTCTGTATCAACTCAATTTAATCAAGGAAAACAATATCAATTAAATTTCGAAAAAAGCTTTTAATTTTAATCCTTTTCGAAACAACCTTTTAATTCCATTGAGTCTATTTTTCTAGTTATAATCTTTTCAAATCATTAGATCGTGGTTCGATGTTATTAAAACCAGAGTTGACTTCAGGAATATCATTTGAAGGGAATAATACCAAGGGAAATAAAGCATTTTCAACATTTTTAGGTTAAACGTATTTGTTCAGCTCTTCCAAATGGAGTTAAAATTTGAAAATCCCTATATATATTGAGTGAGTGTCCAGAAAGTGTCTTTTCGGGGTATCAAATTTTCAGGACTCTTTCCCCTTTCTTATGTGGTACAGTCTCACCAAATTGAGCTAGACGATTTAAAATTTTGAGTTTTGCTTATGCTAATTTTGAAAAATTTTCAAAATTTTCGAAAACTAATACAAAATGCGGCCGGAAAGTGTTGTAAAGCTGCTTTTTTGGTATGTAATGAAACTACGTTTTGCAAGCAAAGAAAGTTGCGCTACCTGCATACTACTTTTTTTTCACACTCTCCGAAGGGATCCAAATAAAGCAGCTTCACATAGCGTTTTGATTACAGTTTTTTCTGGCGGATATTGGAAAAAATATGAGAAATGAACTTGATTGGTCAATACAGAAGTATAAAAAATGTTAAGAACCACTGTATAAACTGCTTAGATAGAATTCATGAACAAAAAATCAAAACAAATCTACAGATGTTTTCAATAATAATTATACACAATTTATTCGATAACTATTTACCGAAAAACAACTTTTTATTATAATTTGAAATGATTATTAGCTGAATTGGTATTTAAGTGGCTTTATATATTATATACTTCAAAATATATTTATATTTATGATGTTATATTTGTATGCTTCATACATAATTCATAGGATTTTTGGGTCGAATACAAAATAATACATCATGCAATCAATAATTTGTAAAAAAAAAAAGATACAAATAATGGTGTAAAACAAAATTTTTTTTCTTAAATTATATACTTTTCTTTACTTGAGATCAAAGATGAGTTGTTTTTCTAATATTTCGCGATTATACTCATAACAGGATTTTAATTTTTTTAATTACAAAAAAAGTTAAATATCTTTGTTAGGATTTATATTGACGCCAATATTACTATATATAAGTAAAAATCGTTTCTACACGAGTATGAAAAACATGACGTTTATTAGAATGCTGGTATGGTATAGGGACAGATAATTACAAAACTAAATGATTAAAATTCATTTCCGTTTTTAACTGCTTGACTCATAAAGTGATCTGTTACTTACCTAAATTTAACGAATGATTTATTAAAAGCTATTTTTTAGATAAAGACATAAAGCTTCAATTTAAACATCCTTTGATTATTGATATTCTCTTAAAAATAATAGTAATTTCCAATTTCCTTCTTGTAAATTCTAAATAATTAAACTATTGGTCAATAATTAAATTCTTAACCCTTATATGGAACATATTATCATAAATCGTATTGAAAATTGGTCGGAAACTGTGAACCATTTAATTTCCGGTCTTAAAATATTCCACTTTCAAATATAATCATCAACAATTCATACGTAAAATTATAGTGATGGGTTTATTAGTTCTGATTCGAGATGTAAGAAATGCATCTCTACGTGGTAAGAAATGCATGGCGTTTATATTGCAATGCTGGTATGGTATAAAACATGGCTTAGAGAAGACACTCAGACTTCTGTATCTAACATACGAGTGATACCCTAACCAGTGACAACCAAAAATACGAGTAAGACAGAGTGACAACATGTTTTTTTTACCTATCCTATTACTATTAAAGAAACTGAGATAGGTAGAAGAGTCGTATGAAAGATAAACAACGAATTTTCGAAGTAAAAATTGACCCAAATCTCTTAAACTAGTGGATCATGAATACAAAAGAGCTTTGAAGAACATAGAAAAAATATTCTCATCTACTTGAATGAATGTTTAGAAAGCAAGTCAAAAAGAAAAAAGGATTTTTAAAATAGAGTTCCACGGCGTACTTTTCTAAAAGATAAGCCAGTTAAAAATCACTCCTATTTCACTTTTTTTTACAAAATTGACTAAATGCACATAAAATGTAACGAAATAGTAAAACAGATAAATGAATAAGAAATCCATCTTCATCTATCAACGGTTGACACAGACAGATAGACACAAACAGATAGACACTTATAGATACAAACGTAGCTGTAAAGACAAACGTATATAATACATTCTAGTGAGAACGAGGCTCATTTTTTCAGTTTGTATGGTACTCGGGTATGTACTCCGGTTATTCTAGGCGCCAGAACATTTTTCATAGCCTTTACTTTTCATAGCCCTTGTTTGCATCAACATTTTTCTCCGTATTTTTATATGAAATAAAAGGTATTGCTCTAAGATGGCTTGTTTTTGAAAGTATTAAACAAATAGAAAAACTCAATTGATTATATCAAAAAAATTAATAATAATTTTTAATAGTTATTTTAATCATTTCGAACAAAAGTGTTACATTTTTTTTAAATTAATATTTAAAAATTTAATATTTGCATTAATTTCTACAAACTTGACTTCAGCACATAAAAATACCAACCTAATAAACGGCTACGGTATGTGCGTTGGCGCCTAGAGTATATATCTGTGTCTGTCTTCATCTGAGTTGAATGTAGTAAGGCTTTTATTGTTTTTATTGTAAAACATTTTTTTTTTCGACATACGTATTTGCACAGCTTTTGTATATTTAAATTGAGTTAAGAATAAAGCATATATCACAAAAACACCGTCTGTCGCAAACGTACAAAGTGTTTCAATTGGATGGCAAAGTATACTTTACACCATGGCAATTTAAAAATGTTTTTTATTGAAAAATTTTGATATGTTGTAGCTTTTAACTTGTTAAACAACAGTCTTTATAGACGGGAAATCTTTAATATCATAATTTTTTTGAAAAACATGGTTAAGATTGAGTTTTGGAGATATGTACTTTCCTTTCTAAATTGTGGTATCAGTTAATTTTTTCGAAAATTTTGATTTGTTGACAAACTTGACAAACAAAATCTAAAGCCAAACATATTACAATTTTCGAGAATTCTTTAAACTGTCTTATCTTTGTCCTACCCTTATCTTCCTTATTCTTTATCACAAAAATATACTCACGGTCTAAAAATGTACCGCTTTTTTAACCAACTTCAAACAAAAACGGAGGAGGTTATCAATTCGACTGTATTTTTTTTGTTTTTATGTTTGTTACCTCAGAACTTTTGACTGGGTGAACCGATTTTGATGATTCTTTATCTGTTTGAAAGCTGGTGCTTCTCGTGTGATCCCATTTCTTCTTGGTCTAGTTCTGACAACGGCATCCATGGGAAAACTATAAAAGCCTTAAATTTGCAGCAAGTATGTACGACAACAGGACGAATAACACAATATCAGGCCAACGGATTTCGATGATTCTTTTTTTAGTGACAAATTAGTTAGTGTCTTCTTCAGATTCACTAAAAATCACAAAATAAAAAAAACTTTTAAACAAAACAAAAAGAAAACCGACTTAAAAAGAAAAACTTTTCCAAAATAAATTAATACGCACTAAAAAGTAAAAAAATAACGATAATATAATGTAGTTAAAATACTTGTTATCTTTGGAGTCGGTGTCAGCCAAGCTAATGTAGCAAACTGTTCTGTTAGAGTTGTTTCCTTGGCTGACAGCGACTCCAAAAATAACAATAATTTTAACTACATTATATTATCGTTATTTTTTACTTTTTAGTGCATATTAATTTATTTTGGAAAAGTTTTTCTTTTGAAGTCGGTTTTCTTTTTGTTAAAAGTTTTTTTTTTGATATTGTAAGATAGGCTTTACAAAGCATACTTGTGTATTTACTTTGTATAATCAAATAAAGAACATTTTTTTGGTCTTGTATAAATGTATAAGAGAATCTTACTCAATACATGCATCAAATGGTTCTCTTTTACATAAAAATAAAAACAGATAAATAGTACCTGCCTGAATCTTATAGACAGAGTATCATGAATTGTATTGTATACACTTAAATTGAAATATAATTGAAATATTGGTATATATTTATTTCAATGAAATGCAAGTGCTAATTTCTTAGTAATATTTTAATATATCCAAGAAAATTAAAATTGTATAATAAATTACTAATGCAATAAATATGAAGTCCTATATTATATATTTGCATATTTAAAATCATACATGTCTTTGTAATAGAAATAAATTTCAATATGAATGTGTCGCAAATAATACACAATTTCTTTGAGCCTAGGGCTGCCAAATTTCCGATTATCTCGTGATTTTTGTTATATTTATAAGAAAAACAAGTGAAAACAAACAATTGACTGAGTTAATTGTTGAAATACCATTAATAGATCGTGTTGATCACATTATACACACATACATGTCACACATACATAACTGATATTCCAATATAATAACTTACTGTACAATTTACGCCTAATTTGCGCCCTCACGGGTAAACAGTGATGTTTACGAAAAAATGTGTCAAACAAAAGTTGGTTATTTTTTTATAAGGAACATTTTTTATTTTTAAACTTTTATTCTATCTCTAACGGTTTACAAGATGGGTCCTACGGATTTAAGACCAAATTTACCTATGTTGTTCATTTACGAACTCGGCCTCACTTTTTCCGTCGTGAGTACGCTGTAATAATTCCAGCTTGATATCTTTTTTCGTTTTTGAGTTATCGAGTTGACAGACGGACGGACGGAAACCTATACCAAAATTTTGTGCGTAACATCAATATTTTTAAGCGTTACAAACTTAGGACTAAATTTAGTATACCTTGCATATTACATATATGCATGGTATAAAAAGTAATCCCTTAAAAATAAATATACGTTGGCTTTACAGGTCATTTCAAGCTTGACCTTCAAAAGAGAAGTCATTATCGACATAGTAATTAAATAAAAATCTTAGTACACAAAATAAAATTACAATTAATCTGTATCGTATTTTGACAAAAGACCCTCAATCCCTCTTTCTTCAAAGTTACAAATAAATGCATTTTAAAAAGAATTAATTTTTTATTTTTACTTTAAAATTAATTAGCAAACTTTCTCATTTATACCAGACTGCATTTATTTATTATATATGTATTTAAAAATAATAATTTAAAATACATTACAAATTTATTGAATAATTTATTTACCTGAGAACTAAACATAATTAGGTAAAAAAAAATCATTACAAAAGGGTCTCTATAAATTGGCGACAATGCTCTTATTACCAAACATATTATTGTAACAAGTAAACATACTATACAGGTGATTTTTTTAAGATTACAAGTCTTCCAAGCCTCAGTTTCAGAGGCTTTCTGAAGCTGATAAATGAAATTATCAGCGGAAAGGTGGTATCACAATGGGCACTATAGCCTAAGAGTGTCCTTCGTGGACAGCCAATATAACCTAGCCTAACCTAAGTCTTCCAAATTTGGGGAGAGCGGTAGGAGGGGATGTTTAATGAAAAGAATGTGTCTAGTTTCATTTTCTCCTGGGGCGTCTTCCGGGTTAAACGATGGCCAACTTTATTTCTATAAATGGTAAATTAAACCATTCAACAAAAAAATTTCCTTGATGGAAACACTTGATGGTGACAAAAATTGAGGTCTTGGAAAAAAGGTTCAAATTACTTTTTTGCGATAAAGAGCAAGAATCTGCTACAAACAGTTTGACGTGACATTAAAAAAAAAACGATGTACCTCCAGAAGGCGTCCTCGGATATTAAAACAAGACCTTTTTTCATTCCCCCCGAAAGTAAGGAAATCTGTATTTTATCGTTTTTTGAAATTCCAACCCCTTTAAAAGAAAAATAAGGTGGGATCTTTTTAAAAAATCACCTGAGTATATATATAAAATATAATTATCTAACCAATTACTTATTTATTCTTCTCCAATCAATATATTTGATTATAATCAAAGTATAAGTCGCCAACGGGCGAAGTACGTCTTTAGACAATACAACATATAACAAACATATGTTACAAATAAGTAGAAATATTTTGTTAAAAAAATTGAATAATTTAAATAAAAAATTACATAAATGTATTCTCAACCATAAAAGTATTGCGTGTTATAACCATATTTTTATATCGATAAGAAAATTTATGCTGGAATTTCTACTATGAAACCGATCCGCGATCAAGTGCACCCATACTCCACTTTTTTTTTGTAATAAAAATTTGCATACGATTTTGTTTATGTTGTTTCAAATCGTGTTGGGCTAAATAATTCTAGTGTATAAATTCATTTAATCGTATCTAACACATTTTCTGTAAGTAAATTCAGATTCAGAATATTGCGGTAAGAAGGTTATGGTTTCGATTATTTTAATTTGCCATAAAATTTTAAACATAAGTGAATCTAGCCAGTTTCATACTGACTGGTGATATTCACACTACTTCTGGCGATTTTTAACACTCTGATGTCACTGACATTTATTAAAATGAGAAAATAGGTGAAGAATAATGGAGTGACGAGCAGTGTGACAACAAACATAGCGTTTACACATATACTGAATAGAATCGTAGTTCAATAATGCGTATTGATAAACACGTCAAAAATCATGGTGGGAAAAGCAAAGAGCATTGCGGCATCTGCAATGTATTATGGGACTCAAGTTCAACACCTTTGTGCGTGTCGAGCTGCCGGGTTGTGCAATTTATAAAATCTGCTTCAAAACATTAAAACACACATAAAATTTATTGTAATTAATTTATCTGATTTAAAAAAAAAATATTATATACTTTTATTAGTCATATTTATCCCGAAAATGTAGACTTATACACTGTATCGAAGGTTAACGGGGAAGGTGAGAAAAGGTGTGTTATCAATTCATCACAATTTATGGGTTTTTCGGTCTAAATTCGGTAATGCCCAGCGGAAACCTTTATTTCAAAAAGGATAGGAAATTAGGTATGGAGAGTTGTTTACTAGGCGAAACAATGTTATTAAACCGGGGGCAGAAATTTGGGAGGGACGAGGAAATTGTCAAATGCCTCTTTTTTGACGTGTTTGAGGTTTTAAAATTTTGGTTTCAATGTCTCAATGATTTCGCTTTTAGAGGTATCAACTTCCCAATTTTTATATCGAAATATTTTGTTTTTCGCGGTTTTTATGACTTTAAACCTGTACAACCCCTCCGAAATTCAACTGGAGGATTGACAGTCGATTTGTAAGTTGGTTTATTGTCAAGAATGTGTCTTTAAGAGGTGCCAACCTTTCAACTCCTCTTACCACTGTTTGAAATTTGAAATAACTCCCATTTCAATAAAATCATCTTTTAACAAGAAATATTTGAGGGAAAAATATAACTTTGGTTTAACTATACTGCTCCCGAGTTTTTTATTTATTATGTTATTTTATAACATACAAAAATTGTGAATACAGGTACAAACAAACAATCCTCTAATTTAATTAAAAACAAAACTATTTTTACTAAATAAAATTAAACAAATTTTTTTTTTAAATTCAAAGAGTTAAATTATAAAAAAAATATATATATATATTATATTTATTAAAAAAATTTAAAAAATAAAAATTCGTTCATCGCATCGTATTTTGTACAATAAAAATAGTTTGTTTTATATCTCTCGAAATGATAACGACCTAACCAACAATTATAATGAACAAATATTAATAAAATGGGGATATTTTTTAATACTTTTTTATTATGCTTTTTTTTTACTTTAACAAATATTTATTTTTAATTTAATTTATATGTTATATGGAGAACAAAAAATACTTTTTTTATATTATGTACAACTATACGAAACCATATACATTTATTTAACCCTTTGTTCACCTAAATCAGAGCGAAAGGAAACTGACATATTGTATATCGTGAAAACTACCTAAAAAACTATCGTGAAAACGTATAAAGTCGTATTTTAGTGATAAAATCCACAAAAGATTTAAACTAAATTTCTTCTACAAGATCTAAAGAAGCTTGATACCCGCCCGCTTCACTGGGCTTACAAGTAAAAACCACCGCTTTATATCCTCCACCCATGTTGGTCTTACTTATTCCCCTCCAAAACTTTATAAATTATGGCTCATGTGTTCTTCTAATGTATGAGCTATACTGTTGTACAGTTTCATTCAAATTCACTCGGTAGTTTTTGCGTGAAAGCGTAGCAAACAAACAAACCTCCTTACTTTCACATTTCTAATAGAGATAAATCTTTAAAGCTACACAATTACTTATAACACTTCCATATATAACTTATTATGTTAAAAACGCAAAGTTCAAGAGCTCAAATTTATAAATTTAATGCCGACCGTAAGAGCCGTATTAAAAAATTATGAAAGCTTTTTTATTAACACGATTGAAAGATAATCCTAAAATAACGTGATTTTTTAGGAACGTCCTTAAAAATCGACTTTTAATAGTTACTTTTTTAAGGATTGTATTAATCAGAATGTATAAAGAGGGTTTACTATACTATAATCCATTGGTCTGAAATATAAAACAATTTTTTAGTTTTATTTTAATGACATTTTAATGTGATCTCTTAAAGGTACATGTGTGTATTTGTGATGTCTGATTTTATTTACGCAAAAAATTAACTCATTGCTAAAACATCACCAATAATTTAATATATCTAATTGACACCATGTGTGACAATCAAACTACTTTTATGAATTTTTTATTATAAATTTCATTTAATAGTTGAACGATGTAAGTAAAAAGTGGTTTAAAGTTTTTTATAATACTTAATCAACATCGGAAATCAACTTTAATGATTTTTATACCCTGTATAGAAAATATATCAGAGTATATTAAGTTTAGTCCCAAGTTCGTAACGCTTAGAAATGTTGATGCGATAAATCATGTTCATAAAATTACGTAATTAGTCCGTTTTCGTTTGTTCGTCCGTCATCACTGAAGAAAAGAGATATCGAGTTGAAACTTTCATAGCGACATGAGGACATAACAAGTGAATATACAAAATTTAAAAAAACCCCGACAAAAACGCTTTTCTTTTTGTAATTTCTCTCCAAACTAAACAGCTTTTCTTGAAGCTTAGCTATAGAACACTCTCGATCAAGTCGGTTCATCTGTTTAGGAGCTACGATGAAACAGACAAACACACATACACGCAGATAATCACGTAAAACTTTTTTGTGTCGGGGGTTGAACCAATTTTGATAAAACATGTCTAAGAACCATCGCTAGAAATCCTGCTTTCAAATTTAAAAAAAAACGTTTAACCCGTTTAAGAGCAATGGTGTCACAGATCGCATTAAACATGCGATGTATTTTAAGGACGTTCATGCGTCAACAATATTAGTAGAGAAATAAAAAACAATATGATAATGCGATAATATAAATGATTTTCTATGATTTAAGACAGGAAAAATAGCCTGTTATCGAATTAATTTAAATTTTTTTAAAGTTTAAAAAATGACTAAAAGTAAGTTTTATCATGGGACTAAATGAAAAAATCAATCGATATTTTTCAAAAATTATATCGATAACCATACTTGAAACTTTAACCAGTTAATAATTATTTAAACTTTTAATAGAATTTCAAAAAAAATTTTCTATTTTCTATTAATTTAAAATTCTTTAAAATTTACGTACTGTTACCCTATGAACGCACATAGCAAAACAGGTACACGCATGAACGTCCTTAACCGGAGCAACGCCGGGTTTGGCTGCTAGTTTTTTATAAAATTAATGTCGGTGAAATATTTTGTAACGACTGTCAGTGTTAACAATAAGTTGAAAAGCATTATGGATGAATGTAACAAATGATTTATGCAATAGTTGGCCAAATAACAAAATAATTTGAATACAGTCATATTCTCGAACAATACCTACACATCCACAAGTGTGTATGTTGTAAAAATGTTATCAATGAAACAAATAATGAAATTCAAATATTATTTCAAGAACATGTTTCCTGGTCCGGTTTTGTATTGTACTTGTATTTATATTTGTATGATTGACAAGAAATTTTTGGCATTTAATAAATAACAAATAACTAAAATGAATGTCAATTAAATTTTCTAATTGCGCTTCAAATTGTTCAAGCTTCAAATTGCTAGTACTAGCTAATAGATATGTCTTGGAATTCGATGACGTCATGAAGTTCAAAAAATTGATTTTTTTTTTATATTACAGCCAAATTTTATCCGATCTTAATGTAATTTTTTTTAAAACCCACTAATTTTGGGTCGTACTTTGCATCTGTGTGATTAGTTTTTTGCTACCGTTCACCGTTAAGCTAAATTTCAGATCCAAGTCTTCACTATCTTGAAACCTATTAAAGATAGGTTTAATTTGATCAGAAATTTGAAAAGTATGGCCCAAATTTAGTAGAATTCCATACTTGGTTTATCAAAATTGGATAAAATTTGAATGTGATAGAGCAAAATTAAATTTTTTGGATTTCGATGACGTCATGAAGTTCAAAAAATCGATTTTTTTTATATCATAGCCAAATTTTATCCGACCTGAATGTAATTTTTTTTAAAACCCACTAATTTTGGGTCGTACTTTTCATCTTTGTGATTAGTTTTTCGCTACCGTTCACCGTTGTGCCAAATTTCAGATCCAAGTCTTCACTATTTTGAAACCTATTAAAGATAGGTTTAATTTGACCAGAAATTTGAAAAGTATGGCCCAAATTTAGTAGAATTCCATACTTGGTTTATCAAAATTGGATAAAATTTGAATGTGATAGAGCAAAATTCAATTTTTTGGATTTCGATGACGTCATGAAGTTCAAAAGATCAATTTTTTTATATCGCAGCCAAATTTTATCCGATCTGAATGGAATTTTTTTTAAAACCCACTAATTTTGGGTCGTACTTTTCATCTGTGTGATTAGTTTTTCGCTACCGTTCACCGTTGTGCTAAATTTCAGATCCAAGTCTTCACTTTCTTGAAACCTATTAAAGATAGGTTTAATTTGACCAGAAATTTGAAAAATATGGCCCAAATTTAGTAGAATTCCATACTTGGTTTATTAAAATTGGATCAAATTTGAATGTGATAGAGCAAAATTAAATTTTTTTGATTTCGATGACATCATGAAGTTCAAAAAATCGATTTTTTTTATATCACAGCCAAATTATCCGATCTGAATGGTTTTAAATAATCATAATAAGTTTTTTGGTACTAGTACCATGTTTGCCAAAAGATATTACTAAGTAGGTATTAAGGTAGTTGGGTCATTAAATCTTAAGAAATCTACAAAACTTTTCCCATGAGGAAATTGCAATTAAAAATGACATTTTTAACATACGTAACATAGGAGAATTAGAATTATATTTGGAAGAATATTTTTCATATTTAGTATCATTAAAAATAAAATTATTCACCGCTTAGTTTCCCTAAAATAGTAAATTAAATATTACATTTAGTGTATTATTTTTAATGAAGCAGTGTATGCATGTATTAATTGAATTGTATTTGATTGTAGTAGTGTATACTACAGTTAGCAGTAAAAAACGCTTAGTTGTATGCAATATAATTTTAAGGCTATGTATAGAATACGCTGGATTGTACGGAAAGAACTACCTTAATATCATCCCCGAGAAAAGCTCGACCGCCAAGATATTATTATTAATATTAACAAATAATTAATTATCCAAATGATATTAATTGTTAGTTTAATAAATTGATTACATGAATCAAAATGATATTAATTGATAAGGATCATTATCATACAGAATATAAATTATAGAGGAAATTGTAAACATCAAATAGATAAGGCAAGGCATCTCAATATGATCGGTGATCAGTGATCACAGTTGTAATACATGACTATTGACTAGAGTACAGCTTCTGTTACAAATAAACAATTAACAAGGCAACATCAACATCAACAGTACGCTACAAGTATTATGTATTATTATAGTCTAAGAGCTGAGTGGCTTTTTTGAGTACATATTTGAGGCACATTGAAAATATTAAAGTTGATAACTTGCGAATGTATGAATGTTGAAATCGACAACCTGGCTGGGAGTTTGGGGGGCGTTAGTGACCTATGAAATTTTTAATTTTCAATTTTTCCTATGTAAAACAAGTGAAAACAAACAATTGACGGAGTTAATTGTTGAAATACCATGCATAGTCAGTGTTGATTTCTTTATCACATACATATACATAACTGATAATCAATATAGTACATATTATAAAATTTCCGCCTAATTGGCGCCCTTACGGGTAGACAGTGATGTTTACAAAAAAAATGTTTCAAACAAAAGTTGTTTAACTTTTGATAAGGAACATTTTTTACATTTAAACTTTTGTTCTATCTCTAACGGTTTACAAGATGGGTCCTACGGACCCAAGACCCAATTGACCTATGATGCTCATTTACGAGCTTGACCTCACTTTTTACGTCCCGAGTACGCTGTAAAAATATCGTTCAGCTCGATATCTTTTTTCGTTTTTGAGTTATCGTGTCCACAGACGGACGGACGGACGGACAACCGGAAATGGACTAATTAGGTGATTTTATGAACACTTATGATAAAATTTTTTTCCTAGCATCATTATTTTTAAGCGTTGCAAACTTGGGACTAAACTTAATATACTATGTATATTTCATATATACATGGTATAAAAAGTTCTTGAGGCACTTTGAAACCTACACCAATTTAAATTCTAATATTTAATCATACGAAATATCATCGCCTGGCATGAATTGGGGGGGGGGGGTTAAAATAGCCCGGCAGGTGATT
Organism: Chrysoperla carnea; assembly: GCF_905475395.1. Classification (NCBI taxonomy): domain Eukaryota; kingdom Metazoa; phylum Arthropoda; class Insecta; order Neuroptera; family Chrysopidae; genus Chrysoperla; species Chrysoperla carnea. Next base: position 11,954,171 of record NC_058338.1, on the reverse strand, counting down.
TTTAATTTGCAATTTTACCTATGCAAAAAGTGTTTTCTAAAAACCCGCCATTAATAAGACGTAGTTAATTTAACCTTCAATATTTAAAATACATTCTGTAAAATACATAATTTGTATATTACGCAGTCTATAGCAAAGTAATATCGATAGGTTGAGTGTTGGCTGGTTGCTGGTTGCATAGACCCCTGAGGGCTTCTGGTGTTTATTGTAAAGGTATATCATAACAACTTACTATGCTATTAAAAACAGGAATACCGTTATATTCAGAGTTTGTGTATAATACTATCATCATGTATATGTTGTGTTTGGTTCACACTATTATAAGATACAAGTACAAAATACAAATACTACTGAACATCTGAACTGAACTGATCAGTGGAAATGACTATAACTTTTATAACTGGACAACTATTATTTGTAACAGTGACTTTCCAACACTACACTACATTACACCAATACTACATCGGTTTATTCGCTCATGATTCGTGAGTGTGCTTATTCTTTTTATTTACTTTTTTATTTATTTTATTATTCTTTTAGTTTATTCATTTTTTTTTTTTCAAAGAAACCAAATCTAATTGAATTTATAAAAATCAATGATTTTGTTTTGCAATTTTAAAAAAATACTTCATCTGATTAATATTTTTTTATTGTGGTTTACTTTTAATTATATATAAGGCGCCAATTTGCTTTGTGTATGAGCTAGAGATAACGGGAATTTTGGTTTTAAATCAATTTACTCATGTCATGATTATAAGAAAACATATTTAGGTTTGAAGAATTGAGTATATACTAATATTTTTTATAACTGCTAGAATTCAACAACAAAAACGCTTAAATTCACGTACTGAATCGTTTAAGGATGTATGAGCATGACAACAATGTTTGATTTAAAGGCTCAAAATTTGTTTGAAGTTAGTCTTTTACTCAAAGAATATGTGGTTAAAATTTCAGCTTAGGTATCCGTGCAAATTTTTAAGAAAAAAGTCATTAAAAATCGATATAAAATACATTGGCTCTTATGGAGGAATCTCAAAAAACGACATATTTTGGAAGTTTTTGATAATTTTCATTTGGAATGAATGAAAACAAATTAAAAAAAAACTTTTTAATAGAAAGTAAACATATTAGCAATGAATTAGAAAAGAAAAATTAAAGAAAATTAAGCCAGATATCGAAAAATTGTATTCTTACTTTTCGTCTTATATCGTCAAGTAATAATATAAATTTATCATCAAAATTGAAAATATCTATTTTTAAATTTGTGCCCCCACTACCATGCTCATACATCCTTAATTGGCTGACCTAAGAGACTAAGTGGCCGAGCAGTCTAAGGCGATAGACTTTGACCGTGTGTCTACTTATTCATAGGTTGCGGGTTCGAATCCAGGTAGTTTGAACAATTATTTATTGATGGCGATAGAATTGATCACATTGTCGTTGCTTGGATAAATTCGCTTAGTTTACTCAGCTCCTATGTTAAAAATTGAAATGAAACAGATAGACGATGGTATAAAAAGAAGGCATTGCGGCAATAACCAGAACGTAGTAACCGATTCCACCCACATCATAATCATAATGTAATTGTAAGCTGTAACGGACACATCTTTCCGTTAGCTTTTAATTATTTAAGTAATTAAAAGCACAAGGGAAGCTGTGCCGTTGCATTTACCATAACAACATAAATTGTATAAAAATTTATTAGATTTATAAATTTTAACTTTCAAGTTTGATTTATTATTTCGCGTAATTTCATCTTTCAGAAGAAGGTTCTAGAGAAGAGTTCATATTTTGGTTCCGAAACCGGGAATCGAACCCGAGCTTCCTGGGTGAAAGACATCATATAGACAAAGATTTGATGAATTTACTAATAAAATGGACCCAAAAAACACAAATTTTTAAAAGCTTTTATCAATATTCGGAAAAAATAAATTCGAAAAAAATAGCCCGAAAATTGTATAGACCCGGACTATGTATTGTTGTAATAAGGAGTTGGTTGGGTGGAGTTTATCGACTATGGAGGAGTTGATTGAGTTCTGAAATTTTAAGACCTTGCGATCACAAATGGGACACAATTATTACAGAAATTTGTTTCGGTCTATTTTTTTCGCTTAAGATTTCCTTGACTTATTTGCGGAACTTTATTTTCGTTTTTACAAAACAGTTTTAATTGTTTATAAGAAAAATTATACATTTAATTTTTAGAAAATATTTGTTTAAATTCTACAGTTATTAGAATAACATAATTACCTATATTACAGGTATTAATTTTCTAAATATAGGTAATCAATATTGCAGGATTGAAATGTACAAGCAAAAACACTATCCAACACTTATAAATAATTAATTTCATAAATAATTAATTACAGTTCCACAGAATTTTACTATTTTATTTATTAAATTACAATAAACAAAAATTAGATTTTGTTTTATGAAAAGTTATACCTATACTCCATATTTTTAGTATTAATTTGTTCGAAAATTCAAAAATAATGTTTAATCGAATATAATTAATACCTTATTTATACATAATTTTACTAAAAGTTTTTAAAGCGCGAATCGCAAAACGGGTTTGGTAAATAAAAAATAAAAAAGTGTAACACTAAAAAATACAATAAATTTTTATATTTCAGCATTTAGTAATAATAATAATAATAATGGAGTTTAACCTCCGTTTCTCTGACATATACGCCTATAACAGAGGCCACCCACACCATTATTTGTTAATCTTTATTTATTTAATTACAAACATATTTACAATTACAATTTGATGTGGGTGGAGTCGGTTACTTCGTTTTTATCCAAGCGACGCCAATGTGATCGATTCTACCGCCCTCATTAATCATAATTGTTCACACTGCCGCTGCCTGGATTCGAACCCGCAACCAAAGTCTACATGGACAAACAGTCAGAAGACAAACGCCTCAGACCGCTCGGTCATTTAGGCTCTACATTTAAGAAATTTACTATATGAATGGAAGTCAATTTCAACTGATCTGAAGTTGATTGGATAACGTAAATTATTATGTATTTTTGATAATTAGATATTAGAACAAATTCTTATGAACATAGGTAGTGTCAGTCACGTTTTGTTCTTTATATTATAAGTGCTAAGTTTCTTTTAATTACCATTTCCCAAGATACATTTTAAACTGATCCTGCATAGAGGAAGACATTGGAAGTTTAAAACACTCTCGAACGCGACTTTTTTTCCATGTAGTGTCAGTCACATTTTGTTAAATAGATTATAAATCATAAAGATTTATGAGAAAATTTTTACTACAGAGGGATTAAATGTAGAACCAATCATAAGACTATACTAAAACAAAAATCGTTAACATAATAAAATTTATTTATTTAATGCAATTTGGGTAACATGTAGTGTCAGTCACATATGGAGTGACCCTTATACATTTTTTTTAGTATTTATCTTATCTCAACAAGAGCAAAATTTATTTTGAATAAGAAATTCGCTTAGTTTACTCAGCACCTATGTGAAGTATTGAAATGAAACAGGACGACGTTGGTATAAAAAGAAGGCATTGCAGCAATAACCGATAAGAATACTAAATAATATAATAAAGGTAAATAAAAAATAAAACATTCCAAAACATAACTATTTAAAAAAAAAAATTTACATATAATCGATGTTAAAGTCAGCCAACCATTCAATTGTTTCAAAAAAAAAAGTAAAATAAAACAAATGACAGGTACCTTATGTATATTTTGTCAAAGTAAAATTACCGGCTGACCAAAACCCCTAGCAAATGCTGTTCCACACACCATATTAATAGCTTTATAGTCTTCATTGTGTTTGTGGTATCGCTTATGTGCATACAAGATGTCATAACTAATTCGATCTTTTTTTATATAAATCACATTGTTATCACTTTCATGTTTCACGAAACATCTCACTCCAAAGCTATTCAAGATATCGAGATACAATTTTTTTTAAATTTTTTAATTATAAACGAAATATTATTTTTGTGGGAATACCCAAAATCATTTGAGTTTTTTGCTTCAAAATATACAAACAAAAGGAATTTTTAACCCCCGAAAAAGAAGGGTTGTTATAAGTGTTACCGCTATGTGCGTGTGTCTGTCTGTGGCATCGTAGCGCCTAAACGGATGAACCGATTTTGATTTTTTTAGTTTCGTTTGAAAGGTAATTTAATGGAACTACGTTCTTAAAGTGAGAGTTTAGGGTTCCTTCAAACTTATAAGCACCCCTTCTTTTAGTTCGGGGGTTAATAAAAATTGAACAATTGATGTATTTGTTTAGAGTTAAAAAAATATAAATTATTGACACTTTCATAGTAGAGATATAAAGATGCAAAGTTAAAACGTTTTCTTGTTGAACAGAAGTATTGTGATTGAAGAGAAATAAATATATTAACAAAATGTTAAAAGTTGAGTGGTACAGTATAGACAAAAACGTTATTTCACTGCCTAGTTTATATATTCTTACAGCGCATTTAATCCAAGACTATATGACAATATTGTAGCAAGACAACAATAATTATAAAAATATACCGCATTAAATTGTCTGAATTTCCAAAAACATAAAAAAAATTATCGAAATTTTTTCAGATTTAATCAATTTAAAAATAATTTTGAATTTCTTTAAAGCAAACCGCATTTAATTTTTACCAAGAACAATTTCAATTAAACAAACCAGAACAGATGGTATCAGAGGTCGACATCAAAAGTCAGTACCATCGAATACCAATAAACACTTAAAAAACAAACGTAAAAGTAATTACCAAAATATGACACATAATATACATTATAGTAGATAAAGAAATAAAATTGAACATGATAATTAATTAGCAATATATCAATTATCAATATTAATTTATTTAATTTTTATAAATAAGTTAAACAGTTAGTTTTAATTGTACTTAATTAAATGTGTAAATTTTAATCTCATATTAATAATAATTGGTCTAGAGCCAGTCCTGGTATTTGACCCAAGATAAACTTAAAATAATAATTGCATAAATCTTATACAATAGCCAGTTTGTCCAAAACAGAGCATGGTTTCAGATAACAAACATCTCCAGTTCCTTTCAAGCTTCAGAAAAAAGCTTCAGAAAAAATGATTTTTACATTTATAATTCAATAAGCTTATAAATAGACTAAAAGTTAGCAATCTATCCGACTGACCAGTTTCTCATAAAGATATAATTTGTATATACATACCCTATACCAAGCTATACTAAGTTTAGTCCCAATTTTGTAACGCTTAGAAAAATTGATACTACAAACAAAATTTTGGTATAGGTGTTTATAAATTCACCTAATTAGTCCATTTTCGTTTGTCCTTCTGTCCCTCATAACAATTACACGAAAATGAAAAGAAATATCGAGTTGAAATTTTTGTAACGTGCTTAGGGCGAAAAAAGGTAGTTTGAGTTCGTTTCTAGAGAAAAAAGTTGTCACACAATCTTAGCAACAGCTTCTCAAAATTTCAAATATTATGCCTGGCCCTAGATATCTGAAAAGAAAATAATTTAATATCTGTTTCATCAAATTATGAGATTATAAAAATCGTTTAAGGCAAAAATATTACTGTTAATTGGTCAAGTTGTTTTTTTGTGTTTATTTGGCTTTAATTAAATTTAATACTGTGTAGCTGTCCGTACTGCTTATGGGTGTAGATAAAATGGTTCATTTGTGATGCATAATCATGATAACTCGAAAGATTTTAATTACAAGAATAAATTTTATACATTTGTAGTTTTTAAGAATAAGATATCTTTAATTTCGAGTGTTAAATTTAAATGTTGTTGAACCTGAGGGTATTAATGGAAGATTTAAAAAAAAAACTAAATGATGTCAATTATAATCCCTATGGCAATGCGTAAAAATTCAACAGAGATACAGATTTTGGAACAAAAAGTTCCTGAATATTTCTTTCATATAATATCCAACTTTACAATTAAATTGTCAAATTACTGAACCATAAGCAAAAAAAATATCTTCGTTTAGGAAGCGTAGAAAAGTTTACAAAGCCATTACGTGAAAATTAATTTTAATTGACGATGGCATTATGAGAATCGCCAGCGGGGAAGGGGGTAGCACGATTTGTTGGATCACTCGTTCACATCTATTGCAAAAACACATTCATTTTGCTACAATGTGTAGCATTTAGCATTCGTTATAGGAATATCGATTCGAAATTTTACACAGTCATACCGGTTGATGGGTCAAATTTTTTAAGATACCTAAACGAAATCTGAACTTTAAGCTCAACCAACTAAATATTGACAAATAGGGTCGATTCTTAATTCCTATCTTCAGAAATGGTTAAAGATTAGAAAAAGTTGATTAGATTATTTTTTTATACCGATAACCATCGATATTTCTATAATGAAAATTGGAGGGTGTCTCCATCTTAAATGCGACACACTATATAACTATATCTATTTTATAAAAACTAACAGACTCATATCAACATTTGGTAAAGATATTTTACAGAAAGTTTTTGTTAATTTTACAATAATTACAGGAAACAAAACAATATCGTAATAATTGAACATTGTAAAGTGTAAATCTATTAATTGAATATTCAACACATTCAACTAATGTTAATGTTAATGTTAACAACATAATTTTCGTGTAATTTGAATTATTAATTAGTTTCAAATAAAAACAAATTTTCCTTTTTTTTTTTTGTTAAATGATCGGCAGGTATGGTAGATATGGTATATTGGTATGACGTGGCATCCATCATAGCATCGCTTTTGTTTGTTACGTACTTAACACAGACACATACAGACACACATATTAAACAATTACATTAACCATATTTTTGGGTAAAGTGTAATACCTTGAATCCATTTTAGTTTCTTCAAAGATATTAATATCTATAAAACTGTAAATGGAAGACTGTAAATCTCAATTGAGGTGTACATGTTAAATGGTATAATATGTTGAGATATCAAAAGCTATTAAAAGTATCATGTATGAGGGAGTACACAAAAACATGAAACAATTGTAAAAGTTTTGTTGCACAATAAAAATATATCCTTTGCTAAAGGTTACCCCTGGTACAAGCACATAGTCTTATTTTACTTAAAGGTATTACCGGAACAGAAGACGATTCTCAAAGAAGACGATGCCAAGAAATTACTATGGTTTGCAGTGTCATATATATTCCAGGAATTCTCAGAAAGTAAGTTACTTTAAAAGTTATATGTTGAAGGGAATACCTTCACGTAAAAGTTGAGGCGATTTTAAGTAAATTAGAATGTGATCCATGGTACATTATGATCCTGAACTATGAATAGCATATTATCAATATATAAATATACAATCTTTATCGATAGCTATTTAATATAGGAATTCTCAAAAAAAAATGCATAGTGTTGTAAAGAAAGCATATTCCTATTGTTATTATTTTGTTAAAAAGTGGCATTAAATAAGCCACTGGTAATTCACTCTCCCCTCTGTGCATTGTAATACTTGTTGTCAAGTCACACATATAAAGAACTCATAAAGGGAGGAAGTGTATGTCTGTCTGGAGCTGGTGCTGGCCAACGCAAATGATGCGTGGTTTAGACGCATTTACGACAAATAAAATAATGTTTATGTATTGTAAAGTAAATATACAACGCTGCGATAGAGAGCTGACTCTGACTCTGACTCCGACTATGAGTAAGAGTTCATATTATTTTATTATATGTTGATGAGATTCTGTTTTTGTCCACCGCAACCACAAAACAAGCACTGTGTTCTATGCCTTGATAGCCAGAATGGCAGACAAAGTTTGTTCTTTAAAGTGCCTACTCCATTCACCAGTCCAAAATGTATAGAATCCAATGTTTGATGTTAATAAGTCTCAGTATGAAGTAAAATTAGAATCACACTATTAAGGGTCTCGACACATTGTTGAGTATTTTCGTGAGCATGCTCTCAGAAATTTCGGCGGAATTTTCGGCCAACGTGTGGTAGCCCGAGATTTGTCAAGGCTCACTATTCTGATGCTTTTTACATTCTCACTACTAGCTGACCCCGTGAACTTCGTTTCACATACAATTAATTTATTTGATTATAATTTTTGATCAGCGATTATTAATTTAACACCAACAAATCTAATTCATTAATAGAAACTGCTTAAACACAAACACCGTGACACGAGATTTTTATATATTTAATAAAATTTTACGCATATATGATCTATTTTTCTCGGTTTTTGTACAAAGCATTAGAAGTGATTATCCATTTTTGCTACGATACACTTTTTCTTAAGTTTTACACACATACAACGCTAAATAAATTGTAATTGTAGTGACTGGCTAATAACGTATGATGGATAGATAGTTTTTATAATATTTTTTTGTACAATAAGCCAGACTGTCGAGTTGGGCAGATGGGTTCGCAGACTTGCTCGATTATTGAATTGTTATGTCAGAACTATCAACTTTGATTCGGTATTTTAAAGTAAAGTAAATAAAGGTAAGCCTCGTAAAACAAAGGACTCCAGCTAGCTTCATCAAGTTAGCTTCCCATTCTTCACTATTCTGAGTCGTCGGATAATGCAAAGTTATGGATTTCGTTTGGAGGGAACACACTTAACATCACGGATGTATATATGTTGATGAATGATGTGAGGTGGTGGATTCACCAACACCAGGTTGATTACAAAAGCATAAAAAAAAAGAAAACAACACTGTCTGTAGAATCTTTTTTTATGTTATTATCAATTGTATTCAGCATTTATTCAATGAATGCATCACATATATGTAAATTATCATATTCTTTTCCATTACTTACTGTACTGTGGCTAGTGGGTACTGCACAATACATCATTCTTGTGGTTTTTACCTTATACTTATGGGCACTGTGAAGCCTCGCCCATTTCTCATGATTTAACTTGTCAAATAAAATAATAATATACGCACTTTTGAATAGCATTAGTACACACATATTCAAATCGTCAACCTATTGTGATTATTAGGAGAGGTTACAAAAAATACAAGTCAACAAGTTGACGAAGTTATAAGATTACTTTTTGTAAGATCTTATCATTTACTCTGTAATTTTTGTTACATAATATGGTAATGTTATAATGAACTTCCTTTAGTCTGCTATTATTACACTATGTTTCCATAGCTTTTTGATATCTAACTGACTGGAACTAGGTGTGACAAGACCTATTTGATATATTTATTACCAATTATTATCCCAGTTAGTGTAGTGGAAATTGTTATCGTACACAGGTAGCTTTATGCAGAAATTCTTATTGTTTAAAATATCAAAACAGTTCAATTAATAGAAACATGCAGGTTTCATTCAAAAAAATACAAAAATGATAAGTCTAAAAAAAGCTTCATTATGATTCTAACGCTAATTTTTACACGATTTTCTTCTTCATTTGCTCTATTTCGGGAAAACTAGACACACAATTGTTTTCATTTCCTTCCAAGATAAGAAGATTCGTATTTGACCGTGTTTTTATATTCCATCCGAAAAAAATAGCTGGAAAGTTTTAAAAAAATCAGCCTGTACATTTTTATTACATAACACAGAATATCGAACATAAAATTACCCATAGTTTTTTTTTTTTGTTATCAAGCAACAAGTGCACATACAGTTTATCCGCGTCCATGTCCCAGCTTATTAAAATAATAATTAATTGACATGTTATCGGGTACATATTTTTCTTTTCATATTTTCGTATAATTAATAATAACAGTACCAGGCATAAGTCGTTATCATTTTGAAAAAAAAAAAAATAATAACATTCCTTTAGAAATCGCCTTGAATTTATTTTTATACATTTCATTATATTTAAGCTAGCTTTATCGCTAGTAGTTATTTTAAAATGCCCAATACTCGCTGCTTGTATTCGATATCAATTTTATGGGTTACATATAAATCCGTGAATAACTTTTGTAATTAGTATCGGTAATCAATTATTATTATTTTTTAAATTTATAAAATGATTTTACTAATTTATATTTTTTTTTAATTGCATACTTTAAAAGTAATAACAGATGTCAAAAACAAATTGAATTCAAAAGCAAGTGAAGGCAAGCAATTGACTGAGTTAATTGTTGAAATACCATTTTTACGCAATGTAAGTAACGAAAGATAGCCACTCTTACAAACAAAGTAATAAGAGTGTCTTTCCTCTCACTTCTTCAATGGATATGGTAATAAACAATTAAACACATACATAATATATGTAACGTGTATACAATTTTTCTCCCCGACGGAGGCAGAAAACGACAACTTCGTTTTGCCCAGCGGGCAGAAAGTTGACACTTCTTGCGCGGAGGTGAGAAAAATATATTCAATTTTTATGGTGACGATATAAGACAAAAAATAAGAAGCGCTACTTTGCGAGAATGTCAAGGATGCTTAAAAGCTGGATGCATCAAATGATGTCACTATCTATTAAAAGAGGGCAAGGCGCTTCCATGAAAGCTATCACTAGCATATAAAACTTCAAATATACAAATTTACAAATACTATGCCAGTTGTTATAAACATGATAATTACATCACAATTTCATTTTGAAAACACATAATAAAAAAAAATGCAATAAATAGAAACATTTTGAATCCCCAATTATATAATTCTACATCTAGATTTGATTAAATCAATTTGAATATTTTTGAATATTGTTTGCACTAGCACTGGGGCCACTACCCTTTAAACAACAAAGCAGGAACAACAACAAAAAATTCAACAAATACCTAAGTTACCTTTTATGTAGTACACTACCATATACGATACATATCTGTTTATAGATCACAGTGACTGTGACTGTACCTTGTTAAAAAAAGGGTTGTTTGATTAATTTATCCCTCACGCTCATCCCCTCTTTTTAGGAGTTTTACACACAAACTCAACTGAATTATGTAAATTGAGTGGTGATACTTCAAATATTTTAAACAGACGAACGAGATTTCTTTATTATTTATTTACAGTTGTTAGAGAATTCATTTCTAAATTTATTTAATTGAATTTAATAAAACCCGATCAGCAGTTCTTTCATTTAGAAATCTGGTACGAGCATACTAGTTTTAAAAAATTATGGCTCCAAAATTATTGATAGAAATAACCTTTAGAAAACTTAAAATAGGAAAAACCTTTGCTTTAGAAAAAATGGTTAGGAATGTTATGAAATTTATCATGTAAAATAATTTCATCTTTTGACAAAAAACGTTAATATCATTAATTAAACAAACTTAAGGATCTTCTCAGATTCTCGTTTAAATGTTTTTAAAATAGGCATGGGCAAGTTATTTTAAGTCGAAGTCACCATTGTTATAGCTTTATTGTGGGCCATAAACTTTATTGTGTGTCTCTTTATCCTAGTCCGCATTGCGCATAGAGGAAAAAGCGAGACAGGTATACGACTCTTCTACCTATCTCAGTTTCGGGCTTCACTCGTTGTCCCTCTGTCCTACTCTTATTTTTTATTGTCATTGGTTAGGTTGTCACTGTCTTACTTGTATTTTAGTTACAGTAGTCTGAGGAACTTCTGTAAGTCACGTTTGCCCATGCCTGTTTTATATTTATTTATCAAAATTGTCTAACACCCTTAATAAATTTAATTTCGTTAATGAGAAAAATCGACAGATAAGATTTTAAGAAAAATGTGTTATTTTTTCAATCTCTGAGGTAATTTGCCTAGCTAACACAACTCCTGCGCTACGAATTTTTCTTACTTTAAACTCTTGCTTAAGTAGGAGTTCTCTTTTTTCTCTTTCAAAACATTACAGCTTAAATACAGTAATTTGTATGCAATGAAATTCAGAAATTACTCCGTGCGTATGTGAGTGAAATGACTGTATTCAACTATAATGGAATGAAAAGGTGCCTAATTAACAATAAACTGAATATTTTATTAAAATCGGTTGCATTTTTTTTTTATTAAAAAGTTTTAAGCTTCATCGTTTCAAGCATTTGCGTATTTTCACTTTTTTTAAAATTTATGGGTAAATTTTGTATTTTGGCAAGTTCATACGTTTATTATATCGGAATGAGAGATTAAAAACCATTTAAGATTTCTTGTCTCACATAATTTTATTTTGTAATTAACGAAAATTTTCAAAAAAATTCGAAAACTTTGTGCTTTACATTAATTATATAAACATTTACGAGAATATTCAAATAGTTATTCAAGTTATTAATAATAAATTCCCATAATTACTTATTTTTACAACTATATGTTTATTTACGTTTAAGCCACTTAAGATGTCTAGTCTCACGTAATTTTATTTTATAATTAGCGAAAAAAATTTCAAAAAATTTGAAAACTTACAACTTTGTGCTTCATTCATTGTATGAACATTTACGCGGATATTCAAATAATTTTGTTAAGAATTATTCATAAATTCCGTCCATTGCTTATTTTTACAATTATATGTTTATTTACATTTAATAAATATTAAGAAGTATTTGACTAATATAATTAAAAAATATATTTGTTTGTTTGATGATTAAACTATTTGGAATGTAATTGACAAATCAAATAGTTGTTAAGTTTCGATTATTACTTAACAATGTCCCAAATGTAAACACCTGTCCACAAAAATACTTCCTTAAATATCGCAGGAACGAAGTATACTCTCAGTCAACATAAACGCAAAACTTAAACCATTCAAAGTGTTAATAAGTGTAAACTTAAACCATTCAACGTGTTAACTATAACATTGCATGTGATTCACAAATAATGTTATAGTCATGACACTTAGAATGGTAAAACACGTGCAATTTTTGGGACACTGGATATACCTTCCGAAACATAACTTATATTGTAGGCACTATGTAATGAATAACAACGTTTGAGAGAAAGTGATAAAATGAAAAACAATCGTTCCAAAATAAATAAATTAATACAGATAGCATTAGTATTAAATTAATGATACTTTAGAATAACTAGATCATCAGATTTCGAACACTGGGTTCTGGATTCACCATAAATAATATTTTTAAATTTCGTGGTGATAGAAATGTTTCACCTTACACTATTTTTAATCTAGCTTCATCCGACAATGTTATAGACAAGACGGACGTAAATTTTTGCTTTTATTCTTCAATGGGTTCAATTCAATTGAAGTTGAGTGTATAAAGAGCGAACCATCCTGTAAGCATTTAGTTTTTGCATGGAATGTATGGTGACCCATACTTGAATGACTAAAATAACATTTCTAAAATTGATAACTATATATGTACGTACAAATGCACCTTATACTTGAATAGATATAAAATATACAACTTGATAATTTTGGTATTCAAGTATTTTGAAAAATTTATGAAATGTACTAACATAATTTAAAGATAACTAACCACCATTTACAGAATGTCCAACGAAATAGAACCAAAAAAACAGTGATAAGATTAATTGTCGTGAATACCGTTTTTTTACTTGTATAATCGATTCAACATTTTAATCGTAAATCGTAAATCGAAAAGCATTTTCAAAAATCCCAGGTGAAAATATCGAATAACACGAATGTTACGTATATACAAAAAATATAGTAAATGTAATAAAAATGATCTATTTCAAACTCTATATTAACTGGTAACAACAATCTTCATGTAGTTGGCTTAATCACATATGGACTAGACATGATAGATATGCGATCATAATAACCAAATACTCTATTTAAAGCAAAACAAATTTCTTTTAATTCATCGTTTATTTACACGATTATAAATTCCAACTAAGTATAATTTTATTTTCCACAAATAAAAGGCATGACTTTACACTAAAATGCAATCTCTTTCATAGAAGTAATGATTTTGTTTATTTAACTTCAACGATTTTGTATCAATGAATTCATATTTTAAATTCAATCGCATTCTATTGTAAATATAAATATTTAGCTGTACTTGTTCCAATTGTTAGGCAATTGTTTGAAAGTATTTTTACTTTATTTTAATAAGAAACGGCCAACTTCGGGATGAGGTTGTCATTATTTTAATTTTATTTTTACCGTACACGGGGCGAATAAGGCATGAAAGTAAAGTAGTATATAAATGAGTATGACTATCAATATAGGTATGAGTTGATTATAGACATAGAATATGTAAAGTATTTGAGACGTTTTCGTATTTCAATTTGAATTCGAATTATGCATATAATTATTATAAAATAATAATAATAATAATAATAATAATATATGAAGTATATGATACGTTCATCAGACCTATATGTAAAATAAATATAAAAAATTGCTTGTTAATTATCATGTTATGTACTATATTAGAAATTATTCAACTTAATAAAAATTTTATCAGTCTTTGTTATGTTCAACCAAATATTTTTAACATTCACCATCACCGTCAAACTATCTATAAGTTGTGTTTGTCAGCTCGTTAGTGTATTTTTGTAATTAGCGTTTTAATGAGACATGCAAGGGTTGAATAATACTAGAGATTTCAATAAAACTTTTTGATTAACAAAGTTTCCAAAAATCACAAAAAATTCCTAGGTCATCATATCGTTTGAAATTGGCTGAAAAAATTATAAATCATGTCGGTTATCCATTTCAATTGGTATTTCAATATCAAAAAATCTAGAGAGTGTGATAAAAAAACTATCTAAAATATTTAGACAATCTTGTAGTTAACATAAAAATATAAGGTTGTCGATGATATAAAAACAAAATTTAAATTTAATTATGAGTTCATCGAAAATCATTTGATGAACAGAGACAACTATAGTTAGAGTATTGATGATTGAAGAGCGATATCTATATAATCAAATTTATAAGCAGCACTTGTACACAATATACTACATTACTAGACTACAAAGCATGTATTTGGTTTATATCTATGTACCGTGCAATAAACCAAAACTTTTAAATTAGCCGAATGACATTACTAAATAGATAATGACATCTACTGGAGAAGAAAAAACATTAACGAGCGATGCTTGGTCGTCCCAACATGGTTGATAATTTTTTTTACAATGTATCTGGTATATTGAAACATACCTACTAAAATGAAGAAATGATTTGTTTTTTTTACTAATTAATTAAAATTTAATTTAATAATAAATAAAAAGCATATGATTTCCCTTTTCATTAATTACTGATTTAATAAATTTAAAGCAACTAACAAGTAAATGATTTCGTAACTATTGTATGCATACTGCATACATTACATTCTACATAGTAAAGTAAATAATATAATATTATTATTATTATTATTACTTATTATAGGAAGAGATTTAACCGGCCGCGGCCGCGGCATGAAGCCATCAAGCCCACTATTTTATTTACTACATATCTTCAATACATATACATACGTAAACACACATACCACATACATGCATATATCATAATCGCCATATTTGGTTGCCGCGTAGAGACCCCACACTTTTTTTTTATTAAAATGCATCTATGCAATAATTATTATTTTTAATTTTCTAGTTTATAGACACTTTCCACCGTGTATTGCAAATATTTTGTACATTATTTTCAAAATTTAATATGGAATATGTTAGTAACTTGGTGATGAAAGAATTGTGTAAGCCTCAATAATAATGTTACAAAAATTGCAAAAATTCGAAAAAAAATTTTTTATCTCCAATTTCGATAAAACTCAGTTTATAAGGTAATTTTGACCCAAAAAGTACAAAAATCGGGTGCCTTTGTTGACTGGTCGAATAGTTTTTGAGATACGGACTAAAATCACGGACCAAAATAACCAAATATTGGGATATCTCAGAAAATCTGCATTCAATCATTAAATCAACCTGATTTTTATACTTTTAGGATCAAAATTACTCCATCCACCGAGTTTCATCAAATTCCGAAACAATAATTTTTTTCCCGATTTTCTCGATTTTATCAAAGGGGTACCCCTTAAAAAAATTGCAAAAAATCGAAAAATTTTATTTATCTCCAATTTCGATAAAACTCAGTTTATAAGGTAATTTTGACCCAAAAAATTCAAAAATTGGGTGCATTTGTTGACTGGTCGAATATTTTTCGAGATACGGACCAAAATCGATCCAAATTTTGGGATATCTCAGAAACTCTGCATCCAATCATTAAATTAACCTGATTTTTATACTTTTTGGATCAAAATAACCCCATAAACCGAGTTTCATCAAATTCCAAAACAAAAATTTTTTTCCCGATTTTCTCGATTTTATCAAAGGGGTACCCCTTAAAAAAATTGCAAAAAATCGAAAAATTTTATTTATCTCCAATTTCGATAAAACTCATTTTATAAGGTAATTTTGACCCAAAAAATGCAAAAATCGGGTGCATTTGTTGACTGGACGAATAGTTTTTGAAATACGGACCAAAATCGATGCAAATATTGGGATATCTCAGAAAATCTGCATCCAATCATTAAATTAACCCGATTTTTATACTTTTTGGATCAAAATAACCCCATAAACCGAGTTTCATCAAATTCCAAAACAAAAATTTTTTTCCCGATTTTCTCGATTTTATCAAAGGGGTACCCCTTAAAAAAATTGCAAAAAATCGAAAAATTTTATTTATCTCCAATTTCGATAAAACTCAGTTTATAAGGTAATTTTGACCCAAAAAATGCAAAAATCGGGTGCATTTGTTGAGAGGACGAATAGTTTTTGAAATACGGACCAAAATCGATGCAAATATTGGGATATCTCAGAAACTCTGCATCCAATCATTAAATTAGCCTGATCAAATGAATTTGAGTTTTTTTTTAAATTTCTTCAGGTTTATAAAATCAAAAAGAAAGGCGCATAAATGAGCGAAAGGCAGTGCAACTTTAACACCCCACGCCATGTTCCTTTGGCCCAAGGGTAAATTCATCACTGGGTTATATGTTACATTATTTTGAAACACACAGTAGACAGTACACTTCTAACTAACAAGCTCGCTGGCTCAGACTGCTGTGTTACTGTTGATTGTTTATGTTTAAAGGTTTGATTACAATAATTTTATTAAGTTGTTATATACTTTGTGTTCGAATGCACTATGTATATTGTAAGAAGCATTAAGTATTTTTAATAAGAGTTTCTCATATTTCGCTCTAATAATTTTTGAACAAGTTATTGCATAAAAATAACTTGTACACTTTTAAAAACATGTAAAAATAATAATTATTATTATTTTTTTATTTTATTTATTTATAAATTATTTTAATAAAAGATATATACATTCTAGAAGATAAAGCGTTATTTAACAATTTTTGTTTAAAACATTTTTTTAAAAAACAGATTTCGGAGGAAATGCCACTTAAAAATATACTTAAAGTTTATCGATAATTGAAGTTCAAATTCATGGGCAAAGGCAAAGGTCCAATATTGCACTTGACAACTTTTGACCAAAAGTTTTTTCCGTAGTTAGCGTGCTTTTGAAAGCTAACGATTTTCGAAAAATTTTAAGCAACAAGTAAAAAGAAACAATTGACTGAGTTAAATGTTGAAATACCATGTATAGACAGTGTTGATTACTTTGTCACATTACACATACATACATGTCACACACATATAACTGATATACCGGTATAATACATACTACATAATTTGCGCTCTCACGGGTAAACAGTGATGTTTAAGAAAAAAATTTTCAAACAAAAGTTGTTTATTTTTTTATAAGGAACATTTTTTACATTTAAACTTTTGTTCTATTTCTAACGGTTTACAAAATGGGTCCTACAAACCCAAGACGCAATTGACCTATGTTGCTCATTTACGAACTTGACCTCACGTTTTACGTCTTAAGTACGCTATTCAAATTTCAGCTTGAAATCGTTTTTTCGTTTTTGAGTAATCGTGATGACAGACGACAGATAGACAGACAGACAACCGGAAATGAACTAATTAAGTGATTTTATGAACACCTATACCAAAATTTTGTTCATAGTATCAATATTTTTAAGCGTTACAAACTTGGGACTAAACTTAGTATACCTTGTATATTTCATATACATGGTATAAAAATTGTGACCGTTTGGGATCTAAATTAGCTATTAAATAAACCCGGAGAACTAGGTCCATTCTGACATCGAAATATAATATCTAACATTCTCTTGTATATGTTATTTTTGATTGGTTAACTACAAAACGAGATATTTAGGTGTATAGATTAAAATGGCCCCCCACCCAGTACATATACTGTGTAGAAGTACAGTAAGCAAGGAACGAAGACAAAAACTGATAAAGTGTAACATAAAATAAATAGGTATTGAAATCAAAATGGACAATTTATTCATCAAATCGTTAAATGATTAAAACATCTCAATTAATTGGCGAACATCAATTATAAAAGGGTGCATTAGGTATAATTAAATAATACATTTAAAATATAACCGCTACTTGAACATTCATCGACCAGACTATAAACAATTTCCAAATAAATTTTCCCCTCATATCAATGTGAGTGTGTAATGTATTTATTTATCATGTGTTGAAAAGTTTTCGTTTGAAAAGCATGATTTATTCATACGACCAATATTATAAATTACCTACCTACAATAGTGACTGAGGTTTTTCATGAAAATATTTATATATGTTTTTCCACACATTGATTTTTTTTTGTCTAACAGTGTTTTTTTTTTACCGTTTTGCATGAAATATGAGATAATAAAAAACATTCAATAAAATTTTACACGCATTTTTTCTATAAATTTCCAACTATACAATACAGCTTTTGTTTAATTTTTAAAATTATAATCAATGGAAAATTATTATCAAACTGGCGAGCACTGGCGTAGGCTCGAATTTCCCAAGGAAGGACAAACAAATTACGTTTTCTTAAGATCATCTTTTAATCGTGCATGCTCATTAATGCTCTTCATAAGCAGGTAAATTTTTTAAAGCTCCTTACGGCGATAAAATGGATTTATAGCTGTTAATTTCTTCTAAAATTGGTTTCCTATAAACCTTTAGGCATCGATATTTCGAAAACTATGGTATATATCGAAAAAATTTACACATAATTATCGTTTAATTTTCGCAACTTCTTACTATCGTTTAATTTTCCCCACTTCCTACAGATTCCATCCTCAAAGTATAAAACTTCCGCCTTAAATATATTCATTCAAGTTTTCCAAGTTCTAACAGGATACATCCTGACAATTAGAAACGGAAGTCTCAAATAATTTTATCACTTTGTTGAAAAATTGTGGTCCATTTTACATTATTTCTTCTCCCATAATTTTATTCAATTAAAAATAACGTAGATGTACTACGTTAGAAAAATGAATATCTATTAATTTTTTTATAAAAATCAAATATTAGTAATAGTAAGTGAACAGAAGAAATAATTTACATAAATTTAATTAAAAATCACTTTAAAGATTAATGAAAAATGTGAATATTTTAAATAAAATGAATTATTAATAAATTATTTTAGATATAAAAAAAATTGGTAAATATTCAACTTTTATCCAAATTTAGAAGGGAAAAAAATCAATTTATTTGGCTGTTGCAATATTTTCAACTGTAAAACATCTGATCAAGATATGAATCTAGTTTTCAAGTTTTCTCTACGGTAACTTAAATTAAAACTTTGTTGAACTATTAACTAATTTTATAGCTCCAAAAAATTTTAATCATATTTATTAATTTCATAAAAAACATATTAAATAAAAGTTGTTTAATTATTTGTTACTAAGAATAATTTTAAGTTTTTAAGTAGTAGCTTAAGGATTAAGTACACAGTTCAAATCTATAAAAACAAACCTTGAATTTGTAAGAGAAGAAATCTGAGAGGGGTAGTAATGACTCATTTTGTTATATCACCAATGAATAAAAATTATAAATGAAAACGGCGGTGTAGCTACATTACATCAATCCAACTAATTTAACTCATTTTGAACATGGTACACGCAATATCCAACGCTTTTTTCATCAAAGTTATTGAAGTAAATTTACCAAATAAATCGAACTATGCTTTCAGAACTATGGTCATAAAATACAGAGTGTGTAAAAATAAGTACGAAATGCGATCAATACTATAATATTTTTGTATAAATTGCATTCCGAAAATAATACAGACAAGAGAATGGTAAAATTAACAATTTTCTATTTTTAAATATCACTCCAGAACTACAAAAGATAGGTAAGTGGGCAATTTATTTTCCACTAGGTCTTCAAAACAAATTTCTATCTCTCTTTTTAAAAGATAGTAATATTATGAATCAATAAAGAGCTTTATGAAACTATATTCCTTATCACGCGTTTAAGAAAGCTTGACAAAAAAGTATCCGAAATCGACTAATCGAGGTTAACTTTACACTTTATTATTTTGAAACATTAACAATATTCTCAACGACAGAGTGGTCTTGTGGTTAGGGAACCAGTTTCTCATGCGGAAGGTCCTTAGTTCGAACCCAATTCACGACAATAAAGTTTTTTTTAATTAAAAATAAAATACATAATTTATATCAAAAGAAACATATATAAATAATAATGGGCGTTTATCCTCCGTATTTGTGACATACGCCTTATCACAGAGGCCACCCACACTATTATTTGTTAATCTTTATTTATTCAATTACAATCATATTTACAATTACATTTTTGTTGTGGGTGGAGTCGGTTACTTCGTTCTTATCCAAGCGACGACAATGTGATCAATTCTGCACTCCCATTAATTATAAATTGTTCACACTGCCGCTGCCTGGATTCTTACCCGCAACCTAAGTCTAAATAGTCCTACATTCTAAGACGACGCCTTAGACCGCTCGGCCATTTAGACTCAAAAGGAACATAGTTCCTACCAAGTGTCCTACGGTAAAGGTATGATGATAGATAATTTTTTGGTTGAAAGAAAGTAAATTTGTACGTTATGGTAAATAAAATTAAGATAATTACATAGCTTTAGTAAAATTAATTTTAACAAAGTTAATTGTTTTGTTACATTAAATTTATTGTTTAAAAATCATAATTCTGAAACATAATCGGTTTTTTCTTTCACTTTCATCATTTTATTTTGCAAAATGAAGAACATTTATTAATTTGGTTTAAAAAAAATTTAATAAATAAATAAAACCCATTAGTTTGATTTGAATATGTGTATGTATAATCTATTTGTCCCCTCCATTCCTCTTTATAAAATATGAAATCATATTATTTTAATAAAATAATGATTTTGATGAACATTCAAAAAAAAGTCTGTTAAGTTGGCACTACTACTTACTTTATAATTGTATTTTTGGGGCACTTTTAAGGAAGGAGCGAAATTTAAATATTTTTCTAACATTTTATATTATTCAGAAATATAAATCTGAACGGGAAACGAACCGAAACTCCCTACAGTATTGTTAAAAAGTTTTGGTTTATTGCATGGTACATACATATAAACCAAATACATGCTTTGAAGTCAATTAATAAGTTATTTTTAGCTTTACAATACCACGCAACTACAAAAATATACAATATATTGTGTGCAAGTGCTGATTATAAATTTGATTATATAGATACCTCTCTTCAATCATCAATACTCTAACTATAGTCGTATCTGTTCATCAAATGATGGATCTTCGATGAACTCATTATTAAATTAAAATTTTGTTTTTACATCATCGACAACCTTATATTTTTATGGTATTATTATAAACTATAAGATTGTCTAAATATTTTAGATAATTTTTTATCACTTTCTCTAAATTTTTTGGTATAGAAATATCCAATTGAAAAGGATAACTTATATGATTCATCATTTTTTCAGCCAACTTGAGCGATAAAATAATAATAACAAGTGAAAACAAACAATTGACTGAATTAATTGTTGAAATACCATGCATAGTCAGTGTTGATTTCTTTATCACATTACACATACAAACATGTGACACATACATAACTGATAATCAAGTATAGTACATATTATAAAATTTCCGCCTAATTGGCGACCTCGCGGGTAAACAGTGATGTTTACGAAAAAATGTTTCAAACAAAAGTTGTTTAATTTTTGATAAGGAACATTTTTTACATTTAAACTTTTGTTCTATCTCTAACGGTTTACAAGATGGGCCCTACGGACCCAAGACCCAATTGACCTATGATGCTCATTTACGAACTTGACCTCACTTTTTACATCCTGAGCACGCTGTAAAAATTTCAGCTCGATATCTTTTTTCATTTTTGAGTTATCGTGTCCACAGACGGACGGACAATCGGAAATGGACTAATTAGGTGGTTTTACCTATGACAAAATTTTTTTCCTAACATCATTATTTTTAAGCGTTACAAACTTGGGACTAAACTTAATATACTATGTATATTTCATATATGCATGGTATAAAAAGCCCAATGATCTAGGAATTTTTTGTGAGTTTTGGAAACTTTGTTAATAAAAAAATTTGTTTATAAAGTTTTATTGAAATCTCTAGTATTATTCAATCCTTGCATATCTCCTTAAGTGCATATTATCATTCGTGTATACGATACGATATACCTTTTCCTTTTGGATAAAAAAAATAAGTTCTTAATAAACTTTTAAGATTTGTATTTGTGTTTGTATATATTTAATATTTAGAGATTTATCTTATTTTAATTAATAATCATTTACATTGGATTGTTGTGTAGTGTGTTATATGAGTCATTTTATTTTATTAATTTATTATTTCCTCAGATAATGAATCCATTTTATTATATACGTATAGAAGAGAGAGCATACGCTATGTATGTACTAATGCTTAACTGTTTTGTAATATTATTTATCAATGTTTAAATAAAAATTTATGTATTTTTATTTTTATGCACAGAACAAAAAATCAACTTCAAACAACTAATATTTAATTGAACCAAAAATATTGGATAAAATGTTCTTGACTTGAGAAAAAATAAAAATAGATGATTTTAAGATTACTATTTTTTTGCACTAATTTCTTATTGTGACAAATTTTAGACTGAATCGAATGTACTGTTGTCGAATGTACATGATAGACAATATACCAGAAAAAAATAAATATCCTACAGGAAATAACTGTCTGCTACTTTTTAAGGATGTATGAGCATGACAACAATGTTTGATTTAAAGGCTCAAAATTTATTTGTAGGTAGTCTTTTACTCAAAGAATATGTGGTTAAAATTTCAGCTTAGGTATCCGTGCAAATTAAGAAAAAAGTCATTGAAAATTGATATAAAATACATTGGCTCTTATGGAGGAATCTCAAAAAAACGACATATTTTGGAAGTTTTTGATAATTTTCATTTGGAATGAATGAAAACAAATTTTAAAAAAACTTTTTAATAGAAAGTAAACATATTAGCAATGAATTAGAAAAGAAAAAACTTAGTGTCACCGTCCATATAAGGGATGTAAGAGCAGGATTGATTAAGGGTTGAAATTATTTTTATCTTATTTTCGAATTTTGTTATAACTTCATGAATGTAAACGAAAAATAAGAATAAAATTTTTCGATATGTGTCTTGGTTTTCGAAATATCGAAAGCTAAATAATTAAACAAAATTTGCAATTTTCGATATTTTGAAAATTAAGCCAGATATCGAAAAATTTTATTGTTACTTTTCGTCTTATATCGTCAAGTAATAATATAAATTTATCATCAAAATTGAAAATATCTATTTTTAAATTTGTGCCCCCACTATCATGCTCATACATCCTTAAGAAAGCCAAATCACAATTTAAAATAAAACAAAATGAAGACCATTTTTAATAAAAATTAAATATAATATATTTATTATTTTCAATATTTGAGTAGCTTTTAGATTATAATAATAATACGATTAGGTTATATGCTAATAGCTATTTTATGGTTATTGTACTTTAACTTACTTTATACTTTATACTACAAAAAAAACACAAAATTTTTATTACTAGTGCTAATTAAATAACTTTTATGGCAATTAAATACTTCATTAGTATACAATTACATTGAATGGATCCGACGGCGCGACGACACACACTAATATCAATATCTACATTCTATGGTATTGTCTACATGAAAGTTATCATTTTAATCTGCAACCTTCAACAAAACCAACAGTTTCGAGACAAAACATCGAGTGAAATCAATTTTTGGATAACATCAAAAACTACGAAAATATGAAAGATTTAAATTAACAAATTGAAAGACAAGAAAAAAGCACGTGGTGACGTCATAGCTTGCGATTGCCATAGAAACAACATTTCAAAAGTTGTTTTGCAAGAAAAAAAATCTTGCCGACACGAAAGATACATTGAAATCGTAATAATATTAATTTCAGAGCATCTACTAAAGCAATACTTGGAGCATCTAATATCTAAGAATTGGATGATTTACTGTAACTTTGACAATTCTGTCTTTAGATAAATATTATCTTATACAACATGTTTTAAAATTAGTAATCTATTTAAATCTGTACAAAAATAATGGGAATGCCATTTATTACAAACTTTGAATCTTCAAAAAATATGCATTTTGATAAATCCGAAAATCGCATTTCAATCAACGTCAAATAGCTGGAATTTTTAATGCTACCAAAAACTGAGAACTCACTGTATATCTCTTACTTTTGGCCTTAGAAATAATATCCATTCTATTGAAAATTCCGTCCAATAAACTAAGCGAATTTAGAAGATTAATGAAAACTGTCGTTTGTTTTTAAATTTTACAAATTATTATTAATAGAGACAAATTAAGAATACGTCGGATCACAAAAACGACCCAGAGATAATTTATAGTAAAATTAATAGTTTTATATTAAACTGCTGATTATACAAATTATAATCATATTAATATTAATCGACAAATTCCAAAAATTACATTTCAACATTTCAAATTCTGAGGATGAATTCTGTTTAAATTTAAGAAACAAATTTGCGATTTATACCATAGAAAAATATTGATGCCTTAAGATTGAGAGAAAATCATTTATGGTGGAAATAACACACAAATGATATTCATCACTTCATATCACATTAAATGTACTTTATGGATAAAAAAATTTTTAACAAAAAGAAAACCGACTTCAAAAGAAAAACTTTTCCAAAACAAATTAATATGCACTAAAAAGTAAAAAATAACGATAATATAATGCAGTTAAAATTATTGTTATTTTTGGAGTCGATGTTAGCCAAGGAAACAACTCTGACAGAACAATTTACTACATTAGCTTGGATGACACCGACTCCAAAAATAACAGTAATTTTAACTGCATTATATTATCGTTTTCATTTTTTACTTTTTAGAGCATTTTAATTTGTTTTGGAAAAGTCGGTTTTCTTTATGTTAAAAGTTTTTTTCATTTTGTGATTTTTAGTGAATCTGGAGTACACTAACTAATTTGTCACTAAAAAAGCATCATCGAAATCGGTTCGCGTGATATTGATTTATTCGTCCTCTTGTCGTGCATACTTAATGCAAATTAAAACTTTTATGGTTTTCTCATGGGTGGCGTTGTCAGAACTAGACTAAAATGAAATGAGACCACACGGGAAGCACCAGCTTTCAAATAGATAAAGAATCATCAAAATCGGTTCACCCAGTCAAAAGTTCTGAGGTAACAAACATAAAAAAAAAATACAGTCGAATTGAGAACCTCTTTTTTTTTTGGTTTGAAGTCGGTTAAAAATTGGCCTTGTTACATAATAAAGCATATCTTTAAAAACAAAATAGGATTTACATGTTAAAAACGCATATGATTTAAAGATAATACTAAGAGAAAACTTAATTTTTTTGGAACGTCCAAAACCAGCTTGACTATCAAATTTTATTCCAAACGTAAACTTGACTTCTAGAAAGTAAAGAAAACTAGTACATCGTTTTTCTTGAAGAAAAAATTCTATTTAAACATATGCCATTTTAACCGAATCGAATCAATTTATAATTTAATATATTATTCCTTCTAAGTGTCTAAATGGGAGAGCGGTCTAAGGCGTTAGACTGTTTGTCTATTTAAGATAAGGTAGCGAGTTCGAATCCAGGCAGCGGCAGTGTGAACAATTATAATCAATGGAGGTGCAGAAATGATCACATTGTCGTCGCTTGGATAAGAACGAAGTGACCGAATCCACCCACATCAAAATGTAATTGTAAATATGTTTGAAGTTAAATAAATAAAGATTACCAAAAAATAATGTGGTTGGCCTCTGTTATTGGCGTATATGTCAGAGAAACGGATGTTAAACCCAATTATTATTATATTATTCCTTATAATTATCGGTCTTGAATTATAATTTAAATTAAAATTTTTGAAAGAAACTATTTAAAAATTAAAATTCCCTTATAATTTTTAGACTTCTTCCCTAAATTTTCTATTTTTGTGTTTTTAAACCAAGAAAGATCAGAAATTGTAAAAAATCGAATTAAAATATTTTCAAAAAAAAAATAGTTAGCGTGGCTCCTAATTTGAAGTGATTTTGATGTTCAAACAAAAGAAAGTATAATAAAATGTTTGAAGTTAATTAATAGTGTTGTCAATTTACTTAATTAAAGTTACTTTGTAAGTATAATTAAATATTAAAATTACTTATTACTAGACTGAATATACATATAAATATTTTGATTTTAATTTTAAAAATTACACTAATTTATATTGTTTGATTAATTCTTATTATTCAGTTTTGCAATTAATTATGAAAATAAACTATAATTGACCTCGTAGGATCATTACTTTTGACTTTTTGGTATCTAAACGCCTTTTTCGCGCCTTTAATCTTATCACTTCTTTTTTCTTTTTTAATTATAAAAACGTGATAATTTTCTACGAAGTCAAATACACTTAAATTAGAAATTGAAAACGTAAGGTTCTTTTAATTTTAGATTAAAAAGGGTTATTTTTTACGATTTTATCTACACCTACTTATTCCTCGAATAATAACCAATTGTTAAAAAATATACCAAAAATTTTTAAATAAAATTATCATTTAAAATTATTGGAAAAATACATTTTCCCATCTCACAAATTTCAAAAACTGAAAGATTTAACAAAATTTTGTATGCATAACATAATATTCAATGAATTTAAATTTTGCTAACTGTCAAGAAATGTCCAATTTTTAACCGAATTCAAACCAAAAAAAGGAGGTTCTCAATTCGACTGTATTTTTTTTTTATGTTTGTTACCTCAGAACTTTTGACTGTGTGAACCGATTTTGATGATTCTTTATCTGTATGAAAGCTAGTGCTTCCCGTGTGGTCCCATTTCATTTTGATCTAGTTCTGACAACGGAATTCATGAGAAAACTGACTTCAAAAGAAAAACTTTTCCAAAATAAATTAAAATCTACTAGAAAGTAAAAAATAAATGGTAATATAATGTAGTTAAAATTATTGTTATTTTTGGAGTCGGTGTCAGCCAAAGAAACAACTCTGGCAGAACAGTTTGCTACATTAGCTTGGCTGACACCGACTCCAAAAATAATAATAATTTTAACTGCATTATATTATCGTTATTTTTTACTTTTTAGATCATATTAATTTATTTTGGAAAAGTTTTTCTTTTGAAGTCGGTTTTCTTTTTGTTAAAAGTTTTTTTTATGGTATACATAACTGGCTTTTTTTCTTAAATTGAATCTAATTATATCCCTGAGGGTCAACTTAAAAACTAAACCAATAAATTACTATCAGAGATTTTTAATCAGCTGTAAATCTTGTACCATATTATACAAAGACAAACCTCTTAAACCCTCTTAAAATATGTGACCGTACAATTCTAAAATATTGCGTACCTTTTTTTATTACACACAAAAATTTATTAAAAATAATTAAAACATCTTTCAATTGGTTCACTATTTCCCTAATTGAATATAAACTGGACTAGCGAGGATAGTTCCCCAAAATATTTTTTTTTATCTATCACCTGCCGGATAAATAATTACAAACTAGGTACTAAAAAAATGTTTCAACATTATAAGGCGATAATTCTAAAAGAAATATGTATAACTATTTTCTAAAAAAAAATTAGCAATGTAAACCTGTACCTAAATACATATTTTTTGAAATTGATTAAAACAGCACGTCCAGAAAAATCACTAACACAAGTTCAAAAAGTTTTTATTTAACACTTATTATTTTTAATTTTTTTAATTTCACCAACAATTATTGCACTTGCAAAAGTTTTGCTACATTTTCGAAAAATTAATAGTCAATCATTTTCACACAAAAATAATTTTTTAATTCACTTGAAAACAAAATAAAAATTTTTCTAAACACTTTTACAAATATTTAATTGTTTATTTCTAAATTAGAATAAAATTTATTTTTGATTTGTTGATTAGGTTTAGGACCGGTGAAGAAGCGATGTCATCATCACATTAGAGATAGCAATTCACAACTAATGTTTACAGTAATTGGTTGCACTAAAAACACTTCACGAACTGTTTTGGATCGATATTTACATTAAAACAAAAACACTATGTTTTACAATCAATCGACCTGTTGGTTTTATATGTAATTATTATTATTTTATTTATTTTTAATCACTGATTATCACTTTGTTTTTAAAAGAACACTGTTTGTAGTTATGCACTGTGTTGTGAATGATTAGCCCGCGATATATCCCGTCAAAATCAAATATACCGCCGCCGGAAGTCTCATAGTGGCAAGCATGACAAGTATGCTAACTATTAGAGGATTGTGTCCACATTGCTGGCATTCTTTGTATACACATTTTATTAAAATGACTGCCTATAATGTATGAAACATGAATAGAATTAAAATTGGTACTTACCAAAGATGAAGTTGAACGCCTTCACGGCTTGTTTACGCGAAATTAGGACGGATTTCGGTCCGTAAATATGAAGAGTTTGTCTGTTTTTGGTATGCCAAGAATGGCACAAAGAATCTAGACAACGCAACCAACTATCGCGCATACAAATTTGCGCATGTTGAGCTCATATGTATGATTCTTATAGGAGAAGCCACTCTACGGGCGGTGCATTGTGTATACCTCTTACCCCTCAAACATTCTACATATCAACATTCAACCATTAAAACTTTATACAATATTTATTTGTTTATTTATAAGTAATTTAACCTTAATATTGAGATTTCAATTTATTAAAACCATTGTGAGTAATTTAAGAAAATCTTTTTTCATTTTATCTTCGAAATTCACATTTTATTCAAATGAAAATAAAATTACTTTTCTATTATCAAGTAGAAGAAATGTCAAAAAATTGTATAAAAACTTGGGTTATGTAGTCCATCTAGCGTTCATTTTATAAACTATGCCAAAATCAAAACAAAACCATTTTTAAAAAAAATTGAAAACTAATCAGAAAATTTTTATAAACAATTTCTTTAGATAAAGGAAATAATTATCTAAAAAGTCAATGACTATGTATTCAAGATTATCAGAGTAATTATTGCAAGTGAACTTTTTTTTTTGAATGCAATTAATTATTTATTTTTCTCTGTTATGAAACTAATGTATTACATAATTCGCATAAAAATGCAATTATTGCTATTTATATGAAGATTATATTTCATAATTAAAACCAGTTTAGTTAATTTCTTATACAGTATTTGTAATTTTCAATCTATTCATTGCGTATATCGATTATTATTTCGTAAAACTGTACAGTTTTATAGCTTCTGGTATCCAACAATCTGGTTATTATCTCTCCAGATTTCCTACGATTTATTTGACAAATATCCTCTTAAATTACGTTTGAAAAGATTTTTGTTTTTCGTAATCGTAAATAATGGATTTTTCTAAGCGCTTCATGTTATAAGTTATTTAACAACGATATTCAGGGTCGTTCCGAGCCAGTTTTATTGTTGGTCCAGATTCCATTTTGGCGCCGCTTTTCCCAGTACCCTTATAAACAATGGCTTATTTGTTTTTATAATAGACATAAGTCGTGATTAATCACACACTTCAAGGCTGTTTGACCCAAACTTTGTGAGGCTTCTCGCTTGTATGTAAATAAAATATTAGGCAAGAGTAGAAAATGCTACAGGCCCTGTCTAATCTTCACTGAGTTATAAGTCTAAAAAAAAATTGTAGCTGTCTCTTGGCGGGAGCCCCAGATATAATAACAAAGAATTAAATATGAAAGTAAACAAAAAAAAAAGATAAGTGGAAGTAAGCAGGTATTATTTTGCCAAAGAACTCCACCGTTGGGGACCCCAAATAGATTTCAGAAGAGAAACAAAAAACACACATACAGATCCCGCACTTCAATATTATTTTAGCACTTTTTTTTAATGTTCAAAAATGAAATTTAGTAATTCATTTTTATAAAATTAATTACTTACCAAATTTTATTGATGAAATCTAAATCTGATATTAATTTCTTTATAAAAACAATCAAAGGTAAGTTAGGGATTGAAAAAAAATTATTTGAAACGGAATTGTTTATTATTCATGATATGTTGTCACAAATATTGTAATTTTATTTCAAATTATTAACTATATAAAATGTTTATAAACACTCGATATAAGCTCGACATCAAATCAAATATAAATTAAATACAATCATAATTAATAATATTCATTATTTTATTTAAAATAATACAAATAATATTTGTATTTTGTTTTAAATAAGTAATCCGAAACAAATATTCTGATACTTTTATCAAAGAAATTTCGAACTTAAATTTTATGACAGTATTTATTTTATGGTACAAAATCGAGGATACTTGCCATAAAACTTATCTTCGAAACATAACTTTCAAAATATATTTTTTAAAAGATCAATTCATCGATTAGTTTCATAAACATTAAATGCTATCATAGCTCAAATTTATCATATAGTCAATCGAACTTGTATAAATCGAATATTATTTCATTCGCTCCAATTCCTATGCCGCATCAACAAATTTTCTTTCTACTTTTGAAAGTTTAAGAGAAAAAAGAAGAAAAGAGCTAGCACATATAGTTCTTTTATCTATCGCTAGAGAAAGCCTTTTTTTAGCATTAAGATCCCATATTGTATTTATTATAAATACGTATAGCATTGGTTTTGCTCTTACCAGAAGAAATCGAAAGGGGAGGAGGTAACTCAAGATTTTTTTATTTGGATTGCTATTCGATTTATCAAAGTTCAACAATAATTCAGTTAAAAGAAACTCAAATTCTTTCAACCATTAAAAGCAAAAAAAATGCAATAAGAAAATAATTTGCGACTACATAACGTTTAGTTTCTACTAATACAAACTTTTTCACGCTCTTGTAATCTCTTAGCAAAAATGAACATAATAAAATGAAACGTGAAAATTTCATTGGCAAGATTTATGAATAGGATTTATGCGTTTCTATACCTGTTAAATTTTCCTTCCAAATCATTATAGGTTTTTTTCTTGAATTTATCAATACCAAACTTTCATAACCAACAATGGAAAAACAAATTTTAATTTGAAATTTACAATTCGGGTTTTTCTTAACAATTATCAAACGTATTACAAACATAACATTGAGGAATTTTATAGAATTTATTCGCAACTTCGTAATCCATTCTGAGCCTTTTTAAAAAGTTCTTTAATCAATTTTTTTGTATTCTAACTTGATTTTTATTTGTATATATCATTTTTGTTTCTTAGAAACTACTATCCTGCTATTTTATCAATATACAAAGTGGCTCAAAAGTCAGGTACCCAACCCATTTTAATTCCCGGATTCTATAATTCTTTAACAACACTCATCATTATCGTTAAATCAACGACATCAAGCTGGATGCAGATGGTGATAATTGATGTCATGACAGCAGTTATTACATATGTCCATTATCGTTTAAACGCAGCATCAGTCAACCAATAATGATATGCCCAGTCATTAAAAAATTACAGAATACGGGTACTGGATGGCGGTGAAGAGGGTATATCCGAGAGGGCGGTATAAGAGGGAAATGTGACGTCACTAAGCTTTCGACCTCCTTGACACGACCCCTGTCACACGATGTTACATTTTGTTGACTCTCTCTCCCCTTAACGTGTGACGTAATTTATGGATGGTTCCGTAATTGTAACGGAACTAATTTCGCTCTATTGTCCATAAAAAAAGAATGATGTCCTATTTCTTACAAGTAATAACCTGATGTTATAAAATCTAAATTGGACTACGAACATACAAATAAATTCAAAGAGTTGTTGTTTTTTCTTTTCGTAGAAATAGAAACAAAAATTAGTTTTAAAAATTTCCATAACTATATATTAAATGCGGAAGTGTTAACACACTTGTTGGCTATCTGTTTTCATTCGTAATGACTAGATAAAAACTATTAGATTATTGAGAAGTGTACATACCTAGTTATGTACTAAAATCATAATTTTAAAATATACAATAATTACAATATTTTTTTGAGCTGCCAATGTTTCCAAATAATTTTAATTATTATACAGATCGCAAATAGTAATTTAAAAAAATGTGGAAACATAGACGAGCTCTTACATATACTTGATGATTCACAACGGGATTAAATACTTCAAGGGGTGTTAGGGGGTAGTCCAAATCGAATAAATTTTTTTTAGTATGGAGCTGAAAGTTGTCAATATCCAATCCATCAATTAATTTGCCCAGTTTAAAAATCGTGCATCCTTGTTGACTTTACGAATTAATCGCAACATGGGCAAATATTTCCTTGTGGCTTTCTGGAATTGTTTTCCTTAATTTCTATACCGAGTTTTCATTGTCAAATCCAGGCCCGTGCGCAAGGAGGAAGGAGGGTTTGGGGGTCACTTCCTCACTGAGAATCTCTACATAAATTTGAACTGACAATATAGTCTTATAAAGACATCCGTGAATATTTTGTGCTCGGTACATTCTTTTGCTTTGTCTTTGAGTCGACTACTTCAAACCGAAAATCCGAATTTTGACGAGGCTTATATTAATCGAAAAAACAATTTCTTGTTTTTATTGAGTTTAAAATTTTGAACACCCTACCTTTTATTTCAAAATTAAATCTCTTTCTCCAACAGACTCTGTATAATACGGGTTGATAGCTTTGGTATGTTTAAAACTTGTATGTTCCTTTAAAATTTTTTCTCCCCCAAGTTGGTTTTAAATCATCAAATTTTAATTGCAGCTCCATTAAGCAAACTTTTAAATACATTTTGACTATACCCATTAATCCTGGAAGTATACTTCGCTTGTTATGATTGACCGTAAATTTTAATTACATGTTCAATAATTTTTTTTAAAATCATATTATAAAAATATACAAAGCTTATTAAATTTTATGCACCAAAATTACATTTTAAATATTTTAATTTTTTGTTAATTTATTTAATATTTTGTCGAATTGTCTTATTTTTAATTTGAACAAAAATTCACATTAAACCAAGCAAAAAAAGGATTATTTCCGATCTTAGAAATTAAAATTAAAGAAGGTAAATTATTTAATAAATATTCATTGGCTACTACTCCATGGACCATTTGGAGTTGTTTAAGAACAGCAGGCGTGCTTGGACGTCAACGGACTTTAAAAACTACAGAATTTTCAACCTACTTGCCGCTTGAGATTTTGAGAGAGAAAGAACAATGGGTCATAAATGACTTGGACATTAGAATTTCATTGGGGAAAGGCAGATTCGTACAAGTTTATGTAGCTCGAGAAAAGAGCAAACAATTTATTTGTGGCATTGAACATCAACTTCGGCATGAAATCGAGCTACAAATTCATTTAATGTTTTACGTTAGCGTTAAGTTAGACTTGCTGCTTTTGGGTGGGTCACTTAGACCAAAAGGATCATTGTGATACCGAAAAAGGTTTGACTCACCCCCGGACACTACTCCATGAACCATTTGGAGCTGTTTAAGAACAGCAAGAGTACTTGGACGTCAACGGGCTTGAGATTGGAAAGGTTGTCAAAGATGGGCTGGCTGCCTCAAGTGAGTCCATCTATGTACGCATATTTTCACGACGAAAGTAAACTTTATTTAGTTATAGAATAATGCAAATCTCTGATGACGACCCCATTTGTAAAGCCTGTAGGGAGGATGACGAAAACTCCATACATGTTATTAGCACCAACAGAAATTTGCAGGGCATGAGATTCAGAATGTTCGAGTCCGAAAACTTGGATCCATCAATCCTGGGAAAGATTACCACAAAGAAGCTGTGGATTTTCTGCGTGGCGTCCGACCTCAACAGAATCCTATAGCTTCATCTGATTTTAATAGCGTCTCTTGCCCGAAGACGTCTCGTCTATAATATTTTAATGTTATGAGATTCAACTCGGTAATATCATTTCAGAATGCAACCACGACAAATGGCGATAATAATTCGCACTAATCAAAATAGAAAGAGGTCCCTATTTGAGTATTACTAATTTAGATTGCCAGATGGCAATACTTGTACTTACCATTTATCAGATAACTAGGACTTGCAACCCCGCTAGCTGTCGATAATAATTCGTACTAATTAAACCAGAAAGTGGATCCGTTTTGTATAATTACAATTTAGACAACCAGGTTACTTACCATTTATCAATAGTAGGTAAAATTAAAACGAACTGATCGATCATTTAGAAAACAAGACAATCAAGTTCTATTTTTTTATTTGAAAGTTTGTATCTAAAAACGGCGAGATTTAGGAATGTCAAAGAACAAAAAATACTTATTATAGTTCAAAATATAATATCCAATAGTTTACCCTTTCTATTTTCATAATTTTTCAGCACAATTGGTTATTATGAACTTGAAAGCGCGCTCACGCGCGTAAAATAAAAACACTTCTGATCAAAGTGTCTTTTTTCTTCATCCTTATACAAACAGTTTACGCCCCGTAAAATTCGTAGCTGTACTATTAAATAGGGCGTACTGATTTTGAATACAATTTACTGAATTAACAATATTGCTTCTAAACACAATTTTCTTAAGTACTTAACTTTCTTAAATTCTTGTTTATATAGTTTACGGTCTCAGCTTCACCCTGTATTTGAGTTGCAAACAATTAACTGTTACTGTTATATTATTTTAATTGTAAATTTATAATTGAGTATAATACTGGCTTATATTAAAAATAAGACAATTAAACAATTGTTTTTCGATTAATTGATTAATTTAATGTGTTTTTAATTTAAACCTTTACACATGTTTAATAGGTTAGGTAATTAATTTTACGTGTTACGTGTTAAGAATCACTTTACGTTACGATTTGAATTATTTATTTCAAACGTGGATTAATATTGTCTTAAAACTTTAAATATAATATTTATTATTTTCTTTTACACGTAAAATAACAAATGGTGTTTTATTATTTTCCAAAAAACTCCTAAATTAATTGAATCAATATATTTTTAAATTGTGCTGAATTCATAAATTTTGAAAAAACGTTTGATTTTTCTTTTATTTAAGTACTTTTTAGTTTTTTTTTCTCTAACTTTCATAAAATTATCTAATTGTAAATAACCCTGACTTTGAACTAGTTAACAAACCTAAAATTATTTTTAGTCAGTGGTGAAATAATTATATTATTTACTAAGCATAAAACGTATTTGTTTTCTATCAGAAGCCCAATAATAATTAATAATATTAAAAATTAATAAGATCGTAACTCGTTTTTCTATTCAAATCAAAATGCCTCTTCTAAATCGCTAATTAAAGCATAATTATAGATTGTTAAAACTATTAGGAATTTTGTTTTTAAAATAAATTAATTTCAGCAATTTTTATGCAAGTGTTTTCAAATAATAATATAACGAAGTTTATTAACTGATGTTTAAATTCACAACCATATTGATATATTGGCTCTTTAATCACAATTTCGAGACTGTAAACTGAATGCTTAGGTCATAAGTACATTTAAATGCATGTTTTATGGATGTTTGTGAGAACTACACAATGTTAAACAGATCTATGTAGTAATATTCGTTGAAATAAACGCCCATGGGAACATTCCTCATAAAACTAATTTAATCATAACTCCTAAACAATCATTAAAAAAAAAATGACGTAGCCTTCAAAATTTATATCATAAACATAAATATCGTTAACATCAGTTTTACACTTCGCTAGACTACATAGTCGAAGAAAAATAGACAATGCTAAGTTATACTGCGATTTTTTCATCAATGAAACTTTATTAAAATGTTTGTAAGAGTATAGAAACCTACTATTAGGTTTTAATCGCTGCAAACAAATGACAAAAAGCGATAAATTTTTGGTGTGAAAATTGGTCGAATTAATCCAGTAAAATGTAGTAAAATTTACATAATTGTAATTAAGAAGCTGGTAAAATAATTTCAGGCTTGGTATTCGTGCGTGCAAGTAATTTAAATTAATTTCTAAATTATCGAACTGTCAAAAACAAAAACTTTCCTAGCTTTTCATAACAAAACAATTTATTTATGAAAGTTTTATTAAATTTATTTTGATCAATTGGAAGACTGACTTATGGGAATAAAATATTTCCTTTTTGTCATGTGTTTTTAGCAATTTTCATGTTTGTATCAAGTTTTTCATATTTAACTCATAAATATATCGACATTTTTTAACAGTTCAATTAATTACTCCTATCAATCAAAATATGGATGAGGAAATAAATACTTGAATGGTTAGTCAGGGCCAGATTGTAACCATTAGGAAGAGTAGGCAACTGCCTAAGAGCCCCGTATCAGCTTCAATTCTTGAACGCCCACAAAACAAATTGAGTGTTTCATAGAGGGAAATTTTAGTTTGAAAAATTTGGATCCTTGAAAAATTTGTATTCGAGTATTGCCTTCATATTTTGATTGAAAGACTATTTGATTGGACTGTTATTTAACCTTTAATTGCCTGCTTGTTTGGAAATTACAATTCTATTTTTCTTAGACTAGAAGAACATAATGTTACCAAGAAGATTAGAGTAATATCAATAAATAGGTACTAGCTCTGATTTGTATAAGTATTTAAGGAAAAATTTTGAAAATTCAATTAAAATGTATTAAAACTGACGATTAGTTAACTGGCTCCAATTGTGATAATTGATAGTCAAACACATCTGGACGGATACATACAGTTAAATTTGTTTGGATACACAGACACAAGATTGGAATCGATGAAACATTACCACATCAAAATCTTTTTCTGGAAGCCATTAATATTGGAATAAAAATAGAATTTATTTAAACGAACGTCTTTTCGAAATTAAATATCTAAATGTGTTGCAATACCCTGTTGATTGTGATTAGCTTAAAGCTTTGTAGTCATATCGAGGGCCTCATGTCAGAAGGTTGCATCCACCAAAATACAATTTTGATAACAAATGGAATGCACTGGCAAAATATCTCAACAAAATCCGAAAATTGGTTGATACATTCTTCTGGCATAAGGTACTACTTATACAAATCAGTTTGATTCTAAAAATAAACAAAATTAAATGCTTTTGTTTGTAAAATAAAAAAATAAAATAAATAAATAAGTTTGTAAAAAATAAAACAATAAATTTAACACGAATGGTATTTTTTCAATTTTTATATAGTTTTTAAAGTTTACCTCAATCCTATGAATTTATTACGTTTATTTTAGTTTAGTTGGACTTTTTATTGTAAGCTGGGCTTGTTAATGGGATCGCATCTGCCACAATTAAATTTTCTGTTGGAAAATCAAATACAACGATTACATGGAACGCCATATTTGATATAGCAATTATGTATTCACATAATGCAAACCAACTAAATGCTGAAATTTGAAGAAAGAACAAGTTTTTAATCAAATTATTCAAACTATCTAAACCAATGGCACGAGACACAACATTTTGGGTAAGCCACCGATCACAAAGGTATTAAAAACGAACGCGAGTGATTCCACGAACGTGAGATCGTTTTTTTATTGTAATTACATCGTGAAAAATAATTGCTGATGGCGCATAGTTTGTTTACGTACACCATAATAATCAATTTCCTTAAATAAAATTGTCATCTGGGCCTCATTAAATATATCATTTGAAAAAATGACACTTTGTTAAATAATGGTTCGCCATCTCTATATACTAATCTAAACTATTAATTCAGTCTCAAATTAAAAGATGTGCATGCTGCATCAAATCACGTATTTTTAAAATTGACCGATCTGAGTTGGTAATTCCAAAAACGAGAGTTTTTTCAAAATTTTTCAAATAATTTTTTTGATTTTGCAAGTTTTGAAAGCTACAAATAAGTAAGTTTTTTTTTTAATATAAAATTTGTAAAATGTCAATACATACCCATATCATGACAAAGCAATCGATGTTTCAAGAAAAACCCAACTAATCCAACAGTCGATAATAAAGATATTGCGAATAAAGTTTGTTTAATGAAAAGTGATTGAGCAAGTGGTTGTCCCTGGGACTTTTCTTTGGCGCCCATACTTTGAGCGATTCGTATAACTTTTATGTTCGCTAACATGTGCGTTAACGAGCTTATCATGAATGTTATAAATATTTTTTCATGAATAGCTAAAATAAAATAAAATTTGTTGTATTAAATTTATAGAAACTGTGAATTAATTTTCAATACTTACGATAGTTTTCTCGATTTGAAATGTATGTGACACCACATAATGCAGCAATTTCAATAACATTTAACCAATAAGTTAAAGTCAACCAGAATCGAGTCGATAAACTAGACTAAAAAAATTAATAAAATGTGTATTCAGTAGATTCAACACACTAAACAACCAAATTAAAAATGCGATATGCCAGATTGAAGGGTAGAGGGAAGGGTCATCTGTGAGTGAATCATACGAAGTTATCAGTAATCTTAGTCAGTAATGCAGGTAAAAAGAATTTTTGGTTATAGATACACATTTATATGAATGTGTTTGTGTATGTATTTCGAATGGCTTACCTCAGAATCTTTATTTACACGTAGTAACGAAGCATAATATGAATGATATACAGATGCAATTATAATTCTAGGGCCGATATGCAATGCCACACAAACACGCCATAAGTAAATTTGTGGTGTAACGCCAGTTATTGCACTTATCGATGGAATTATGTTATAAACCTTAAAAAAACAAATAATTAAATTATATTGCTCGTTTATTTCAATCTTATCTAATTGTTCCGTAATATCACAATAAAAGACAGCGATATGATTTAGTCTATTCTAAATAGACTTATATGTTATTATTATTATTTGGTCTATTTTGTAACATTGTTGATCTTAAATATGTTTTGAGTCGATATAAAAAAGAAAATTTTCTTTTATATGAACAAGATGATCCAAGAATCGTAATAATTGAACGAATAATGCGTAAGAATTCTGGAATATGTATTCTTACACTTTCTTATTTTTAACAATATTAAGGCAATGAAATTTCTATACAAATGTTTCTTAAACTCAAAAATATATCAATGTACAATTTTCTGTAAGGTCATTATTTGAGGAGATACGACAGTTTAATCTGAAAAGTAACTATTTTGCTTTGCTGGCGAAAAAAAGAATAAATATCAATATAAGCACATTTCAAAGAGAAATAATCAAGCTTTCAATTGTCCATACTCAATTTTCAAATTTTTTGATTTTTACTTGATGTAATCAGACATATAATTGTTATATTTCTATTTTTATTATTTAAATAATACGAAATGGTTTTTTATCGGATGATTTTTTTAGTTTACAAGGTTAATGACCAATAAACCCTGTTAAAATAAACTTTTATGAGTTATACTTATGAAATATAAATAATCATGATAATTTTTTGGCTTGCACAATCAATTTCACTTATGACCTCTGAATTTGAATTTTCCTAACAACTTGATTAATAACCGTAATGTAGGCTATGAAAATACATTATTTTCGCACTGCATTAACAACTGTGAAATTGATAAGTGCTTTCATGTAATGCATTCACATTAATTTATTGTACTTTATTTTTATAATAATTGAGTTTGTAGTTAAATAAATTGCAATTAAACGTAAGACATCATTGGAAATTAAGAAAAGTATACATTTTGTACAATTATATTTTCATTTTTATATCCTGTGTATATAATCCTGTATCAAGGTATATTAATTTTGAACTATTCAATTTTTGAGACAAAAGTGTAAAAATGTGTTTTCGACTTAAAAATGGTCAAGAAATAAGCTCTTAAAATATGTGTATTTACGACAAACCGTGCGAATAAACTACTTGAGCAGTAATAGCACTAATTATAATAAATAAATGTATAAAATAGTCTAAAATCCTTGCCAAGCTAAGATAAGAACATAATTTTTATTAACTTGCTTTATTTTTAATTAGAATAAATATATTTAGAATATTAATATTCAAGGTCATTACTATGCCACTGCTAATTACAATCACTTCAATTAAAATAATCATCAACAAAATTATCACTTTATTCCTGAAGAGAGTAAGCAAGTTATTACAGGCTACATGGTGCTTAGTAAGGCAATAAAATAATTATCTGATGTCAGACCGTTATTTGTTCACTAATCGGCCGGATTTGCTTTACTTTTAAGGAATAGTATTGAATACAGTACCTGTCTGTATGACTGAGTTAAAGACTATATTCAGAGTCTGGATAAAACTTATGATCGCTATTTTTAGTCAAAGTATTAAAGATACGAAAAGCCACTTGCCCTCACGTTTTCTACTTCTAATATACAGTGTGGTAGCACCAATCACATATTACAATTTCGTGACTAAGCTATTATATTATATGCATCCAAGTTCTCTAAACAGACTTGGACAGGCCTTTGAAAAAAGGTACATGTATGTTGAGTTAAACAAAATTATTTTAAATCAAAGAATTTCGAACCGAACCCACTATAATTTAGGCCATCGTAATCTTATCACCTATTATAGTAATTCTTTACTAAAGTTATATAAATATTATAATTATTATAAATTTTATCAAACTAAATAAGTAAAAATTTTGAAATGATTGTCGATAAAATTTAATTGCAATAAAAACCTTATGATAATTATTATGAATTGTTAAAATTTTTCATATTTATTATGTTTAGTTAAACATAATTTCTATGGAATTTTAACGTTCGTTTTAACGATTGATAAACATGCCCTAGATAGCTTGTTTCTCGAAAAGTTGTTCATGGCTATTTTAAATTAAATTAATTTTTATGAGGTTTTTTGAAGGCAACGCTACTAACAAGACAAAACAATATTAATAAAACGCCTTTATAAATTTTCACAAAAAGAGGAAGAAAATTACAATAACGATTACTTATTCAAATGAATCTTTTATTTATCTATCTGGATAAAACATTATAGAGATTAACCTTTTGATTCAAAAAATTCTTGAAATTAGAGGTTTGCGGGTTTTATTTAAGGTTGATTCCATGAAAAAGTGTATCATGTACTTTTAGTGTCAGTCACATATGGAATCAGCCTTAACATATTTTGATATAACTAACTAAAAAAACTACTTTTTCCAACTGGCTGCTATATTGATTATTTGGACCATTATGTTGTGTATTAAAAAAATTTAAAACTTTGTACATCCTTTAAATCAATTCTACCGGCTTTATCCAGTCAAATTACACTTTGAAGGTTACAAAAATTCCCATAGAGCTAAAAATTGGTATGAATGTTCAGAAAACTATTATAAATGAATTGTGAAAAGTCCCCATCAATCCCCCTTGTGCAAAAAATTGTATTTAGGGGAGAAGTTCGCAAAAATAGGTTTTTCACGTTTTTCAGCAAAACGGAGTACCTGAAAGACCAGACATCTGTAATTCATGTGCAGTGTCGAAAAAAATTATACTCGAAAGAGTAGCATTGTTGCTGTGAAAAGACAGGGCCAAGAAGAAGAAGCTGGTTCATCAAAAATAAATCCTCATATTTTTACTCGTATAACGGTTCAAAAATGTATTACGAAAAAAATAATTTGTTCAATTCTTTGAACCGCTATATCACGAAAATGACAATACTTATGAAAAAAGGTGTAGAGACACTTTTAGTAGAGAATTGGATTATCTATAATTTTTTTCTGAACTATTTTTGCTGTAAAACTCGATTGTTTTGCTGAAAAACGCGAAAAGCTTATTTTTGCAAATTTCCCCCCTCAATAAAATTTGTTGCACAAGGGGGATTGATGGGGACTTTTCACAATTCATTTATAATAGTATTCTGAATATTCATACCAATTTTTAGCTCTATGGGACTTTTTGTAACTTTATATTTTATGGACTAATTTGACTGGATAACTAATGATAAAACAATGATTTAAAAACAAACACACCACAAAATTTATAAATGAAAACTACTTACTCTACAATGTGTTTCATGAACATCATCATATTGGAAGATATACGCTGTAATAAAACAAAAACATAACGCAACTAAAGGAAGTGAAACAGTTGCCAAACATAGTTTTCGGAAGCTCATAACAAAATACACAGCCATTTGTTGTGATGATAATTTTAAATTATTTATTGAATTATTTTCAATCAACATTTCTGAATTCACTTTCGTCATTGTCATAGTTTTTATTTCTTAACAAAAAAAATTATATATCTGTTAAAATAATTTTTTATATCAGCACCCCACAAAAATCATTACATAATAAGTTATCTAAAAAACAAAAAGTAGAAATTATTATAGACACAGAACTGAATTATTTGAACTAGATTTTTTTTCTATTTTCTAATAAGAAACAACTTGATTATGATTGTAATTATTTTTAATTTATGAATAAAGAATATACTACTTATGTATGTTAGTTATAAGTATAGTATTTTGAAATAGGGTTAAATATAAAAACTATTTTTAAAATAAAATAAACAAAATAAATATTATGTTTATTTTTTTTAAATAAAAATATTTACGTTACCGTATTTATAGATAAATTTTAGCATATTATAAAGCTTAGACCAAGTGTGTAACAACTAATGAGAATTTAATAATAGCACAAAAATTAAATACATTATTGTGATGCCATGATCGGCAACGGCAACTCAAAATGAATATGAATAGTAAAGTAGTGTGTCTACAAGTTATATTTTAATTGACTAACGTCATTTGCGGTCGTAGTTAAACTATCCACTATCCAGTATCCACGGAACGGATAGTATATCATCCTACTAAGACCATCTAGTATCTTTTAGATATATTACATTTTAAATTTAAATTTTATATGGGATTAAAGGTAATTTACTAATAAAAACTTATCAATTTTTATGTTTTGGGTTTGTTTGTTTTTATAAAAGAAATAAAATGGTGCTGTTTCAAATTTAGTAAGTTCAAATATAATCGATAACAAGTGAAAACAAACAATTGACTGAGTTAATTGTTGAAATACCATGTATACACAGTTTTGATGACGCAATCGTTTGTTTTTTGACGTCACGTAAATAAAGAAAGACTTCCACTCTTAAATAGCCAAACACACATAACTGATATTTCCATATTAATACATACTACAAAGTTTTCACCTAATTAGCGAACTCGTGGGTAAACAGTGATGTTTACAAGAAAATGTTTCAAACAAAAGTTGTTTATTTTTTTATAAGGAACATTTAAATATTTGTTCTATCTCTAACGGTTTACAAGATGGGTCTTACGGACCCAAGACCTGATTGACATGTTGCTCATTTACGAACTCGACCTCAATTTTTACGTCCTAAGCACACTATAAAAAAATCAGCTTGATATCTCTTTTCGTTTTTGAATAATCGTGATGACAGACGGCAGACAGACGGAAATGTACTAATTAGGTGATTTTATGAACACCTATACCAAAATTTATAGGTTTACAGCTTCTAAGCCATGATTCTAAGCTTAATTTAGAGGTTAATGGTTTTTATAATAGGTTCAAAGTCCCAAATATTTTCCAAGGGGGATTGATAGAGTAAAGTTATGTAGAGTAGAGACAAGGAAAACCATTCTAAATAGGAGTAAATAAGTGTCCAGACGAAAATAGCAAATAACAGTTCAAAAATTGACCGGAATGGCGTTTGTGTAGCAAAAGGTGTTGGATGTAATGTGAGCTTGTTTAGATTTTTATCTTACTCTTATTATTTTGAGCACTTCTTTTAAAATTTACACTTTGGCTACAGCAACGCCATCCTTATTTGTTGCTTTTCAATGGACACTTTTTATGTACCGAAATGGTTCGCTCCTTATCTCTACCCACCATAGGTAATGTATTGAATCAATTCTGATCAAAGAAAATGAGGAATTTGGCGAAAATCTCCCTCGGTAAAAGTTTTTTGATTCAAAGGGTGAATTCTAATGATGAAATTTTTCTATCAGTTTCATTCGAAATG
The DNA here is from genome assembly GCF_905475395.1 of Chrysoperla carnea. Taxonomy (NCBI): domain Eukaryota; kingdom Metazoa; phylum Arthropoda; class Insecta; order Neuroptera; family Chrysopidae; genus Chrysoperla; species Chrysoperla carnea. The sequence goes on along the minus strand of NC_058338.1, from coordinate 11,910,166 downwards.
ACTAAAGAATTAAATTTGTTTTTTTTAATTTTTTCACATTCATTCCGGTTTAAAATTTTGAATAATTACAATAGGAAATTTGTAAATTACATTTTTTTTCGCTCATTCATGCCTATTTATTTCCAATTAAAATTTTGAAATGGTTATTCAATCGGCATGAGCAGAAAATTAAAATAAGTTTTCTACATTTTCTTAAAATATACCCCCTTTGATCGATTTATTGTGGGTCCTGAATAGGGATATATTTTAACAAAATGTAGAATACAGCCCACAGAAATGCTCATCTTAATTTGAATATTATTTTTCTAATTTAACTGTTATCATTTACGAATATGAATTAAATTTTTTACACGTTTTATTGAAACTTAACACCTGTTATTAACGTGATTCGAAAAATTTAAATTACGGAGAGCGATGTACTGATTGGTGTTTTGGATATAAAATAACCGTTACAGAATTCTTTAAAATATTTTAATAATATAATTTTACAAACCATAGTAAATTTTCTATACAAATTTCGTATTTAAAAAAATACAATTTATTTTAAAAAATAAAAAAAATTCCAACAATACAAATGGAGTGGAATGTAATTTTGTTGGTAACAAACATCTAAAAACAATTTATACATTTTTCAACAATTGTTTAATCATGTTTTCTAGTTTAACGACATCTACAGCAAACTTTCTGATACCGTCTGATAGTTTTTCAGTAGCCATTTGATCTTCATTCAATAACCAACGGAATTTTGATTCGGTGAGTGTGTCTAATTGTGTTAAATTTGATTTTGTTGCTTTATCAACGGATAATTTCTAAACAAAAAAAAAACCTCATGTAAAAAACTTGTTAATTAAAAATACCTATTTTGAAATATTTACCTTTGTGATTGGTTCTTTAGATGCCTCTAATTCTCCTAGTAATTTTGGACTTATTGTTAAAAGGTCACAACCGGCTAAAGCTTTTACTTCACCTAAAAATAGATTAATGTTAATTGAACACAACTTTTTTTATTTTTAAGCTTCAAAGGACTAAGATCTGAAAGACTGTGAGCCCATAATGAAGCGACAGTTCTTTGATTTGTTTCGTAATTCAACTTTCATTTTCGATATTCGATGGTTTAAAATTGCAATTTTGAAAAAAAAAAGCTAAAACAAATCATCGAATTTGCGGTTAAATTTGATTATAAAAAAAATATTATTGAGTTAAAAGAGGTATAATATTTGAAATACAAAAAACTATCCCAAAAACTTACCAATATTTCTGAAAGATGCTCCCATAACCACTGTTTTATATCCAAATTTCTTATAATAATTATAAATTTTTGTAACAGATACAACTCCTGGATCCTGATCCGGTGCATATTCTTTGTTGTTAGTATTCGCAACATACCTAAATATTGAAAGACGTTAGATTCCATTAGAAAAATATCGGCAATTTATAAGTAGCGACAAAAACTAAGGCTAAAAATTGGTTTCTTGTAAAAAAAGAAGGAACAATTTTAAATTATTAAGTCTCGGTAATCGTAATTACTGGAGGCAAATAGTAACTTCACATTGTGAAAATATGATAGCCGAATATTTTTTCCAAGTTGATCAAAAAAATTTACTTGTGCGTTTTGAGATATTCGCTGAAATCGTAATTTTCGCAATTGATATTTTAATTAATTTGTGTGGTGTAACGAAATATTCATTTACTTTTTTTTAATAACATCTTTTTTTTCTAAGTTACGTTTCTAGTCTAATTATTTCATTTTTGAATGAATCTGACTATTTTCTTCTCAGAATTGAAGCACTCTATTCTGTATCTCGGAAACTATTAGAAGAAAGAGAGCTTAAACTGACGTTTTAAATAAGGGTAAACTTTTCGTTACAATACACTTGAAATCACAAGCGAAAAAACTTAAAAAGAAAGTGTGAAATTTCGTTTTTAACGAATATCTTAAAACGTACCAGGAAATTTTGTTAGATTACAAGATTTAATACTTCAAAAAGCATAGGGATGATAATTAAATCAAATACTGGATTTTTTGCTAACATTTAATACCGTTAAATATTCTAGAATATTTTTGAATTTTTCTTACCAATCTAAAATTCGTCCAACAAATGGTGAAATTAAAGTAACATTAGCTTCTGCGCAGGCCACTGCTTGTGCAAATGAAAATAATAATGTCAAATTACAATGAATTCCATATTTTGATTCCAATTCTCTGATTAAAAAAAAAAAGAAAAAAAATTGCATAAAAACTTTCTCTTTAGATAAATTACGATACAACATACTTAGCAGCTTGAATTCCTTCCCATGTTGATGCAAGTTTAATTAAAACCCGGTCTTTGCTAATGCCATGTTCCTCGTATAATTCAATAATACGACGTGCCTTTTCTACACTAGCCTTTTTATCGAATGATAATCTGAAAAAAAAAATTAGGTTTAGTATAATTTAATTAATCAAGGTTTTGAATAAATAGGTTCAATAATCGATTAAGAGTCTTAATTTTAGTGTAAAATAAATATACAGTCAGGAATTTTGAAATTCTTAGAAATACAATATCCATTCAGCAAAAAATAGAATGAAACGCTCAAGGAGAAAAGAAATTGATATCTCCATAAAAACAAGCCGAAAAATGTGAATTTAGCGTGATTCCGATTGGCTTACAGCCTCAACAGGTGTAAATACATCACTAACAATAGCAAATCCTTTTTTTTTTATTCAAAAATATAACTATTAAAAAAAAATAATAATAATAATAATAATGCAGCTTCTCTAAATTAAAATATATCCTAATTTTTAGGGTATTCATTATTTATTTTCTTTGGTAAGATTAAGGAACCTCCCTTGATGTTCAAATTTAGCGCCAAAATTGAATATTTCAAACAACTCGTAAGAATAACGAGTAATAAAAGAGCGCGAAAAATAAAATTTAGACTATATTATACAAAATTCCAGATTTGGTGCATTTTCCATGACATTTCTTTGAGATTTTATAGCTTTTAAGGTTTTCTCAGCAAGATGTATATTTTCTTTGGTATGATTAAGGAACATCCCTTGATGTTCAAATTGAGCGCCAAAATTGAATATTTCAAACATGTAAGAATAACGAGTAATAAAAGAGCGCGAAAAATAAAAATGGTTTTAGACTATATTATACAAAATTCCAGATTTGGTGCATTTTCCATGACATTTCTTTGAGATTCTATAGCTTTCAAGGTTTTCTCATCAAGAATATCATCCTTGTTAGTTATTATAATACCCTTTTATATCTCTTTTTCAGTTACATAGGTTTAAAATTGTTTAAACCATTCCAGAAATTTGAATGGATATTTCATAACCAATTAAAATTTTCAATTAGAAATTCCACAAAATAAAAATCATCACAATTAATGAAGAAAAAAAGAAAAAAACAATTAAATAATAAAAAACTAAATTGAAAAACAACCTTGCATCAACTTCCGTTGACACGCGCCCTGGAATGATTTTTAAAATTTCACATCCAAACAAAACACAAACGACATCGAGTGCGATCTCTAATTGTTTATCAGGATAACTACTTAATTTTCTTGCATAATTTACAGCTTTTTCTAGTAAAGGTGCATATTGTGGCATAGTAGCTGCCATCAAAATTAATGATGGATTTGTTGTGGCATCGGTAGGTTTGTATTTTTTCATAGCTATAACAAAAAACATATTTATCAGTTAAAAGGGTCACCTTGAAAATATGACTATTGGAAATTTTAACATTTCTAAAATTTTCTTTGAACATAATTAAATATTTGAATAAAACTAAATGTATTTGATAAAATTTATTTAAAATAAGTCCTAAATCCTACCCTCAAAATCGCCTGTATCAGCAACAACAATTGTTAAGTCCTTTAATTGTTCCAAAGGGTTTGCCATTTTCGGTTTTTTACACTCAGACTCTGATGACATACTAACGGAATTATTGATTAACAAAATATAAAGAAAACAAACCAAAAAATACCCCCACTAAAATGAATTTTATGCAATCAAGAACAGGATGACGGCCGTACTTTCAATAGCGTGAGCAGCAAAGTCCCCACAATACTAAACTCTGATATGAACACCACTTGTTCAAGGTTTATTTTCCATACTTGTTTAACTAGAATGTTCTTATATATTGTGACCTCTCTCAAACCCAGGGCTGTATCTATATGATACATTTTTTTGCTGTTGTTTCAATGATTATGCTAGTCATATAAAAATTTATTTTTCCATTTGAAATTGTGCATAACAAGTCATTCATTATCATTTAATATTAAAATGATTTTCAAATGTTTAATTTGATTTTAGATTAAATTACAATTACAATATTCTTAATTTGTTTTTATACGTAGCTATAAGTGGAACTGTAATGTATTTACTGTAACGATTTGGAACCTTGACCAAAATAAATTAAATTACCGTGCCTTTTTCTTAAAATTATTTATTAGACGTATACCAATTACCTATCTTAAAATAATTTATAACACCTTTCTTTATACCTAACATTAACATAAAGCCATTAAAATTTTAAATTCTTATCGTTTATGGATTCGGATTTTATTTTTGGTAATGTAGTTTCTTCCAAAACAGTTAGCTTCTAAAAAGGCGATCACGTCAAATAAAATAGTCAAAATGATGAAAGATCGTAAAATCAGCAGAAGGTAATTACCGTTTATAAACGGTAAAAGGATTGCAAAAACCAAAGGAGTTTAAACCATTAACCACAAAAGAAGTGTTCGAATTTTTTGAACAAGTACTACAAATTTCTTGACCTTTTTTAAGTAAAAAGAATTTTTTGTAAAATACACAACTCTTAGTTTACTCTTTCGAGTATGGCACTGCCAATTTTATGAAAAATAATTTGAGTGTTGCAAAACAATTTAAGAATCTGTTAATTGTTTATTAGGAGCATGGAGGTCTTTATAACCTCCATGATTAGGAGATAAAAACACGTGAAACGTGAAAAAATAGTGAACCAGTGGACGACCTTAATCTGCAAACGGGAAAAATGGACCGAAAAAATAAAATAGATCCGGAAAAAATAGACTCAGAATAATAGTGAAGGAAAAAATAGATCCGGAATTTATTTGTCCAACACATTTGACTAATAAAACATAATGTTGATAATGTAGAAGTTTCTTTGTGGTAATATATTTTGTGAGTCACCTATCGACTCAGAGAGTGCGCTGATTAATATAACTGATTTTTCTTTTTCTTTAGAATTTTAGGATTTTTTAATCTATTTAATTTTTGTGGCCTTGAACATTTCTTATATTTTTTTTATTAGTCTGTGTTGTTTTAATTACGAATTGGTAAGGTTGAGTTTGTCGACTATAGATGAATTGATTGGGTTCTGAAGTTTTTAGCCCTTGCGCTCAAAAATGGGACACTTTTTTCATTTTTTCCGCTTCTATTTTTTCCTGGTCTACTTTATTTAATAAAAATTAATAATAATATTTTCCAGGTCTATTTTTTTGGGTCTATTTCTTCCAAATCTATTTTTTCCGGATCTATTTTTCCAGTTTTTTTTTTCCAAAATTTTCTTAATCGGCCACGGGTTTTGTAGTTCGTACAACCTTTAGTAGTTGAAACGTTTCGTGTTCGACACAATTGAAATTAGCGAAGTAAAAACAATTGATTTTGAACATGCAATAATACCTATTGTCATTGTGGATTTAAATTTTTCAATTAAGTTTTTAATTTTTTTATTTATTTGTTTAAAGTCGCTTTTTAACGGCGACTACTATTTACAAAACATCAATGAAGTTTTATCTCTATTGTTATTTTTTTTAAATCTAGCTCATAAATTTCTAAGCTGATCGTAAAATTTGAATGTAACATAGAAATATTACGTAAATACCATAAAATAATAAAACTAAAAACTTTTATTTTTACTATTATTATACTTATGTTTCACTCAAAACCTGTACAAAGTAATTAGTAAATGTTCAGTTCAGTAGTTTAGTAAAAGATGTTTCAAAAATCGACTAATATATGGAAAATGAAAGAAACCGCTCACATTTTGCTTAAACCTCATGGAATGTGTTTCTTAAATATCATTAGGAAGGCATAAATTAGTTGTGAAAATGTTTCTGTTTGTTAATAAACAATAAATTTTTTATTGAATGAAACGGTCAATGCAAAAGTTTTCTTAAAAATAATAATTAGGCAACTTGTTTCACGTATAAGTTATACATGTATAACAACAGTTTTTCGATTATTTGACAAACACAAACATTTATGTATTACAAGTTGCCTATTTATTAATTTTTAAGTTAACTTTTGCATTGTTCGTTTCATTTAATTAACAATTTATTGTTTATTAACAAATATTTTCACAATTAATTTATGCCTTCCTAATAATATTTAACATTTAAGAAACACATTCCATTAGGTTTTAGCAAAATGCGAGTGGTTTCTTTCATTTTTCTGTATTAGCCGATTTTTGTAACATCTTTTAAAATACTAAAGATACTAAAGGCTATTGAAAATTAAGGACAGTTTATATGCTTAAAATTTTCTTTATTTTTTTATCTTTCACTTGTCGTATATTTCATCTTGATGCGGCTTTTCTGATCTGAGATTTCAATTTGTTTATCAGCCACTTATTACGATACACCCGGTGTTTACTAAGATACTGATAATAAATTGAAAAACCTTCTCATTTATTATCACATGATTCAAATTTTATACAATCGTATATAAAAATATAATGAATTATAACCCCGTTATAGTTTTATAAAAGTTTTTGCGCACTATCTTAAAATATACTTCGTGCTTAATTGACTGCTCAACAATCAATATGACAACAAATAACGATCAAGAATTATTAATTTATGGTGGTGATTTAAAAATACCACCATGTGAAAGAAACTTTTCACAATATTTGTTGGATAAAATGTTGCAAAATTCAAATAAAATTGCACTGGTAAGTTTGTATATATATTGTTTTTATACCCTATTTATATGAAATATATCAGAGTATATTAAGTTTAGTCCCAAGTTTGTAATGCTTATAAATATTGATGCAATAAAGTTTTCAAAAAATCACCCCATTAGTCATTTTCGGTTGTCTGTCTGTCCGCCCGTCATCACGATAACTCACCATACCAAGCTGAAATTTTCATAGCACATTCAAGGCGTAAAAAGTGAGTCTGAGTTTGTAAAAGAACAAGAGTTTGCATGTAAAAAATGTTCCTTATAAAAAAATTAACAACTTTTTTTTGAAACATTTTTTCATAAATGTCACTGTTTATCTGTGAGCGCGCAAATTAAGACAAAACTTTGGTGTCCATTTTCTCCAAAACTCTAAAAGATGGAAAGTTGAAAGGTTTTAAAAATTTGCAGGTAATTAATGGTCATGATGAAAAAATTCTCGAAAAGAGGAAAAAAATATAGAAAATACTTTCGAAAACCAAATAAATGGCGGCCGAAAGGTCGCCATAATTGTATTGGTTTTTTTAAGCTCTTCTAGTTTATAAACAAATAATGCAAGCACTAATATTCAACACTTTCTATACAGGATATTTCATTAATTAACTCAGTCAATTGTTTGTTTTCACTTTTGTGTATTTCATAATTGTTTTTAGATTGATCCTGTAAATAAAAAAACTCAAACATTTGGTGAAATGAGAGTGAATTCAATTCGTTGTGCATTAAAAATGAAAGAAGATGGCTTAAAGCGTGGAGATATTATAATGATTTGTGGACGCATTCATTTGGATTTGGTTGTTCCATTATTGGGTGCTATGTATTTGGGTGTAACAATTAATCCATTACATCCTGATTATTCAAGAAGTAAATATTTAACATGCATAAATTTCATTTTATTTCCAAGTTTTTATTAACTCGCTTTTGTAAATGTCTGCGGTAGATTTTGTTATTAATTTTTAGTTATAAATATATTGTTTGAAACATTTTTCGAAAATATCATTGTTTACACGTGAGTGTGCAAATTAAGTTCGAACATTATATAGTAAGTATTGTATGGGAATGTCATGTATGTGTGTGTGACTTGTATGTATGGCTGGCTAGCTCTCTTTACTTACATGGCGTGAAAAAACAAACGATTGCGTAATCAACACTGAAGTCTATACGTGGTATTTCAACAATTAACTTAATCAATTGTTTGTTTTTACTTGTTTAGATGAAATTTTACGAATGATAAATTTAACTGAACCAAAAATAATATTCTGTGATCAAGAATGTACAAACTTAATGGCAGAACTCATCATTGAAGCTAAATTGCAATGTAAAATCGTTACATTTGAAACGGATTTTAAAGAATATTTAAAACCACAAAAGCCAGCTGAAGAGGATAGCTTTGTAACAGAAACTGTGGATGTTAATAATGATATATTGTATATTGTATGCACTAGCGGGACAACAGGACTTATAAAAGGGGTTACCATAAACCATAATGCATTTTACATGGCATTGGAAAGAACACCAGGCGCCGGGTAGGTAATTAAAAAAATATACTAATATTTTATCTGAAATGATATCCAAATATTTTGTTAGATATATTTCAGAAAGCGACTGCCCAATATTATATTACTCTCCACTATCCTGGCTTTCGGCTTTAGTATTAATCGATGCTGCAATCTTGAATGGAGTTTCACGAATAGTTTGTGAATACACCCCAACACGAAATTTGGAAATTATTTTAGAGTACAATGTAAGAGTTATTTTGAATTATTATTAGAAGGTAAGGTAATAAGGCGGGAAATCTTTAACTATGAAGTTTTGCTTTCAAATATTGAATTGGATCGAAGCGCTCACTATCTTTTGTATTTCTTATACCAGCTGTAAATAAGAAACATATAATAGTGTATTAAATCTAGCCCCAAGTTTTTAACACTTAGAAACATTGATGAGACCAACAAGTATTAGGTAGTATAGGTATTCATAAAATCATCTGCGAGACAATATGTTGCTTTATAATTTTATTTTAGAGAAAAAATATGCCAGTCAAAAGTTATCGGGGGAAAATTTCGAACCATTTGTAAAAAAAAGAGTACATATATGATGAAAGAATGAAAGAAACCGCTCGCATTTTGCTAAAACATCATGGAATGTGTTTCTTAAATAACATTAGAAAGGCATAAATTAGTTGTGAAAATGTTTCTATTTGTTAATAAACAATAAATTTTTTATTAAATGAAACGATCAATGCAAACGTTTTCTTAAAAAATAATAGTTAGACAACTTGTATCACATATAAGTTATACATGTATAACAGTTTTTCGATTATTTGACAAACACATACATTTATGTATTACAAGTTGCCTATTTATTAATTTTTAAGTCAACTTTTGCATTGTTCGTTTCATTTAATTAACAATTTAATGTTTATTAACAAATAGAAATATTTTCATAATTAATTTATGCCTTCCTAATGATATTTAACATTTAACTATTATATGCATTTTAGAGAAAAAATATGCCAGTTCATAGTTATAGGGCGTAAATTTCGATCCATTTGTAAAAAAAAGAGTACATATATATTATGTTTCTAATTATAAAAGTATTTGTACGAGCGACTTTACTAACCGTATCAGAATTTGTTTTATTGACTTTGTTTATGTTTTAGATCAAATGGTTATTTCTAACCCCAATAAAAGTTATTGAAATGGTAAATCACCCATTATTTAAACAAAACGTGTCCAAAATATCGAAAAATTTAAAATATCTCTTATTTGGAGGAAGTCCATCTTCGGAAAAATATGTACAAGAGTATCATAAATTATTTCCAAATGCATTCATTTTTAATGGTTACGGTAGCTCAGAAATTGTTGGTTCTTATGGGCTTTTTGTGAGAAATAAACACGAAAATCTTTTGAAAAGCAAAATAATGTCATCTGGCCAACCAGTTAATGGAATTTATTGGAAAGTAAGAATATCTTATTATTATAATTTCTCGAAAATTAATACTTCGCCATTCGGGGCCTTTTGCTGTAAATTATTGTTTTTCTGATTGCGGACAATATGATTTTTTTAAGTCTTTATGTGAGTAGATTTACCGCCATTCTGAAATCAGTTTTATGATGAGACAGAATCGACATACTTAGCATTACAGGATAATTAAACTGCCCCTCTTTCAATTTCATTCCAAAATTTTCGAATTTTGCGATCTATAAGAGCCCAAATTTTTATAATTTGGGAAGTGATCATTCTGTAAAACATTCACTCGAGGGCACAAATTTTCAAAGAAACCCACGCAATGGCATTCATTTAAATAAAATGTTTCAACAAAGAATCAAATTAATATTGTTACGATTCTTGGGCTTTTTAAAGGATTTTTTCAAGCACATTTTGAAAGATATTTACCAAAATACAAATATCACAAACTTTTAAGGTAATCGATTCAGAAACTGGAAAAACTCTTGGTCGTAATCAAGAAGGAGAGCTTTGTTCCAAAGGTCCACTTTTAACTAAGGGATATTATAAAGATCCAGATGCAACTGCAAAAGCAATTGATAAAGATGGATGGTTCCATACTGGAGATATTGTTAAAGTGGATGATGAAGATTGTTTATTTATTGTGGGTCGATCCAAGGAATTACTCAAATACAAAGGATGGCAGGTAAAATTTTCTCAATGGTCTAATCAATAACATTAAAAACCAGATTTTAATCCTCCAGATATTAATGTTTGACTTATTCTTTCTTCAAATATTTTTTCCACCAAGGCCATTTCTAAAAATTAATTATTCATAATTTTTTTAGGTTTCACCGAGTGAATTAGAAGATGTTCTACGAACACATCCTGCTGTTCAGGCTGTTTGTGTAATGGGTAAAAAGCATGAAACTGATGGTGATTTACCACTTGCGTTTATTGTGAGAAAGGAATCAGCCAAAAATGTTACCGAAGATGAAATTATTGAGTTTGTTAATCGTAAGTATGTGATATTGCAATTAGATTGGTGAAATATTTCAAAAAATTGATTTGAGAAATTATCGAAAAATGATTTGAGAAATTATTTCTAATTTTGATTATTTCTAATATTTTAAGAACAAGTTGCTGATTGCCAAAAGTTACGTGGTGGAGTAATTTTCTTGGATGTATTGCCAGTTACACCTAGTGGAAAAATAGCAAAAAATACTTTAAAACAATTAATAAAGCAATTATAATTAATACTTTATTTTAAAACTATTGTTATACAGTAAAGAAAAATAAATGTATTATCATATTACTATTTTTAAAATTTGTAACATATCTGTCTTTTAAAAGTTTTGTGTTATACCGTTTCTGAATTGATTTGTTTCTGTGCATAAGTGTAATAAAGAATTTTCAATAAAAATATGTGGTAATATGGGTGGTCTGAATTGGAATTACTGAAAAAGCGATCCACTTCCTGTTCAATAGTACAAATTTCTATCGTCAATTGGCGGGATTTATGTGATTTGAATTTGAATTTTAGACACTGTTCGCTGCTTGTTCGATTTCCAACTAACAATATCTCCAGCTAATTTAACTATGTATACGGCCATAAATAAACTTTTTTAGATGACAATCAGTTTCGTCTTTGGTCTCTCATTTTTGTAGCATTTTCTTTGCTCTTTCTATAATAATTGGATCGATTGATTCACTTCCATTAAGTATTATTTCACATAAAAGTTTTCAGATTTTCGATCACATAATCAAAGTGAACTGTAAAGATTGCATGTTGAAAAGGCCGCTTCCAGGTATAATATGTTATTTTTTTTAACAAAGTTTATTTCCTCATATAAAACTTCTTTTATTTTTTACAGTTTATGCTTTTATTATTTTAATCTAGCTCATAAATTTCTTTGCTTTAAATCTAGCTCATAAAAGTAACATTCTTTATGTATAATAAAGAAATATGTTACGTAATATTAATAATCATCTATAAAGAAAATATAATATACTCCGGCCACTGAGTCGGTTTTCGTGGCCAATTGACTCCCAAGAACACTACCTATGGTTTTCGGCGTATTTTGTTCTTTTGAATCTGAAAATCAATCGTTTTATCAAAATATGGTGCAGTACTATGAAAACGAATAGTATTATTCTCTAAAATTAATTCCTCAGAAGAATTTTTCAAAAATATTAATTAAAATAAAAGTTATTAAAAATTTCGGAAGAAAACCGGGAAATTGCACTTTTTTCACATTTTCGGTTTTTTTAGACATTTCTAACTTGATTTTTGCCGGAGCTATGATTATTTATTAATTACGCAAGGATCCCGAGGCAGTGGGTAAAATTTTTGCTGCTTTAATGCAGTGTCATTTCATACCATTTAAAAAACTGCAAAAATGATACAATATATTTATGGTTTTTTCAAGATCAACGACTTTAAAAGCTACAAGCCGGATAGACTGGATAGCTGGAAAACAAGCCGGATAGACTGGATACAGGGTAGTTAGCGGATATCCGTTTCACCTCTACTGTTATATTTCTGAAAGCCTATATTTTAGCTAAATTTTATCAGTTTCAGTACTAGTTGCACTGTTTCAAACTGACCCTCCTCAATATTTTACGTTCTGTTTAAAACCGAAATATGGCATAACAAAGTGCAAGTCTTTGCTGGACACATATTTGTTTTGCCATACTTAATTACCTTCTGGATTATTGCCCATTTATTCTTATACATCCGATATGTATAAGGTATAATAAATTGCATCACTTTCTCATATATTATCACATAATGCAAATTTTATACAATCGCATATAAAAATATAATAAATTATAGTACCTTTAAAATTATATAAAAGGTGGTTTCGCCAATTATTTTAGAATATACAAGGTGCTTAAAGAACAACTCAGCAATCAATATGGCAACAGAAACCGATCAAGAATTAATAATTTATGGGGGTGATATAGAAGTGCCACCATGTGAAAGAAATTTTTCACAATATTTGTTGGATAAAATGTTGCAAAATTCAAATAAAATTGCACAGGTAAGTTTCAATAACTTGTTTTTTTTTTAAGTTTTGAATTAATTTAAATTAGCTCGACCCGTGCGGTATTCCGCTCCCGTAGCTACCGTCACCCGTGGCTTTTAGCCACAAGCAGATACAAAGTGGTTCTTAAAAACTGTACACTCTTGTATTATGAAATCGGAAAGGAAAAAAAATTTAATAAAAATAAAACTTATAAATCAGCCGAAAGGCCGCAATCATAGTGTTGGTTAGTGTTGGTTTTTTAAAATTTTCTAATTTATAAAAAAATAATGCAAGCACTGTTATTCAATACATTCTATACAGGATATTTCATTAATTAACTCAGTCAATTGTTTGTTTTCACTTTTGTGTATTTCATAATTGTTTTTAGATTGATCCTGTAAATAAAACAACTCAAACGTTTGGTCAAATGAGAGTGAATTCAATTCGTTGTGCATTAAAAATGAAAGAAGATGGCTTAAAGCGTGGAGATATTATAATGATTTGTGGACGCATTCATTTGGATGTGGTTGTTCCATTATTGGGTGCTATGTATTTGGGTGTAACAATTATTCCATTACATCCTGATTATTCAAGAAGTAAATATTTAACATGCATACACTGTCTATACGTGGTATTTCAACAATTAACTTAATCAATTGTTTGTTTTTACTTGTTTAGATGAAATTTTACGAATGATAAATTTGACCGAACCAAAAATAATATTCTGTGATCAAGAATGTACAAACTTAATGTCAGAACTCTCCACTGAAGCTAGATTACAATGTAAAATCGTTACATTTGAAACGGATTTTAAGGAATATTTAAAACAACAAAAGCCAACTGAAGAGGATAGCTTTGTAACAGAAATTGTGGATGTTAATAATGATATATTGTGTATTGTATGCACTAGCGGGACAACAGGACTTATAAAAGGCGTTACCATAAACCATAATGCGTTTTACATGGGAATGGAAAGAATGCCAGGCGCTGGGTAAGAAAAAAATATACATAAAATATGCTAATTTATGGCTAAACAAAATTATAAGTTCTAATTTTTTTAACTGAAATAATATCCAAAAATTTTGTTACAGATTTATTTTAGAAAGCGACAGTCCAATATTATATTACTCTCCAATATCCTGGATTGGGGCTACAATATTATTAAGCGCTTCAATTTTGAATGGAGTTTCACGAATAGTTTGTGAATACACCCCAACACGAAATTTGGAAGTTATTTTGGAGTACAATGTAAGATTTTTGTAATTTTGAATTATAATTATTAAAACCCATACTTAAGAAAAAAATATACATGTTTATGTTTATGTTTTAGATCAAATGGATATTTATGATCCCAATAAAAGTTCTTGAAATGGTAAATCATCCATTATTTAAACAAAATGTATCCAAAATATCGAAAAATTTAAAATATCTCTTATTTGGTGGAGCCCCATCTTTGGAAAAGCATGTACAAGAGTATCATAAATTATTTCCAAATACATTCATTTTTAATGGTTACGGTAGCACAGAAATTGTTGGTTCTTATGGACTTTTTGTGAGAAATAAACACGAAAGTCTTGTGAAAAGAAAAATAATGTCATCTGGTCAATTAATTAATGGAATTTATTGGAAAGTAAGATTTAGATATTCCATTATCATAATTACTCGAAAATTATATTTTTAAAAGATATTTACCGAAATACAAATATCAAAAAACTTTTAAGGTAATCGATCCAGAAACTGGAAAAACTCTTGGACGAAATCAAGAAGGAGAGCTATGTTCCAAAGGTCCACTTTTAACTAAGGGATATTATAAAGATCCAGAAGCAACTGCAAAAGCAATTGATAAAGATGGATGGTTCCATACTGGAGATATTGTTAAAGTGGATGATGAAGATTGTTTATTTATTGTGGGTCGTTACAAGGAATTACTCAAATACAAAGGGTGGCAGGTAAAATTTTCTTAATGGTCTAATCAATAACATTAAAAACAAGTTCTTAACACTCCAGAATATATGATTGTTTATCTTTTGTTGATCATTTATTTAAAATCATGTATAACCTTTCGTAAAAGAATTATAAATAGTTCAATTTATTTGCATCAAAATCTGAACTGTTCTTGGGGACTAAGGGGTAACCTTTATTATACTCCTGATCATTTTCAAATTTCTAAAAAGTAAAATAATTTGTATAGGTTTCACCGAATGAGTTAGAAAATGTTATACGAAAACATCCTGCTGTTGAAGATGTTTGTGTAATGGGTAAACATCATGAAATTGATGGTGATTTACCACTAGCATTTATTGTGAAAAAGGAATCAGCCAAAAATGTTACAGAAGATGAACTTATTGAATTTGTTAACCGTAAGTACGCGAAATTAACATTAGATTGATCAAATTTTTCGAAAACTTTAGAAATTTTTTTAAATATTTTATTAAAATTTATTTTGATTGTTTCTAATATTTTTAGAACAAGTTGCTGATTGCCAAAAGTTACGTGGTGGAGTAATTTTCTTGGATGCATTCCCAGTTGCTCCTACTGGAAAAATAGCAAAAAATGCTTTAAAACAATTAATAAAGTAATTATAATTCATAATTTAATAATTTTAACTAGACAGATTTCAGATCTTTATATCGATTTATTTCGCAACAATGTTTTGTCTTTGTGAGATGTTATTAAAAAAATATACTTTGATTATATTTTACAAATTGGGCACAATTGAAATCGGGTAAACATAGAAAATTCATATTATTGCAATTTAATATATATTTTTATTACTCATCTCAAAACACAATTTAAAGAAAAAAAAAACTTTTTAAAATCTACTTAAAAATTAAATTTATTGAATATTAATATTAATAATATAATAATTATATTTGTTTTTAATATAATGTAATTTTACAATTTGTACTTATATTTATTTTTAAGTCAGCAAAAAGTGTATATTTTTATTTTAAATATAATATAATTTAATATATATAATTAACTTTCACACAGTTTTTTTTTCTTCAAAAATAAAACAAACAAATCAATATCAAATTTTATACAGTTTTGAAAAATCTTACATTATTATAATATTCTGTTAATAGACCATTCAAAAATAGAAATCATTTTTATTTATTTTGTGCCCTATTCATTCCTCATCAAAGATTGTGTGGGTGGTTTTTGACCCTAGCGACAAAATTATTAAATCACAGCGTTTATACAATACATAATTTTTCAAAATAACCTAAAAATGTGATATCATTTTCCCATGGAGGTATTATTAGAAGAGTAATACACATTTGTCAAGCAGTAGACATTACCTTATGTAGAAATATGGTGGAAATCGTTAAATGTAACAGCGTCTTCTTTATATTATCTCTACGAAACAACCCATAGAGATAATATAACTAGGGGAGATACGATAACGTGACTAAAAAGGTATCGGACCCGCCACATTTGTACTACACGTTTGTTAAGCAGTAGTTTAAAGTGATACCGTTTTATGTAGAAATTGACTGTAATAATATATTACCTCCATGTACTATCCCAATCCTAAAGATGCAAAAGTTTGAGACGTAATTCCATCCTAACTTGTGGATGTATTTGTCTTACACGCTTTCAAAGGTGTTTTTAATTTTCATCTTGACACTGAGTCTCATAGCACTTGTACAAGGTTTATTCTGTGAAAAATAGTGGGAGAGTTGATCGTAAATTTTCCTGATAAAACCAAGTTCATTTTATAGTATTTAAGGGCCTTCTCCTAGAAATGCGTTTTTAGTATTTATCATTTTAGTATTTAGTAGACATCAAAAAAACTTCCTGACAAACTCCAAAATGGCGAGTCTTTAAATATTTATTCGTTTTATAACAAAATGGTTCATAAGATATTTTTTAATAGAAACAAGAGTCACTGAGATCATTATTTGTCGTTATCTAACAGAAAATTCGACGCATACGTGAAGATGAAATTTCAATGAGAATAAATTTAAAGTTTTTATGTTTAAAATTAGGAGTTACATAAATTGGAAGAAAGTGAAATTGGCTTTGGATAAAAAAATCTACAGATTCGTGTTTTTACATCTTAACATCAATTACAAATATTAAAGAACTCCTTTATTGTGAACGCTGTAACTGGATATTAATTTAAACCCGAAAAACTCTTTATATGCACATATACTTATCTCGAAAATAATTTGATTTTTAAATATGGACGTAGAATATTTTTAACATAATTCTAAAATAAGAATTATCTAGATCATTTATCACTAGCAAAAAACTACTATCGACAGCAAATTCAATAGTGAATGTTATTGAGGGCAATACAAATTTTTTAATTAATTGATAGCAATGCATACTTTCGAATAATGGACGTATTTAATTTTGTAAATCTCAGACAAAAATATTTATTCAAGAGTTTGGGCTTCTATACGATTAATCGACTCATCTTAGTTAAAAAAAAAAGGAGTCAACCTCGGAATCTAACGGAATAAGCTGAATATGTGAATATATTTTCTCCAATGAAATTGATTCCGACAATAAACATAAATAGCCTTATAATATTACCCTGTACAGTACATATGTTATTAATTCACTTTCAATTCTACGTACCTCTAAAATGATTGATGAAACTTACTAAATGCTGTAGCTTAGTAAATATAAATTGTACAAATAGAATGTAACCAGTCAGCACTCGTGTTGTATATGATAATTTCTTTCATCACGAGAGTAAAGGTGTAAGAAAAAAATATTAACTTCGTACGTTAAGTAAATTAAAAAAAAACTTGTGATGGAAATATGGTGAAATTAGTTAAAATGAATTTAATTATTTAGATTATTTCTCTGCTCTAATATTTTCACTCTCAACCATTATTCCAAAATCACGCAATCAAACTATTTTTAATTAGCTAGTGCATTAAAAAATAAATTTATATAAAATCATGAAGAGGTTATGATTTACAAAGTCAAAGAATATTTAACTTGCGAAATATTTGACGCATGTACAGAACGTGTGAACAAATCTCTCATCACGCGACTAAAGATTACCGAACGGTTGACTCGAGTGCTGACGGGTTAAGTGTTCGTAAAACACTTGCTCACTAAACAAACTTGAAAAACCAATAACCAGGTAAATTTTTAAATTCTTTAAATATAATTTCATTTATGCAAACAAACAAAAAAAAACATATCTCTAATTTAAAATAAAACAGCAGTACCATCCAAATATTTTAGATATCACACATCATCTTGAGACTTCTGTTTCAGTTACAGTTAGTAAAATTATTGGAACAAGATAAATAAGACTTTAATTATTAATATTCGTTGGCACTGCAATATATAAAAAAAATAATAAAACCATTTTGTCGCTAGCACATATTTATATCTGAATCTGGAGTTGATGCATTTGGAGTTGGGGTTGGTGAGGTTTGGATGCTATCCTAAAAACACAAAGTTTATCAATTACCAAATCCTTAATAACGAATGCCAATCTTTAAAAGTGTTAGATCTTGAAATATCTGAATGTTCGTAACACTTAGGTCTTGTAAACAATAAGTTTTTTATCGATTTGCTTTTATTTTGTAGAGTTTGTCAAAAAACTATTCAAGTAAAGAAAATCTAATATATTTTACCTTTATCAAACAGCGCTTTTTGACAAATCATTTTTAAATGAAAAACCCTATACTGAATTCCTATTTATAACTGTAAATCTACACTTGATGTATGGATTAAAATGTGGTGTAACCAAATTTTGAGGATCTTATTTTTAGGACTAAATTGAAGAACCAAAAAAATATTTGAACAGCGCCATCTATTGAAAACCATCATAAAAAAAAGATTGACGGAAATTGTATAACTCTCACCGCCGTTTATTGAAAATTTATAGAACTTAGAAGAAATATAACTCTTTCTCATAAAAAACTTAAATATCACAGTAAAAAAAAAAATTGACGTTCATTAATCGAAATAAAAACTATCTATCTCATAAGTTGGATCAAAAAATACACATTACAAAATTTCATTGAAATCGTTAGATTGGAGTAAACGCAGAAGAAGTTAAACTTTAAAGAATGTTTGCTTTAAATACTTACATTTTGACTAGGAGAACGTAGTGCATTGCCAAAAGGATTTACTGCCGCAGAAGGTGGAGATCGACCCAAATCTGTTAAATGTGTTTGTAGCTGTTCAGACAATTGAATTGATTCTTGATCTACTACGGATATAATAGAAACGATCGAATCTAAAAAAAAATTGAAAATTGTCGATAAATTAGGATTATATCACTTCTATTTGTATACCTTTGGATGTGCATCTCCATTCTCCATACATATGAAGAGTTCTTATGTACATACAATGTGTATAACAAAGATTATATAATAGTATAAAGATATCTTTATTATACACAATGAGATACGCACTTTAAAAGTGTAAAAATAGTAAGTGGTATGGTATTTATAAAGAAAAACAAAAAGCTTTTACTTACCGCCAAAATAACAACCTTGTTCAGTACACATACGCCATTTACTTTGATACATTCCAGTTTCATACGGACTAAGCATATCAACACTAATCTGAGCAACTTCGCCAGGCATTAAACGTGCTACAGGAACACGATGATCAGCCTGAAATCGTTCACCGCCAGTATTTTGTAAAACACAACCCATAGGCCATCGTTCCTGTCCAGTATTTTGTATTTCCCATGTTTTTTTAAATCTTGTATTTACAGGTACAACACCTGCTTCACCTGGTGGATAATCTACAACCAAGCCCATAGATGGCAGTTGACCTGGTGCTTCAATATCAAAATAAGAACATATTGCTGCTTGTAAATTCCTAAAGATAAATATCGATTAAGTTATAAAATGTTGTTAGCTTAGCTTAGTGGATAAAAAATCGGAATAGATGAAAAATTTAACTTTCAGGATACATAGTACTCATTGAGACTTTTCAAGATCGCTATCGTTGACAGGTGGAAACCTATTATTTTCCTATTAGAAGGGGATTTTAATTAGTTCAATAATAAAGCTTCTCGATTTCGCCACGAAAACTTTATGAGGGGCCTGAATATTATTGTATATGTTCCACCCTGTTCCAAAATATGGATTAATAACATCGAATTTTCAATTTAGGGGCCCAAAAAATATAAGGGACAGTATAAGGGAACTATATATTTTTCGGGAACCAGCACTGAAGCTAAATGGAGCATGGAGTAATTATGCAATAAATCTTTGAAATATTATCAAATTATTATTATTAATCAAATTGTTAATAAAATAGTGGTCCTCCAGATACATTTGTAATATTTTAGGTTATTATTCTTGTTAAGAAGGACCAAAAATACTTCTATCACCCAGAAATAATAATAATAATCAAAAAAAAAAAATTTTCAGAATCTCTTACCAATTATTCATATCAAGAAAAAACGCAGCTGTTTCCCAATTTAAACTGCTTCCTAAAAGTCTTTGTAATTGTTTAATAAGTTCATCTCGATCTGTTGTGCCTAAGCAACTGAATTGTTGCAGCAAGGATTGTTCCAATTCGACAGGACCCCCAGTCGTTTGATTTTCTGGACCATTATCAACATCCATTTTTAATTAACTACTATGAAATAAAAATCTCAATCAAATACTTATATTAACAGCTTCCATATTAAAAATTTCTGAATTCAAGTTGACAATTTTTGCTCAAATTTCAAGGAACATTTGTTTACTTTTCATAAAAATTTTAGGCCTGGTTACTTAATTTATAAATTGAATGATTTACAATCATTTGGATTATTTGAAAGTTACGTAAGCCATTTATATTGTTTTTGAAAAGATTACCAACTAAAATTGAGTTCAGACAATGAATTTCAAAAGTTTTTTTTTGAACATAATGGAAATGAGTCAATCATTCATTTTGTTTTTGTAACCTCCAGTTAATTAATTCCAATCGAAATGATTATTTCTTAAACTCTAATTAAATTATACATGAAATTATAAATATTTGAATCCTACCTTTAATTTAAAACAAAAATAATGAGAAGTTTTTTTTTTTAAGGACAATATTTATTATTATGACTATCTACGAAATTTGACATAACATACAAAATTTATATGACATGATTTTTCGTTGTCTTATTTCTTTCTCCTTTTATGAATATATCTATCTTTGTTTTTTATAACTTTTACTCAAAACGGATATTCCGGTTAAGCGGGTATACAAAATTTGAATGAATGAATTTGGATGAATGTATTTAACAAACAAATTTTCGATTTTCCAAAGTTAAAACTCGTGAAAGTTATTATATAAATTATGATTAAAATAAATTAAAAGCTTGAAATAATTTAAAAGTTCATTAACGGCAGGTGTTTCTTTAAAAACTGCTAACGTCCAATCATGTTAGAGTTAAGTTGATCGTGACGCCTGCGTTTAATGACGTTCAAAAACAAATGTAGAGCGGTTAGTGGGTATCCCATTATTGTAGAATCCTGAAGAATCAGTTCGAATAAAGTATTATCCTCTTACATTTCGAATAACAAATTATATGTGATACTTAAAATCATGCTGTATTAATTGTGATTTTAGCTAAATATAATATTTTTTTTCGATACTTTTCATACGTGCTTTATTCTTCTTAAAATTGTTTTTCAACACACATATGTCTTTTCAAGCAAAGGTAAAGTCTCCAAAAAAATTTTTACCATCAGTTTTGCACAAGTAAATTTTTAGAATATGCACATATTCACGTTAGAATATGGAAATTTGGAACTGTTTTTAGTATTTTTTAAATTGGTTTTCTATAAATTTTTATTAATAAAATTTTCACAAAAAAAAAAAAAAAATTAAATATTATAAAACAAAAGAAATTTAAAGAATGACAAGATAAAAATATTTTCGGTCAAAATCAATTTCGATAAATAATAAAATATTAAACTTAAACAATTTAAAAAACTAATATTAATTTAATAATAGATAATCTAATATCTAATTTTTGCTCGCTTAAACGATTTATCTAAAATTTTTTTCATCTTAAAAAATTTAAACAAAAATAATATTTCATTTATAAAAGGTAAATATGTTTAATAATAAAATAAAAACGGAATCACCGCCTGGCTATGGACTAGCAATACCATCATGTGAAGCATTGGTCGATGCCTCCAACAATTCTGGTATTTATAACGATCATAACCGATATGGGCTGATGATACCTAGTGGCCAACCAGTTAAACGAAAACTATTCGCTGAAGATGAGCCATTATCCCATTCCAACTCTTCGAATATTCCAAGCGATTTTAATTCCCGCAAACGATACCATCAATCGAATTCTACAAATCAAAATAATGTTAAATATGACCAGAAATCGATGCCTCAACAATCTCAATCTTTGCATGAGTATCCAAAACGTATTCCATTGGGTAATGGAATATCTCAGATTGCAATACGTAAAAAACACAACGATTCACCAACTGGCTGGAATAATGAGGTATACATTTTTATAATAGTTTTTTAAAATAAAGTGAATTTAATTGGAAGTGATTTGAGTGTTAAAACATTTAAGCTACGTTTTCTAAAGTGGAAAAAATAAAGATTTCCATAAACTAACTAAAAATAACTTACGGAATTAAACACAATTTTCATCTTTTGAGACAACTTACACTTTGTTTAAAACGGCACTAAAACAATATTTAAAAACACTGGTTCGTAAAATTTTTAGAAGAGAATTCTTTTAAAATTTAAGTGAAATAATATTTGAGCGTGACAATTTCTGGAATAAATATATTTTGTTTAAAAAAAAATTATTAATAAAAATAAACAGTTAATCAACAAACTTATTTATATTTATCTGTACCAATGGAGACGGTTGTTG
This sequence comes from Chrysoperla carnea, assembly GCF_905475395.1. Taxonomy (NCBI): domain Eukaryota; kingdom Metazoa; phylum Arthropoda; class Insecta; order Neuroptera; family Chrysopidae; genus Chrysoperla; species Chrysoperla carnea. The sequence goes on along the minus strand of NC_058338.1, from coordinate 11,887,437 downwards.
GTCCGATTTATGTGTTCTCTGATCCATAAGTAACTTTGCCTAACTTATAGGATTCAAAGTATAATGTTTTTTTTTTATGAAGATTTAATTTAGCCTAGTCATTGTTTTTTTGTCACAGATGTAGCCTTAACTTTTGTTTTAGCAAACTTAAATCTTTTAACTAATTATATTTTTTGATTTTTTCTGCACATTTTTATAAAAATCTTGTTATTATTCTTTTATTAGTTGCTTTTACTTAGAATTTCTAACAATGCACAGTGGAGTATTTTTACCAAATTTCCGGACCGTAAATATAATGAAAGGATTTTTATGCTCAAAATTGATTCATTAGCCATATTCGAGATTTCATTTTCTTCTTCAACTTTTTTTGCTTCTGAGCCACTTTTTTTCTTAAATATGCTTGCTTTTGTTTCCCCGTAAGGTGAATTTGGAATTATAAGTTACAAATTTTCAATGGAAACTGCTTGCTCCTTTTTTGACTTTTGCCATAATCTATCTTAATCTCTATCTTTATCTTAGCCTTAAAAGAAAAGGAGCAAATTCGCGCAAGATAGCCCTGGCGGAAAAAATATTTGAAAAAAGAATAAGTCTTAATAATTCTTAGGAAACTCTGAAAAAGTCTTAGAAACTTGAAAAAAGTATTAAGAACTCTGAATAACTCTGAATTAGACTAGTCCGAAAACGTTGAGAAATTCAAAGTTCCTAAGACTTTTTCACAATTTCTTATTCTTTCTTTAAATATTTTTTCCACCAGGGAGAACTTAAAAGAAACATAGAAAACTTAGACTTTGCCCTGTTACAAAAAATTGTACCGGGAAAAAAAGGGCACATAAACAAAAAGCTTTGAGTTTGATAAATTTAATGAAAAAAGTTACCTTTTTTAACATCAAAAATTGAATTATATTAATAGAAACATTAAAATTAAATACTAATAAATAAAGCACAAATCTTCATCTTAAATTTAAAAAAAAATCCTTACTTAATTGCACTTACAAACACAGTAAACGTAAATTGATTGACACGGTAAATCGAGAACAACAACAATAATAACATCTGGAAGAGCACAAAAAACAACTTTCAATGCAAAACAAAAGAGTTGAGTTTCCTAGCTTTTGTCCGGAAATTTGGTATAAATACTTCACTGTGCAATGCTTAAATTAATGCAGTTTGTTTGTAAATGATAAGATCCTAAATTATTATAATATAGTATGTACTACCAAAAACCTAATATAAATTCAATTAATTAAATGTTTTCTAATGTTCTGGATAAAGTAAAGTTTCAATCATAGCATTTACATTTAGCCATTTCTTTAACCGTTGCGTCGGTAAATGGTAATTTTTATCTCTTTCCACTTTGAATAAATATTGTTTTGTAATTATTTTTGTAAATATGATCAAGACGTCGGCAGTCAATGAGACTAGAGGGGGCATGCCATTCATTTAATCACATGAAATGTATTTTATGAAAAAATGAGTACCGCTTGTTATAATTTTCTTTATAGGAAAATATTTGTTATGCTTTTAATTCATGAATATTAGTTTTCCAAATTAATCGGGTTGGTCTAGAAGCCTCAATTGTAGGCACTTTTTAAACTAAGATTATGAGAAAGTGATAAACATTTATGTAGCCATTTTTTCATATTTTAGTTGACGTTTTGAGCTTTAGGTCCCCATGGTCCCCAAAAACAAGCACTGCCATTCAACAACCCTTTCTCTACAGTGTATTTCCACAATTAACTCAGTCAGTTGTTAGTTTTCACTTGTTTTTTTATAAAACCTGAAGAATTTTCAGCTTAAGCAATGAAATGGTGCTGATATGAAATGATAATCTTACATTTTATTTTAATATATTTGCTTGATCCTTAATCCTTGATCCTTGATATTTGCTTGATCCTTAATCACATATTCACAGAATTATTCAAAATGCTGATTTTTTTCTTTAAATAAATCGAATTAGGTGTTTTTATTGAATGGAAATTGGGATACATCACATTCAATACCAAATATTGTTGCTGAAATGCATAACGTGAATCTTGCCGAACTCCAAGGCACATGGGGTGGTGATGATGGTGATACACTGACCGCATCATGTGTAAATGGTGGCCAAACAATATCTACAATTATTACAAATGATAGTAGAGATGGAAAGAATTCAGACAATTTACAATCAATTCATCAGCAACGTATTGATAATAATCATCGTGCTTTAACAGGGTTACCGACAAACGACGCTAATCAAGATTTTAATGGTGATGATAATTTCCAATGGCTTGTTAATTTTAAGCTAGATGATTTAATTCATGCGTCAACTCCTACTAGTTCATCTTCATCAGGTTTGTGAAAGTTGTTATTTAAAAAAGTGATTTCAATGCAAGTATATATCGCGTGTGAAACATAAGGAGAGGATTGCAACTGTTTAACTTACAGAGCCCGATCTAGCTTTTTAGCCACTCCGGGCAAAAGTAATATTTGCCACCTTTTACACTCATACCATGTACACGGTGGCTGTTTTAAGTTGACATTTGTTTGAAACTCAATAAAGAAATTTAATCGAAGAAAATGTTTCAAACGTAAATATTAATTTCAAGGAAGTCTTCTATATAGGTACAGATGCTAATTTAATCGGCCATAATCAGCCCTCTTATCTAGTAAGCGTCTTAACTTTGGCGTACTAATTAGCTACAGGTCGAATACATGTCACTTTTGACCGATCATGCTCAAAATGGTCGGCAAAAATTAACGTTCGTGTCTTCATTTTCCTTTCCTTATCTTATACTTAAATCAGCCTAGGTGTTTCATTTAATGCAATATGGAATAGTTAGTTGAAGGGGACTCCAAACGCCGCTTGACTCTCAGAGAAATATACTCTATTGTAACTCTTTGTGTTACAAATGTAACATCTCTCTACAAAGAGAAGATTTCTTCTCGAGTAATCGAGGCTTACTGTCTACAAAATGGATATACTTTATCTAGGCTTTGGCCCTTAGAAAGATTAACGGGAAATCGAGAAATCCTCAAGCTCAGGAGAGGACGGCTTCATTTCCTACATTACTGGGCACTCAAATATGAGCGCAAGAATTAAGGTTCGTTGCTGTATTTGTTCTTTTCCTTATCTTGTACTAATTGAAGCGTTCATAGACAATACTCGATCGGAATGTTGAAGTCTTTGGAACTCGAAACGCCACTTGAATATTAAAGAAATATAGGTACTCCATTGTAACTCTTTGTGTTACAAATTTAATACCTCTCTACTAAGTAAAGAGTTCTTCTCAGGAGATCGATGATTACTGACTATGAAATAGATATACTTCATCTATGCTTTGGTTCTTAGAAAGGTTAGCGAAAAATTGAGAAATCCTCAAGCTCAGGAGAGGACATTTGGAGATTTCATTTCTCACATTACTGGGCACTCAAATATGAGCATAAGTTTAACAAACATAATGCTCAGATTTGAGTGTCTATTAAGTACATTCAGAAGGCACTTGCCTTTGTTGTGATTAAATAATATTCTTCCTTGCATCATTAAATTTGCTGTTAGAGAAGCTTTATATCTATCTAAGTTAATCTCAAGTTAATGTTTATAAACAAGAAAAATTGTTTCTTGTAGATTACACAAACACGACACTCACAAATAGTAATCGAAGTCAACAGTCAATGGTTATGCAAACGAATACATCGAATTCAATTCGATCGATCAACATGAATCCAAACTATAGCCAACATGTATATATTACTGATGTAAATTCGTTACCAAATCAATATTTTACACAAAATCAACTAAAGAATGTAAGTTTTTATCATATAAATTTATTATCAATTAAAGTATCATGTCAGTCGATATAGTGTGAACGAACCTAGGGACAATGATAAGAAGGTTACAGCTATCGCGAAAAACAATAACAGGATTATGAGAATTAGTGGAAAATTAATCAAAAATACTTCCGTATCTTTCTGGCTTCATTGTGGTTTTTCGTTCCATTTAAAATTGAAATAACAATATAAATTTAATTAAGTATATTTTAGAATCCCGGCATAAATAGAGTCCCTATAAAAAATGAGATCTTCTTAGAATTACCAAACGAAGAAAGTTGAAATTTCACAGATAATCCAAGAAAATAGAACAAATAATCTACAAAGTAGACAATTATCTCAACAACAACATCAACAACCGGCAGCAGTTACAGTGAAGACAATGAAACATACGAGTCTTCCTGGTGCAAATAATATAAATGGAAATAATCAAGGGAATCATACAAGTCGCTATTCTGGTCCACGAAAACCACCTTTTACATACACCGAGCTGATTGAGCATGCGCTTCGTGAAAAAGGTGAATTAACTGTATCAGGAATATATCAATGGATTTCGTAAGTACTCAATTTTTATTGTTCTCTTGCCTCGAATCTTTTAATGTGCACTCTAGATTCTTAAAATCTGCTTTCACATTCTTATTAGAATATATTTAATTGCAATAACTTCATCGTCTATAATTAAGAGTTCCCGTTAACATGCTAAGCAATTTTCAAACAGCTTCATTTACTCCAAGTGATATACTCCAAAAATTTGTTGCTTTTTTTCTTTTTTTTGTATTTAGCCTTAAGATTTTTTCACATTATTTATCTTTCACCTTGCCCCATTCTGGCCCATCGGCTGGTGACGACCTTGCACGATGGATATTATTTAATTTATTTGTACCTACCTTCTTAAGGATTATTATATCCCAGAATTTTAGCCACAATTAGAAAAAAAGATCACAATTGTTGCATCCACGTCTTTATGATCCAATTTATGATTACGTATGTTAAAAACCCCTCAATATTATTTACGATTATATTTAAATAATATATAGCTACCCTCTTAATGACTTTTAAACATGTTAAAACAATCATGAGCAAGTCGTGAGAAAATATGAAAAAAGAAGTATAAAAAAAGTATTAAAACATTATTAAATCATAAACACAGATACCTACAAAACTATCATAAAATATAAATTAAATAGAAAAGCCCATCGGGGGTTGTTTTTGTGATCGAAACATTTAGAAATGATATGACATTCATCTTTAGTTGCACGCATCCATATCGCATCGTTTATGTATTATATTATCTTAATAATAAAAGTTTTTCTAGTCTATAAGTTAACCTCTCTCCTTATTCGCGCTAGAATATGCCATGCGACTTATTTTATAATGAAGTTAAATCAGTTTTTTTTATTACTTCCGTTCAAATTAAAGGGTTATCTATTTTGGATGTGTATTTTATAAATCTACTCTCTTTAGTAAATCATTATGTTGATGAAAACTCTCAGGTTGATGCGGCTATCTGCGGATGAGACAAGTTTAAATCACAGCGTCCATAAAAACTTTAAATAAGTAAGAATAGTTAGACGAATACTTTGACTTAAGCAGACTTTAATTGTCACAAAATGGTTGAGCCAAGATGTGGCCTACTTCATAGAGCAAAGCAGGTGAATCAGCATCTATCCCTCTTTGTCGATGCATCAACTCCTACATTAATCGTTTTACAATGTACAGCCTGTTTGTCTCCCAAACAGTGCTTTACACTGACTGCTACTTCGTGGTTTCAAGGGGTCCCCCGAAAATAAATAAGATAACTGGAATGCCTTTCATGCTGTTAGATTACAACATTCGGATTTACTCCATTTTTCGTTTGAGTAAGAGATACTTCCTGAGCTTGGCTTAATGAGTTTTAAGCCGTTAACAGTTTTAAAAAAGCTAGCATCTTTTATCTAAGACTAAATGCTTCTATGGAATTTACTACTGGGATATATAACATGATTTATAATATTTTTCTGTCTTGTAGTACCACACGTTCGTTTCCACACTTTCAATTTCCCCACAGCCACTTTTCCTAAAAAGATACATCTGAATGTCCAATGATGGTTGTCCTTTGATGGCATGAGGCCTTTGTAGATACAAGGCACCACAATGCGTATCTGGCTTTGTCTAATACTCTAGTTTGGGATCTCTCTAATTCGGAAGGATAAAGAATGAGGCTTTGCATTTCTAATGGTAGGCTTTGTAGGCTTTGCAGAAAAATTACAAGTATTGAGCCAATTGCTCACAGTTTTAAGTAACGAAGCAATCTTGGATAACAGGATCATATTAAGATTATTCTCAGCATTATTATTCTTTCTTATTGTTGGTGGGTACTCTAAGCTACAATTTCTAACAAAGCTCTTTGGGGCGAAATATAATTCGTCGTTTTATGCTAGACAGAACTAAAATACTTAATCACTAATTTAAGTATCTTCTTTTGAAAATTTCCGGTGAAAATTTCACAAGATTTGTCTTAAAATTCCAAAAACTATGAAATTCTAAGAATCCTTTTTTACCGAAACGGAACCTTTTCAATGTGGCTTATACGATTTTCAATTTATTTTCCCGCTAAAAGATTCAAAAAATCTTTTAGGGTCTCAGGCTCGTATAAAGTTGTACGTAATAAGTTGTATAATAATGGAAGTCAAATACGATGTGTTTGATAAAAAAAATGTGTGTGATTGTGATGATTTTGACTGCATGCAGTTCATACGGAATAAAAGTATTATCCATTTATTATTGATAATTTGTAAAAGAGCAGACTTCGTCGAAAACCCATAGTTTAGAATATAAAAATGCCATAGTCATATTATGTACGTATTATATACGTCAGAGGACGGACGATCAAACGTTGGGGGCAGGTATTATAGCAAGACAGGTGAGCTTATGTGGTAAGGTGAATTGTAATTCCCATGAAGAAAATTTTTGGTCGATATATGGTACCAGGTACTACCATGCATCGTGACCATTTTATATATATATGGGATGGATACCTGCTATAAATGGTTGTTCCTTGAAAGAGGTGATTTGTGATTCACTAAAAGGGTGGATTTATATACAATTTTAAATCTTTTTTTTTTTTGTTTTGGTTTTTATTTCCTCGAGTTGTTCAGATGACAAATGATATTATCTATTGTTCCAAGGTTAGAAATACATATTATGTAGACAAAATTAACAAATTAGAACTATTTTTTTAATTATCTAACTAACTAGCTTTTATCCACGGCTTCGCCAGCGTTTTTTGTCCTCATAAATAACTAGCAAAGATGATTAAACATTTTTTTGTGGATGTTGAATCCTAGTTCCGGAATTCTGCTCATAAGTGATAACTAGGGAAAAACTGACATCACAGCTGAAAATAATAACCCAAAATTAGTGGGTTTCAAAAAAAATTCCAATTAGATCGGATCAAATTTGTCTGCGTTATCAAAAAAATCGAATATTTCAACTTTATGACGTCATCAGAATCCAAAAAATTTAATTTTACTCTATCACATCCAAATTAAATCCAATTTTAATAAACCAAGTATGTACTCCTACTAAATTTGGGCCATACTTTTCAAATTTGTGATCAAAATTAACCTAGCTCTAATAGGTTTCCAGAATTTGGAATCCTGGTTCCGGAATTCAGATCATAAGTGATAACTAGCGGAAAACTGACATCACAGCTGAAAAGAATGACCCAAAATTAGTGGGTTTCAAAAAAAATTCCAATTAGATCGGATCAAATTTGCCTGTGTTATCAAAAAAATCGAATTTTTCAACTTTATGACGTCATCAGAATCCAAAAAATTTAATTTTGCTCTATCACATCCAAATTAAATCCAATTTTAATAAACCAAGTATGTAATCCTACTAAATTTGGGCCATACTTTTCAAATTTGTGATCAAAATTAACCTAGCTCGAATAGGTTTCCAGAATTTTCAATCCTGGTTCCGGAATTCAGAACATAAGTGATAACTAGCGAAAAACTGACATCACAGCTGAAAAGAATGACCCAAAATTAGTGGGTTTCAAAAAAAATTCCAATTAGATCGGATCAAATTTGCCTGTGTTATCAAAAAAATCGAATTTTTCAACTTTATGACGTCATCAGAATCCTAGAAATTTAATTTTGCCCTATCACATCCAAATTTTATACAATTTTGATAAACCAAGTATGTAATCCTACTAAATTTGGGTCATACTTTTCAAATTTGTGGTCAAAATTAACCTAGCTCTAATAAGTTTCAAGAATATGGAGTCTTGGTCCCGGAATTAAGCACATTAATGACAGCTAGCGAAAAACAGATATCACAGGTGATAAAAATGACCCAAAATTAGTAAGTTTCAAAATAAAATTACAACAAAATCGCATCGAATTTGCCTGTATCAAAAAAGTCGAATTTTTTAACTTTACGACTTTATGTAAATTAATGAGCGCCTTTTACATGATTCTTTACTAACTCATTCAATTGTATGTTTACATTTGTCTTGGTACCAGTTCTATGTTATGCAAATGACATTACTAAATATAGATATCTTTCCTGGACGAGGATAAAAAACGAGCGAAATTAGGTCGTCCAGATATTTTAGATCAAAATTAATCGATATCGAACTTTTAATTTTAAAACTGAATAGTTTGTGACTACTACACAATAAAATTCAAATATGTTCAATTTTATGTATGTACAAAATATAAATTGTTCAGAAGGTCATTAACATATTCTGTTTTAATATAAATATTATCGAAGATAATAAATGAGAACTCTAGGATATGTCGAAATAAATTTCGATTTTTGCCCCAATTCCTAGATCAGTTTTTTGTATTTTTAAAATACGTATTTTCGACTACCAAGTAGTGCAGTCCGCCACCAAATTAGCAAAGAGTAACATTCACTAGCTAATTCTTACTGATGATGACTACTTGGTAGTCGAAAATACGTATTTTAAAAATACAAAAAACTGATCTAGGAATTGGGGCAAAAATCGAAATTTATATTCTGTTTTATGTAAATATGAAAAGCATATGCATGTGATCTTCCACAATAATAAAATGCGTTCATGATTTCACGGTTTACCCTCATTTAATTCATTTTGATGATAAACAATGCTGATTATATTTTCCAATGCAATTATTATTTCAAACCAAAAAAATTAAAAAGTATATAAAACTGTTTCATGGTTCAGTAGACACCATCATAATTTTTGATGAAATTTGAAATATGCAAGCAAGGGTAGTACTGTGGTGGTGATATACAGGGTGAGTCATCTTATTGCTGATAGCTCGTTTTAATAACCAACAAAAAATAACATAAACAAAAGTTGTAGAGTTTGATGGGTGGCATCATGTTCTGGCATCATATTGGTCCTAGTTCTTCGCGGTGCTTTAATAGCCAATTTAGAATCTAGACGGTAAGAGATAGAATAAAACTTTAAATTAGAAAGTTGATCCTCATAAAAAAGCCAACAATTTTATTGAAAGCATTTTTTCGAAAAACGTAAGCTTTCGGAGGAAATGCGACTTAAAAATATGTCATTATTGTATTTAATAGAAAGAAAGGTCAAAGCTATTAACACCTAGGCGAATGTCCTCTATTGGCCTTGACAACTTTTGGCTACAGCATTTTTCCGTAATTAGCGTGTTTTCTTTCGATTAAATGCAATAATGACATATTTTTAAGTCGTATTTCATCCGAAAGCTGACGATATTCGAAAAAAATGGTTCGAATAAAAAATGTTAGTTTTTTTTATGAGGATCAACTTTCTAATTTAAAGTGTTATTCTATCTCTTATCGTTTAGTATCTAAATTGACTTTTAAAGAAACTTGAAAACTAGGTCCAATCTGATGTCAGAACAAGATGTCAGTGACATCATGTCACCCATCAAAGTCAACAACTTTTGTTTAAGTTATTTTTTATTAAAATGACGCACCCTGTATGTGTGTAATATGCATACTGTGTACGAATAGTAAATAATAGAAATAAGGTATATTGGTAAACCTTCAATTTAATTTAGAAAAGTAAAAAAAAAATTTTTTTTGATTAAAATTAAATTATTCATAGATAATAGGTTTTAGTTAACACACGTGTGTTATGCACATTGCGTCAATAGTACAATTAAACGAGAACAATTCATTATGTCAAAATGTGATACTTAGTCACTATTTTTCAAAAAGTTAATTCTGCGAGGTACATAAAAAAAAAACTTTTCCAAAACTCTGTACGCATCGACCTCTACACCGCGATGTATGTTGAGCGAGGCTAAACCGTCGAAATTTAGATAAAAACTTAGGCAAAAACCGGTAAATCAAGGTTTAGTTTTTTTAATTTTCTGAGGCTTGTGAAAAGGCTATGGCAAATCAAGTCGAGGCTTGGCAAGAATGGAAAACAAAGCTAAATGACTCAATCTCGATTCTATCGTCAGGGTTATATTTCGTATTTAGTTTATTGCCAATAGACTAAATAGAAACTCATTCTACAAGTTCTTAATTTAATGTCACTGTTCGTTGCCTAGGTAAAAATTTAACTATTTGTTGAACTTCTAAACAAAAACACAAGTCTCAAGTTGTTATCAGATAACAAATTTTTCAGCGTCTAACAATGACAAATTTAAACACGCAAATTGTTATACGAATATATTAATTATAATTATTGTCGTAACAATTAAAAATCCACAAATAAAATTTAAAAAAATTTCACCCTCTGTTCAATTCAAGTGTTAATTGAAGGAGCAGGTTTTTCTAAAAAAAAAAGAAAAAAAAAATCTATTAAAACGATAAATATCCGTTTTTATAATACGTAATGGAAACAGTTGACATACTCCCCTACATTAAAAGGTATCCTATCGCCTGGTACATCGTTACACTAAACACATATAGCGTATAAGAATTGTATCAACGTGCATATCATGTAAATATTCTTTGACAATTTTTATATTGAAAAAAAATTATAGTTTGTTGGGCTGACCTTAAACGGGAAAAGTTTTCTTATTCTTATTCTGTTCTTCAAAATTTATTATCCGCAATAACATATATAGCCGCAGAAACGATGCAATAAAGTTCGAAAAATTTGAACAGTAAGTCAGATTTGATTGCGGTTTTCGGTATTCGATTCGTTAGAGCGTCAGAAATTTTGTGACCTAAATTGATTAATTAAAAATATACAATTTCCATAAATAATATGCATTTTAAATTAACCGTAAATATACTAAATTCACAATTCGGTTAATAGTGATGAAAATGATTCCAAACTTGTTATTCGGGAGTTTTTGGGGTCGCTGAACACCAGGGTACCTGGTACTTGGTGCCCGATTCTGTCGCGATATTCGTGTTCAGCGATCACAAAAACCCTCAAGTAACGAGTTTGGACAGATTATATAACGAATTTCCCGAAATTTCTCGGCATACCGTTTATAGTGGGCACCAGATACTTCGGAGACCAATTTTGACTCGATATTCGCGTTCAGCAATCCCAACCCCTGTTGAAACTTCCGAGTAACAAGTTTGGAATCATTTTCATCACTATTAACCGAATTATGAACTTTTAGTATATTTATTTATGGACATTTCCTATTTTTGACGCTCTAACGAATCCAATGCTGAAAACCGCATTCAAATCCGTCTTACTGTTCAATTTTTTCGAACTTTGACTGTTTTTAGTGTTTCGTTTCTGCGACTAATATAAGTTTTAATGGTTTTTAAATTAATTGCATACATAAAAGTTTTATTTGGTTCTTTGTTTAGTCGAAGACGTCATAGTATTTTTGTCAAACATAGGTTTAACTTGAATATCCTGATGCGTTATCAAATATCAGCCTAAGTCTATATTACCCGCAACCTAAGTCTAAGTAGTCAAACGGTCAAAGTCTAACGCCTTAGACCGCTCGCACTCTTAACAATTAACAAGCAAGGGTTTAGTTTTTTAACTTCGCTTTATTTGCTTTATTTTATCGATTTCTAGGTTATAGACTTATCTTCTATTTCCATACTTGCACAAAAGAAAAAAGATTTGGTCTATTTGTTTTAAAGTAAAATTAATATTTAATTTCAGTGATCATTTTCCATTTTACAAAGCAAACGATGATCGCTGGAAGAATTCCGTCCGACATAATTTATCAATAAATCCACATTTTCGTAAAGGAAGCAAAGCAGTACATGGCGCTGGTCATTTGTGGACAATCGCACAAAGGGACGATAAACGAATGTCTACATGGATCATGGTAAAAAGATTTCCTTTAAATTTCATACGATTTTGTTCAAGTCTTATCAGTTAATCGATTATTTTTGCTTAGAAGAAACAACGCATGCAACAATTTATTGATAAGTACGATGAAAAAGAAAAAGCAATGGAAGATGAACTTCAAGCGGCCACAGCAAGTATTTTACCTGAAATGGATTGTGGATACCTCCAAACAGACGTTAATATACAGAATAGTAATAGCAGTAATCAGGTGAATAAAATAATCAACACTGTCTATCCATGGTATTTTAACGATTAATTCAGTCAATCAGTTGTTTTCACTTATTTGTTGTTGTTTCTGGTTCCATAAACAAGTTATGGCAACCAGCAACAACACAATCCTCACTGTTTTAAATCGAGCGTGAGCAAAATGCTCATAAGTGCTGACGCTATCGTTGTTTGTATGATAATAGTATTGTTTATTTATTTTTTTTTTTTAATAGAGAATGGGACATAATGTGATACGAACTTCAGACGATTCGAGCTCCATTAAACGTGAGGTTGAAGTGCAATATTTAATTCCAGTTAGTGATTCTATGGGTAAGTATCATATCAAAAGATTCATCTTAAAATATTTTCTGATTTGAATTGGTTACTTGAAACCGTGAACTTCACTATCACTACATAGTAAAAAAACAAAACCGCTTCCAGCTGTCTGTCCCTATGTATGCCTAGCAGTGGCGGATTGTCCATAATATAAAATTGTCCATAATATAAAATACAATAGTTTTTTTTAAATGTGAAAAAAGAGAAAGTGGTGTCCGGAAGTAGGGTACTTCTGCCACATCCTATGGGGATAAATCGAAAAAACACAAGTTCAAATGAATATGATTTTGTTGAGTACACTAAGAGAAACATTTTCCATCACTTTACATTAAAATCTACTGACGAGGAGTTGATTTCTGGATCAAATCCTTCATTTCGTACAGGATTTGGGTTTAAACGGTTCTGAAAACTGCAAAATCACTAACCCATCGGTAACCGGCCCAAAATTTGTAATAGAGCGGCAATCAAACCCGTAAAAACAATGGATTATGACAATCCTATCAGACCGGGAGAGGAGGTAGGTTTGTACCTACTGCAATATTGGGATACCAACTTTACCCATAAGGTAACCGGGTAATTTTCACGTGAAGCTACAGCTCAGTCAACTTTTGTGGATAAAGTATGGCAATCTTTGAAAAAAATTTGGCAACCTTTTTGATTTTTAGTAGAAGTAATAGGGTGCCAGATCAACTTTGTGGACAAAGTATGGCAACCTTTGACGAAAGGTTGGCAACCTTACTGATTTTGCAGTCCGCTTCCGGGCCAATAGTAAGGTGTATCATGGTCTCAAGTAACCTAACCAGAGTGCTTCTTAACTTTTTCCTTGTAAAAATTACAATATGAATTTAATATTTGATGTATTCAGATTTTATGTGTCCAGTATCAAAAGAACAAGTAGCCGAAGAATGTGGTTTACAACAATCTTGCAACAGTAATGACGACAATAAAACCGAACAGCAACGTGTGAACGAACTAACAAGTGGTGATTATTTAATTACAGATTTAAATCCACAAACACTTGGTTTAAATCTATCTGAAGCTGAAATCATTACACCAGATCAATTATTTGGTGATGATCTCAATTTTCAGTGCTATGAATTACAAGTATGAAGATGATAACTAAACTATGATTTATGATTGATTTGTTTAAAGAACTATTTTTAGAAAATAATTTAATTGTAATGAACTGATTCTTTTCGTAATTACGAGAAATTGTGTGACATAAAATTGATTTATATTTTCTGACGTGTTTCGTTTTAATTGTTAGTAAAAAAAAACTGATGATTCAAATTTTTTACATAGCAAGATTTTTCTAAAACATGTGGAAACAATTTACTTCTTAGAAATTTAATATACAAAGTGCTATAACTAAATTGGTTACATATGGAAAACTTTTTTATTATAAGCTTTACGAAAGAAATTTATTCTTTATAAAAAGCTCTGCTTTCAAAAATATTAACATACAGCTTTTGACATCGAATATACAGGGTGATCACAAATTGAGAAAGTTCGATAAGAATGTTAATGGTCGTTTAGAAATGTAGACCATTCTATAGGAATGGTTCAAGAAATCACTTCCGAGATATGTAGAAGTGTATTTAAACAATTTTGCAGAGCAAAGAATAAATTTTATTCGTAAACCTTACAATAAAAAAGTTTTCCATATGAAGCCAACTTAGCTAGACACTCTGTAATATACGGCAGTGCGGTCATTTTCGAGATAGAGGGTAGGAGGGTGGTTTGGATTAAAAAAATCAAAAATTGATAAATAATTATGCCCCTTACCAAATAAGTTCTTCCATATCCAGTCATTTCCCCATCTCCCTTCTCCCAAACGCCCGAAAAGGAGTAGCATGGTTTGATTGATAGTAGTTGGGAAGAAGAAGGGGGGATATGTATGCTAGAATTACGGAACATAAGAGCGGTTGTTAGAAACTGTTTTCAATTTATACTCATTTTATTTTCACCCCTTCCTCTATCTCGAAAATGACCGCTCTGTCATAATGTGTCCTATAAGAGAAAATGCTCCACATCGAATCAAGAGCTATTTACTACGAGATAGAATGTTAGGATTCATGAATTTTTTGACCCTCGCCATATTCTATCCAAACTACTTCATTCCATTTACGTGTAATTCATAATTATGTAAAGAATACAGAAAGCCTTTAAAAAGAATTGTGTGTCCTTTGTATGTTCCGTCCTGTTGTTAATAAAATTTACTATTTATACATAAAATTTACACAGATTATATTTATATTTAATATAAATAAAGATAATGCACTTGTAAAGTATATCCTTCACGTAAAATAGTTTTTCAGCGTTAGGATTATTTTTCAAATAAAAAAAAATTAATTATAATTGTAATACCTATCAATTTTGAATAAAAATATGATAACAGAAAATTATAACCAACCTAATGTCTTTCAATCATTGTTGAAACCATGGAGGTTATAAAGAAGGAGAACGATTAAAGCATTAGCCCAGCTGTCCCTGAAAATTTATAGAATTTATAGTTCGTATTTCAGCCACCAGTCGGTAAGTAGTATCTACGAAGTTACCTGTTTATGAGTACAAGTAGATGAAGTTAGTTGCATAATGTTCAAATTGAATGATATTATTTACACGTATATTAAACGTTGATAAATCATTGGAAATTAGCGCACAACAGCCCGCTTTTAATGAGACAACTTAGCGATCGCAGCGCCTCACTTATTTTGTCCATATTTCGGGGACAATATTTTCTATAGCGATCGTTTTCCTTTTTTATAACCTCCATGGTTGAAAACTTACCCCAAAATAGCCTACGACAAGCCGTCCGATCAAATTTAACTGTTCCAAGATTTTCTTTACGTATCCAAAAATGTTTTCATCACCTTATTGATTCCGTTTCAACATTTTTAAAAACACAATGTCCTGAAATGCAAACAGTTTCTTACTACTATTTGCAGTATACTCTCATCGAATTTGCCTGTATTTTATGAAGGAGTGTTCAAAAATTAGCGCAAGAAGTTCGAATCAGACGTTAAACTTGGGACATCCTTTATTATTATTTTGTAGTAACACTTTAATAAGAAAAAGTCAATTAATTAATTATTTAGTAAAGGTAAGTATTAAGCAAATTATATGATTATTAGTAATCTGGGTGGCTATGTGGGTATAGCAATTGCCTCTGAAACCAAGGTATGCTGGTTCGTATCCTGGTTGTGGTTAACATTTTTACTTTTAAATTAAATGAATTTTTCCTTATGTTAAAATTTTCCACTCATTTTTAGTTTAAATTATCTATTTAACCCGCCCTCTCTTGCTACTCTTGCTATAAATAACGTCAATTATACATATGTCATAAATCACTATTCTGTCAGGGGGTGGGAATTTAAATAATCATAAATATATTTCACTCTTTAAAATCATGTTCTCCTGTTACAATATATTAAAAATATGTACAAAATGGCTTGGTTATGGTAAAATATGAAACTTTTTTAATAGGAGAACATGTCATATACTTTATCCAGGAGAACATATTTTATCCCACTTTTTTATAACATATTCGCCTATTACAAAATATTAAAAAAATACTTATTTTGCTTGCTTTTTTGTACACACTAAAATTAATTCTTGTTAAATGAAATTTTATAAGATTTTGTAATAGGAGAACATGTATGTTATTTCACAAAAAAAAATTAATTATATTAGTCCCACTTTCCTACTTATGTCATAAATCACTCTTCTGTCAGGGGGTGGGAATTAAAATAACATAAAATATACCTCGTTGTCTTCTTACTTATTTGTCGCTTTTGGTTCTCATAACAATTATCTAAAAAATGACATTATCTCGGCATATTAACTGATTTAATTAAAAATTAATCGGGCAATACTAGGTTTGAACCGAGGTACTCTGTAACCGCATGCGAATGGGCTAGCCACTACTCTACCTTTGAGATATTATACGTACCAATAATATACGCAGATTTTTTCAATTTGATATTCCTGAAATGGATTAAAAGGATAAAAGATAAAGGTAATATAATCATTTTCGTTAATCAAAGAAAAACGTTTATTTTTTCACAATACTTAAGAAAAGTAGCTAAACTTAACTTTCACCAACCAAATTATAGCATTTGGGGGTGCTATCTTCACGGGGCTGATTGTGTAGATATTTTATCAACAGTTGACAGTTGTCGTTGTTTACATATCTTAACCTCAAACTCTCGAATGTGTAATTACTATGCCCTTATGTGCAGCAAATAATTGTTCAAATCGCTTTGAAGATGGTTTTCGCCTCTTCTTATTCCCTACGGATGAACATAGAAAGAAACAATGGCTTATCAACATGGGTCGGGAAGATTTTACGCCTTCAAAGATTTCTTGTGTGTGTGAAGTATGTTTTTTTTGTTATGTCTGCATTTTCTTCGTAGTAAAATTTTTTGTTAAGCATTTATGTTATTAGGTACATTTCGATGAGTCGCAGTGGGTACAAAACCTTGCTGCCGGTTGGAAAAAATTGAAGCCAAATGCAATACCAACTTTATTTAGTAATCCAATCCATCTACTTTCATTTAATGAAACAAACGTAGACGTTCCCAATTTTCTTCAGATATGTCGTATATGTTTAAGCCCAAATAACGATTTAATTAATTTATTCAAGCCCTCGTCGAACGATAAACTACCGTATCTAGAATTCATGGAGCAGACATCTTTGCAGGTCAGTACATTTCACACAAAAGTATACTAAACTTAGGCAGATGGGACCTTGGTAGAACTAGACAAGGTATGCTCGATGTAGGACTGGTTTTGGTTCAGTTGGTGCATGTACCCAGTCGACGCCATTTTAGCTTTTTCCCGCTTCCTGATTTAAATGTTGTAAAAACATGAATACGTTTGTGTGAAAAATAGTTCCTGACAATGAATGAATATTTAATGATTAATGAACATTTTCCGCCTCAGATTTTTTCAATTTTTAATATGTAAACAAAACATTGACCAATTTGACAGCTCAAATGGAATAGTGGCGCTGAGTGCCTACAAAATGATTCTTAAACTAGAACAAATTTGCAATTATCTCATTTATAATTGTAAGGGACTTTCTTTCGCTAAAGGCTCGCTATCGACTTATAAACTAATAATAGGCCGAAAAAATGATGAAACTTAATACTTACAATCGTACTAGTTTCGTTTCTATTTCATAAAACGTATTATTATGAGCATAACATTAAAATATAAACTCATACCTTTAAAATGAGTACGTCCAACGTTCTAAGACTAGCGCCTTAGACCGCTCAGCCATTTAGGCTCTTATTATTATTATTAACGTTAAATAAATTTTATGAATATTTCAGGTGAGTTCTGACGATGGTCTACCACCATATGTATGCAACGAATGTTTTCAAACTATACTAGAAATAAAAAATTTTAAACAAAAATGTATTCAATCTGCAAATTTATTGAAAAATTATAATGGACCGAATACAATAGCAAGTTTAAACGCATATATAATATCTAAAACACAATCCGATGGTATTGTGCATGTGGATAAGAAGGAAAATTTGGAAACTACAAACTTGGAAAATAAAAATCAGAAAGAAAAGAACGAACAAGATACGAAGTATAAACTAGAAGAAATCGATAACTTTTATACGTTCCCAGATCCAATTGATAGAAAAAATCTCAAAAACGAACCGTATTCTGTTTGTCATATATGTGGAGCAAAAGCAAAGTATATCCTAAAACATCTAAAGACACATAATGATACATACGATTTGAAATGTGATATTTGTGGAAAACAATTTCGTCATAATATAGCGTTACTTAGGCATTTATCTGATCATAGACGTGAAAAAAGCGAAGTAAAACCTCAGTGTGGCATATGTCACAAAACTTTTTATGATAGACATACTTTAAGACGACACATAAAAACCGTACATCAGGACACACGACCATTCAAATGTACATTATGTCCAAAATCGTTTCATGATGAACGAATATTGAGAATACATATGGTTACACATACCGGTGAAAGGCGTTATAAATGCGACGTTCAAGGTTGTAGTCGTACATATACACAATCTACACCATTAGCCCAGCATAAATTAAAATGTCATTCAAATAATGTATCGGAAATAACAAAATTCAAGTGTAAAATTTGTTCGAAAGCGTTTAAACAGAAAAAGACTATGGAAGAACATTTACGCTTTCACTCTGGTGTAAGGTGTACTAAATGTAATAAGTCGTTTACATCAATTAAAAAACTTAACATACATATGAGAGATCATTTTGGTATCGTAGAAAAAAAAGACATAGAAGCGAAGAATAAGCAACATTCAGAATTATTAGAATCAATAGATAATTTAATACAGCAAGAACAAAATTGTACACAAGCAGACGTGGATCTAGGTTTGTTTGAGCCTATAGTTTAAACCATTAAACCAGTACATGCAGTATCGTTTTATTGGATAAAGATTACAAATTGAGGTTTATAAATTAATATCTGGAGACGAGAAAGAGTCAAATCAGCAGTCATTTTTGAATTTTTTTTAAAAACTTATTACACAAAAGAATGTATAATAAATTAAAACAATAATAAAAATTATTTATTAATAAATAATAACAATAATTGCATGAAAACGCAAAAAAACAGGAATTTACAAGCTATAGTGGTGTATAGTATACACACAGTGTAAGGCATTCACTGTCCAATGTACTGTCGATTAACTACAGTTGAAGTTTGTAAATTCCCGTTTTCGTTTGCGTTTTCATCATACATCTCTGAGATTAAATACACAGGTCTACGACTAAAAAACTGCATAGGATTTTTTAACATTTTCTTATAGACTTTGACCTCCCAAAAACAGGAAAACTATTCAAAACATTCTATCACATAGGTTTTTATAAATATTAGTAACAACATAAACTAGTCTTAAAGTATTATTATTGCACAATAAAATTAAATTAGCTTCGCTTCCAATGGGTTATTCTGTGCATATGGAAGAAAACTAACTATATAACAATTTGGCCATTACTCTGGAAAGAATCAAATATCAGGACCATCAATGGATGGTTTGTGGGGACTTCAAAATACTCACGATGCTTTTGGGCCAGCAGGCAGGCTATACTAAATACCCATGCTTCTTATGCTTATGGAATAGTAGGGCCAGAAAACAGCACTGGACTAAAAGTGATTGGCCACCCCGAGAAACTTTAAAACCTGGGGAGAAAAATATTATCAATACTACTTTCTTGTCGCCAGAAAAAGTTTTGGTTATCTAGTGGTAGTATGGCAATCTATTTTAGCATTTTCGCAAATTGTGAGGTAATTTTATAATATTTTTCGAGAAAAATTTTGTTACAAAAAGATACCTGTAAAGGCTACAATTTTAAACCCCCAACTAATTTTCTGTGATGTTTTTTTTGTGGACTATTTTTTCATTTATATATGAATTAGAAACAAACAAACTCAAGCAACTTCTCTGCTAGTCCCTTTCTAAACGAAATAAAATTAGTTGTCTTGCATTAAAATGTGTTTTAATTCGTGATACCTTCAAAGTAAAGAGTAATTTGGTTAAAATGAAATATACTTCATATATATATATAAAGATTTTAATAGTTTCAAAAAATTTTAATAAATACACATAATATATAAAAAATAAATAAAACAATAAGATAAACCTTCATGGCTTATTCTGCGATTGCTTCGGACTCCATAGTTTGTTGATTTTTTTGTTTTTCTGCGATTGACTTTTTTAAATCAGCAATCAACTTTCCTATATACTTAGGGACTTGCTTCAATTCATAAAAAATTTCAAATTCAGTTTTATTGAATCTTTTTTTATTTCTTAAAAAATATAAGTAGGCAGCTAAAAAAAATAATAACAATTAACTAATAAATTCATTATTATTAAAAATAATGGAAAATACCTTTGACAACCATGACCTTTATCGGATCCAAAATCATTGGCTGTTCATCGTTGTTTTTCTTTGACCTGTTGCTAAATTTCCCTGATAGAGTGCTGTTTTTTAGAACTTCTACGCCAAATATATATTTTGTTATGTTTCTTACAAAAATACTTGGCTTCGCCCAATTTACCCAATCAACAAATATATTTTCCTCAATATGTATATTTTCACCCAAAAAAATCTGCAAGAAGGAAAGAAAAATTAATTTATTTGTAAGGTAAATGAATGGCTTCGAATCTAATTTTTAACATTGTATTTTTAGTACAATAAACGAAACTAGAATATTTTGATTTTACGAAAAAATTGTTTGCTCAATTTATTGACCAGCGGTTTTTTGCATTGGTTTCAGAAAATTATCCTAAAAACAGTCTATATAATTTAAAGTGGAAATTTTTAGTTTTAACCCTCGCGTCATTGGGGGTGAAGGGGATAAACTCCTTTTTTCAGTTGATGGTTTCCGAGATATTGGCCATAAACCGTTTAAAACCCAACACTTTCGAAACTGCGCGTAAGTAGGGTCTTTAACTTTATGCCGAAACCCTCCCTTTGTTAAGTTTTTTTTTTTTGCCTTTGAATAAGTCCACGAAATCACTTTTTTTTTTTGTTATTTTGAGCGGCCTATAAACAAGCAGAAAAGAGTTAAAAGTTCAAAATGAAAACGATCCATCAACATTAAATAATAGGCTGGACGATTTTTACAAGAAGAAATTAAATGGCTGGCTGGAGTTTTCCCTTTTCAATATTCAAAATAAATAGTTTTTAACGTGGATTGTGGAACGTTAAATTTTATGATGTCACGGTTTGATAACCCAGAGGGCTAGAAAACAGTTAAAATTTAATGATTTTTTTTCTGGTAAGGGCTAGAGCCAAACTATAAAATTATTATTTTATTCTTTACATAAAAGTAAGCCCTCGATGTAAGGTAACATCCACATTCATCGAATTTACATTCTACATTTGGAACTGTCTCAATTTTGGGTACCGAAAAGATCAAACTGTATTGTGTCATTCCATTCCTTTTGTTAAAATTGCCGGATATATACTATAAAATAACTTTACCTTTCCTGTCGCGGCGTCTATACGACCAACTTTGTTTTGGGAATCTGGTAACAAATCAATTTTGTTTTGGAAATCTGAAAACAAATAATTCTAAATTATTATAAAAAAATTTTAATATAAATAAAAAAAGAAATTAACTGTCCTTTTTCCTCAAAAAAAAGTCCGGCCAATTAGAAGGCACTACTTACTTTAGGGTCATTCATGAATTATCTAAACATGATAAGGATTGAAGGAACAAAGGACCTAACGTACATACTTAGACTGAAAATGATTATCGACCACTAGTTGAAGTTACTTGCAAATTTTGTCCTTCCTACCTTTCATACTTTTGGAGAAAATTGCCACCAAAATATTTTTATAATTTACGCCCTCGGGGGTAAAAAGTAACATTTAGGAAAACATGTTTCAAACAAAAGTTGTTTCTTCTTTATAAGGAACATTTATTACATTGAAACTTTTGTTTCAAAATAGTATGTTTTGTGGATATAAGAACAATCCTTATGCCCTTATGGTTCATAAATTAACACTTATCAGTATATTTATTTTACAGTGAATGTACATACGGTTGAAAAAAAGTATGTTTATTAGTTTGAAATTAAAATAAAACGCACGTATTACCTGCTATTATTTTATTTTTGTTTAACAGCTCCTCTCTCATTTGGCCAATTTTCCTTACTAAAAAATCTTTCTAGAAAAAAAAAAGAAGAATTAGTAAGTTCAACTTACGTATTTATTAATTGGGCAGAGCCCGATCTAGGGGGAGGGGGCGAGCCGGGTAGTCGTACGGAGCGTGAAATCCTTAAAATATGATATACAGTAATCTTAATAATCGTGATCAATAAAACCGGGGCTATTCCAAAAAAAAAAAAAGATTGCATGGAAAAATTCATTATAAATTATCACTAAAATAAAACACTGAAAAAACACCATTGGAATCTATCTATTTAAGTGAAACTGTACAAATACCCTGTGTACAGGATATTGAGATATTGAGTTGACATGTACTTGAAACTCGAAAAATAACTTTTATCGATATAAATGTTGGGTGATAAAAATTTGAATAAAAACCGTTTTTGTAAAACAAATTTCGTTATAGTCAAAATATTCTAAATAGTACCTATCCATTTTATTGCGCCCAGGCTATACGTGTACAATATGCATGTTAACGAATAAATACTTACAATTTTTGCTGAACGTACAATCTCCTCTCTCATGACATTTTTTGACTCAACTTCCTTCAATTGGGTTTCCATATTGACATTATTCAAATTATTTTCATTTTTCTCTGCGTTTTTTACTTTCATACATTCTGACTCTACAGCCTGTATTTCCTGAAAAATCGCATAAAATGTAAAAAAAAAAAACAAGTGAAAACAAACAATTGGATGAGTTAATTGTTGAAATACCATGTATAGACAGTTTTGATGACGCAATCGTTTGTCTTTTGAAGTCACGTAAATATAAAGAAAGATTTCCACTCTTAATAAATAGCCACACACACATAACTGATATTCCCATATTAATACATACTACAAAATTTTCATCTATTTAGCGCCCTCGTGGGTAAACAAGGATGTTTACAAGAAAATGTTTCAAACAAAAGTTGTTTATTTTTTTATTAGGAACATTTTTTACATTTAAACCTTTGTTCTATCTCTACCGATTTACAAGTTGGGACCTACGAACCCAAGACCCAATTGACGTATGTTTACGAACTCGACCTCACTTTTTACGTCTTAAGTACACTATTAAAATTTCAGCTTGATATATCTCTTTACGTTTTTGAGTAATCGTGATGACAGACGACAGGCGGATATATGGAGGCGGATACCAAAATTTTTTTCGTAGCATCAATATTTTTAAGCGTTACAAACTTGGGACTAAACTTAATATACTATGTATATTTCATATGCATGGTATAATAATTTGCTTTAAATTAAAAAAATTCATACCTGTTTGGCTGCATCTAAGCGCTTCGTTATTAATGTGTCAATTTTTTTTTCAAGCCAATCATCATTAAATGCATTTTCATTAAATATTGGCCGGATCGGCCCGGTTTGTATATCGCTATCACTTCGTTTGGAAATGGAACGTTTCTTCCTCTCATCCATTTTGCTTTTAATATCAATTTTATTTTCTGAAAAAAAAGTTTTTATGAACATATATTTTCTTTTTATATTGGAAATTTTTAGGATTACATACCGGCTAAGAACAAAACAATTCCTCTATGTACTTTTTTGCGAATTTGCACATTGTATATTTTGGTTTTCTTCCAAGATTCCAACTTAAATTTTTCGATGAATCGAACTTTCACAGGGGCTAATTTTTCTTGTCGGCACACTTTACACAACTTCACACAAGCCCACAAATTTTCATGTGAGCTTGTATTGCCTAAACAAACATTATACAATAAATTTTAACATAAACAGTTTTGAATGATTAAAAGTTAACTACTAGTCTAGTATAGTCTTCGATATATCCTCATAATTATTAGTTACAATTAATTATTAGCTCTTTATTACTATTTATTACTGCCGTTTCGTTATGAATATAATTTTAATAACATTTTTCTAAACGTTATCCTTAATTTAAAATGAGCCCACGCTCATATTTTAATTCGTTACATTTATTATTATTAAAAGGATAATAAGTAAATACTTACTTGTCCAGCAACCTTTCTTCGGCATCTTTAAAAAAAATATTTTTCACTAATATTAAAATTGAAACTAAACTATTAATCTAACTAAAATACTATGAATTAAACCTTAACACTATTAAACTAAACTAAAACTATTAAAACTAAAATACTGACTATTAATTAAATCGTTACACTAGTAAAAATTAGAAAAACTAAACTAGTCAATAATAGTTAAAATAAATTATTAAAATGTTCAAGTATCAAAAATAAAGCTAAACTCTATAAAAGCAAAGAAGTTATAAATATTTCTCGAACAATGTATAAATATTTGAAACGCTCGCGTTAACTGTTACAACAATAATGAATTTCAATCAAATAACAACTATTGAAGCAACTAATTTCCGTCAATAAGATCATGCGCATTGAATACCATTCTCTTATTGTGGTTCTCTGTCAGCTATTTTAATATTGTATAATTGTCTTTGTTAATCATCTCTGACGAACAAAATTTTGGTAAAGGTGTTCATAAAATCACCTAATTAGTTCATCTGTCTGTCTGTCCGTCTGTTAACACGATAACTCAAAAACAAAAAGACATACACAGCTGAAATTTTTATAGCGTGCTCAGGACGTAAAAAGCGCGTATATGCTGCTTCTTTTGGGAGACAGATTGTCCGACATGCTTTGCATATGCTTTGGTACCAAAGCGTAAATGTGGGACTTTCGGCCTCCAAACAGAAGCAGCAAGTACGTACTTTCGGTCGAAAATAAAGAAAAATAGTATACATCACACGGGAAGAAAGTTTGAGAACCCTGTACTCCGCGCTATGATGCCATAAGCCTCGTCTCGGGAATATTATCGCGCAGTGTAAATTAACTTTAACAAGCCGTGAAATTATTTTAAAAAAACAAAAACAAAAAACAAAGCTTATTTTGTGTTCTGTATAATAAAGAAGTCAGAAACATTCAGACAAAACACATCTGAAATTACCGAATTCAGATTATATTCAAATAATATTTCAAATAAAATTTTAATAAATAGAACGCAAGATATGAGCCAAAACTTAAAAAAAAAATCATTTTCATGTGGGGAAAGAGTTAATTTCGCAAATACGCCAAATCAGAATTAAGATCTCCAAACAAACCTCTATAAAATAAATGCGTAAAAAATCTAATGTCCCAAACTTTAGGATCAGCTCTTTTCGATTTTCGTAAATGTGCTGGACTATGGAAATGTTTAAAACAAGTGAAATTTTCAAAATTTTAAATACTCCCGACAAATGCGGTTTTTTCTTTGTAATTCTCTCCAAACTGAACCATTTTTCTTTGTAAACATCGCTAAAGAACACTCTTCATTAAATTATCTTTCAAACAAACAAATAAAAATCTTTTCAGAAAAATTTCTTAGGAAAAAATTCGCTAAAATGGCAACAAATTTATTGTTAAAATTATGTAAAAACCCAACTATTAGTGCCTTCCATTTACAAACCCCTATGGCTTCGTTATCGTTTGAAATTTAAATAATAAAAAATAAAGATAATACTTTAAAAAAAAAGGGTGGGTATAGTAAAATTTAGGTATGATGATGAAATTGTGAGGATGTTGTAAAATGTACATTATTACCACTACCTCTACCAGTCTACTATATTATAATATTATCTCATTTTTTCTTTGTAGTATACCGCCTACGAATATTTTTATTAGCAAACAATGTTCCCTAACGTTTTTTGGTAATAAATTCAATTCAATAAATGCATGTTAAAATAGTATTTATTCATAATTTTAGAATATTTTGGCTATATCCCCTACGATATCCGGCTGAAGCTCTCCACAGAGAAACTGGACACCCCACAATTAAAATCTTCATCCAACCCATTTCGAAATCCTATTTCTAATCATCCCCTAAAAGTTCTTTCTCGGAAATCAATGAACTGGACCAATTTGACCCGTGTACATGGAAAGCCAAATTGTAAAGTGAAAAATAAAGCTTTTGGATATTTTCGCTGACTTTTATTTAAAGATTTTAGATTTTGATTTTGAATTTTTTGTTGTTAAAATTTGAAGAAACAAGTTAATTCATAAGAAAGTGAGTCACCCAATCATAAGTCATCATTTAAGTAATTGAAAGCTAAATGTTGGCAATCAATGCAATACAAAGTTTGTAAACAAACTTTAAATTTCACAAAAAATAATTACAAAAAACGATTAAATTAATTAAAAATGAAGCTTTTATTAATATTGAGTGTTCTTCAATTAGCATTTATTGAAAGTAAGTGTACAAAAATGTTTTTTTGAAAAGGGTGTGTCAAATAATTAAACATAACCTAAATTGGAAAAATTTATTAATTTTTAGTTAATGCAATTTATTGCTACCGATGCACGAGTACACAACCAGGATGTGCTACACCATTTAATTGGCATTGGCGCTTTTGGGGTGACCATTGTCCTGCTGATGATGATATCTGTGTGAAAATTATTGAACGCAAAGATGGTAATAAACAATTGACACAAACATTACTTTAAAATGCAACTGAACTTTTATTTTTATATTTTTAGCAACTGAAGTGATCACACGAGAATGTTTAAGTACCATTAAAAGTTTTCGTACCGATATACCTGCTGATTTATATGAAGGATGTCGTCCCGCTGCAAAGGATGTTCGGCTTGCACATTATGTGAATAATACAATAAAGGAGCTTGATATTCGACGTGATCATTATGATTCGACTACATTCTGTTTTTGTTTTTTGGATCATCGATGTAATGATGGAGTCACCAATCAAGTTTCGATCGTTACAATGTCAATTACGTTGTTTTTATGCTTCGTGTATTGGTTATAAAATTTGTGGTTTTTTTCTCAAAGTAATTTGAACCTCTGAATTTTTCACTGCCTTAAAACAGAGGTTTTGATATTATAAGAATTTTTTAACCCTTTGAGCGTCAAGTGAGTCAATTGTTTCATTTAATATCAATATTTTTTTCATAATTGGATCAATTTAGTAAGTTTTATGGTAAAATATCTTCAACATCAATTTAAATCACAAAATCTCAGTTTTTGAGTTCAAATTAGTAAATGATTTTTACCACAATTCTAATGAGAATCAAAAAGAATCAGGAAATTTTTGTTATAGTCGTGAAATAGTCATATTTTTCGCATAATTATGCTACTTCATAAATTACCAGGGAATTTTTGTTATAGCCGGTAGTAATAGTCAGATAGTTCCATGAGACCAATCATCTTTTGATATTTTTATTTGCGTCCACCTCAAATGCTCATGTATTTATAAATACTTGGCACCCAAAGGGTTAAAATGTGATTCACTGTAATTGTACAAAGCCTTAACAATTGTAAATCAATTAATTTAGTGCCTTTGAATATCATTGTACGTTTATAAAATTATCAACAATTTTTTCTTAAACTTTGTGAAGCTAATGTAGATAAAACAATGACAAAATTTTGAATCTCAAATTTTTATACAATGAAGACAATTTTATTTACATTCCATTTACATGGATGGATAATTTTAGTTAATTATTATTTTTATGTGTTTGCTTCAATTCGAACAATTTAGCACAAACTCTCACAAACGTAGCCGTTTTAATAATTTATTTTTAAAATGATTAGGTTTTTATAAAGTGATTTTAACAATTTTATTATATTATGTTCGAATATATCAAATATTGATATTTTAAGTAAATACGTTTTGAAAATTATGTAATAAGAATTGTATTTTTCCGTCCAAAAAAAAACCAATGTTTTTTATACAAAATAATGTTTATATATTGTTAAATTCTATTTATATTCATAAGTTTTTATAATAAAGTATTCGTAATTGAAAATCCATTTGGTATTTCTATTTTTAGGGGAACTAAATTTAACTACCACTTTCTTCTAATTTACTTTACTTAGATACTAACAATATGCTCCAAAAATTCTAACTGTGTCAGATAGATAGTTTTGGAAATATTGCAATTTAAATGGAAACCAATTTTTGGAAAAAAACATGAAAAATGAATGATGAGTGTGATTTAACGATAAAAAATGTGACCCATCATCCTGTATGACTGTGTAAAATTTCAAATCGATATCCCTATAAATAACGATAATATTAGGGTGTCTTCATCTTAAACGAGACACGTGTGTTTTGTTACTTTTTTCTACAGTACTGTATAAAAAAGTAGGAAAACTATCGTAATTATAAAATACTAAGAGAGCAAGTATGACACAAAAGCACATTAAAACGTATAATGAAGTAGGTATCTTTTGTCTTTTCATTTAAAGAAAAATAATCTGAGTTTAATAGGCACAGTTTACATTTCTTTTACTGGTGGCACTTACATCTTATCGTTAAAATTCCATAGTGTAAGTGACACTGGGGTATTAGTAGAGGCCGAGCCTATACACAGTGGACTCTTAAAAAAAGTAAAATTTAAATTAAATGAAATCATTTTTTATTCTTATTAGAAAATATAATATTATGAAACAAATAATATTAATACAACAATATTAAGAGAAAAAAAACATATTCTAATACTTATATCATATAACTTTAAATCAAAACAAAAAAAAATTTTGTTTTTTTACAGGAATGAGTTCATCTGATGTCAAAAGCAACAAATACAAAAAACACGCACAGCGAGAGAGTGTAGTAGCTCAGAAAATGGGTTCGAATTTTTTTTCAGAGTAGCCTCTGTGCTTATTTTTTGAGCTCTGGCTCCTTTCTTTACTATTGACATCAAATTCACCTTTTTCTTCAACAAAGCACATGTTACGCCTAGACTTACACCTCTTCAAATGGGTAATATTTCAATTTTTATGGTGCCTTTGATGGCCTACCCTTTGCCCAGAAAAGAATCAAGAAAACTACTATTTAAAAAAAAAGTTTATGAGACTTCGTGACATGTTAACTTAAAAATATTTTTAAAAATCATACATTTTCCAATCACAGCATTAAAAATTTTAAATTATAAATACAGATAATTCTTACATACTAAAATAAAGTTAATTTTGTTTAATTTTATTTTTAATTTACAGTTGAATGCATCTTTACTTGAATAATGAATATTAAATTCAAGATGTTTAGATTTTGTTATGTATTTCGAAATAAACCGGGTCTTTCAAAAAAGGAAGCAACATAAACATACAAGGTTTACGGTTTTCAATAATTTTTAGAATAGAGAATGTAGTTGGTCGATATAATTATCGAAATTTGAGTCTTATCATGAGATTTCCCTGTATTTTAGTCGTAATCGTAAAAATAAAGTCACAATTATTGGTAATGTTGTTAAAAGGTTTTCGATTTTTTACACTAATGGTACTAACAATCCTTTTTCAATAAATGATTCATATTTCAATTTACCTTCCAAATTAAATATTTCGACTTTTAATTTATTGTTTTCATCTCTATCATGAATTTTTGCAACACTTCCAATATTAAATAAAACTTCAGTAAATTCTTCCATTAGTCCTTCAAAATTATCCACATCCTTATTGATGTTCATTCCATGAATTTTTGCTTGCAAACATTGCATCGGTATTGTTAACCATTCATCTTTGATATGGCGGACATCTTCGCGAGGTACCTGCTCTATATTACCATAATCAGCGAATATTACAATTAAGCTGTTCGAATTGGAATATATGGGTGCCATAATTTCACCACGATACCATTGATTGTCTTCTTTGTATAAAGCACAGCAGGCTTGTCCCACTTGTGGCTCGATAATTTGTGGCTGTTGTGCCGCTTCATCTTGCATTCGATCTAAAAGATCGTCATATGCACTTTTTTTCCCTAATTGCTCCGCCAATTGTCCTCCTAAACGTATATACCAGGTTAAACCATCGATGCCTGCACTAATCACTTCAATTTCGATTTCGTCATCGAGATCTGGTGGTAAGATTATCGATTTGTATGTTACAAAAGATTCACTTTCATCAATCATACTGATTGAATCAATGTCTTCAACAATAACACTAGAATCTGAATCAATACTTGTTTTATCGATTGGACATGCCCATTTTTTCGAAACTAAAACATTGGCTAAAGTTTTTCCGTTACCTAAATTAACATCAATCGAAATTTTATCATTAACGTTTTCTGTGACTTCAATTAAAAATTCTTCGTTGAGTAGAAAATCTGATACATATTTCTCAAACGTACTGGACATTACTTTTGATTTCGGTTTTACATAACTCAATTGACATTTGAGTGCTTGAGTTGGAATATTTTCCAAAATTAAATTTTTACGTAAATCGAAAGTTCGACAATGTTTTGTGTATCCATAATCGATAAATAAAACACAAATAATATCATTCGATAAAATTTCCTGTACTAATCCACGATAAAATTGATCATCGTCCGGATTTCTAGCAATACATGGTTGATTTTCTTGCCAAAACATATCATACATTTCGGCTTTTGATCCGTTAAAATGTTTTTGTAGCCGCGTTTGAATTGTATGAAGTTTATTGTCGCATGCGTCGTGTAAATAAATATTTAAATTTGCATCGATATGTGTAATAATCCCTTTAAATTTATGTGTAGTCAATGGATCAGCTTCGATCCAATGTTCAACAAACTTTTGTTGTGCCAAATCTAAATCAGCGATTTGTAGCCAATCGGAAACCGTATCTATTAATTTTGATTCTTCGAATGACGCATTAACATCGATATTATTCTTTTTCGGGATTACTAATCCACGTTCAACCAGTACATCATTGATTAGAATCCATTTTGAGGTAGATGGTTCTAATGCGCGACCAGGTATTGTTTCGTATATCCAAAAATCGACGGGTAATGCACGATTTTCGGTAACTTCACCACGTTTTGTAATATAAATATCAGATTCAGTGTTTAGTAAGTCACGTAATTCTTCGCAAGCAAGCATTGGCCAAGTGTTTTTGTCTCCTGCAGCTTTAATGCCATACAATTCACATTTTATGGATCCATCACGCACAGTTAAGAATGTTGGATCTAGGGTACGTAGTTGTTTTCGATTTACTGTTTCGTATTTAGCAAAATCTTTAATAAATACTTTAATTAAATTATCATCATTTTCGTTAATACTCTCGATGATTGCACGATACCACTCATTATCGACACATACCGCACAACGATTTCCAACTTCCCAAACCAGTGCTTCATTGTATGGTATATCAAGATAAAATGATTGTAGGGCATCTTGTAACTTTGCAATATCTGTGTTACGATCGAATAAACGCACATATATACATTCCGGATTGATTGCTGATAAGACATTAATTTTAACGCGAGTTGGTTCACCCGGTTTTACTAATATCGGAGGCGTTGGTGTAGTTGGTTGTGGTGGCGGATTATGAAGCATGGTAGGTGTTTTAATTTTCTTTGAATATCGATTTTCATTGTTGCCTTTTCTTCGAGATGATTTTTTATTGAGATCTTCACGCTTTAAAATTTCAATTTTTGGCACAGGATCGGACTCACCTAAGCCGTCCAGATTGTAATATTCGGCACATCGTGAACTGAAAATAAAATTTAGTATAATTAAAAATTGTAAACAAAAATTGTTTGTATTTAATTTTACCTGACTCCAGTACTTTTTGCAAAATTTTTTTCCACTAATTCTGCATTAATATTGATATTTTTTGTTGGTAATACATCAAAAAGTGTAACGTGCAATGGTTTGCCATTTGTATTGACTTGTATTTGTAAATGATAGCTATTTTTAATCATATCTTTAAAACAGTCGATTGCTTCTTCAGACCAATCATTTTTTGATGTCATCGATTGTACATCAGTTAAAGTACACAGTATCGCCTGTAAATAAGAAAATTAAAGTTTATATTATCAGTTAGATGCAGAACAAAGATTATCATAGGCAGCAAAATACATATTCATATTGCAGGCTTTTCTAGATTGGCATCTTGATCATTTGTACGCGTAAGTGCAATAATAATAATAATACAGAAGAGAAACTTTTAAACTTGAATATACCTGAATATTCATTTGTCGAAATTCTTCATTTAAAATTCGAATTTCATTCCAATCTACACGTACAATTTCCCCATAATCAACTTGCTGTACATCAACTTGACGATTTCCTGGTAAATTTGTTATTAATCCTCGATACCATTTTTCATCGTAATGAACAGCGCAAGTCATTCCTAGAGTTCAAAAAAATTAACACTTAACAAAATATTTCCTATATTATTTTTTTATTAAACTTGTATTCAAGTTGTGCGAGTAAGAACGACGCTTTTCAATCAAAAACGTTAGTTTTGTGGCTATTTCATTTCCATTTTACCAAGTACGAATTAAATAACGAATTTTTTAAAAGGGTGAAATAGACTATTCAATGAATTGGAAAATCATGAAAATATCCACTATTGTATCGAAAAATAAAATAAAAATTAAAAATTCTTACCAATTTGTGGATTATATATAGTTCCTCTTTTCTCTTTTATCGAATATTTTTTCTTTAAGTTTTTCATAAGTCGATGTAAATATTCGGAGTACATTATCTAGATAAAAATAGTTCAAAATAAATGGTTAGGTTCTTTTCTAATTTTTAAATATGGTTAATTAAATTTTTGTATGATTTCCTAGTTGAAGAAACTAGGGAATCGAGATTTCGCTTCGATAAATGAACGAATAATTCATCTAAAGCATATTTAAGTAATTTTCTTTTTTTTAAAATTAATAAGGATGTACGAGCACCAAGGCTATTTAAAAAACTTTTTTTTTTTTATATGAAATTGTAGAAAAGTCTAAATCAATTCTGAAAATTGTAGGAGAGGTTGCCC
Source organism: Chrysoperla carnea (assembly GCF_905475395.1). Classification (NCBI taxonomy): domain Eukaryota; kingdom Metazoa; phylum Arthropoda; class Insecta; order Neuroptera; family Chrysopidae; genus Chrysoperla; species Chrysoperla carnea. The sequence goes on along the minus strand of NC_058338.1, from coordinate 11,854,407 downwards.
GATTATTTAAATAAATAAATGACTTCAAAAGTAGGCATATTTAACATTGGTTTTACGGTAGATAAACGGCGTGTGTGTCTGTCTGTCTGTCTGTTTAAGCCATTGTAGCGCCTAAACGGATGAGCCGATTTTGATTTTCTTGGTTTTGTTTGAAAGATAATTTAATGAAGAGGGTTCTTAGATTTGTTTCAAGTGCGAGTTTAGGATTCCGTACCCGAAACTACTAAAAAATATGCGATGATTCTCAAAATCAGTTCAGTTTGGAGCCGGCTCTAAGGAAACAGGTAATTTAATGGAAAGCGTTCTTACATATGTTTCAAGTTCGAGTTTAGGGTCAAGTACCCAAAATATTTGTCGGGGGTTTTTTAAATTTTGTAAATTTCACTTGTTATAAAGTTTTAAAACCTTACCATTTGAATATAAAATTTTTGTGGAGAGACAATATGAGAAACTGTAACATCATGAATTTCTTGTATTGAAAATTCACGTCGAAGATATTCCTTCTTTTTCACATCTATTGTTGTAAACTGTAAAGAAATAATATTTTATTAAAAAATAATTGAATATAATTATACGAACTGAGTTAATAGGAAAATAAATGTTTGGATTATTTATAATTGGGTATTTTGCTTTATTAAATAAAAACTTATTCATGTAACAAACTGCCGATAAAATTTTCTTTTTCGAATAACTATAAAAACAACGAGTAGCTATATGGCTGATAGACACACTGACGTCATTGTTCTTATCAGATCTCTCTGTTTAATTCCTGTCTTTAAAATGCCTATATCATCCGTATTTCTTGGCCGATTTTAATTTCTCTTTTTGTCATCTCGCTTGCGGTTTTTTCATATTTTCAAGAAATTTCAAGTATGTATATAATTTTAAAAAGGAACCTTTACTGTCCCACGAACTATAAGGTATAGGTAAAAAAAAAAAACACGTTGATGAAATAATATATAAGGGTATATTTTAAGGATTCTAACATTTATCAACTTTTCTTTAGAAGGGTAAGGGTAATTTAGTTTCTCTGGCTTATGTGAGTGTTATTATATTGTAGTCCGGTCAACCAGAGAGAGAAATTCGGTTAACAAGTCTATCCTTATCTCTGCTTTAAACTGAATTTACTATAATACTGATATATTACATAAAGGCATGTAAAACCAATCGAAGTTCTTACCTTTGAAGAAATTGAAGGTCGTTCTTCAAAGCATCCATATTCTAAAAATATTAAAGCATCCCGGATTGATGTTGGTAATTGGCAAGTCTCTTTAGACGTCGTTAGTAAGTCCACTAAATATAAATCTCCAACAATTTTCATTATATACATGTTAATGTTTGATTTATCGATTAAACGTAAAACAATTTTAGTTGCTTCTTCGGTCCATTCTCCATTACGTGGTTTCAAATCAAATAAGCCACAACGAAATGCTTTTGGTCTATGTGATTTTAAATGATCAGGAATAACTCGTAATCTAAAATGATTATCAAAATTTAAATAATTGTCATGCTAGCTGGGGCTGTATAGTTTTAGCGAATTTTCTGAAATGAAGCTAAAGAATGTCAATTTGTTGTATATGGTTTTCATTATTAAACACAAGTTAGTAAAGAATCATGTAAAAGGCGTTCATTAATTTACATAAAGTTATAAAGTTAAAAAATTCGTTTTTTTGATAACAAAGGCAAATTTGATCCGATCTTATTGGAATTTTTTTTGAATCCCACTAATTTTGGGTCATTATTTTCAGCTGTGATGTCAATTTTTCGCTAGTTTTCACTTATGTGCTTAATTCCGGGACCAGAATTCCACATTCTGGAAACTTTTTATTTATTGACGATAAATAATCGACCAAAGAAGTTGGAGATGTGCTGGGCTTAAGCAACTCTTCAGTAGAAAACATTTGGAAGCGGAATATTTGTTATAAGGCCTGGAAACAGGATGGACCTTTCGGAATGGAATCGACACGAAAATTTCATCAGAAATATTGCATTTACTGATGAATTGGTCTCAAATAAATCAACATCCACATATATCAGTTCCCGAACTCAGTTTCAACAAAAATCGAATTTCTGGGCTGAAATATAGAGTGACTATATTATAAGGCCATTCTTCCTAAACGAATTTTTAGATTCATAAAAATATTTGAGTTTGTTATTTATCGTTTTTTAATGTTTTGGAGCAACATTGATATAATCTCAATGAATGGTTTTTCTTCAGAAAATTCGGTAAAATAATCATGTGTTTAATTAGTTATATTTTGCATTCTTACTTATCAATTGAAACAATTTTTGTATTTCCATAATCAACGAAAAATATTTCATAATTTTGCTGCTCATCATTTTCTTGGTTGTTAATAATTTTACGAACTTGTCCACGATACCATTTTTTATCGCTATCGAAGTAAACAAAATACATTTCATCTGTAAAAAAAAGATTTTTATTTAAATTATTTAAAACTTTAAAGTGTTATATTAGTAATTTTTTAATTAAAAAAAATCTATTTGTTATTTCCGGAATGTAGGAAAAAAGAGATCTTTTTATGAAAGCATAAGATTCTTTGTAGTTTTTGGATCCGATATACAATTAACGACACAAGTCTTCGTTAAAAAAAATAAATAAGTACTTACTTAATTCAATGAACTCTGGTATTTCTGATTTCTTTGCATATTGAGTATATTGTCGTGAAAATTCAGAATGTGTATTTGCATCCTCTTGATGTTGGACGTAAAACAATGATGGATTTTTAATGTGTGATAAGTATACTCTCACACAGGTTCCTTCAGTTAAGGGCTTTATCGGTGTGTTCTTTAAACTGCCAGCAGTTGCCGAAATTGTGGATATAGTTGGTGATGTTAAACTCCTTCGTGGTGTACATCGTGGCAAACATATTGAGTGAATTGACATTTCACTATCAGATCGATTTAAATTATCTTTTACACTTTGATCATCTCCTGCTGTAAAATTAAATCAAAAATTATTTTATCAATCAAAAATTGAAAACATCCAACTAAAAAATGTTCGATATATTTTTTATTTTACTCTTTGCTAGGAGTCACTCTTTTTTTTTTTTTTAAATTAAAGAAAGGGAGGCGCTATCTAAATACTTGCTTTTCTACGACTCTGATTACAAGTACCTTTAAACCACCCTTCTTATCTGACCCCACTAACAAAAGTGCTCATATTTGTAATTTTATTTAATATTAATCTTGGAACTTACGGTTGAATGACACCTCACTTATATTTCCACTTATAGATACAGCATTTGGTGATACAACTTCAGATAGATCTTCTATTGCAATTAATTGACTAGATTTGGAACAATCAAAGTCCAAGGAACAATGGTCGTCAATAGATTGCAAGAAATCAGCATCAATATTCAATCTAAAAAATAAGTACAGATTAGAATTATTTACTCGGCTACTAAAAATTGGACTCTAAGGTAGGTTGAATTATTAAGATAGCTAAATTTATCCAAACTTACCCGAAATCTATGAATCTAATAGTCTCAACTTCGGAAAAGTTCCTTTAAAGTTGGATTTTTATAAGTACGGTTTTATGAAACCGTAAAAAGTTCTCGTCTGTTTTTGGGTCGATTAAAGATTTAAGTGGGAATTTTCATTTGTGTTATAAGCTTTTGCACATTGGAAACCAAAGAGAGTTTCTTCGTGATATAGAATCAATAATTTTAATCCATGTTCATTTTGATTGGAAAGATAGTAATGTATAGTTTTTAGTTAATTTAATAATTGGGATCGATTTTTTGTTATAACAAAAGACTATTTTGAAGACTTCAGTAGTCTAAACTAGAAAGCTTGTATATCGGACCCAAAAATATATACTCTTTGCTGGTATATCGGACCCAAAAACTATCAAAGAATTTTCTTCTAATAATTTTATCTTTTATAATAATATGCTCTCCTAATTATATAGTTAACCCATAATCCATAGGTACACTTAGGTCATAAAAAACCAATTAAAAACCTTACCTAATAGCTTCCGTATCAATTTCTTCAATTAGCAAATCATTCTTGTCTATTGCAAATAAGTCTTTAATCTGATGTAGTAACGTAGCTACATTAAGATTAGCCAAATTTTTAGGATTATCCAACAATTTTGTTTTATTTACTATTTCCCGCCCACGTTCTAAATAATCTTTCAATTGTTTTTGTGCTTGTTGTAATGACAGTACATTTTTAAACTGTAATGTGTTGAGTTCGTTACGTATACGATTTTCTACAATTTGTAATCGTCCATGTGCTTCTTGAAAATGTTCTTGAATTGAATTTTCAATTGTTGTTATTACTTTAGGTGCCTGTTGATGGGATAATCTGGATTCCACTTTCTGTAAACGAATAAAACAGTGGTTTTAATGTTATGGCTTTGACAACTAACATCGGATTTAGCAAAATTTAGTCAAATTCATTCTAAAGAGTTTCGCCGTGACTGATGATAAACTCTTTATAAATATACATATTACATTTTATTTAATAATCATAAAGTGTAATGTATAAATGAAAATAAAAAACTAATGACCCCGATTCCATCATCCTCATGCCTCGTCAAGACAAGTATTATCTGGTCTTCTCACACATATAATGCACAACTACATTTTACTCTCACTTCTACAATGTACCCAAACTCTAAGAAACATTCATGTGACATTTGACAGACATCATAATATACAATGCCTACCCATAGCATTACATTAAACAAATATTTGCAATTTGAGCAAATATTTGGTCAAATATATTTGTACACGTGTGATGAACAAATAATTACGTCAAATATTTGCTTTAAAATATAATTATTTATTATTATTACACATCCAGGGAGCAAAAGTAAAGAATGTCCGAGATCTCATGTTCAGTGTCGCCTGAGACAAAGCGGAGGATAACAAACATGAGATTTAAGACATTCTTTGCTTGCTCCCGTGGTGTGTATACTATTTTTTCCTCGACGGAGGCGCACGAGGCCAACTTCGTTTAGCACAGCAGGACGAAAGTTGATTTTTTCCATTCGGAGGGGGGGGGAGAAAATAATATTTGATTTGCAGTTGTCACTTATGCAATTGAAATATCCGAGATAGAAGGGGATTTGCTTTTGATAGGCAGTATGAAATCTTTTCAATGAAAAATAAACGATACATTAAGCAGCCCATTATTATTTTATTAAAATAATAGCCTGATTTTGAAACATGGCACTTTTCTACGTTTTAGTAGTATTCGAAGTATTTTAGAAGTGTCCTACCCATCGAAAGTAAGAGAGTTTAGATAAAGAAATATCATTTAAGATTTATAGCACTTCTTTTGAATCACACTTAACGAAAGGTTTTTGTGTTGTGTTATGTAGTAAAATATTTAATATCAAACAGTCAAAATCAAATATTAATTAGCACCTTTGTAGCAACCAGCTAGCTATATTTTATGTAAATATTCTGTTTTATGTATATGAATCTTACAGTAGAACCTTTTAGTATTAAGAATTATTACACAAATGGATAATAAAGTTTTTTAGCAGTTTTTAATACGCTGTGCCAAAGGCTAATATTTTCCGTATAAAATTTTTTTTTTCTTCGTAACCTCTACCGAAGAAACCGACTACTTTCGTCATCATCATCAGGATAGATCTGTTAACACATTCTAGACTGTTTTAAAAATTTAAAGATTGAGTTTTTTCGCATTTGGTGGGGAATTTCTTCAAACTAACAGGTTATTTAATTAACTTTAATTTTGTCATCACCACCCACTTGAAAATGGAAAAAACACCCACAAAAACCACCCATTTACTAATTTATCTGCTTGAAAGATGCGGTTTTTTGCATTCTATGCAGAATATCTTTAAATTAAGACCTTAATTCAAAATAGTTAATGTTTTTCATCGCTTCCTTTCGAAAATACATACATAAGGTCTAAATATGCACACTTAGAAAACAAAAGGTTCCTGTAACCACAGTATCTCAATCATACGGAGTAGAAAATTGTAGCTTTAGTTTCAAACGCGAAGCCAAGGCCGAAGAGCACCCCGGGGTCAAAGAGCCTCCTTCCGAGCAAAGCGATTATTTTGTAAACATTTTTGTACAATAAAGAAAATCATTAAAAATGCCATAGAAAACAGTAAATTTTTTAGTCAAACGAAAATAATTGATGATGTAATTGCATTAAATACAAATCAATAATTTGTTTCATTTGCTAGTTAGAACTTTATATGGAATCACTGGAATATAAAGAAGAATTGATGAAGATTGTACTGTAAAAAACTATGTATAGACAGATGAAATAATAGTTACATCTTTTTTTTTCGTTATTAATATATTTCAAACTCATGTAGAGTGAAAGTATTTATCACATTTTATTAATCATCAAAATATGTTGGCTTTTCTGCATATGAGGAATAAAAAAAAACAATTGAAAAAATAAATTATAGATTTTTAATAATACGTTTTTATACGTTATTATATAAAGTTCTCTATAGAGATCTACCCAAAAAATATTGCTATAATTTATAGTCATTCGTACATGTTTTTTATGTGTTTTTTTTTTTTAATCTTCAAATCTACAACAAATATAAAATAGAAAACAACGGCTTTTATTAATAAAACATCTGTTCCGGTTTCATGATGTCACAAGACATTTTACAACAATGGAAAAAATGTTATTTATTAATAGAAGGCTTCGTAAATCCACTTTCTGAATTTTTAGAATTACACTTATGACGTGTTTTTAATAAGTAAAGAGTGAAGGGGGGAGGGGCTCCACTAATTATTTATTTTTAATTCCATAATGATTAATAGAATTTTAATCGAACAGAACAGAACAAAATCATAATATGACAATATTTATATTGAATTACATAATGCTTTTAATTAAAAATAAATCATAAATAATAATATATTGATTAATGATTTAAAATTGATGTCAAATGAATCATTAATTAGTAAAAATTTTAATAATATATTATAGCCAATAGCCAATAAGGGAATATTGATGATAAAAATGTCACAATAACAATTATGAATTCATATGATGATTTAATCTTTTGAATAAAAAATATTAATATAAATTAAATCTTAAAAGAAGATGATGCTGTTACGTGAAACTATTAAAATAATTACCATTCCATTACGAAAATTATATAATTAATATATAGGTAAGTTTTTTAATAAATATATAATTCGTCGTTCGGTCATACGCTAGCATTATATATTATTAAGTTTATTCAAGTACCTTTGCATAAAAACTAAAATTATTCTATTTTTCACAGGATTCGAGTAATAGGAATGGGTTTATTAGAATATAAATAATTTAGGAATGTAATCTCTGTCGGGATTACCATTATTTTGAGTGATTGTAGAATTTAGCGCGCTTGTACAATGATTAACGTAAGCCAGGCATGAGCAAACGTGGCTTAGAGAAGTTCCTCAGACTTCTGTATCTAAAATACGAGTAAGACAGTGACAGCCTAATCAGTAACAACCAAAAATACGAGTAAGACAGAAAGACAACATTTTTTTTCTACCTATCTCATTACTATAAGGGAAACTGGTATAGGTAGAAGAGTCGAATACCCGTCTCGCTTCCTCCTCTATGAGATATGCGGACTTGGATAAAGAGATACACAATAAAGTCTATGGCACACAATAAAGGTATAACAATGGAGACTTCGACTTTAACTCGCCCATACCTGACCTAAGCACTAAGTTTGGTTTTTCGAACCTTTTCAATATTTGTATTTTTGGCACTTAATGATGCTCCAGTCTTCATTTTTAAAAACGCTAGTATGGGATTGTTATCGTGTGACTGAACATATCCGTATTTAATTGACTGTCTGTTGGTTAGTTGTTTGGTAGGTAAGTATAATTATTAAAAAGTTGACTCCAACAGCACACACAATATAAATAAAAAAAGTAATATAATCTTAACAAGTGCCCTGTTATTACACACAAATTAATTGAGATGATGGCACTGACACATTGGTGATTTATATTACAAAATAATAAAATTATATTCAATTATTATGGGGGCAACGAAAAAGAAACAAGTGTAATGAAATATTCTCTGTTTGCTGCATGTCTATCAATGTGATGTGTGCGTATTTCAAAAGTATCCACTCTTAATAACTCTTGACGTGATGTTACTTTTGTGTGAAAATACATCGATTTAGATATCGAGGTGGAATTTCAAAAATGATACCTAGAGAAGTTTAGGTCTCATAACTGCGTCAGAGAATTGAGTAAGCGCCGCGCAGTTGAAACAACAAAAAATTATATGATTCAAAATAAATTTTTTCAGTGTAATTGTTAATGTACTATATACAATTGTTATGAAGTAATTGTGCTATCGTAAATTATCGTTTTTAAAATAAATGATTTGTAAATTTGCAATGATTTTTTAAATTTTCAATGTTATTTGAGTTCTTATAAAATGTGAAAGCACAGTGCACTATTTTATTTTATAAATAATCATACATTATTTGTTGTGAAATAAATAATGTATAAGAATAAAAATGTACCTTATTGAACAATTCCAAATATGTATTACAGTCCAGTTCATCTATGAAAACTTTTATCTTTAATTTAACTAAACAGCTTCAAAACCAAACATGCAGTATCTATTGAAAGATAAACCTACAAAATTGCTACCAGAAAACAAAAAATACGTTGTTATAGAAGAGAACAAGCCTAGAAACATTGCGTTTTTTGTTTACGGCTATTGATTGACGACTTAGAAGTCCGTTTTAGATGCGCAGGTACTGAAAAATTAAAAAAAAAAGAACTTTTTTTCTTTTTCGATTTTAAAGTTTATACTTGGTAAAGTTACGAGAAATAGGTTTCCTATTGGTCGAGGGATTATGGTAGAGCGGTTTTGTGGGGGCTTAATATCTCGCCTGGACTTCTTCGATCATGATATTTGAAATAAGTGCATTTTTTTGGAATGCAGAAACAATCGATTTTAAAGAGTAACCAGTTTAAAAGTTCAAAAGATAACCAGTGTTGGATTTACACTAAGGGAAATAGGAGCTAGTGCCCAGGTCGACAAACTTTGGGAAAAAGAAAGTGATGAAATTATTTGAGACGTCCGTATTTTATTTAGAAAACATGTTTAGAATTACTTTGCGCGTATATGTATCAAGAAACTTAATATCAAAATGGTTTGTCCAGAGTAATGGATGTTGTCAAATAAAGTTATGGATAAATAGTTGAGTTCTTGTAAATGCACACATCAATAGGAATATTTCACAATAATAGTAGCCTGTCGTTCGTTATCTGTCCAATATATTCAATTACGGTTTGCTTACTACCTACATTTTATATAGAGTGTCCCATTTAAACTTCCCTGTTAAATTTTTCGATAACTAAACAAGACACAGAAAAATGTTTCACGCAAAATTCGAGTTTCTAGGAGATCAAATGACTGAAACTTTGACCTTCATCTGGAAGATCATTTTCAATTTTGACTTTTTATATGCATTTTTTTCTACACAATTGTATTTTACGAAAAAAAACGTCGGTTTTAGGAAATTTTTTTTGTCGAGGATAGAAGAAATCTTAAAAAAAAAAAAACAAGTGAAAACAAACCATTGACTGAGTTAACTGCTGAAATATCATGTATAGACAGTGTTGATTAGGCAATCTTTTTTACGTTATGTGGAAGTAAAGAAAGATAGCCATTCTTACACACAAAGTACAATAAGAGCACATAACAAACATTCTTTACAAAGGTTAAAATAAATATGTCAAATAATTACAGTAACACTCACAAAAATAAAATATAAATATAAAAATTATCATAAAATCGAAAAAATAATAATCTGTTGAAAATGAGCCTTCAGAACAAAATTAAGAACTCAGTTATTTGATCTTGAAGATACCCTAATACTTGCTTAAAACATTTTTTCACTTTCTTGCCTAGTTCTCGAAAAATTGGCCTGGGAAAATTAAAATGAGACACTGTATATATATATCTGGTAATCGGATATTCTGAATTGTTCCTTTTATATTTATGAATCATGTGAAATAGTCAAGGTAGTCAGTACTATGTATAATGTTAGTTAGAAATACACTAATGAGGGGTGAAAACAAACAAATCTTAGATCTGCGAATTGGTGTCACTAAAAGTGCATCAATTCAATGTTCCTTTTACTTTCAAACTTCATCAAGTTTATATATAGATGTTTAAAAAGATTGATTGATCACCACTAAAAAAAAAAATGACCGTAATATATAGATCAATAATTAAGAGATTAACCTTCGTAAATGCATCCGAATTACTTTCAAAATGTAAATTGTAGTGCTAATAAATAGATTATTAAAAACATTTATAAAATAATGAATTTATAGTTTTTATTTTTGATATTCTTGTTCTTAAATTCCTGTTAGTTAATTTTAAAAATTATTTACTTAGGTCAACTTCTCAGAGCACGCAGTTTATTTCGAAACCACTATTTTGTTCTAAATGGTGGCTTATTATGAATTGAGATAAAGCAATAGACTTTAATAGTTTTCTACAAACTTTATCTTAAACACCCCTATCCCTTTTTTGCTGCCGTGATGGCTATGAATGAGGTATGTGAATGAATAAGATTGCCGTCTTTAGATGAGAGACTTTTCAGAAATCGTATTCCTTCGATTTATATCTCTAGAAAATATCTAAGAAGATTGTGTAAAAATTCGAAACTGATCAAATATATGTACATTCCGGAAATGCAAAATCGATTTTTTGAAAAATTCTAACTGGATATAACTCTTTCAAGGGAATTTTGAATACTTCGAGCTTACTAGAAATAGCACAATGTTGTCGGACACAAGCATTAACAGGACATCCAGGAGTACCGTTTGCGAACTGCAAGCTGCTCCTGAATAAGGATATCTTAAGAAAGGCCAATCTTAGATGGAGGAAGGAACGCACAGGGGACTACAAGACAAATATGGCCAGAGTGATAGATATGGTCTTACATCGCTTCAAAGGGCCTCTATAAGAAAAATCGTTACGGCTACTACCGAAAAGTGGCTACGCGGGAGGTTCGCTGAACGACTGGACCTACCAATGCATCACGATTATTGCAGGACCTGTGGGGGGGGGAGGAGGAAACGATGTCTCAATTTCTCAGTCACTGTCCAACTCTTCCCATGAGGTGAGGGGCTCAGTTAACGTCAAAGCACTCCTACTGTTCTTAATCATTTTCAAATGATTCATGGAGTAGTAGCCGGGGATCGATTACTTTAGGTAGCCGTGGATCTACTTTTCCATGAACCCTCTTTTTGATATCACAACGAACCTTATGGTCAAGTGAGTCCCATCCCAACCCTTTTTTCGATATCAAAACGGAACCTATGGTTTAAGTGGGTTCTACCTCAGGGCAACCACTGTAACCTAACCCACTTGAAATAGTAGGTTCATACAGGAGTATCTGGAGATGGGCCAACCCTTTTTCGGTATCCTCCCACTCCAGGACAGTCACTCTCACCCAGCCTACTTGCCAAATAATTTTTGCTATAGTAACGTATTATGCAGAAAAAAACATGGATGGACCACACAACGACAAAAGATAATTGATTTAAGTGTTTTGATAAAAACATCTATTAGTAATGTAATGGACATAGCTTCCACTAATATTTCTTTTCATCATAAACATCTTTTAAATGCATGTAAAAATATAAATACAAAAGTTACTGAGTAAAGTATGTAAGTTGGTGAGTGGTGATTCTGCGTTTGTTTTTACATTACCTTACCTTACCTTACCTTACCCACCTTCTTCATTTGTAAGAAGTTATTCATAAAGTCACTGACATACTAACACTACTTATTTATTTACAATCTAAACATACTTTGAAGAAGTCATTCTTATTCTATTCAATCTATTACTATTACTATTATAATAAGTAAACACGACTTAAGTTTGTTGTTTTTAAATATAAAAGTGTGTAACACTACTCATGAATTGTTTTATTACATAACATAAGTGAATTATTTATTTAATTGTTGTTTTTATTTTAATTTAGTGTTTAATTAATTAATCATAATTAATTCAATTTTTATTAATTTATTGGTGATGATACGTTTTTAAAAACGTTTAATTTTTTGTGATTATTAATAACTTTTATTTATTTATAAATTTTTAAATCATGAAATCAAATCAAGTTTTATTTGTTATTTTTATATGTTTAGAATATTTTTTAAATACAGGTAGGATATATTTTTATTTAGTATTTTAATTAAAGGTATATTTTAATAGAGACGACTCTACGATTATTGTTCAATGACGATCGTGAGTGCTTAATGACTACCGTTCTATGTTCATCGTGGAACGTTATTCGTACAATCTTCCTTATCAATATTTAGCTTACTATATTTCAGAAGAGATGATCAACTTATCACGAGTAGGGTACATTGGCATAAGCGTTTTAATATTAGAAACATATACAGAAAAATCTCACTAATCAGTGCAATAAACCGGTACCTCAACCCGCACGGAGGTTGCTGTGTTTTGGTAATTTTTTACAAAAAAATATATTCCAATAATTCTCTGGTTTTTAATACTGCCGGATTTGTGTAATTCTTCTGTATATCGAAAGTGTTTTCCATAAAAATATCAATCAACTTTTGAAATACTTTTTCGATAACCCAGCGAGTTCGGAATATATCAAAAATTTCTAGTTTTAAAGCATGTCGATTCGGAAGGAGATGTTCCATACCAACAGCGAATTCCTTTATTTCAGCAAACCTTATATGTGCCTCCTTTCCAGAGCGATTTTTCCTAGTGTATTTCGTCCTTGGTCATTGAATCCCACAAGTTAATGTGATTGAAATACTCAGGCGTTCTACGGATTGCCCGTGTCCCAGATGGTGTCGAGCGAAGCTGCCTGGGCGAAGTCGAGTGTGACAAACATTAAATCTGAGGCATTCTTTATTTGACCCCGTGGTGTGTAAGCCACTATTCTGCTTGACGGAGGCGGAAAGCGCAACTTCGTTTAGCAAGCGGAACGAAAGTTGACGCTATTTCTCAAGCACTTTCAGTTTTGTGTTTATATAAATGGCAACCAAGTTAGAGGGAAACAAAATTTTTAATAGTTATATATCGAAGTAAAAGTCTTTAAATGAATCTCAACGAACAATTGAGTTGAGCCTGGAGTCCCGATTCGGTTATCGGATTAGAAACTGCTCTACTATATCATAAAAGGAAAAACATCCTAGGCGCTACAATGCCACAGACAGACAGACACACAGACAGGTACATACACATAGCGGTCAAATTTATAACACCCCTTTTTTTAGTTCGGGGGTTAAAATAGAAAGTTGTGTTTAAACAAAATTAAAATTTAAAATGGCCCAAAAATTTATAAACCATTAAATTATTGTTCAAAAACAATTGAAATAAATAATATATTTAAATAATAAAACCTTGATTTTATAAACAAATTATTGAATTTTAAATAAAAAAAAAAAAGATCAAATGAAATCAATGACTCAATAAATAAAAATTATTAAAAATATATTTCATAGTGAATTATCCAAGTACATTAAATAAATCAGTTCAATCTGATTCACTATTTTATTTTATTTATTATTATTTAAAAAATAAAATTGCATAGGTTTTACAAATTACAAAAAAATATTTGTTATTTTATTATTATGTCATGGTTTTCACTTGGTTTGAGGACAATAAAAATACCTTGAAATAATGGGATGATATTGATCAATTAACAACAAAATTATTAAAAACAATTAAATCATTTGTTGTTTTTTAAACTACTTTAATACTTATATTATTAGTAGAAACCTATACAGATGTTTTCCTTTCGGAGAAATGCATAATCTATGTACTACCTCCGCGTAATTTTCAGCTTTTTTTTTAGTCAGTCCTGGACTGTTTTTGTCAAATATCCCTATCCCTATTATATTATAAATATGAAAGTAAGGATGTGTGTTTGCTTATTTGTTTGTTTGTTACGTTTTCATGCAAAAACTACCGAACGGATTTGAATGAAACTGTACAAGAATATAGCTCATACATCAGAATAGTAAATGAGGTATGATTTTTAAAGATATATTTAAAAAAAATTTAAATTTAATCTGACATTTGACTGCTCCATCTAAGAGCATCACTTTAAACCATAAATTAAAGATTTCTGTAAAAATTTAAAAAAGTAAATGTCAAACAATGCCATCTTTTCTGATATTTTGACGAAATTAGAAATTTTTCGATATCAAATAAATATTTTAAAAGATTTAAAAAAAATAATATTAAAACAAAATTTTTATCTTACCAAAAACTATGAAAGGATCTTTACAAAAAGTAGTTATTTGCTCACCTGAAACACAAACAATTAAAAATTAATCAATAATTTGAGCGAATATTAGGAAAATAATATTTTATTAACAAAGGTAATTAAATAAAATTCAAAAATATCGTGATGGGTATGACCTTTTGAGAAAACAATTTATTGATTAAATCAATTAATGTATTTATCAATTAAATTTTGTAAAATATTCACTTCTTTGCCAACTCATCAAATTTCATTAATTTTAAAATTTCAACCATGTCTTTACTTTAAATGATAGAGGAATGCTGAGTTATATTGGGCGAATCATTGGTATTTAATTTTACTATTTTCCTAATCAATTAAATTGCATTAAAAATAGTAATATAGTTGTAATATAGTTTGAAGCAGACATGTTTTTATCGGTAACATAGATCACAAGACAATGATACTTAAAATCGTGAAATAAGTTGAAAATTAAAATTGAAAGAAAAAAGAAATTAATTATCCTATTCTGTGGTTAATTAACTTGATTACTTTAAGTACCTAACAATTAGTAATTGTTTGTTTTTCTAAAATTCACAAAAGCACTTTAATAAATAATATGTAATGTCAAAAAGGTTATTGCAACATAAAAACAATTTATTTTTATTTTTTTTATTGTTTAGTTCAAGTTATCCAAACTCGAAATCGTATGGTTTGTTGATTGTTTTTAGGAGTAGCATAGGAGACACATAAGACCCATTCAAGTAAATATTTTACCTTGATGAATTCAAATTGTAGGTCATTTATATAAAAATAAATACATTTTAAAATAGTGTATCTAATGCTTGTATTTATATTTGGTTTGTTGTTTTAGATAAGTTCACCTTTTTCAAAAGTAATATTTTGACATTTGATATTTATATCGACCACGTGGATATTAAAAACGGTATCCATGAAGTTGGGTATTCATACGTATTACCTCTAGCAATTATTGGGCCTCTTATTTATGTAAAAGCTAAATTTAATTGGGATATCGATGAAGCTATGCATTAGTTTAATTTATAATCAGGCCGAAGGCCATCTAAGTGATCAAAAGATAAAGTAAAGTGCGTGTTTAGCGGATGGACTAAGCGGGACTAAGCATATAGTATAGCTATTAATGAATTGGAGCTGCAAGTTAATTAAGATTAATAATCGTTTATCAAAAGTTATTATTAAATGAATTGTAAGTAAAACGAACCGCCCCAAATAGCAGAATAACTATCGAAAAGTTAGCCCCTCCCTCCCTCGTAGAAGGGGGTGGGACAACGGGATAATATGTTGTATGAAAATACGTCATTTTTAAATATATTACTTTAAAACATTCGATTTAAAAAAAATTGTCAGCAAATATAATGGGCTACATTTTATTTTCTAAAAAATTAGGGTTCCGTTACAAAAAATTAAAACCCATGAAATTGTGAACAAAAGGCAAGGAGAGTGAAGGCTATATCGCGGTAGCATTTGTTTTAAATTAAAATTGCCCAACGAACACGACATTCATTGACTGCTAGGCGGTACGAAGTTCGCCGGGTCAGCTAGTAATGTATAAAAATGGAAACAAGAACAATTTTGTGCTATGGACTTTCATATGAAATAATTTAAGGCGCTTTGATACTAAAACGAAAGTGTTACCAAAAATATGAAAATGATATATCATTTTCATTTTGAGGGTATAGAAATACCTTAACTGTGATTTAGATAAAACTTGGTAAATAGCCTTATAGGAATTTAAAGGAGATCACGATGTCAGCACTGCGAATATAAGCAGTGGTATAATAGTAAAATCAGTATCCAAATTTCAGAAACTCTCGAAAACATTTCCAGCTCTCATTCCAAAATTTATAGACATAAAACTATTTCCAACGTATAGATATCAGTGTATAAAGAATAGGGACCACACTGTAGGTTAAATATGAACATAAACTTTGATGTAATATACCTTGTAAACAATATTTGGTTTACAAAATAACGCATAAACAGTATGCATGTACCAAAAACATTCTCTTGTACAAATACCATAATGGGGCGTATTCACTAGTGCTGGCTGCTATTCTTATTTTGTGTGCTATGAGAACTTTGATTTTAGCGTACAAAAAACAACTTGAATAATAATAATTTGTAAATTTTGCTGAATAAATATAACTTTATGATTTCTATAAAAGGTGTGGCTATTCTGTTATTCTTTCTGGCAGGCAATTTGCCTTAAATATTATTTATTACGGCTATTTTATATGCTTATTTGAATTGTTTTAATATTTTTAAACTGATTATAATATGTTGCAATACTTACTTCTACTCTGCGGCGATATACAAAATACTGTACATACTGATATAAAAACTTGAGCGATTTTGCAATTATCAACGGTGTTTCAGGCCTGGCCAATGTAGACCCTTTATGGTACCTACATCATGGCTCTTTTGTCTCTCAAAATACTTATATATTACTACATAGTATAAAACAAAGTCGCTTTTTCTGTCCCTATGTCCCTATGCCCCTTTGTATGCTTAAATCTTTGAAACTACGCAACGGATTTTGATGCGGTTTTTATTAATAGATAGAGTGATTCAAGAGGAAAGTTTGTATGTATAATAACATCCATTAAATAGTGGAGAAGTACTGCTATTTTTGAGGTTAATAGTTAAAAATGTAAAAAGTAAAAAAGTAAAAATGTAGTGTATGAATTTAGATATTCCAAAGATAGCAGGAAATCTTCATGGTATAGGGAAAGGGGGATTGTTTTACTACAAATTTAACGCGTGCGGGCCACGGGCAGTAATGAATAAATCAAAACTACTGGATCGATTTTAATCACAGAGGCTATATATTTTATACCCATGCGTAGCCAGAGCGGGCCGCTATGTTTTTATATACAACGTTCACAGTTTTTCTGTAGTGTATTTAGTATCAGCATTGCACCCGTGCAAAGCCGGGGCGGGTCGCTAGTATCCAATAATAATATCCTAACTTAATTTAGAGCTGGGTAAAAGGTTTCACACAAACGTGAGGTCTTTCGAAACTTGTACTTCTTAGTTTTGAAATCTTTTGCTCAAAAGTTCTCAACCTTTATCCCTTTGTACATTGTCACCCAGGGTGACAAAGGTTATCCCTTTTGATATAAAGTTTAGAAGCTAAAAAACACTTATTTACCACATGGTACTGGGTATATACAGAGTATTTAAACAATTAATTCTGTTTGCTATTATTTTCACTTGTTCAATTTTTTATTTAAAATTTCTTGTCATAGTAAATATTTAATAAATACAAAAAAAATTGACACTCATTAAGACTTATGAAATAATATACAAAAATTATTTTTAAATCATTAGGAAAATACAAAAAAGAATCATATTTGCAAACATAACATTTAATTTTATATATTAAATATTAATAAAATAATTATTATTATAGAGTCAAGTTAAGTCAGTAAGTCGGTACTATTCATAAGCAGACTTAACTATATACGCAAATATAATAAGTATTTTAAATATAAAAAAAAAAAAAAACCTTTATGATAATGGCTTCCGTGATTTCAGAGAAAGTCTCTCTGGATATATAGGCGAGTTAATCATTTTTTTTTTTAAATTTTATTTTATTTTTCAAATACAAAAAACCACTGTATGTTTTTCTGTTCAAGTTAAATGAATGAATACTTGTTTTTTGTTGCTTTAACATTTAAAATACAACAGAAAATTTACTACAATTTTGTAATTTTACAATTTTTGTGAAATATTTTTACTAAGATTAGAGTTTTGATTAATAATTATTGTGGTAATGAAAATCCATTTTTATACATTGAACCATTTTTGAAATAGAGGGCACAGAAGATGGAGCGCTCAGCTATAAGTACCTTAGCGCAGGGTCAAAATTTATAAATATATGGTATTAAATATTTATTTAAGTAGTATTTAATCAATATTTAAGTGAATAAACCGTATAATGGACCGGGTCAATCGTGAATCCCTGTCTATTATGCGGTTTTTTTCCTTAATTATTCATTAAATATTACTTAAGTAATTATTTAATACCTTATTCAGATGAAAATTAAAAAAGATTATAAAGAAAAACGTGTTATTTAGTAAAGAGCAAAGAGCTAGACGCCAGTAACTAGTAAGTAACAGCGTAGGATTTAGATAGAAAGTTATTTCATTATTATTACATACAAAACAATTAATATTAAATAGATATATTACAAGTTTTTCATAATGCTATTCATCATAATTAATACTGATTCATATAATGGA
Source organism: Chrysoperla carnea (assembly GCF_905475395.1). Lineage (NCBI taxonomy): Eukaryota > Metazoa > Arthropoda > Insecta > Neuroptera > Chrysopidae > Chrysoperla > Chrysoperla carnea. Next base: position 11,835,880 of record NC_058338.1, on the reverse strand, counting down.
CAGTGGCGAGTCCATCAGTTTATACAATTGTTATTATGTACTAAGGAATTAATATGAATATTATCGAAGATAATAAATGAGAACTCTAGGATATGTCGAAATAAATTTTGATTTTTGCCCCAATTCCTAGATCAGTTTTTTGTATTTTTAAAATACGTATTTTCGACTACCAAGTAGTCATCATCAGTAAGAATTAGCTAGTGAATGTTACTCTTTGCTAATTTGGTGGCGGACTGCAGTCGACTTGGTAGTCGAAAATACGTATTTTAAAAATACAAAAAACTGATCTAGGAATTGGGGCAAAAATCAAAATTTATTACTAAGGAATTAATCATTTTGTAATATGGACTGAAAAAAAAATTCTTAATACCAAACGATATGAGGTTGTCACAACCTCATCGCGAGATTATATATGGCGAATGGTGCCACGAATGTAGCTTTTATAATAATTTTTGTGCAAGGTATGTCACGTTTACGACACATCTCGTAAGTCACCGCCGTTGTATTTCGTCACCGTTCTGTCATATGTAGCTGATTTTATTGTCACATTTATAAAATACCTCAAAGTTTATTCTAAAATATGAATTTATATCAATAATTCCTGAAATTTCATTATTAATAACTTCTTGGAAAACTTGTATTTTCCAATAATAACACAGGTTCCTGGAAAACTCATTTAACAAGTCAATAATCGTAAATTCGAATAATTCAAGGGGTTGGTAGGAACGATACAACCTCCTTAATTTGAAGTAATTCATACTAGGGATGACATGAACAACTGAGTGGTCAATGTACCTATTTTATGTTAGAAAAAAGTCATTTTTGTCTTTGAAACTTTTTCTCTTTCTTAATGTTCCTTTAAACACCTTCTCGCTTTTCACATGTTGTTTCACGCATGGATTTTCACAAACTAATCAAATATCGTTAAATTGTTAAGATCAACTAAAAATTTCGAAAATCGCGAGGTTCCCTCTTGTATGAGCATCCCGTCTGAATGCCTCGAAATGAGTTTTGTAAGAAAATCTGACGTGATAGAAGTTTTGAAATATGTTACACATTTTCAGTTTAACAAATTTTTAGTGTTTTAGTTTCAGATTCGTGTTGTAATAGGAAAATTATTATAACGCTACTGAACATAATACTGATAAATACAAGTTTTACATATTTATTTGATGAAAGTGACGTTAAAATGATTTGTTGTTACTGATAAGAATAACAAGATATGTATTAAATAATCAATCGATTAAGTGGGTTAGTGATCTAAAGTGTAATTTCAAACTACTTCTTCGCTATTTTGGAAAATTTAATTACAAATTTTGTACTTGTTTTGATTTAAGAAGATATGCAAGGATTGAATAGTACTAGGTACTTCAATATTACTTTATAAATACATTTTTTAATTAACAAAGTCTCCAAAAATCACAAAAAATTCTTAAGTCATGGGGCATTAAGTCATTTTATTATTATTTTATCGTTCAAAGTTGGCTGAAAAAATGTTGAATCATATAGGTTATACTTTTCAATTGGATGTTTTAATTGAACCATTTATTTTGAAGTTTATTTTCAACAAGTTAATTTACCAGCAATGAAATTTTTATTCTTTTATATCTTAACTAAAGATGAATGTGGAGGAGTTATTTCATATTTTTATTAAAAAAGAATTTTGATTTGCATGACTAATTACTTTTTATAACAACCATAGACTAATAAAGTGGTCATTACTTAATACTTCCGCCGCAAACATTTATCAAGAAGAGAAAACAAAAAATTCACTTTGAAATTGATGATTCTGGTGAACATTGTTGGAATCAATAGTTTCTATTTTAGAGAATGATTTAAAGTAAACTAGCAGCTACGGACCCAGCTGGGAAATTTCAACTTTAAAAACAAAGATTACCGCGCAATAGCCTTCACTTTTGTTGCTCTCAATTATCTCGTGTCTTTTTGTTACGGAACCCTAATTTTTTACAAAATAAAATAACCCATGAAGTCTATGTTATTTGCTGATAATGAAGTATTCTATGGGCGAGGAACTTTTAAAATCGGTTAAGTAGTGGATTCAAACTTTCATACTCATTTCTCCTTTAGTCGGAGGAAAATTATTTAATAGTTGATCTGCTATTCAGGGCAGATCATTAAAATCAGTCCAACTGTTAAGTTTCCAAAGATTACTAAAAATTGCTAAGGAAAATGAAAATGTTGTTATTTTAATTGATTTTCATTTATTTTTACAACTGAAAACAAATTTAAAAAAAAACTTCTTAATAGAAAGTAAACACATATAAAGCAATGGCATAGAAAAAAAACCAAGTGTCTCTATCCATATAAGGGATGTAAGAGTAGGGTAGATTTAGGGTTGAAATTATTTTTATCTTATTTTCAACTTTCATTATGACTATTGTTATAACTTGCATAAATGTAGACGAAAAATAAGAATAAAATTTTTCGATATGTGCCTTGATTATCGAAACATCGAAAGCTGAAGAATTAAACAAAATTTTTCATTTTCGATATTTTGAAAATTACGCCAGATATAAAAAAAAAGTATTCTTATTTTTCGTCTTATATCGTCAAGTTATAATATTAATCATCAAAATTGAAGGTATATTTTTAAAATTTGTTCCCCCACTACCGTGCTCATACATCCTTAATTATTAATTTAAAAAAAATGGAATGATTTATGTAAAAAAAATTACTTAAATTAACTTTAGATGAATTATTCTTTCATTTATATGTGAATTTGTGGCAAAAAAAATTAATGCAACTTCTCTATTGCTATTGAAGGTTTACTGGCAAATTTGAAACAAAAATTGAAAGCGTTAAACATAATAAAACAAATTAATTGCTACTTGAAAATGTGAACACACGTCATCGATAAAAAATGCAAGTAATAGAAATAATTGTTAAACCTACACGAATACTTGTGTGGGTAAAAAATTTATTATTGAATGATTTTAACTACAAAAAAAAAGGTAAAATTCTAAAAAAACGCTAAGATTAAGAGAATCTTTTTTGTAATGAATTTCATAATAACTTGATGATTACTGTTTTATGATGTCGAAGGTCAATATAATTATGAAAAAAATATCATCTCCTATTCAACTGTAAAAGGATATAAAATTATAAAATTGATTTATCTGACATGCCAATGTCATTTCCTTGGTGAATCACCTACCAGATAATGACATAGTGGCACAATTACAAATTCAATTTCTGAGTTTATCAAAAGTATTTGAAAAAAATTACAGCCGTATAATACTTTTCCGGATGTACGAGGACCAGGGCAATTTTGGATAAAAGGCTTGATTTTTTTTTTATATTAACTAAGAACTACGTTAAACTAAATCAATCAATTCTGAAAATTTTGGGGAGGGTTGCCCGATTATTTAAATAAATAAACGACTTCAAAAGTAGGCATATTTACCATTAGTTTTATGGGAAAACGGTAGATGGATGATAAATTTTCATAGATTTCTCCAAAACTAGACGGTGGGAAAATTGCTACCTGATAAAAATAGTGGATACCTCCATATCCCTTCAGAAAATCTTGTAACAAAAAATACTTTTTAAACCGTAAGAAATAAAGGCAAAGTTCATGTTTCTTTTTTAAAATTACTTTTATTTGAAATAAACTTTTTATAATGAAAAGATTAGCTCCAAATTGTTAAACCACCGCTAGAACTAAACTTTTAACTAAGCACTAAGCTAGTTGCTATATTTCTTATTTTTAGCTTTTATTTCTCCTTTTATGAAAAAATGACAATTGAATTCGATTCAAGAATTTTTGTCTGACATCTCTGCTCGTTTCAAACATAAGAAAAAAAAGCTCTTGCAAGGTGGTTTTCTATTTTTATATCAATGACAACTGGAATGAATGTAGGTTAAAACCAAGTACTTTTTTTTTAACCATAATTTTGTATTGAGGAAGCATTACATAAAATGAATTGTAGGTAATAGTTTATTATTAAAAAAAAAAAATAAATATCAAAGTCGTTGTCGTTCGTTGTGCACATATAACACACAGTCTCATAGAATAAGTAATCTTTATGATAAAGGATGTTTGTAGACAGTTGAAAACATGTTTATATAAATTAAACCACATGCACGTATTTGCATATAAATAAATATATTCAACTCAATAATATTTTATTTGTAATAACTAATAATAATACTTATATATAATTTTATATTGTTATGATGTTTCAAATTGTTCATTACGATTGGTAGGTACTACCAACTTACTATGTTCTACGTTCCTTTGTAAAATATTATTTCAATCTGTTAGAAGTTACATCTTTCTATCTATTTTAAAGACTTATTATTTGTGATTTCAAAGGAATCACAAGATTGTATATTTGATTCTCATTTTAACGTAAACTAATTGGAAAGTAGTAAGGAACTTATTGTAAATAAATAAAAAAACAACCTAATAATACCTTAATTAAAATCAAATCAAAATTGATAAAACTGAACATTCTGAATAAAATATTTTTATACCATGTCTATGAAATATACCATGGTATACTAAGTTTAGTCCCAAGTTTGTAACGCTTAAAAATATTGATGCTATGAATTTTAGTCCATTTCCGGTTGTCTGTCTGTCCGTTTGTCATCACGATAACTCAAAAGCGAAAAGAGATATCCAGCTGAAATTTTTCTAACGTGCTTAGGACGTAAAAAGTCGTAAAAGTAGTGAGGTCGAGTTCGTAAATGAGCAACATAGGTCAATTGGGTCATGTGTCCGTAGGACTCATCTTGTAAACCGTTAGAGAACAAAAGATTGAGTGTAAAAAATGTTCCTTATAAAAAAATTAACAACTTTTGTTTGAAACATTTTTTCGTAAACATAACTGTTTACACGTGAGTGCACAAATTAGGCGCAAAATTGTATAGTATGTATGTGTGATATTTATGTATGTGTGATGTGACAGAGTAATCAAGACTGTCTATACATGGTATTTCAAGAACTAACTCAGTCAATTGTTTGTTTTCAATTGTTTTCGTTGAAAAAATAAAAAAAAATATCAAATACATTTTTCCAAAATTTATTACAAGAATTTTTGATTAGTGCTAGACAGCGTAAGACACCGGAAGTATATAAAATGATATATTTTGATATGAAGCATTTAAGATGATATACCATGTGTGTTTGTACCATCTAGGCATATACATATCTGTAGTATGACAGAATACATCCGTTAAGTAATGCATCTAAGCGAGAGGTATTGCATACATGTGCTGTAAGACTACAGATACTATACGACAGACCTTCGGTTGTATGCATGCAGAGAGTGGGAGTTTTGTTGCATACTTACTAGTTATCTATAACTAAAAAACTCCCACTCTCCAAGCGTCTTTCAACTAGTGTTCAATACATGTGTATAATACCTCTCACTTAGATGCATTACTAAACGGATGTATTCTGTCATCCTACAGATATGTATATGCCTAGATGGTACAAACACACATGGTATACCATATAAAATGATACAGGGTGGACGAACCATTTTAATTTATTATGACTAATAGATCGTTTCGTAGTTAACCAATCAAATTCTTTTTATTAGTCAGTTGTGTTTGAGATTTATATATAGATCTACTTTTTCCGATATATTTTTTCCAGAGCTATTTTTTCCGATTTCCAAGAGAATAATATTCTTATAAACAACCAAGAACATAAAATACTAGGAATAGGAGTTTTTTATTTTCTTTTAATGATACCTTGAACTAACGATAAAAAAAAAATTGAGTACATGAAATAAATGTTATCGCGCAATAGCATACCTATACGTATTATATCTTTTGCAATAATTATGAATAAAAAACAATGACCAAAATAATTTGTCATATCCAATAAATATTATTTGAAATAACAAATAAAATATTGGATTGTGTAATTAGATAATAACTAAACAACGTACATATAAGGAACGTGTCAATTGAATATATGTGAATTGTAAACCTATATTATTATCCATCTAAAGTTATTTTGTTTTGTTTGTAATAGATAATAAATAGATTGAAATGCCTACACTACATACAAACAATAATTTTAATAAATGTACTGCTGCAATCAACTAGAGACATGATCAATCAAATTAACCATAAATAGAACTAAAACCGCTACCATCCAATATCCAATAATACTACACTGCTACAAAGAATAATAAAAAAACAATTGTTTAATTCTGATAATACTACATTGTATTGTTGAAATCTTGATATAGAGTGTAAAATCATATTTTGGATTAGTGATGTCTGTTGAAGTTTCAATTATTATACCATGCATATATGTAGTATGCAAGGTATACTAAGTTTAGTCCCAAGTTTGTAACGCTTAAAAATATTGATGTTACGCACAAAATTTTGCTATAGGTGTTCATGGAATCACCTAATTAACCTATTTCCGGTTGTCCGTCCGTCTGTGGACACGATAACTCAAAAACGAAAAAAGATATCGAGCTGAAATTTTTACAGCGTATTCAGGACGTAAAAAGTGAGGTCAAGTTCGTAAATGAGCATCATAGGTCAATTGGGTCTTGGGTCCGTAGGACCCATCTTGTAAACCGTTAGAGATAGAACAAAAGTAAGAATGTAAAACATATTCCTTATAAAAAATAAACAACTTTTGTTTGAAACATTTTTTCGTAAACATCACTGTTTACCCGTGAGGGCGCCAATTAGTCGGAAATTTTATAGTATGTATCATACTTGATATCAGTTATGTATGTGTCACATGTATGTATGTGTTATGTGATAAAGAAATCAACACTGACTATGCATGGTATTTCAACAATTAATTGTTTGTTTTCACTTGTTTTGTACTAATTTGTTTTCTAATAAATAATACTAGAATTGTATTATTCGATGCTCAATAAATTTTTTAGTGAAAAGATGAAATTTTCAATTTTTATTCAAAATAGTATAAAAGACGGTATAAGGTCGAAGTTCACCCATCTGATAACCAGATGAGACAAATATTTTATTAACTTTTATTGATTGACAAACACGTCTATCATAGTTTTTCTATCGAAAAGTGTTTATGGGTTTTGTTGAATTAAATTAATGTTTACTAGTCAGATACTTAGAACAGTATAAATTGTAGGTACATGAAACTATCAATGTGCAGTCCGCCACCAAATTAGTAACGAGTAACATACACAATAAGAGTAATTACGATTAGATAATTCATACTGATGATGAATACTTGTTAGTCGAAATACTTATTTATATAATACAAAAAATTAATCTAGGAAATTGGATTTGCAAATCCTAGACTTATCATTTATTATCTTTGATAATATTTATATAAGATTTCTTTGAAAAGGGAAGTAAAGAAATGAAATTTGTTTAATAAACCTAATAACCTACTTATGTGGTAGTGACAATCACACCAGTATTTTGTTCTAATATTTATAAGTAGTAGAACCAATCGAAAAATATTGTTTAAAACTAGTTTAAAACTATGTTGAATTTCAAAACCACAATATTTGAAATTTGTTGGACAGTATATTACTTTCATACAAACAACTCATGCGTTTGTGTCAACTTCACCACTCAACCCAGATGAGGTTGAGATAACTCCATATCGGTCGAAAAAAAAACGGAATTGCGTTCACATTTCATCGGCAAAACATTTCTTACCGGGTGGGTTCTTCATGTGTTTGTACAAGTTTTAGAATATTTTATTCCAATCCCCATCAGAATATATCGCATACTTTTCATTTGATTCACTGTTATGGAGAGAATCCATTTTTAAATAATTAAATATTTATAGAATCAAACTTGATTGAATTTTGTATTATTTTTCCGGATAAGTTTGGCCTAAATAAACAAAATAATTAACATATTTCAGTAGGGGTATAAAAAGCATGCAAACTAGTGTTATTGACAGTTAAATTACAATTTTAAAATGAACATCCAGGTATAAAGTAATAACACTTGTAATGAGTAAAATCAGTAGCTACATGATGCTCGTGTTAGTTATTGTCACGTACTATTTTTGATATGCATATTGAAATTACATTTGTTCCTACAAAAAGATTGCTATGAGACTTGTGGTTGAAAATAGTGTTTTATTATGAATACAAAATTTATTAATAAAATAATAATAATTTGTTTGCTACTATCAAATAATATTTATTTATTATGAAAATCATTACAGCTTGCTTTTCCAAATATCGAAAGCTAAATAATTCAACAAAAAATTTTTTCGATATTTTGAAAATTACTCCAGATCGAAAAAAATCTTACTTTTCGTCTTATATTGTCAAGTTATAACATAATTCACCACCAAAATTTAAAATATATATTTTACTAGAGTGATACCGTCCTGCTTCGCTGGGTTTAAAAGTAAAGATTGATAAAGATTGCTCTCGCTTATCCCCTTTCTATAACACTCGAAAAAATGGTATGGATTGTTTTACACAACTAAAATATATGTATGGTTTTCTATTTTTTTAAATGTATAATAGTCGAAATTATTCATTGAGTATAAAGAGTCATTTATTTATTTAAATATTCGGGCAAACCTTCCTCCATCTAAAATTTCAGAATTGATTTAAACTAAGTCCAACTTCATATACAAAAAAATAAAGCCTTTTATGCAAAATTGCCCTGGCGCTCGTACATCCTTAAGTGCACTATTTAAAAAAAAAATGAATTACTTTCTTTGTCTATAAATAAAATAATAAATAATTTGATTCAATTAACACATAACAAGCACACCTTTGAAGTCAAATGTAATAGAAAGGAGTTGTAATGTACCAAATATAATGAACTGTTTATTATATTAAGATACTTACTAAAATTCATATTATAATAATACTAGTTGAAACACGTTGAGCAATCAACGATGCTACACATAGGGCTCTATTATTTACAGAATGTTCGATTTATATCTAGGCATATAAATATCACGTATGACAGAATACATGCTTTAAGCAATGCATCCAAGTGAGAGGTATTATATACATGTGTTGACACCCACTCTTTGCAGTCATACAACAGAAGAACTGTTGTATAGCATAAATGACCTCGAAGCCACGATACAAGTCAATTTTGCAATTTCTTATAACATCTATAATACCTCTTACTTAGATGCATTGCTTAACACATGTACTCTGTCATACTCGTGAAAGTTATATGCCTAGATGTAACTCGAACCAGTGTAACTTAATCTCTTCAAAATTATTACCAAATTTAAATTTTTCAATTGTGAATGTCGAAATGAGTAAATAATATTTAATAGATGATGTATTGTTCTAATTTCTGTCGAATAAGATTTTGTAACAAGACTTCACAAATTGGTAAATCTTTGAAGTAAGATTGATTTCAAATGTATGTAATCGGACATCGAGCATACATGGTAATTTGATATACATATTATATCCATATTACATATGGATACATATAATGTATTTGAATAAAATAAGATTACAAGATGTTATGTAATATTTATATTATAAATATTCTTTGTACGGGTACTCGAGAATTAAATAAGAAAAAGTTGAAAACATTATTGGTATTTTAATATGGTTTTATAGACATCTCTTTTACATTATCAAACAAAAAAAGGTTATATGCAATTATAAAGTACCATATCTAGCTTTAACACCTACGCATACTAGTTACTAGCCTAGAAGCAATAGTATAGCTTCAATAAAACCGACCACGAGTAGTTTAGATCAATTTATTAATTGTTACATAAGTATTGGCAAAGTCCCTTAAGAAATAAACACCCATTATCATATGGGTGATTCCATCAAAAAGTTTAAGTACTGCGAAGAAAAAAAAAATATTACTGTTTTTGATAGTAAAAATACTATCAAAAAGCACTAAGTACTGTGCCAACACATAGGCCAATAAACGAAGGGGGGAAAAATGGGCCGAACAGTTTTTGTTTTAAAATTTTTTTTTCTAACGTATTTGTTATACCTTCAGGATCATTTATCCAAAATAAAAATAGGGGAGAGGCATCTCCGTAATTTTCTACCCTTTAAAAACCATTCCTTTATATGCGGTCTCAAGGAAGTATTTAAAAAAAATTTGTAGTTAGCCAAAACAACACTGGTTGCTCTTGAGTACCTCCTGAGTAGGTACATTTGAATGTTTAGGACAAAACTCAAATATTTAAAGCTAAAAAAGCTTATTAAATATGCGTACATAATAACGATAGAATCGAAGCAGGTCATCTAATAAATTAAAATAAGATTACCTTCAATAATATAATTTTGATGACTACATCTGATTACAAAAAAAATTAATTTTGAAATACATAATATTAATTTGACTATTGGGATTTGATATCGTCTTACGACTTATAAATTATATACTCTTTGTAAATATTATTAATAACAAATGTTTCTTTCTCATAGCGTTTATAAAATGATATAGGTACTTGCAAATCAATTAATTTTAATGTAAATATTTTTATTTCTGACTAATCAATGCATTTAATTTTATTAAACTAACAAATGTTCAAGCCTAGAGGGTCAAATATTAATAAATTTTTAATAACTTAAAGCGATGGTTTTATTTTAAGTAATTCAAAGTAAGTACTTGCTTTAATCAGAATAATTTACTTAAAAAAAATAGATTAACACATTTCCAAGGCAATTTTAACAAAATGCGTTTATTGTTAAAATTTACTTCAGACCCAGGAATCGACTCCGTTCTAGCAGATTTTTATGGAATCCGGTAGAAAATATTTATTTGAGTGTACTGAACAAAATCATATTCATGGGAACTTTTTTATTTAGATTTACGCTCACAAAGTGGGGCAGAAGTACCCTAATTCCCGATTCAAAATTCTCTTTATTTATCATTTAAAAAAAAACTACTGAATTTAATATTTTGGACGATTCTAAGCATTTTTTAACTTCTCTCACCATTTTCGAGATATAAGCATTTGAAAAAAATTCGGATTTCCGCGATCGCCTTTAATAGTTTGACTACTTAGACTGAGAGATAGCGGATTCGAATCCAGACAACGGCAGTCTGATCAATTATAATTAATGGGGCGGTAAATTGAACATACTACCGCCGCTTGGATAAAACCGAAGTAACCGACACCACCCACGTCATAAATTTAATTTGTATGTATTCTGATGTAGTTTAAATAAAGATTAAAATAATGATGTGGGTGGCCTCTGTCATAGACGTGTATATCTGTGGAACGGAGGTTAAACCTCATTGTTAAAATTTTTATTATTGAAAGCCATTATATATTACATTTTGAACGATTCAAAGCATTTTTTCATTCTATTTTATAACCTGATTAAATTTTTTTTGCCTAATTTGTTTCGGAATGAAAGAACGTATAAATGGTTTTAGAAAAAATAAAAAAACCGGTCATTGGATATTTTAAATAGTCAACTTTTATCCATGAAATCTAGATTCTTTTATTATAAAACTTATCCAATTTTGATTTAAAAAAAAAAGTTTGTTATTTAACTCAATTGTAAAAACTGTTGCTACTACAAATTTTTAAGAATAACAACAATGATGACTGACTGACTGTTATTGCAAAAGGGTGTTGAACAATTAATTTTTTATTTTTATATTATATTATATTCTTTAAAAAACAGCAAGGCCATGCCATGTTACAATGAGGTTAAAACTTACTAACAATGCAAGTAGTATTTTAATGTGGGAGAATAAAATTTGTTAAACATTTCAAATACATTTGTAATTACATGTTTAGGTAGATACTTACAAAAAATTAAATGACAAAAATTAAAAAAAAAATGGTTATTGTTTAATTTATATTTTTGTAAATTGTCTCTAAATGTTTGTTTCCGTTAACCTTGTGTGGTTTGGTGTAACTATTACGGTTAACATTTTACTTTGGGTATAAAATTTTAATATTCGTAATGATAAGATAATAAAAACCCAGTTCATGGATACTGTTTTCGCTGAATGATAAAAATCATGATTTTTTACTTCAATCGTAAGAAAATTTTATTTTTATTTTATTCAAAATCAATACCACATTGACAACCAGTTCTCAGCCTATCTGCATTTTGATAAAATATCCTGTTCAATACAAATGTTGATTAGTTAAGGATGTATGAGCATGACAACAATGTTTGATTTAAAGGCTCAAAATTTGTTTGTAGGTAGTCTTTTACTCAAAGAATATGTGGTTAAAATTTCAGCTTAGGTATCCGTGCAAATTTTTAAGAAAAAAGTCATTAAAAATCGGTATAAAATACATTGGCTCTTATGGAGGAATCTCAAAAAACGACATATTTTGGAAGTTTTTGATAATTTTCATTTGGAATGAATGAAAACAAATTAAAAAAAAACTTTTTAATAGAAAGTAAACATATTAGCAATGAATTAGAAAAGAAAAAAAACTAAGTGTCACCGTCCATATAAGGGATGTAAGAGCAGGGTAGATTAAGGGTTGAAATTATTTTTATCTTATTTTCAACTTTGATGATGAATTTTGTTATAACTTCATGAATGTAGACGAAAAATAAGAACTAAATTTTTCGATATGTGTCTTGGTTTTCGAAATATCGAAAGCTAAATAATTAAACAAAATTTTCAATTTTCGATATTTTGAAAATTAAGCCAGATATCGAAAAATTGTATTCTTACTTTTCTTCTTATATCGTCAAGTAATAATATAAATTTATCATCAAAATTGAAAATATCTATTTTTAAATTTGTGCCCCCACTACCATGCTCATACATCCTTAATATAAATATCTGCCGGGAAACACAAATTATTTTAGTGCTATTATTTTGTATGATGTGTAAATCACGCATATGATAGAGTTTTTGTTTTCTCATAATAATACCTATCTATATTATAAGAGTAAGGTAATAATTCAAAAGGCGTGCCCTCAATATTTGTCGTGAGGTCGTGACAAAATTTAAATATATTATGCATCACATACTTACATTATACAATACATGTATGATATATAATAAATAATATAATAATAATGATAATCACAATAATATGTAATATATTGTGATACACTTTATTTATTAATAACAAGAATTGGTACTTAATTCTAATAATATTTAAGTATCAATTGTTTATGTACTTACTTATATGCGTTCATTTAATTTGCGTGACTTCACTTTATCCTTTTTTTTATGACAAAAAGAAAACATTTTAAGATTATTGAAATTTAAATATTACAATTTAGTAGTTTGTGGGTTTAACTTAACTGTGGTATAAAGCAGGCAAGGGCAAGTTATTTTAAGTCGAAGTCACCATTGTTGTAACTTTATTGTGTGTCATAAACTCTATTGTGTGTCTCTTTATCCAAGATAGAGACGAGTATACGAAATACGAATCATCTACCTATCTCAGTTTCTCTAATAGTAATGGGATAGGTATAAAAAAAATGTTGTCTCTCTATCTTACTCGTATTTTAAGTTGCGCTGGGTAGGTTGTCACTGCCTTACTCGTAGTTTAAATGAGTAGTCCGAGGGACTTCTCTGAGTCACATTTGCCCATGCCTGGTATAAACTTTTTTAAATTAACTGTGAAGATACTGTGACGCTTTTCCTGCGTTTAAATGAGTTAAGTATAAAAAGGAACAACAACATTTTGCTATCTAATAATGCGTGTTCCTCTAATTGTTGAACAAATGCAATTATAGTAAACTAACCTGAAAGTTTGCTTTTAATGAACTTGTACGGCGTGTTTTTATAATGGACTTTTACGGTTTGTTTTGAATGGATATTTACGACGGACTTAACAATTAAGTATTAAGTTAATACATTACAATTTGCGCAAGTTTCATTTGAAAATTGAGGACACTTTTGCATACGCGAACATTTGAGATAAAGATTTGCATTCTCGGACATACAAAATAACATTCGTTCTTTGTAACTCTAATAGGTACATAACAATTACAAACCTGATATATTTCTCTGCTATAATATAATAACAATATAATAAGTAATTATACTTACGTATGCTTGATCGGTCGTATGTATATTATAGTACCTATTAGAGATCTATTTGTTAATCATATTTACCGCTTAAAGGTTAACAAATAATGCAATCATATCGTTTTACATTTACTATAAATATATCTATTTTATTCTTATAACTACTATTTATACCCTGTATATACAGTGTGTCACATTTAAGATGAAGACACCCTCATATTTTCGTTATTTATAGGAATATCGATTTGAAATTTTGCATTTTATCTTCATTTTAAATGCGACACAACTGTATAAAATATATTACGAAAGCATATTAAGTTTAGTCTCAAGTTTGTAACGTTTAGAAATATTGATTCTATTCAATGAATAAGAAATTTTAAGAATTACAAATATTCGAATTGTATAATAATAATTATTCTAAGAACATAATAATTAGAAAACGATAATAGACATAGCAACAAGTATATAGAAACAAGTATAGTTATTTCATCTACAGGGGGGTGAGAAACTAGAAAACATTTTATATTTTGCATTTCAGAGATGAATAATTGCATATTAATTTTTCAGTCGAAGTCTAATCTATTGATTATCAATTTATAGTACGTATCAAAGTGTCATCGATCCTACAATTTTTATTTCCGCGAAGATGGTATGGGGGTGGATTTTCTATCTAAAAATCATAGGTTAAATGAAAGCTCCAACTAGCTTGAGAACTTTGAGTTAAATGAAAATAACTAACAAAAGTTCTAGCTGACGTAATTTAACACATTTTTGATTTTTAAACGTATTTCTAGCATGAAATTTGGTCAAGGTATGCTCTTCTTAAGGATGAACACTTTTCTTATTTTGTGATATTCGTGAAACCACCGAGTTATTTTCACCGAAGAACAGTTTTCCAGACAATCGTATATCGCATCGAAGAAAATAAGATCAAAAATGACTATAGGATAAACCTGAGAAAAAATAATCGCAAAGTTTTTGTCTCTAGTCTTATTCCTTTATCAAATTCCATGACTTATCTTTATAATGCTGACAAATGTACCGCTTAGGAAAAACAGGCTAGGTAAATAATTCAATTATGTTCACTATCTGTACTGCGGAATTTTCACACGGGTCGAACTAGTAATAGTTAATATATCTACAAAATATGAAATTATTTTTTCTATTATTAATTCTTTTGTTAACATATTTATTAAATATTAAAAAAATAAAATTAATTTAAAAATTTCTTTTTGTATTATTGTTCGACTACCTACGAAGTAAATAATTTTTAATATTTTCTTGAAATTAACTAAATATTTTATTATTTAATAAATTTTATACAAAGGAAATATAATTGAGTTATATACCCATAGCAAAATTATTTTTTATTTCTTTTATATTTCAAGTTAATCGTTTTGCAAACGACTGTTTATTTATTACAAGTTAGTACAAGGTCTTCAAGGAATCTTATTATATTGTAATTGTAATTGTGACATTTGAAAACAAAATCTATTTATGTTTGTTTTCTTAGTTAAACATCGAAGTGCTTATACTTGTATAAAATGTTAGGACGTTATCATTTTTCTATAAAAATATTCATTGGTTATGGATAAAAAATTTATATACCATCAATTGATAACCTTTTCCAATACATCATTTTCGCATCAACGGTTCTGAGACATTGAGGAACGAAGACAGTTTTTTTATTAGTTGTAATTTTGAAAAGATATTTTCACACGCGGAGCAGTTGCCAACTCTGTCGAATGGTTAATACGCTCCTGAAGGTACATGGTAAGAAATTTTTTGCCGATATCACTGAGTAAGTAAGGAGTAAACGCTATACTGTATGGTTTCGATTATTTTGATTTGCTATAAGATTTTTAACATCAGCAACATGAGCAAAAGTTGATGCTACTTATAATAGCATACTAGCAATTTTTATTAAAATGACAAAATAAGTTAAGAATAATAGAGTGACGAGCAGTGTGACAACAAACATAGCGTCTACACCTGATTGATAAGTGTATCGATAAGCACGCCAAAAACTATAGCTGGAAAAACAAGCGGCATTGCGAAATCTGCAATATTGTATGGGCCCCATTAATTATAATTATAATTGATTAATCTCCTTGTCAGTAGCCAGAAGTAAATTCGATTGCGCTTTAACTCTCACGGACACTGAGCCGGTTATTATAAAAACAACCATGCATTTCTTACCGTGTAACCGTTAAAAGAATGGTTGGAGACGTTTATTGCTCTTACATATTATTAGTGTTTAAGCAAAATAATTGATTCATACTTAATTGAACGTTCGGTAATAATCAAAACTCGATTTTGTTTATTTTAAGGCAGTAATTCTAAAACGAATGGTCTTAGAAGGTTTCGCTTTATGCACATTTGAGTTGAAAATATCATACTATATCTTCAGCTTAAAGAAATTTCCATAGAAGGCAAATTAAATGATAAATGTGCGAGGTCCTTTACAAAAAAATTCACACGCTTAATTGGTGTTACATCTATCCAAAACAGTATTTAAAAAATGATAGCTGCCTTATAATACGTTGTACTAATAAATAATGTAATATAAAAATTCTTGATATAGTAAATACAAAATCCTTGACTTCATTGTATACACAATAATCTGATCTTATTACTAATGTAATGCACCACTCAAACTAGCAGACTTGCTGGCAGACTTCTTAGAATTCCGTACCTACTAGTATAACTATTAACCATCCTTAAAATCATTGTACGGGGTGTTCTTTAATTTAACCTTGAAAACTATACTACGAGATTAAGCTCATCAAGACGAACGGAAAAGGTCTTTATCAAATTTCGATGGTGGTCGATCCAAGTGGTGGGGTATCAAATAAAAGAGCATGACGTGTGTACATGTGAGTTTTAGTGTAACTCGTACATGGGCAAACGTGGCTTACAATTAGAGAAGACACTCATCTAAAATATGAGTAAGACAGTGACAATTTAACCAATGACAACCAAAAATACGAGTAACATAGAGAGACAACAATTTTTTTCTACTTATCTCATTACTATAAGAGAAACTGAGATAGGTAGACGAGTCGTATATCTGTCTCGCTTCCTCCTCAGTGAGCAATGCGGTCTTGGATAAAGGGACATACAATAAAGTTTATGGCACCCAATAAAGTTATAAAAATACTAGTTTACTGAGGATCTACCCTCGATGATTCAATTTCACTGTCCTTTTCTGATAATCTTTTATTATTTGGCAAAATGAGATTGAATCTTACGTAAGAAGGAGGAGGGGGAGTTCGAGAAATCTTACGAAAACTTACGTGGGGGGTCCAAAATCTTCAAAATAGTGAATGTAATGTTACGTAATAAATGAATGGCCCCTTATGATTAAATCACTATATAATTATGTTTCTCCGGACTAGTATGGATAACTGCTTGTTTTCGTACACTCTGTATATGTAAATTAGATTATTTACACTCTGTATAATAAATATAGATGATGAATAAACTACTCTTCATCCATTTTATTTGTTGAGTGTTGAGAAATTATTAAATATAAATCAAACAAAGTTTAAATGCACGATATTACTATTTTATAACTCTATTAAATAAATAAACAGTTCATCTTGCTTGTTGTATAATAAGTAATACTGTATTGAATAGGTGTTGATGATTAAGTTCAACCTAAAAAGTAGTTTTAATGATGAATTAGTTGAGTTAAAATTACTATAAACATATGTATAATATTTTGAAAGCATGATATATGAATATGTACTAACTCTACTTGTTCATTTAATATTACTAAAAATATTTTAATATTTGAAAACATGTTGAAATTGTATAAAATTATGATTATTTTTTAACAAATTTGATTGTTTGCTAAAAATACTGTAATAGTGTTGAATTATTGCATTTAAGAGATATGCAAGGATTGGATAATATTAGGGATTTCAATAAAACTTTATAGATATATTTTTTGATTAACAAAGGTTCCAAAAATCACGAAAAATTTCTGGGTTATCGGGCTTTTTATTATTATTTCCTCGTTCAAAGTTGGCTGAAAAAATGACGAATCATGTAGATTATCCTTTTCAATTGGATATTTCTATATCAAAAAATCTAGAGAGTGTGATAAAAAACTATCTAAAATATTTAGACAATCTTGTAGTTTATAATAATACCATAAAAATATAAGGCTGTCGATGATATAAATATAAAATTTTAATTTAATTATGAGTTCATCGATGATCCATCATTTGACGAACAGAGACAACTATAGGTAGAGTATTGATGTCTATATTTTTTAAATTTATAAGTAGCACTTGTACACAATATATTATATATTTTTGTAGTTGCGGGGTATTGCAAACCTAAAAATAACTCATTATTTGACTACAAAGCATGTATTTGGTTTATATGTATGTACCGTCTCTATCATTTAATACTGAAAAAAGGATATTTTGGGTATAAAAATTAGAAAATGAAGCACCGAGGTAGCAATCAAACGAATCCTTAATCAGGTCAACCATTTGATCATTTTCATTTCAACGTGTTGTTGTGTTCTTAATTGAAAATAAATAAATAGTGGTCCAAGTCTTTATCACAAAGGCCCTCGGCAATAAATAGTTCCTTGAAAAATTCAATCATTTGTTTTTATTTTGGAAAGTGAAGGATTCTTTTATTAAGATTTTTAAATTCGAGTAATAGTCGAGTTTCTAAGATAAACTCCATTTGTAGTTTTTTTAAGTAAACAATTATAATCAATCAGTTTGATGACGATCCAATGTTAGCAGAAAAATATGAACTTCATTTTAACAATGAAATTTTCTAATTTAGAGCAAGGATAACATTCAGAGGGTATTTCATTAATATTTGTTAATTACTTCCGATTTTCAATATCAACACAAAACAAAACTTTCTTTACATTTTTTAACCTTGAAGTTATGTCAAGTTAAGAGACCATTAATTTATTTATTTATATTCGTAAATACGTACTTAATAAACAAAATATTATATTTAATAAAATTAAAATTATTAACAATAAAATTTTGTAACAAATTTCAAAATATGTAATACCTAAACGGATATAATATACCCCGTGTAGCTTTGATATAAATAAATTTATTTAGCAAAAAAATCTGTAAACTTCCTGCAATGCATAATAATTTAAAAAATATGGACATAAAAAATTTGTAATTTTTAATTAATGAGAAAAATTAAAAAATATACAACTATTGCAGTTTCTCCATATGCTTATAAATTTATATATTAAACAAAATATTAGCTAAACAACATAGTAGAACAGGATGTGTTTTGAACAGTACACTGAAAAAATGACTACCTCATCCCGATTTCATATTTAAATAAAGTAAAAATACTTTCAAATAATTTCCTAATGATTGGAACAAGTACAGCTAAATATTTGTATTTACAATTGAATGGGATTATCAATATGAATTCATTGATACAAAATCACTGAAGTTAAATAAACAAAATTATGCATTTTAATGATGGAAAATAAAATTGTACTTTGTTGGAATATATAATCGTGTAAATAAAGCGAATCGATGATTTAAAAGAAAATTTCTTTGCGTTTGCTTTAAATATATGATTTGTTTATTACGAATACATAGCTTTTATTTCTAGACCAAATGTGATTATGTCAACTACATGAAGATTGTTGTTACTAACTTACAGTTCAAAGTTAACTGTAAAAATGATGGATTATATTTGTTATCCTTTTCAATTAGATATTTCTATACCAAAAAATCTAAAGAGTGTGATAAAAAATTATCTGAAGTATTTAGACAATCTTGTAGTTTATAATAATACCATAAAAATAAGGTTGTCGATGATATAAAAACAAAATTTTAATTTAATTATGAGTTCATCGAAGATCCATCATTTGAGTATTGATGATTGAAGAGCGATATCTATATTATCAAATTTATAAGCTTCATTTGCACACAATATATTATATATTTTTGTAGTTGCGTGGTATAGTAAAGCTAAATAATTACTTGATTAGAAAGTATGTATTTGGTTTATATGTATGTACCGTGCAATAAACCAAAATTTTTTTACAATACTGTAGGTTTACAATCACCTTAAATCATCTGGTATATTTAAAAATAATTTTTTAAACAATACAAAAATAAATTACAACAACATCATTTCCTAACTTAACTATAATCTACAAACCACCCTTTAATTAAACAACTATTATACTGGATATATTTACTGCAGTTAGTGTCAATCTCCTACCCAATTGTCCACCCTATCACACCACATACCACATTGTAATAGAATTGAGTTTCCCAACATTTAATGGTAAAAGTTCTATTGTTGTTAAGGCTCGCTTCGCTTCTATTCATATAGGTGTGAAAATTATCATATATGGATATATAACAACGGACCAGGTGATATAGAACAATGTTCCACTTTTGAAACAAGCAATAGATATCGAAAAAAATTACTAGAAAAAGTTGCTTAGAATATTTTTTTTTCCCATATAAAGAATTTTCATGACAAAATTGGCATTTATAATTTTTTCATTATTTTGGTTTGAACTCAAAATTATTACAAGTTTATTGAAATATTTGAATACATAACACTCACTATTAAATTATCAATTTGTCCAGTTTTTACATTCCATAGTTATAAAATTAAAAAATCAACTTCAAAAATTAAAAATGCGAATTTTGTCATATGAAAATCGGTATAAATAGAAACTAAAAACAACAGACGCGTGCTAACTCGACTCCTTTAAAGGAATGACCAACAAGCCGTGGAGGGTGAACGTACTCACAGGGTGAACATAAAGGCCAAAAAACCATATATGTACTACTCCTATATTGCGAGCAGAGTGAGAGATACGGGCGAAAACATCACGGTGCAGACGATATATTCCTCTCTTTCTTTCGACGCAGGAAGGTGACTGTTTTTCGCCATATCCACTAACGGATTCGTAATCTACGTAAAAAATGATTTTAATATTTGATTTTTTCCCGACGATATAGGAGCATTTTAAATAAAAGCCGCTAAACTGAAAAAGCAGAAACTTTTACCATAAATTTTTGAAAGAGACAAGAAATACTTTTTTTTCTGTTAAGCTTTTGCCACAAAGCTTAGCCTAGAAAATTTTTGATGATACACTTGGTAATGATACGAAATAAAACAATTGTTTATTTATTATTATGGTAATATTAAATCTCGAATGAATGTAATGTTATCATTAAAAGTTTATTATTCCATATCGTAGATGTGTACAGCAGACAGAGTTTAAGACCGTGAGCTCATAACCAATTAAATTATAATAGAAAAATTATTATCTATAATTAACGATTTGGTGTTAATTAAAATTAGGTCAAAATTTCAATTTCTATCAAAAGTTAAAGAGTTGAAAATTTTAGGTGACTTCAAAAGTGAGTCTTTTAGATACAAAACCCGTTCATTTGAAGTTATAGTGAGTCTATTAGATACAAAACCCGTTCAATAATATGGGGATCAAGGGGGTCAAAAATGACCGCCATATTTAAAACCAAGCCAAGCACTGACATTCAACACCGTCTATATATAGTATTTCAACGAATAATTCAGTCAATTATTTATTTTCACTTGTTATTACTATTTTTTTCGGCAAATTGAGTTTATGAAAACAGTTCTTAAAGTCTGCCATCAAATTTTCATTCATTTTCAATCCCATTCGTTGTATTAAAACCACCAAGCTATACTAGTTCCGTTAGTTAAAACGTTGGTGATATAAAATCAATGACCGTCTACTCACGGCGAAAATTTAAATTTTCTGAATTAGAAAACTTAGTTTTATTAATCCTCCAAAAGATAGATAAAAGGAATAATAGATTTTTCATTTCGTTATGAACTTACGGATTTTGACATATGCGTATATCACTAATAATAAACATAATAAACAAATAGCAATTGTTTTTAAAATATGTATCGGGAAAATATTGTGATTCAGTTGATGGCATACATAAGCTCTTTGTTCATGTCTCCAATATGCCTAAAAAGTAGAAACCCGAAATAGATATTACTATTTTATTGGAAAATTTGAGCCTTTTTAAGATATGTAGGTGGATTTTAAAGTTTCTGACATTGAATTTATGATCAAATTGGTTCAATTTTCACTCCTCCCCTCTTTTCGATTACATAAGTAGACCCCCAAAATAAAAATACCATTTTTTTGGCCAATTTAAGACTTTTAAAGACGTTTAAGAGTCAATATGTTTAATTTGCAAAAACAAGGTATTTTTTATTTCGGGGGTCTACTTCTGTAAGCCAATTTGATAATAAATTCAAGATCAAAAACTTTAAAAATCCCCTTACATGCCTTAAAAATTAAAAAAAAAAATTATTTCGGGGGATAATTTTTTGAAAGCAATGCAAATAATCGCAAATCAACACACCCAACAAACAGTTTTTTCGTAGGAAAAAGGGTTGTATAGTATACTAAACAACAGCCTTTGTATTCCTAGAAAATTCATTCGTTTACATGAATAAAAACGTGTTAAAAAGATTTAATAAACTGTGTATGACGGATCAATCATTGAATTTAATTATAATTTAAAAAATAAACTTATTTATTTATTCTTTATATCGAGGAAAATATAATGTAAATAATTGTATGTAATTTAATGTAATGTAGTGTAATATAATGTAAATTAAATTATCAAACAATATTTTGTAAAAAAAATCTCCAGCAGAAAATTACAAACTAATAGAAAATGAAATACTAACTTCCGTTGTGGTAGTTAAAAATTGTATTAAGTAGGAAATTTCCAATTCTTTAATATATGTAATATATGCTTAGAAATAGTCCTAAAAATTATTAAATAAACAAAAAAAAAACATATTAATAATTGATAAACTTTTAGAAGGATTTTGAAAGTTAAGAAGGCATATTTCCACTGTTTCAAAACTGAATGAGGAATTCTTTCGCCAATCAATTTTCTTCAGATAGCTTTTTATTTGATTCAAGAAATTAACATTTGACTGTTTCTGTGGAGGGCGAAGGATGTACAAAAATTGGACCACTCTTCCGACAACATTCGGAATATTAATCTATAAGTTTTTCTGAACAAGAATCAATTGATAAAATGCGGTTCTCTATTTTTGCACACTCAACTCTATCTAACGCCTGTTCTATATGGTATTAAAATTGTAGCTATTCGCATCGTGCGTGAGTTTTTTTGGAGGCGTTTCCATGGTAACGATACACTTCTTTAATTATATAATTCTATGGATGCATATATAATTGTATGGATTGCATTTATGACTTACATTGAAAATTTAATATTATTGTCTCACAAATTTAAATAAATAATTATGATAATTTACATTTGAAAAATAATATTTGTGCAATTTGATTTCTTATTTTAACAATTTTTAATGCATTAAGGATAATTAATTATTTTTTTCAATAATTTTAATTTGACATTTTCTATAACATTAAAATGTAAAGAATTGCAAATTAGTCATAACAGCCTCCTTTAACGACAAAATTTTTCACTTAAAGCGCTGGCATCGATTTTATTGTCCCTACCATGACTACGCACACAACGAATTCTTAAATTTTTTAAATAATATCAATATGGAAGTAATTATTTTTTATAAAGCATAAAGTAATTGTTTAAAAATATTAATTATTTTTTTGAAAGCAAATAATATTGCTTCGTACCTTTCAATCTCATTTTTTATAGAGATTATAGGGATCGTACTTGTATTATATTTACATTTCTAATCCAAACACAATATTCTCGTGTTGAAAATTATTTGTTAAGATTGAATCGATGTGATATGTTATTGTGTCTGATTTCTTGTCAAGATAAGTAAAAAACCTTTATCTTTTGTGTATTTTATCAGAATTCAATTCGCACTAGAACCCAATGTGAATTTGTAAACTAATTGGTTATAAATTTTATTATGAAGTTAAACTCGATAAAATTTAAAACAAAACTTTATAATATTGGTATTTAAAATTGACATTTTTTATTGGTTAGTCAGTCATCATTTAAATATTTTTAATTGATTCTTTTATATCTTAACTGTCATATGCTGACGTTTTGATTTATGGTTTGAAGAATCTGATTTTTATCTTAAAATAAAGTTTATTTGATTTGTTAAATTTGATTTAATTTTAAGTACCTATTTATTTATCAATTTACCATCGTAAACGATATCTCGGATCGATTTTTGTAATTCTCTCGAAAACTATCAGCCTAATCGTTAAATGAACCCGATTTTTGAATTTTTTGGGTCAAAATTACCTTATAAACTGAGTTTCATCGAAATTGGAAAGCATAAAAAATTTCTCGATTTTTTGCAATTTTTTTAAGGGGTACCTCTTAGAAAAAAATCGAAAAATTGAGAAAATTTTTTTCTTGCGGATTTTGATAAAACTCAGTATAAAAGGTAAGTTTGACCCAAAAATTTCAAATATCGGGTTCATTTGACTATTGGGCGAATAGTTGCTGAGACAAACGATATCTCGGATCGATTTTTGTAATTATCTCGAAAACTATCAGCCCAAGCGTTAAATGAACCCGATTTTTGAAATTTTTGGGTCAAAATTACCTTATAAACTGAGTTTCTTCGAAATTGAAAAGCATAAAAATTTCTCGATTTTTTGCAATTTTCTTAAGGGGTACCCCTTAGAAAAAAAATCGAAAAATTGAGAAAAATTTTTTTATTGCGGATTTTTATCAAACGCAGTTTATAAGGTAAGTTTGACCCAAAAAATTCAAAAATCGGGTTCATTTGACTATTGGGCGAACAGTTGCTGAGAAAAACGATATCTCGTATCGATTTTTGAAATTTTCTCGAAAACTATCAGCCCAACTGTTAAGTGAACCCGATTTTTTTAAGTTTTTTGTAAACAATAACCTTATATACTGAGTTTCATCGAAATTGGAAAGCATAAAAATTTCAATTTCACACAATTTGACATCAATATATGAAAGTGATTTCCATAACTTTTTATTCATTAAATTTTGTTTAATAATTAATTATATAAAATTAATAACGAACATGTTTTTTTTATTATAATTTGTAGGATGGGTTCTTAATAAATTTTTTTAAATGAAATTAGATAACCTTGTCCATAAAAAAAAAGGTTTTAGGTGTGGTAGCCACATTTACAATGCAATGAATATTCATAATAAACTGCCGATTCGGTAATAAAAGATCTTCATATATCATGTGAATGATGAATCTTAATAATTAAATAGCAGATCCTATTTTAGTAGACAAAATTTTATTATTGAAATAGACCACAAAAAAATGTTAATATTATAATAAAATTTTTTTAAATAAAGCATGATAAGCCTGTGGCATATTTTTCATACAAATAAATAATCAAGTATAAGATAGATCCTCCTTTGTTTAAAAAATAACCATTCGAATAATTATATTTTAGTCACGAAGAATCATTTTTGTTAATTTTACAGCATGAGGACTTCAACACTTTAAATAGATAATAATAGTACATGCAAATTTAAAATCAATTTTGTTAATAAGCTTATAAAAGTCTTGAATTATTCATTTAAACTTTATTAAGACACGTAAAAAGATAAAAGAAGTATTAATCTATTATACACAGGGTCTCTCTAAAAAGCATGGACAATACTCCACCACGTATATTATCTCAAACATTGAGAAAATAAAATTGTACCTACTTATTTGGAAAATATAATCGTGTAAATAAAGGAAATCGATGATTAAAAGAAAATTTCTTTGCATTTGCTTTAAAATGAGTATTTGGTTATTATGATCGCATATATATCATGTCTAGTCCATATGTGATTGAGCCAACTTCATTAAGATTATGGCTATCAGTTAACAAAGAGTTTGAAAATAAACATATTGATCACTTTTACAATATTTACCATATTTTATGGTATATACGTCTAACAAGCATCGATAATAATATCAATATGTCACTGGTTCAAACCTAGCAGGTATAAACCTTTTATTTTTTGTTACCTGTTCGTGTAGTTGTGACAATCACATCAGTATTTTGTTAAAATATTTATAAGTGGTAGAACCAATCAAAATAAATTGTTTAAAACTATGTTGTATTTCAAAACAACAGTATTTGAAATTTGTTAGACAGTATATTACTTTCATACAAACAACCCATGCGTATGTGACAATTCACCATTCAACCCCGTACGGTAGTTGTATCACATTCGTGGCACCATTCGCCATATACAATGTCACGATGAGGTTGAGACAACCTCACATCAGTTGGTATTCAGAATTTTTTTTCAGTGTAATAGTTGAAAACTTTAAATACGGAAGCCTTATAGACACATTCTCGATTATTTATTACCTAATCATTATAATTGTCAAATAAATTTTAATCCGCCAATCAATTTTAAAATATCATCTCAAAATTAATCTTCTAATTAATGCCCAAGGTTGATGATCATCATTATAAAAAACGTAAACATTTCCAATAAACAACAAAGTTATTTTTAAATTTCTTCCGCTGTTTTCCATGTAATTAAATATTCAGTTATGCGACCTTTCAAATATATTATGGGAAGATGATTTCATTTAATCCTATAAAAAAACTAATGAGAATTATCATTGTTAATTAATGACTATTAAAAGTGGTAAATTACTGTATTTTTTGTTTTTTATAATAAAAAAAGTTAATTTTTTGCATTACTTTACATTTAATCATAATCATAAAGGACTTCAGGCATTTCATGACCATGGTCAAGGCTTTCAATCAAACATGTGATTATACTGAATAATTTAACAGGTTTTTTTTATATAATCAGGAAAAATATTTCTTGATACTTTGTAACTTAAAATTGGAAACTGATTAATTATTGTTATTGATGGCTTAGATAAACTTTTATGATCGTGACACTTTTATTTCTTAATCACTTATAAATTTGACAACCACCTTCAAAGCCCACCTAAAAACACATAAAATATACATGTCTTGTGGCGATAAATAATCCACTATTGGAAATTACCGTTTGTAGCGTTCAAAAATATTCATGGTACAAACAAAATGTGGTATGGGTATTCAAAAATCACCACAACTAGTCTATTTTCTTTTGTCCGTTTGTCTGTCGTTATCGCGATAACTCAAAAATGAAAACTTACTTAAAAATAATACTTACCTGTATTTATTTAATTTGATTACGTGAAGGAGTAAATCAATTAATTGGATTTTTTAACTCTAACCATGGGTGGCGGGAGGGGTTGCAAGTGCATCCCTTTGCACCTCCATGCCGGGAACGAAAATACACAGAAAAAGATAACGAAGATAAAAAATAAAGGAAATACACAGACAGATAAAAGATAATTTTGTTATAGTCGTCGTTTGAATAAAAAGGCATGGCGTCTGGCTTGCTGCCAAATTTGCTTTTCACCTTGTCAATAAATTTAGTATACGTCTCTACTCCTCTAACATTCCGAACCTCGGATGCTCAACAATCTCCAGTCAATATTCGCTGTTATTTCCTTTATGGGATAATATTCTAAAAAGCTCTAAACTCCTCTCGAACATCGTAAGTCTGTACAGATAGATATAGCTATTAATGCTCTTATTTTTTTAAGATATACAATTGAATGATTGTACCTTCCTTGCGCTCTTGGATAAAAAATTTTTAGTAAAGTCACAAAGCTAGATTCGCATTTATATTAAACAGCAATGCTTTAATAAAGCTTCTTTATACAAAACAGAATTATTATATATTTTATTACATATAATTAAAAATATATTCAATAAAATTAATTAAATCAAATGCTAATTAAATTACATTGGATGCTATATTGTTGCTGCTGATGTAATACAATATATTTTTCATATAGTATGTAATTTAAAAACCTTTGAGTACAAATCAATTAAAAACTTAACGATTAATGCATATTTAAATGTATTTGATTATTAATTATTAATTTTATATTTTATTAATATATTAATGTTTTTTTATTTGTAATAATTAATAAGATATTACGTAATTAATGTCTTAATTTTTTTAAACCATAAGTAATTATAATTTCTTTCATATGTGCAGTCGTGTCACGATTTATAAATTAGCAATCGATTACTACATATTATTCTATCAATATTTTAATTATTTTTAGTAGTTCTTTTTAAAAGTGATCTCAATCGTGCGCTTAAATATTAAATTACAAAAATCTACCTCCTACAATCAATTACTAAAATCAATCTCTCAAAGATCTCGGTATCTATTAAAATAGAATCGGGATAGCTGGAAGTATCGAGCCACCTCTTCAAGTTTAATTGGAAAAATATAGATTGCAATTACCTGTTATCAAAATTTTCAAGTACCGCTTTAATTTAAAAATAAACTCTCGCTTAATATGGGACTGATTATCGAGAAACCGTAACCTCCGTTAGTAGTGTCGTTTCTTATTTTAAATCGATAATACATAAATCACTTATGAGAGTAACAACAAAGAATCATTTTCATTGGATTTTTCGCAATATAGGATTTTTTATAACTTGCCATTTTAATTGAATAGTTTTAAATTGTCTAAGTAAATATTCATTTGTATCTGAATTCAATCTGAATTTATACCTTTTACTGATATCAATTTGTTTAATGAGTATGTGGCTTCATTATAATTTATTCAGGTAATTTCGCTTATTTATTTTATCAATTAGTCTTCATGCAAATTACTTAGCCTAGTTTTTTAATCAATTTTTATGAAATATTATTACTGGAGTAAATCTAAGCAAAAAAAGGCTGTTATATGGATTAAAAGTTCGAGCAGCGAAACTTTGGGGTTTTTCTTTTCACATCAAAATAAGTATTTTTTGAAATTTTTTACTTTCCCGGAGTGGTGCAACATGTTTAAAAAACAAAATGGCGTCAAAAATGAAATTTTTTTGACGTATGAAGGGGTTTTTGGGGTCGCTGATCTCGAATTTTGCAATAGATTATCAAAAACAATTGTAATATTTTTAGGGGGTGTACTTATTTGGGCCAAAAGTTCGAGATCAGCGACCCCCAAAACCCTTTTATACGTCATAAAAATTTTGAATTTGCAAAAAATATGAAAGCGGGAGGGGAAGGGGTGGATGTTGTAAAAAGTGCTATATTAATAAATGCATCTAAAATTTTGGGTTACTTTAGCATTTTAAACTATTTTGACCTCTTTTTAAAATCTTTTAAGATACATTTATTCCATACACCCCTTCCCCCTTACAGCGCGGGGGTTAAAACTTAAAAATTTTGCTTTAAACCATATAGACCTCTTTTAAAAATAGTTTTCTCATGTCAAAGCAAAAAACACCCCCCAAAGCCAGTCCATACACCCCCCAAACAATTATTTCCAGAAAGTGTTAAATTTTCCGTTTTTCGCAAAAATATGGATCAAGGAGTCATTTTACGGGTAAGCCACTTATTATAAAATCGAAAGATAATAAAAAATGCTACAATTTAAAAAAAAATTTAACCTCGTAGGACAAAATGGCATAAAATGGCAGCCATTTTAAACAATTCCCTAAATTGGAAATTTTGGCCGAACTATTTAACGGATTTCGCTAAAATTTTAACCGAAAGTTGTAAGTAATAAAACCTACTATTGATATTAGTTTCATTAAAATCAATCGAATATTTTTCAAGTTATAGTCAAATGAACTGTTTTACCATATGTATGTATACATATATATATAACTGGGAGGGGAAGGGACGAAACCCCACCAAAAAATTATGAGTAGTAGTTCTTAACATGGACTACAAACCTACCAAATTTGGATATGCACCGATGCCTCCTTTTGCGAATATAAAATAAAAATGATAAAATTTCTGAAAAAAATTTCATTTTTGACGCCATTTTGTTTTTTAAACATGTTGCACCACCCCGGGAAAGTAAAAAATTTCAAAAAATACTTATTTTGATGTGAAAAGAAAAACCCCAAAGTTTCACTGCTCGAACTTTTAATCCATACACAAGGCGTAATTTCACTCTACTATATCATAATTATCTAAGTTAATGGAAAAAATTAATGAAGTTTCAACATTGTCTTCTTGCATCAACTAAGAATTAAACAAATGGATATGCGTGTTCTCTAAGGCCAGCCCAGATCATTAACTTTCTGATAAAGTAAATTATTTTTTTTATTGATAAACTATAATAAAACTATTGAAGTTGGCTACAATTTCGAGTTTGAAGAAATCCCAACAATTGAAATGAATTATAAATATACGGGTCTGTCTGTGAATGAAATAGCATCGATTATGTCGAATTGAATCTGTCCAATCGAATAATTTAACGAATACTTTACGAACTTTATATTTTAAAAAAGAATCATAAAATGTTTTACATTTTATTATGAAAAAAATTTGTTATAAAAAGTGAACATCAAAGTAATTGGCAAAATGCGACGATGAACACAATTTGTTTTTTATGATATAGATTGTAGAATATCCTTTTAAATATACAAGAAAATTTCCTTTTAGAATAAATCATTTACACATAAATGTGTTAAGATGGTATTTAATTTTCTTAAAGCGAATATTTTTATACATATATGGAAAATTAATTTTATTTTACATTTTATTTTACATAATAAATTCATTTGATTCTTATAAGTGTTGTGTCTATTAAGAATGACCGAAATTTAAACTTAAATTACAAGCTTCTCATGATTACAGCACATTGAACAACGTTGCCGTTTATACAATTCAATTTGGAATGAGACTAAATATTGATCAAAAAGTAATTTCGTAAACTAAACGGTCAATCACATCCTAATTAAACACAAAACATCCCTAATTTGTTTATTTAAGTATATTTAGTTTTTTTGCAAAGTATTCATTACCAAGGCAATTTTAGATTTAGGATTGAAATTATTTGTATTTTATTTTAGCCAACCAATATAACCTTACCTAACCTATTTTTTTGTTAAAGCAAAGAAAGTTTAAGAAACATTTTTATCTTTAATCAAATTTCACGTAGTAGAACAAGGCTGAGTTATCTATCTATATTAATTATTAAAACATAATATTTGAATTATTATTAATTATTAAAAATAGAAATAGGTAATTATTAGTTTCAATAACACATATTATAATATAACTAATTTAGAGATGATATAATTTAAATTTTGTACATAAATTTAATTAAATATTTTATACTATTATAATTGATGTAAGATAGATAATTAATTAAAAGTTTGTATAATATGTACTCGAGTTATAATTTTATAGACAATCATCTTAACTTCTGTAACTTATTATTTATTGTACGAACTGAACTGTATTTGTATTGTTACCCTATGCTATGCTGTACTATGTACTATACCGTGCAAGTTAGATTGTTTGTTACTAACAGTGTAGGACATACATATTAATTATAATATTTTATTATTGCCTTGATATGATAATATTTAGTGCAGGCGCTGAATAAATTTCGTATGCATTTAAAGGTCCCACCGATCAAGTATTGTATTTCGCCGTTATTTGACCCACTGAATCCGAATTTTCAACTTGCTTATCGCTCAGAGTGGGGGGAAATTTGTTATACATAAATTAATTGTTTATACGGCCATAGCTCCTAAACTATTGGAAATTTTAATAATTTTAATCTAAGTGAGAGGTATTATATACATGTGTTGTAAGATGCGTGGAGAGTGCGAGTTTTCATAGTTGAATAGATGAACTACAAGAGATAAGCCACGATACAAGTCACTTTTGCAATTTCATATAAGACCTATAATACCTCTTACTTAAATGCTTTGCTTAACGCATGTACTCTGTCATATTCGTGACATTTATATGCCTAGATGTAAATCGAACATTCTGTATAATGTTATAGCTATATCACTTTGAATGGTAAAACTCGTGCATTTTTTGTGACACAGAATGTACGTTAATTTGATGGGTCAATTCAAGCGAAAATATTTGTCGGGATATTTGAATTAAGAAAAATATTTTTGCTTATATTATGTCCAAGCATGAAAATTTTGAAAGAGATGTGCAAGCGGAAATTAATTTTTTAAATTTTTAAAGAAAGTTTTACAAAATAAATTCTTGTATAATTATAAATGTAAATATACACGATAATAGTAAATATATTAAACCATAATTTCCTAGGAAATTAAATTCCATTTAAAATTAAGAATATTTATAATAAATTAGCATTAAACATTATTATAAACATATTAAAAAAAAAGTGTTAAAAAACAAAACAATAAAATGTTAGTTTAAAACAAAACAATTAAATGACTAATGTCTGTAATTATATAAAAACGATGAAAGATGATAAATACGTAATTATTTAAAATAAATTAAAACACTACCTGTTGTGTTGTGTTCAATATGATATGATAGCCTTGATCAATGATTTGTTAGCGAATCAACCGTTCTCTTTATTATCCCTATATATTATAAATGTGAAAGTAAGGATGTTTGTTTGTTTGTTACGCTTTCACGCAAAAAGTAACAAATGGTTTTTAATGAAACTGTACAGCAATATAGCTCATACATTAGAATAACACATGAGCTATAAATTAAAAAGATCTGACATTTGCTATTTTAAAGATTTATGTAAAAATTTAAAATAGTAAATGTCACAATTAATGGCTACCTTTTCTGATATACTCAATGAATTAAGACTACTTTACAATTTAAAAAATTGAAAACTGTGCATATCTTTTAGCTGCGTAAAACAATCCCCTCAAGTGTTCTGAATCGTTGATAAGTGAGATCAAAAGAGGTGGAGGCTATAAAGCGGTGGGTTTTACTTTTAAGCCCAGTGAAGCGGGCGGGTATAAAGCTAGTTTTAAAAATAAAATTAAAAATCAATATCACTTTTACGTCAATTATCATATTTTTAAAATATTATACTCATCCGGATTTTTAAAAGTACGAAATAATAAGCGAATTAAAACCCAGGCGGATTTAATAATTATTTAAGAGAATGGAATTTGTAAATTATAAAAATATGAATTACTAATATCAAAATCGTGATTGAAAAATACTCTTTCCTATAAATATAATTTGCATGAAATATTTAATAACAAATGATACAAAAAAAAATACCACAAATTAACCTTAAAATAATTACTATTAAAGAAAACGTATTATTTCTATTTCAAGTTTCTTTTTAACGAATTTTTTTATGCGGTTAATATTGGCATCGAAAGGAACAATTTAAACGAAGCTGGTGAACTGAAAATCCTTAGAATTTTATGAAATACTTAAATTCGATAATTTAAACAATAAGAAAATTCGCCACAATTTTCCCGGAAATTAGAAAAAGAAATATCTCTACAAAATATAAAGAGTAATTTTTGGGTAACAGAATATAAATATTAAAAAAACCTCGTGTCCTTGAATTAGTAATAAGTTTGAGTAGTTTTTGTCATCCAGGATTGTATGAAATCTCAGACAAAAATAATATTTTTTTTGTGTTTGATTAGAATTAATAATATTTTTACAATCAATACAATTTTTTAAGTTTTTTTTTGTTTTATTTTTGCAGATGGATTTGAAGAAAGATCCCGGATAAAACGGCCTCGTGCTCCAGTAGCACCAGAACCACGTATAGAAGAACCAGATCAAGATTTAAATGAACGTGAGCCATTAAAACAACCTTTACCTCCAGTGGGATTCCTAAGCCCATCCGTTTTGGAATATTTGGAATTAGGCAAATCAATACCAGGTAATTTATGACAAGAATATCCAAAGTCACAAAGTTTGTAATAAATAGTGATGTGCCGGATATCCGTATACGTTTCATTTTTAGTGAATGTTTTATAAATCTTATTTATGACTTTTTTTAATTTTATATCAAAAAGAAGAAGTTAAAAGAGTGATTCCATATATGACATATTATGAAGTAATGATTTTGTTTATTTAACTTCAGTGATTTTGTATCAATGAATTCATATTTTAAATTAAACCCCATTCTATTGCAAATACAAATATTTAGCTGTTCTTTTTCCAATCGTTATTCAATTGTTTGAAAGTATTTTTACTTTATTTCAATATGAAACCGCCAACTTTGGGCATGCGGTTAATTTTTTTTTCAGTGTACATTTTTACCGATCCGGCATTTCAGTAGTAATGAATTAGTAAATAATGCTGTATGTATCCGTCCGCAAGGTGATTTCTTTAAAATTTATTCACTAGTTACATAAAAGTAACATAACGTTGAGTTCATGTAGTTGTATGTAAATAAATAAAAAACCTTGCTCCAAATTTAATGTTAAACACTAGTTTTTAATGTCATCAAGTTAAAATCCAATAATAATTATGGTTTTGTATATTATGATATAATTAAAGTACCTGCCATGGTATAATTATGTTCGGAAATAAATATTATATTTTTATATAAATCTATTAATGATTTTTATACTCAACTGTCAATGACTCAACTCACAACTATATTTATATACAATCCTAAGTTTGGGAAAAAACATATAGGAATAGGATTCCGTTAACAAATCTACTACATCACACAATCCCGATGAACAGTGTCCAATCCAGAGGGGGGCGAGCCGGACAAGGCCAGGAATGGCAAAAATGTCGGGCAACATATTCATAAAATATGATATACAATAATCTCGATGATTGGGAATCAATAAAACCAGAGATATTCCGAAATCCGGGATATTAAACACTGAAAAAAACACCTTTGGAACTTTGTATTTAAGCGAAACTGTTTCCGAATTGAATCAAATATTGGAATGATAAGTAGAAAATGTATTAACGTTTTCGGCTCGCGACGGTTGAGTTTAATGGTTAGAGATCCCGTTGGTCTAACTTGGCTTATAAGTTTTATTTTATCGAAATCGATAGGTAGTTTCAGGGGTAAGGTTGTGTACCAAGGGGAGAAATAATTTATTGTATTGTGCCTTTTTTTTAAATGTTGATAAAAATTATAGAAGGTACAATTATAATGATCAGAGGTCTATTTACCGTGATTTGATGACGCAATCATCCGGAAAAAGAACGTACGGAAACACAAAGTACATCCTAGCAGTTACACTTAACCGATAACATACTTAACCGATATTTTGTGACTTTGAATTTATTTTTTCAGTTGGCATTGAAAATAATTTATAATTAATAAATTCTATTTAAAAATTGTTTTAGGTCGTCCAGGAACAGATTATCCAATATTGGGTGACGTACCATATACCAATTTTTATTGCGACGAACAACCATATCCAGGATTTTTCGCAGATATGGAAACACGATGTCAAGCATGGCATTATTGTGATATAGATGGACGACAAGCAACATTCTTATGCCCCAATGGTAATATTTTATTTAGTAACATTCAGTTATCCAAAAATAATTGAGATTATAATATTAAAATAAATATTTACTGTGTACTTACGTGAAATAATTCACTAATTAACATCTCATCTAATCAAAACGTCCAAACTTACCTGAAAACAAAAGAGAAAAATGTCATTAAAACTTTGTTAAATTAATAAACCGTACAATAGCTAGCTACGATAAAGGTTGGAATACATTTGCTATTAAAGTGGAATATTTGTATACCCAATATATAATATGATCATCAAGGAATATTTCTAATCAAAATTTTGTAACGCTTAGAAATATTGATGACACAAAACAAAATTTTGGTATAGGAATTTATATAATTACTCAACTAGTACATTTTCGTTTGTACATTTGTCTGTCGGTCTGTCAGCACGACAACTCAAAAACTAAATAATTTTGCAATATATATCAAATATTTTGACCAAGTAATCAAATAATTTCTCAAGTTATTACGCAAATGAAAGTGTTACATAATTTGCTTGATAATGTAGCATTTAGCTGGAAATTTACTTAAAGACTTCAGAATAAACTTGGAATCAAACTAAATCGTGTTCATATTTTCGTTGCATTCAAAACTCATCAAGCACACTTAGCAACACAAAAGTAGATTATTGTAGGATCTTGAGCCATATTCTTTAATAAACAGTTTTGTGAAAGTCTGAAAAGCAAGTGTATTTTCTCTTTTACCCTTTCTAAAACAATAAGGTGCTCTTCAAATGTTCATTACTGTATATAAATTACAACTCATATGAGTACATGTTTAATACAGAGTGTCAAAAAAGTAACTTTCAAGTTCCCTACTACCAATGCCGTTTGAAATACTCGATTTCTGAAATTTCTGTTGTCGACGTAACAAAAAGAGTGAATTTTGATTTGATATGTAATTTTTTTGACGCCAAATATAAGTACAGAATGTCCCAAAAATAATAAATGTCTTCAACAAGAGCTTATATTTTTTGAGAAACAACTTTTGTTCAAAATATCATCGATTCGATAAAAATTTGAAAGAGTACTATAAATTTGTTTATGTCAGCCAATATTTATGCTTGAAAATCGTTTAAAGATATATGATGGCTGATTTACACCGACTAAAACTTTTGCCTGATATAAACGTAAACGCCCTTTTTTTTATTACCGCATAGTTTTCAAGATCAAGCTCTTGGACGAAAGTTCTTTAATTTTTTTTATTAAATTTGTTTTCATTCGTTTTAAGTGAAAATTATCAAAAACTTTCAAAATAGGTCGTTTTTTGAGATTTCTAATAGGAATCTCATTAGAGGAATGAGAGCCTTTGAATCAAACATTGTTGAAATGCTCAAAAATCCTTAAACAAGCATGAAAGCATTTTTCTAGCGTTCATTACTTTTGGGATAGTCTGTATAATAAAATAATATTGTATTTTGTAGATAGGTATTTAATTATTTAATACTAAATAGTAAATAATGTAAAATATTTGTATTTACAGGAACTCAATTTAGTCAAGCAGTGTTTGTTTGTGATTGGTGGTTTAATGTACGTTGTGATTTAACTAAACAATTATATCCGATAAATGCTCGATTATATGGTACACCACGTTTAAGTCCAACAAGACCACATCGAGTGATTACCAAACAACTTTTAGAAGATATCTTTAATAAAAAATAATTCAAATTATTTTTATTTTTATTTGTGTGCAGTATAGTGTGTTATTTTAATATTCTTACATCTTACATCTATGTCCATCCGATCCATATCTTACTTATAATAATTCTCTTTTTTTAAACTGATGTCATTTTTAAAGGTACACTCAATAGAATAAGATTAATCTCTTATTGAATAAAATTTATTAAATCCTTCGCTCAAATCAGATAAACAAAAAGAATGCAAAGTTAAAATAGAAAAGATTGACCTTTAAAAAAGACACGAAAACAAACAAATAATTGTAGATATTACAAATTTTAAGATAATTTTTAGTTGTTTAAGTATTATTTTTAAAAATTAATTGAATAATTTCTTAATTAATTTGTAAATATTATAAAAAAATTAATAGTTAAGTTTTTATACCTAATAAATAAATTATTTTAATTAAATATTTTTTTAATCAAAAGACCCGATGATTAACAAACAAATACAGACAGAGTTGATTGTTATAAATGTATTGTTAAATTAGGTAAATCATTAATAAAATCCAGCTAGAATACAAATAAAAACTAGCAACAATTTATTGTTCCTTTATTCCTTATTTTTATTGATTATTCCATTATTCCTTAGTATAAGTATTGACTTCGAAAGCAATAGTATAAACAAAACAGTAAAGGAAAAGCAAAAAGTAAAAAAAGTATTAAACTTTTCTAAGAAATTCAAGAACTTCAATTGAAAGCTTAATTATTTATCTTTAAAAAAAAAAAACTCATAAACTTTACTAAGAAACATAACACCTCGATCTTCTAAAGTAAATACCGCGCAAGAATTTATTTGTGTTCTTTTGAGAGGGGAAATCCTTGTGTAAAACTGCTACAATTTCCAAAACACTTCATTATTTCATTTTTAGCTATC
Organism: Chrysoperla carnea; assembly: GCF_905475395.1. NCBI lineage: Eukaryota > Metazoa > Arthropoda > Insecta > Neuroptera > Chrysopidae > Chrysoperla > Chrysoperla carnea. Next base: position 11,798,138 of record NC_058338.1, on the reverse strand, counting down.
TGGTCTTCTTTTTGAAAAAGATAACGATATCTAAAACAAAACCTTGGTTTCTTTAGTTAATAGTATCCCACCAAAAACTATGTCGTGATTTTGATTTGATGTTCACAGTTCTTAAAAGTTCAATTCAATTGTTGAAAAAGCTGTGTGAGTAAAACAAACTAAAAATTAAATAAATTATGAAAAAATGTGGGTGCAAATCCCCAATTTGCACCCCAAAATACTTCACAACTTCTGGTAACATTTAGATAACGAATAAGTAATATGTCTTCCGTATCCTCTTTGTGTCCATTTCATATTCTTTGACTAGTGTCGTACATTTAAATAACTGTACAAATTTTTATAATTGCTAACACAATTAATTTTGTTTCCGTTAAAACTTTCACGCACGCGTCCCAAGTAGGTACATGCCTACTTTGCCTTATGGGTGGATGGGTAATCCGCCTTTACAAGTATTAGATAGGCAACTTATATTTCATATATGTTAAAAACTTTGTGTGAGTTTAAAAATGAAAGTAATTTATAAAATCATATTGAAATAAGACGTAGTGTGTTGAATAAAAATAAAATCATTCAGGCAACTCAAGTACTTTTCATTAAATTTATAGTTTATATTATATTTTATGCAAATGTTTTTACAGCAATGAAAATTAATGTAGCTATTGTACCACATTTAGGTAAAAGAAGTTATGCATATTCTATACAAGTTCATAATATTACAATTTATAACTTTCAAGTCTTTGCAGTAAAAATTGTCACTACTGTAAACACATTTGCCTCAACAGAGCAATTCTATTTAACAATCCTATCACAGCAGTAAATTAAGGTACAAAATATACGCATTTATACAGGGTGGGTCATTTTAATCTATAATGGCTAATAGCTCGTTTTGTAGTTAACCAATAAAAACAAATAACGTGGTAGATAACCAAAAAAGTTGTTTTGATGGATGATATCATGTTCTGACATCAGATTGGACCAATTTAGATTCGAAACGGTAAGAGATGGAATAACACTTTAAATTAGAAAGTTTATCCTCATAATTGTAGACCACCCACAATAATGAAAAAAATAATCGGCCTTATTCGTCAATTTGTATTGGGCTGAGTTTAAAGTTCAAATTTCTTAAACAGATTTAGAAACTTTTAAAATTAAATTAAATAAAAACTATACGGTAAATCGTTAAGAATTTTTTTTTGTTCAATACAAAAATTTGCGTTCAATACAAACATTCTACCCATTAAAGCTTTTTTCTTGAGATAAACTGTGCCTAGCCAGGCGCTATTGAACAGAAACACTCACAAGAGCCAATTTTTTTGCATAATTTAAATTAATTATATCTCTCAAATGGTGAGATAAAAATATCTGATTTTATTTCTCTTAGATTGAACCATGATCTTTTGGATCAAATTTCAAAAAGTACTAGTTAACTATTAACCTCGACACTGCTTTAATACCTTAAATTTTATTTATAGATCAATATCAGGATTAATTAACTAGATCAATTAAATGATTTACAATCAGTCATTCTATGTTCTGTACATATCCTAGTTCAGGTTCTGATAAATAAAAATGCATAAACAATTCGGTAAAAGACTAATAATTATTAACTTGGTTAAGTTGTAGAGTTTCAATGTGAATCCGTAAACGTATCCGTCTCACAAGAAGTTCGTAAATACATGATGTAATAATTTATATTTAAAATATTTTCTATTTGTTGTTGCTCAATAAAAATATGTACCTACATATTATTTTATTACTATTACTATTACTTAACTTTTTACGGCTTCCAGCATAGTTTTAATGTCTTATTCACGTTTTTGATAAATGAATGAATCTAAATAGTGCCTGCATTGTAAAGCAGATAATCGATATTTAATGTATTCAGGTTTTATATAAGAAGATTGTTTACTTTAACCCACCTACACATTTATATCGACACCATATGGAAAATTTTTAAATTATTTGTTTAAAAATTTATTCTTGATAAAAAGTTGTACATGGCTTAATAAGCCAGTAATCTTGTCGCCTAAAAGTACGGGGAATTTTGTGTCAAACCCGGTAGTTATGATTTTCTGCAGACTTACTTATGGTGTTGGTCCAATGGGTAATCTGGCTCCATTGAATCAACTCCTCAAATACAGTCAAAGTTCAGCGAAGTGTTTTTCCTTGTACACGACTACTTTCGGCTTTTCATTTGATCAAAAAAAAAAAAAAGTTATTGAATGCGCCGAAATTAGCGCATCCACTTTCGAACACTAAAACTTGTTTAGTAACAAATTCTGTCCTACAGGACTGAATGTTACTTTAAAACAAAAAATTGAAGGTACTTAGAAACCTTGATCGTTCCCATCAAGGAAAATTACTGCTAATGAACAGAGGTTTGATAAATATTTTTAAGAATTATTAGCGAATGCTATTAATTCTAAAAGACACAACATTTATTGAATCGAAATTTTCATTATTTGAATTTCATAGACGAATTATACAATCGATAATCCTTGTAGCGAAGATAGTGAAAACTTTTCACATACTTTTACTAAAAATTAATAAAAATTCATTATCTTCAAAAGATGAGACAAATTCAATCCTTAAATTTAATTCAAATGATGAACTGAATCCCTTTCTTAAACGTAGACTTATTAAGCTTTCGAAAATTTCGCTAGTTTTTAATGTTTTTGTAGGGCTAGACTTTTCAGGAAAGTGGACTAAATTTGATACAATATGAGACTAGAACTATTTGCGTAGACCCAAAAGTTTCCGAGATAAAGCTTTTCGATGAATTTTTACCCTGATTCTTCGTTACCCCTCGTAAAGCACGGGGGTTGATCCCAAATCAACTATAAACTTTAGGCCAAAAAACATTCTACAGTTATCCTTTGTAAATGCATGAAAATTCTTCAATAAATGAAACTAATCTTCTTTTAGATATCCAGTTCGTAAAGAACTAATATAATGGAGGCTTAATTTTGACTATAAACCATATAAACACATAATTCACATAAACCCATGAGAAAAATATCCATAGATAATTTTATTAATTTGATAAAAATATGTAGATGCATATGAAAATAATTTTAAAAATTAAAATAATAAATTATATTCTTAAAAACTTTCTTTCCACTATTATTAAGTACTTATTTTTCTTTCACTAAATTAATCAATTAACAAAGTGGATGATTACAATGGCTGCCTTTAAAAAAATAACGAATAATCATCTTTCTTTTTAATTTTAAATGATGCGAAAATCATTAAAAAAATATATTATAAAATTTTAAACATAAAATTCTTCTGAGAAACTTATGGTAAATTCAATTATTAAACTGTAAGGCTAATTTACATTAATTATTAATTGACTATTATTTCTTATTAACTTTAAAAATTTCCCGAGTAATTAATATAATTTAATGATGATAGTTATTACCATAAGTGTTTTCATTTTTTTTACCACACTTCATAACAATTGTAAAAAGTATGGGTAAAATTGTAAGCAGCCATATTTTATGTTTTTGATGAGGGACTACACTCTCTTTCACTCACTTGTCGCAAATGAAAAAGGATGAAAAGTCACCATCCTCAGAAGAAAATTCCGAAAAACGGAAAACCTTAATAGGAAGATTAGAAATTGGTCTGTCTATTCATCACATAGTTGACTAGAAATATGTAGGAAAATATCGAATGTTAGTCAACTTCAAAATTGTCGCAACTGCGAGAGGGTGTTCCTTAAGGGCGTTTCCAAAAAAATGGGCGTATACAAATATTTGAGACTTACGTTTCAGATTGAGGAGGAAATGGATTCTGTTAGAACTTGAATATTGTTAAAAATATAGACAGGAAAAAAAAGCACAAAACTGATTAATCATTTAAATCAGCAAATAGTTCCTACCGGGTGCGCACGATACATCTCGTTTTTATACCATGGATATATGTAATATGCAAGGTATACTAAGTTTAGTCGCAAGTTGGTAACGCTTAAAAATATTGATGCTAAGCACAAACAAAAAAATCGAAGCAAATCTGAGTAAAAAAAGTAAGCGCTACATATAACGTGCGAAGAAACGATAGGAACATAGTTCCTACCGGGTGCACACGACACCTTTCGTTTTTATTTATCGTTTTTTTTTTCTACATAAATTTTGTTTATTGTTGAATCCAAACTTTAAACTAGTCTTTTGTTTTACATGTGTTTGTTGAACACTTTTGTAATTTTATTAGCTGTAATCATAAATTGTTAGTTTAAAAATGGAATAATGTGTTACTTTTACAAAACATTTACATTATTTATAAAAAATAATAATAATAATTCACAAAAACCACTGTTTTTAAATTTATTCTTACTTCTCTGTCATCATCACAGATCAACATAAACTTATTATGTGAAACAAGTTAAAATACTTTTAAAAAGATGAATATACTTACCTTACGTTTTATATTATATTTACGATATATTGCATTTTTGTTTTTAATAAATTTTAACGTTACAATATTTAATTTTAAAAGTAAACAATAATTCGTCGATCACACAATTTTTTATTCTTTGAAAATTCATTCATTAATAATAATTTCATTTTTATTTATAAGACTTTCAAAATATTATGTTTAAATTATAATAATTAAACGAAGATTAATTAATAAAAACATGAGAATGTAATTCATTAATATGAATCTGTTTTAATTTTAAAAACAATATATATAACAAATCGGATAAAAAAAACCAAATTTTTAAACTTTATGACGTCCTCAGAAACCAAAAAATTTAATTTTGCTCTATCACATCCAAATTTTATCCAATTTTGATAAACCAAGTATGTAATCCTACTAAATTTGGGCCATACTTTTCAAAATTTTGATCAAAATTAACATAGCTCTACTGAGTTTCAAGAATGCAGTGTCCTGATCCCGAAATTAAGCAAATAAGCTAAAGCTAGCCAAAAACTGACATCACAGCTGAAAAGAATGACCCAAAATTAGTGGGTTTCAAAAAAAATTCCAATAAGATTGGATCAAATTTGCCTGTGTTATCAAAAAAATAAAATTTTTTTAACTTTATGACGTCATCAGAATCAAAAAATTTAATTTTGCTCTATCACATTCAAATTTTATCCAATTTTGATAAACCAAGTATGTAATCCTACTAAATTTGGGCCATACTTTTCAAAATTTTGATCAAAATAAACCTAACTACCATAGGTTTCAATAATGTGGTGTCCTAATCCCGGAATTAAGCAAATAAGTGAAAGCTAGCCAAAAACTGACATCACAGCTGAAAAGAATGACCCAAAATTAGTGGGTTTCAAAAAAACTTCCAATAAGATCGGATCAAATTTGCCTGTGTTATCAAAAAAACCAAATTTTTAAACTTTATGACGTCATCAGAAACAAAAAATTTAATTTTGCTCTATCACAGTTAAATTTTATCCAATTTTGATAAACCAAGTATGTAATCCTACTAAATTTGGGCCATACTTTTCAAAATTTTGATCAAAATTAACATAGCTCTACTTAGTTTCAAGAATGTGGTGTCCTGATCCCGGAATTAAGCAAATGAGCGCAAGCTAGCCAAAAACTGAAAGATTTTCTTTCATTAGTTTCTATTTAAAATTTAAATTTCAAACAAACAATTTTATCTTACTTAGCAGTTCTGTATTAAAAAACAGCTTGCTACATCAATGAATTGAAATGTGCGACCATAAAAAATCAATATAAATCAACCCGTTTTATTTGAACCTTATGCAACCTTTATGGGAGCGGAGGACCCTGAAGGAATGTAATTAACAACTTAATTTATTAAATAGCACGTGTTTTGATATTTTTTATCAAAAATTTGTCGCAGCTTAGCAATTAAAAACTAATAATCAGTGCTATAAAATTTCTCCCAAGATAATTAATTAATTTCCGTTTTAGATAAACTTCAAATTCACTATATCTGTTAAAACTGGTCACCAAATACGTAATTTATGTTAAAACTTTAATTTTACGTCTCTCTATAAAAAAATTGAAATTTTATCTATAAAAAATAAAAATATATTTACAAAAAATCATTTTTATTAATTAATTAAAATATGCAATTACAGAAAAAATATAGATGTTATCAAAAATCATATAATTTTTACTTTGTATGTGTATCTAATGCATTTGAAATATTGTTATTATTTTTAATTTATAATTTTTTAAGAAGAAAGTATAAAAAATATATTTGATTTAATGACTTAATATACTAAAAAAACTTACTTTCCCTTACGCTGAATTTTATCCATAACAATAAATTGTTAATTTTGATATAAGATTTAATAATTGTTTTGACAAATTCTTCAGATATGAATCTAAAATACGCATCTACACATAAAAGATTCATTAAAAATGAATTAAGAACGCAAAAAATTTATGATTTCAATCTTTGACTAACTGATCGATCAACGCTGGTTTAGAAGCATGAAATTTTACACAAACTTAAATCACGTATGTGTACACTAAGAAGGGATTTTTGGAAATTCATCCCCTAAGGGATTAAAATGAGGGTTGAAAGTTTGGAAGAAACAGTCAATTTTGAAGTTAGAAATGTAAAAAATAATATATGAGCTCGTGGTTCAAAACAAAAGTTTACTGTATTACTATAGTAGTAAGAGTATATAGTTTGTTTTGATTTTGAGTGTAATCTATCTTTAAGTTACCAATAAGTTGATAATAATTACCAACAAGACGATCTTTAAGTTACCAACAAGATGCTAATAATTATAATACAGATAGTAAATTTTACTAACTGTATGGTACAGCGAACAATTATAATAGTTTTTGCAATTATCGATATCAGATAGCCTGTTTTTACAATACTTGAATAGTAGTATTTATTATCATAATATTCTCTTCGTTTGTAGACTTTGTTGAATCTACACGGAGATAATTTTATGATAAATACTACTATCCAAGTTTTGTAAAAACAGGCTAACATATAAGTAAAATTTATATTCTCTATCATTATGCATAGATAGATCCAATCATAAGTAGAAGTATCGAATGCATTAAATAAAAATTAACAAATCAAAGTTATTACATAATAACAACATAATAATAATAATAATAAAACGTAAATACTAATATATGAATACCTAATTATAAAACGGAAAAATTAATTTGATTCTATTCAATATTCATAAATAGATTTTCATATTTATAATGAAATTTAAAAACACAAATTTACAGAGAGTTCCGAAACAATATTCAAAAAATTCGAGGCATGCAAATTACATGGGATTGTCTTGGAAGTATTCGATTATCTTGCCTCTTTATTGCATTAAAAACTTAAAGAATTAAACCAAAACTTGACAGGGCAAAGGACGAAAAGCCTAAAATATATAGAAATATAAAAGTTCTGGTTCCATTTGAAAGATTTTGGATTAAAAATAGCAGTGTTATTAAGGAATTTTTGGAACTGCTCATTAAGGCATTTAACTTTATCGAATTTCAGACCGTAACCTTATTTTACAGGCCTATAGATAGTTGAAAATTTTCAATCAGTATCTGTAGGTCTTCTCTGATGGGTAGCGTTACACTTAGAATACTAAATTCTGCCTAAAATATTAATAGTTATGGTAGCTTTGTTGAATGTATTAAATAGCCTTGGAAATAACCCTGCACTATTAGATAGGAAAATGACTTTCTTTGAAACTTTTTCTAAACACCCCCTCCCCTGCAAAGGTTCTTTGGATAGTTCTGATTAAAAGTATGTGCAGTTTTGATCTCCATACCTCGTAAACTACCCATTAAAAATGTTGCGGACGTGGGAGCTTTTGATCAGAACGATCTAGAGAACATTTTGGGGACGGTTTAAAAAGATTTCACAGAATCCTTTTTCCAATCTAATCGTGCAGGGTCCTTTATTTTTCAGAATAGAACTACATAATTTGTGTAGAAACGCTGCATTAATATTCCATCAGACATTAAAATTCCGATGCATTGATTTTGTACCAGTGTTTCGCATATGCCTTCCGTTACTGATACACGCTGTAGTGTCATAATGTACACAACATAGATACATTTTGTGCACGATTGATTTGAATTGAACAATAAAAAAAAAAAAGTAAAATAAATTAGAAATGACTGAATGTTTAACTAAAAATAATGTATGTATTATGTATAAGACCGACTACATGTATGTATGTATTATTGAATACAAAGGAAGAAAATAAAAAGAGGAAAAATATGACGGATGCAGACAACCAAACAATATTCATATTTGAGAGCAAATAATTACAACTATACCATAGGTTACTATAATATGTTTTTGTTTGTTAAATGTACCATAACTATTTTATACTTTACTTACTATTCAAACGTAGAACATTTTTTACTGTTTGCAATTTGATTTAACACCTACTAGGAGATTGCAGTCCAGAAGATAGCGCCTAAGATATAACTAAGAAGTAGCTCGCATAACAACCAAAGTAGAGTCTTCACTTCTTAAGACTAACAATTTCTAGTAAAATTTGTACGACGAGATGAAACGTGGGGCACTCGCAATATATTTTCGTTAATAACAAGTGAAAGCAAACAATTGACTGAGTTAATTATAGAAATACCCTGTATAGAAAGTGTTGAATGTCTAGTGCTTGAATTATTTTTTTATAAAATTATTTTTATGCAATTATGGCAGCTTTTGGCCACCATTTATTTGGTTTTCGAAAGTATTTCCTAGAATTTTTTTTCGGTTTTCGAGAATATTTCACAAGACCATTACCTGCCAATTTTCAAATCCCTCTCTGTTATAGTTTTGGAGAAAATCGACGCCAAACTTTTGTCCTAATTTGCACCCTCAAGAGTAAACAGTGGCGTTTACGAAAAAATGTTTCAAACAAAAAGTTGTTTGTTTATAAGGATTTTTTACATTCATTTTTTACATTTAAAGTTTTGGTCTATCTATTGGTTTACAAGATGGGCCCCAAGACCCAATTGATCTATGTTGCTCATTTACCAATTTCTACTTTTTACGTCCAGAGCACGCTATAAAAATTTCAGCTTGATATCTCTTTTCGTTTTTGTGTTATCTTGTCCACAGATGGACGGAAAACCGGAAATAGACACTTAAGGTGATTTTATGAAAACCTACACCAAAATTTTGTGTAATTAGAATTTTTATGTAAAAGCTATCAATTTCACAAAATTGACTATGTTATAAAAAAATTTTTTTTTCTAGCGTCTAGACTATAAGATTTTGCAACTACTGATTTATTTGTTCACCTTTTTTCTTTTCTTTTGATCAGAGTAAATTAGCCATAAATAACAGCTTATAGATTATACAGTCAAATAAAGACATTAATTATATAATAAATCATAGGGATTGAATTCCATTCGGACTTTATAATTTTTTCCTTTTGCCGATATTATTTGTATATTTTCAGATAATTTTCTATTTCCGATTGTAGGAAATTGATGGTTTTAGCTTTTATTAGATTCAATAAACACGATAAGCGTAACGAGCACGCTAAAAATAGAATGGGATTGGTTTAAATTCAAAATAGAATAATGTTAGACTCGTAGCAAAAGTTCACTACATTTAGAGCAAAATTCATCATACCATGACCTGGCAATTGTAAACAACAATGTAATTAATTTAATTTTTGAAAAATTGTATTCGTTGTGTGCGTAATCATGGTAGGGACAAAAAAATCGATGCCAGCGCTTTCAGTGAAAAATTTTGGCCATAAAGGAGGCTGTTATGACTAATTTGCAGTTCTTTACATGTTAATCTTATAGAAAATGTCAAATTAAAATTATTGAATAATACTAATTAATTAAACTTAATGCATTAAAAATTGTGAAAATAATAAATCAAATTGCACAAATATTATTTTTCAAATTATTATAATTATTTATTTAAATTTGTGAGACAATAATATTAAATTTTCAATATAAATCATAAATGTAATCCGCACAATTATATATGCATCCATAAAATTCTATAATTAAAGTAGTGTATCGTTACCATGGAAACGCCTCCTAAAAAACTCACGCACGGTGCGAATACGATTAAATTTGATTTTTTTGTTTTGATACCTCTAGAATCTCTCTTATTTTCTCGAATTAGATAAAATTATCTGGTCAATTTAAACATCCGATGGTACAAAAATTCGCACCAGGTTGAAATTTGATTTGAATTAAGACACCATCAGAAATGAAATATAAAATTCCTCATCGACCCGAGATGTCTACAAGAAAATAAAATATTTTCCCAAAAAAAGTCGTCTTGAAATCGGATTAGTATCTTCAGAGATTAGCGTAACCATTAAACATATATAATTACATAGGTACTCTTCAATTTTATGAAAATATATATAAAAAAATAGAAATAGCAACACAAAAGTAATTACATTTTTCAAATAAGGAAGATGATATAAGTAATTTAATAAAAAAACATACTTTTAATAGGAAAAAAATATATATAAATCAGGAATAAAAGAATAACTTTGATTATAATAAGTTAATTTCGTTTGTATCAACTAAAAAGACTCGTAATTTATTCAATATACATATCGTAAAGTTAACAAAAGCAAAGCTGTTAGGAGATATATTGTTAAATTTTTATAAAATCCTAGCAGATCCGTTAACCTATGCCTACTCTATGGTCATGTAGAAAGTATTTTCTATCTGACCTATCTATATTCTGTATAAATAATAATTATGGTAATAAGTATAGGAAAAAGAAATAGAACGCACAATTGTAAAAAAATCGCCTCCTTTAAAATAAATAACATTTTTCCAAAATTTCAAACGCCTGTATGCCCGAAGTAATTATCGGATAGGGATTTTCTACTGTTTATTCGAAAACTTGTACCTACTTTCTATTTTTTTAATGTAAAGCTAAAAATTTTTCCCAAATAAAATATATATCAAGAAGATTTTATAGCGTGCATGTTAGGACGAAAAGTGACGTCAAGTTCACGAATAAGCAAAATAGGTCAATTGGGTATTGGGTCCCTAGGATCCAACTTGTAAACCGTTAGATATAGAACAAAAGTTAAAATGTAAAAAATGTTACATATAAAACAAATTTTGTTTTAAACATATTTTCGTAAACATCACTGTTTACCCGCGAGGTGCAAATTAAATACGTTAAATTTATACGTTACATATATTATGTATGTGTTTGTTTATTACTATATCCACTGCGGAAGTGAGAAGAAAGATACTCTTATTATTTTGTGTGTAAGAGTGGCGTCTCTTTTTCTTTACATACATGACGTTAAAAAACAAAACGATTGCGTAATCAACACTGTCTATACATGGTATTTCAACAATTAACTCAATCAATTGTTTATTTTCACTAGTTTGTTTAATTTTTAGAACTAACTTTGATAACTTTATTTACTTGAAATGATTATTTTACATAGAAATAAATAAAACATCATACCGATATACGTACCGTATGTCTATGTACAGCGATCGAATTACCAAACGGAAAACCTTTTTTTTTTAAATATTGCGTCAAAAAGTCATTCGATATAAAATTCTTTCTTATCGAGAAAGTAAGTTTGCCAGAGAAGGAATTTAGTAATTTTAAAAAACCACTATAACTATCAAAATCCTTTGATCTCTATTTATCAAAATAGTAACACATCCAGCTACAAATCTTTGGTCATACTACAAGATGTTATCAATGTTATCAAAAATTATCAAAAATATGAAATCAATTAACCCGCCACCACTCACATCAACCGTTCGGTAATCTTTAGTCGAATTTCTAATGTATATATTTAAAATCATACGGCATGTATGAATACTAAACAAGTCTATTATCAGAGTTATAATCAAAGAGGTTTGTTATTACTTCTATGGTTATAATCCAATACCACTGTGTATGTAGTGTCACCTATGAATATTAAACGAAACTAAACCAATAATGTCATTAAGGATGTACGAGCACCCGGGCAATTTTGAATAAAGGCTTGATCTTTTTAAATATGAAGTTGGACCAAGCCTATCAATTCTAAATCGAATTAAGTGGAAATCAAATTAAGTTTTAAAGGGGGGTTGCCTGATTATTTAAATTAATAAATGACTTCAAAAGTAGGCACGTAAGTAAAAAAAGATATCCAATCTTAGATAGCCACACATTCATAACTGATATCCCCATATAATACATACTATCAAATTTGCACTTAATTTGCACCTAATTTGCGAACTCGTGGGTAAATAATGATGTTTACAAACATATGTTTCTAACAAAAGTTGTTTATTTTTTTATAAGAAACATTTCTTACGTTGAATCTTTAGAGATAGAACTTTAACGGTTTACAAGATGGGTCCTACGGACTCAAGGCCCAATTGACCTATGTTGCTCATTTACGAACTTAGCCTCAGTTTTTACGTCCTGTGCACGCTATACAAATTTCAGCTTGATATCTCTTCTTGTTTTTGAGTTATCATGTCGACAGACAGACGGACGGACAACCTTTAATGGATTTTATGAACATCTATACCAAAATTTTGTTCGTAGCATTAATATTCTTAAGCGTTACAAACTTGGGACTAAGCTTAATATACTATGATAATATTGTATATATACATAGTATAAAAAAATCTCTTGTAAGGGGAGGGAGGTCCCTAAAAATCTTACCTGATAGGGTGGGGGTTACATTGAATAAAAAAATGCTCATGTAATTTATGGATGTCCCCCCAATTTTACTTTCTCGGCAAAAAGGAATTTTTTTCAACAACAAAAAATGTATTTTTGTCTTAAAATTTAAAAATATATCTTTCGTCTCGTCAGTAGCGCGATCGATGGATGGACATACTGTATCGTTAAACAAATAAAACATAGAAATATATGTATGTTATATTGTTATAATTTGAATTATATGCCGCCATTCCAATGCACCATGCACAATGCACCTCCACAGACAACAAAGATAGAATAGAGATAGAAACAAAACTAAACTAAGCTACCGCTAGTATGATATTCATTTGCATAAAAGTAATTATGTTATTTTCATAACTTTACTTGTTGAATACAAAATATTTTCCACAATTCATTCTATTATTCCTATCAGATTATTATCACAATATTATTAAATAATATGTGTATTTTAACATTATATGTCTAGATTATTATTTTATATTGAACCTCATCCAGTCACCAGTGTTTGAAGGTTAGGGGTCATTTTTTTAATTTTAAAGGTGAAAGCTTAAAAATAGACAGTAATCATTTATTCATAACATCCTGATTTGATTTAAAAAATTAATTTAAAAAAATCAAAAATCCGACTACGATAAATATAAACTGAAAGAAAAAACAAGTCCAACAGTTTACATAGCGGCTCTAAAAATTAGGGCACATTTTTGGGAAGATTTGAGTCGGCATAGATTTTAATGGGTCCCCACTGTTATCGCCGCTATGTAAACTGCTGGACTTTTTTTTCTTTTCAGTTTATATTTAATGCAGTCGGGTTTATCCCATTTACATAGTTCGGCGACTTTCTTTTTTACTTTTTCACAATATGGCGTCTAATGCTCTCCTTTCTTACTGCCATATCTTTAGTAACACTCGCACGATTAAGACTACGTAAAAATCGTCAAAATCGGCCAACGCATTTGGCCTCTAATACTCGTTTTGTAGTGAACCAATCAAAAAATATCTTAAACAAAAGTTGTAGAGTTGATAGGAGAGGGGGACATCATACTCTGACATCAGATTGGATCTAGTTCTCGGGTTTCTATAATCCTAAACGATAAGAGATATAATAAGTTGTGAACTTTTTTACCAGGTGTATGAACTAGGTCTCAGCCTTCAAGATATAGCTGTAGGTACTAGGAACTTAACAGCGAGGAATATGGAATGTTTTCAAAAAAATAAGATTCTGCATCAAAATAATAAAGTCGACTAAATTGTGAACAAAAGGAAGATAAGTGACGGCATGAAGTGAAGGTTATATAATTATAATAATCTTTATATTCACAGCTAGTTAGTTTATATTTTTGTTTAGATGAGCAATCCAAAACAGATTATATGTATAATACAGATTTAGAAAAGTAAGTTAATAAAATTGTATATAAGTATTTAACGTTCACATTTGTTTCTGTACAGGTTTCGTCAGGAATTTCGTTTATAACGATGTATGAATAAAATGCACATGGAATAAAATGAAATATCCCATATTTTTATTCGAAGAAAAAGTATAACCTTGCATTAAGTTGAGTATGACCTTCAAATAAATTGCTTATACACCTTGTAAGTATGTGACAATTGTTTGAAATATTATCCGTTAATAAATATGAAAGTAAACAACGACAATACATATTTAATTACAATAAAAATAAAAATACATGAATAAATGAAACTTTTACAGATTTTACTAAGTACAATAAGTATAGCAAGTAAATATATTGATCCGTTGTAAATTAAAACTATAATATTAGTTGAATGCAAGTAAAAAGTATCATCCTGTTGTTTGTTGCGTTTATTAAAATACAGTCACCAACATTTTTAACATTCTATAAAATAAATGAATATGATCTCCGCTACCCTACTCCTAATTCTAATAATTTATAATGCTGAATAATTAGAAATCTTGTAATCAAGTAACATTACTCAATTAATTTACTGAGAATAAAAATCAATAAAAGTAGGTATTATAAATTTTGAATATTATTTCTAGATTTACGAAATATATTGTACAGGAAAGTATATGTTACGGGAAAAGTTTAAACTTCAGTAAGAGTTGACTCTTCCAAGGTAAAATCGACTGTTACTGATCTTTTCAGAAAAAGTTTGAAGCCGAAAAGTGTATTGAAATTTTATCAACATTTACCAGTCAAAGTTAGTTAATTAAGTTAGGTTAATAAAAAGTTTGAACCAACTATAATAATAGGCCTTTTTCCTATAGTCGATTTGAATATGTATACCCCTTAAAAAAATTGCAAAAAATCGAAAAATTTTTGCTATCTCCAATTTAGATAAAACTCAGTAGATAAGATAATTTTGACCCAAAAATTACAAAAATTGTGCATTTGTTGACTAGTCGAATAGTTTTTGAGATACGGACTAAAATCGATCAAAATATTGCGATATCTCAGAAACTCTGCATCCAATCATTAAATTAACCTGATTTTTATACTTTTTGGATCAAAATTACCCCATCCACCGAGTTTCATCAAATTCCAAAACAAAAATTTTTTTTCGATTTTCTCGATTTTTACAAAGGGGTACCCCTTAAAAAAATTGCAAAAAATCGAAAAATTTTTGCTATCTCCAATTTGGATAAAACTCAGTATATAAGGTAATTTTGACCCAAAAATTACAAAAATCGGGTGCATTTGTTGACTGGTCGAATAGTTTTTGAGATACGGACTGAAATCGATCCAAATATTGCGATATCTCAGAAACTCTGCATCCAATCATTAAATTAACCGGATTTTTATACTTTTTGGATCAAAATTACCCCATCCACCAAGTTTCATCAAATTCCAAAACAAAAATTTTTTTCGATTTTCTCGATTTTTTCAAAGGGGTACCCCTTAAAAAAATTGCAAAAAATCGAAAAATTTTTGCTATCTCCAATTTGGATAAAACTCAGTATATAAGGTAATTTTGACCCAAAAATTACAAAAATCGGGTGCATTTGTTGACTGGTCGAATAGTTTTTGAGATACGGACTGAAATCAATCCAAATATTGCGATATATCAGAAATTCAGGCTTCTAGACTCAGTGGTTTCAACTGTGCGTTGATCGTTAAAAAATTATGCCTATAAAATGCTAAATTGCCAGAAAATATCATGGGCTACATTTTATTTTCTAAAAAATTAAGCAAAAGTTTTTGTGTTTTAAAATATTTTAAAATCATTCCATCCTGTATACTTTCCTTTTATCGATTACGAATAAAATTGCATTGTAAATGAAAAAGAAAAAGTGGATGATAAATTTCCATTGAATAAAAAAAAATTACATCCTATATTAATTCATTAACAATCGCTTGTAAAAAAAATTTATGAACAGTTAACAATTATTCAATTTTAATCTATAAATACATAATAATTCGATATTTAATTATGAGAATTGCAATAAATAATGTTTACTTTTATAAATAGTGAAAATGAATGTAGCGGAAAACTACGAATAGGAAACATTTGTCTTTATTATAATGTATCTTTAATTATATTCAATCCTTCAATTATATTTACATATTATAATACACGTTATTTAAATAAATTAACTGAATACTTATTCGTCGCATGTAGAACCGAATGTGATGGCCACGTGAGGAAATAAATTTTTACATATTTTCAATCAATTATTAATATGAGTTTTCGCACAGTATTTTCATAATTTATGAAATTGCCTATATTCTTAATTTTCAAGTAAATAACATTACTATCTTTATATATATTATAAATATAAAAGTAAGGATGTTTGTTTGTTTGTGTGTTTGTTATCCTTTGGAGCAAAAACTACTGAATGGATTTGAATGAAACTGTACAATAATATAGCTCATACATCAGACTAACATATTAGTTATAGTTTATAAAGATATATTTAAAAATCAAGTGAAAACAAACAATTGACTAAGTTAATTGTTGAAATACCATGTATAGACAGTGTTGATTACTCTGTCACATAACTGATATACCCATATAATATTACAATTTGCGCCTAATATGCGCTGTCACGGATAAACAGTGATGTTAACGAAAAAATGTTTCAAACAAAAGTTGTTTAATTTTTTACAAGGAACATTTTTTACATTTAAACTTTAGCTCTATCTCTAACGGTTTACAAGATGGGTCCTATGGATCCAAGACGCAATTGACCTATGTTGCTCATTTACGAACTCGACCTCACTTTTTACGTCCTCAGCACGCTATAAAATTTCCAGCTTGATATCTCTTTTCATTTTTGAGTAATCTTGATGACAGACAGACAGACAACTGAAAATGAACTAATTAGGTGATTTTATGAACACGTATACCAAAATTTTGTTCATAGTATCAATATTTTTAAGCGTTACAAACTTGGGACTAAACTTAATATACCTTGGTATATTTCATATACATGGTATAAAAATTAAATGAAGTTTGACATTTCACTACGCCATTTATGAGCATCATTTTGAATCATAAATTTAAGATTTTTGTAAAATAGTGAACGAGATACAATTCATGGCCACCTAAAATCTGATACACTCAATGAATCAAGACTACATAATATTTTAAAAAAAATTCAAAACTGTACATGTATTTTACGTGTGTAAAACAATCTCTGTCCCTATTTTGAGTATTATGGAAGGGTTATAAGCGAGAGCAAGAGAGATGGAGGCTATAACGAGGTGGTCTTTACCTTTTAGCCCAGCGAAGCAAGCGGTTATCAAGCTGGTATGAAAATATAGGCACAATATATATTATTACACCCTGGAGTAAAGTGTAGTGCCCTGTATATATGAAAAATATATCAAGGTAGGTATAATAAAAATAAATCTAGTTCCATGTTTGTAACGATTAGAAATACTGATGATGCGAACAAAGTGTTCATAAGATCACCTAGTTAATCCATTTTCGTTTGGTCTCCATTTTCTCCTAAACTATAATAGATAGAGAATTGAAAATTTGTGAAAATTTATTGAAAAATGCAATTAAATAACCGCAAAAACTCGCCATAGCGGTTAGTTATAATATAACCTTTCTAATTTATTATTGTCTGTACAGAGTATTTCAATAATAAACTCAATCAATTTCTAATTTTCACTTGTTTTATAATCAAAATTTTTAATTTGAACCATGTATGTAGTGGTTTACAAAAAAACTGATCCTTTTCCAGTCTATAAAGTAAGTGGCCGTGTGATGGTCGCAGAAATTGTGATATGAGTATGAGTATGAGTATGGAGGTTAGCGGGCCATGCTCGAGCATCGGCCTCGAAGCAATGGTTCAGAGCACTTAGCCAAATAGACCCTTGTACTCTATCCCCGCTACGCTTTTCAATGGCTATTATAGCCAACTGATGTACTGAAACCCAGGATCTGCCTAGCGCTGAGTTTCCTAATTTCTTCTGGTTCCTGGTTAAGATATTATTGGTTTCTGGTTAAGAAATTGTGATAAGGGTAAGTTCTTTTCGGACTTTTGTCTTCGAAAAAACTTTGGAATAAAAGTTTTTGTAAAATATTTTTATAAGTAACAATTGTTTCACTTAAAGTTTGGAAAACTTTAATTATAGGTAGAACAAAAGTTTTAGTTTCTTGGCAAATTTTGCTATCTTTTAGAATGCTTTCCGTGGCATAATTTAGAACATTGGTGGGGGGGGGTAGTGTAGATTAAAGTGTAGACTAATATCGGCACAAGTATAAAAATTAATAATTTTATAGACTAATATCAACACAAGTATAAAAATCAATACTCAAAATACCAATAATGTAACGCCGGGTGGGTAGTTTAGCTAGTATTAACAACCTAATAGCTTGTTGCCAAAGAGCAATTAAAAAAACTATAAAATTATAAAAAAATATCTGCATTGATATAAATTAAAACAAATTTGTACAAAATAGAATTACAAAAAAAATTTTAAATAGAAAAATTCACAATAGCATAAAAATGATTAAAACATGATTTTCAGTGCTAATCAGAAATGATATTAAAAATTCATCTCCGTTTTTGTTAATAATATTCTAATGAAGTTAAATTACTTTGAATATGGATATTCATAATATGTGGTTATTTATTTTATGTAATATGTATTGAAAATTATTCTAGTCAAATTCTTTTGATACGACCATCAACTTGATCCTATTACACCAATGTATTTAACGGGTTTCAACTTCAAGTAACCATCATATAGAATCCATAAAGATTATATACTTTTTAAGACCCGGTAAAATCCGTCATTGAGCATGAATAATTTTCGGATGGAAAATTATTGCAGGATCATGTTTAAAAAATGCTCCAGAACGTAAAAGTGCAGTTGATTACTCATACATTACACATACATACATGTCACATATATATAACTGATATTCCCATATAATACATACTATATAATTTGCGCATACTTTGCGCTTTCATGGGTAAACAGTGATGATTACATTAAAAAAATGTTTCAAACAAAAGTTGTTGATTTTTGGATAAAGAACATTTTTTACTTTTACACTTTTGTTCTATCTCGGTTTACAAGATGGGATCTACGGACCCAAAACCCAATTGGCCTATGTTGTTCATTTACGAACTTGACCTCACTTTTTACGCCCTAATCATGCTATAAAAATTTCAACTTGATATCTCTATTCGTTTTTGAGTAATTGTGATGACAGACGGACAGACGACAGACAGGCAGACAGACAACCGGAAATGGACTAATTAGATGATTCTATGAACACCTATACCAAAATTTTGTTCATAGCATCAATATTTTTAAGCGTTACAAACTTGGGACTAAATTTAGTATACCTTGGTATATTTCATTACATGGTATTAAAATTCTGATGTCGTTATGAATAATAAAAACTGTTTCCATCTATTGAGTACCACTAGCGACGACTGAATTTTTTTTTTACAAATTTCAGGGAAATTGTATCATTTAAAAGTGTGCAGCTCTAGTTAAAAGAAAAGTAAAAATGTGTTTACGTTGATCATAAAAAATATCTATTGGGTAACTAGAATCTAGAAATATAAATTCGATAGTGGAAACATAATTAAATCTGCTTTGGCCACTAATTACTAGTATTTCACTAATAGCTATGATGCGTTATTAAATAAACCCCGAAGACTTTTTAATATTCATTCCAGTGTTTAAAACCGATCATAACTAACCATTGCATCGTATCGTACAATAATATCAATAAATATTACACATAGTAACAAAAACATTTATATTTCTAGTGTATCTATCTATATGGTCTAAGAGCCAGTAGTAGCTACAAAATATCGTAAACTTTAACCAACACTTGTAATTTTGTCAATTGATATCATTTATTTTACTGATGACCGCAAAACTGCACAAAATTTTACCTAAATTTCGAACAGCTGATCTGCGCGAAAAATCATCGATTTCGGAACTCCAACAGCTCATTTGAAAACTTTCTGGTTTTAGCATCAATTAGTCAACATTTTTTATCACTCGTTGCCGCTTTGCACGAAGGATTGAAAGAGTGGGATATGTTTTCCCTAAATTTTATATAAAGTTAAGAAGTGTACCAAGATTTTAAACATTATTGAACAACAAATTTCTTTAAACCACTGGAAAGCTTAGTAGCCACAAAAGTAGTAGAATAGAAAAAATAAAAAATAGAAAAATAATAGTCTTAATAAGTAGTAGATTATTATATTCCAATACTATTAGTAGATTACTAACGGTAGCAATGGTCGGAATAAGAATTCGGTTTTGATTACTTTGATTTTACTTTTACGTTCTATAAACGTCTCATAATATGACTCAAAAGTTTTTCGGGCGAATCTCTGGTCCCATTTTCTTTGACGGCTGATTATTTTACTAGCAAAAGACCCCTGGTGTTTTTTCATAAATTTTATCATTTTTGAGTAATTCACACTTTATTTTTTCGAAAACTCCAAAAATGGCATATATAATAAAGGTTGAAAAACATGGCAAACTTCAAAAAGAATTTGTGAACATCCTTTATAATCCAAAAGAGTAGAAATGTTATGATACTACATATGTACATTAATTAAAAACTTGGTGTTCATTATGTTACGATTATACACTAAATAGCTTAGGGCTTTGTTAAGGGATGTTCCAAGATCTTTTTACAGTTTTTGCAAACGTTATACTGTTTTACAATGACAAGGAACCTGTTTGGTTTTAACAGTTGGCCAAATTTTGATCCTTATTATGGGACTTTTTTAGAAACCAAAGCCTGGAATCTATGTTGTTGTTAGTTAAACTATGATGTAATGTATTCTTATGTACAAATAAGAAATTAATCCACACTCGTTAATTGATTAAAAGATCATTATTCAAACTCACATAAATATAATTATAATATTATTATAATTATTAGTATTAATATTTGTTTTATTGATAAACATAAGAGTTGTTCAAGCAAGACAAGCAAATTTTACATAGAAGCATCTCAAAGATATATATGTTTATAATCATACAGCGATGGTAATAACTTGAGTTCAGTATGTTATTAACAAAAATAAATAACAAAAGTATTTCAATAAGAATTAATAAATGTTTAAGAATTAATAAATTTAACAAGTATCAAAATCCAAAAAACAGACACAAAATAAAATTTTTTGGTATTTTGCTAATAATAATTTAAGTATAATTAGGTACTCGTCCAATACAATGCACGGAACCGAAAAGCCGACACTATAAATTTTCAATAAACTTAATATTAAACAGATGATAGAGATCATTGACGTTGGAAATTTCACTAAGATATTTGTCCAAATATTGTGATCTATAACTTGTAAATAAAGCGCAACGAACAAAGAAGTGTTTTAAGTCATCCGGTTCTTGTATATTACAAATTGGGAACTTTTGGTCACTGTTAAGCTCGAACTTGAGACCATTTACAAGCAAACGGAAACGACACTGGCTAGCAGTCCTAATTTGGCAAATTATTCTGAGTTTGACGATGGAGCAGTCAAATTCAAGTAACGCTTGGAATTGCAGTTGAATAAATGTCGATACATGCTGCTGTAAGAGGGTGAAATAAGTCAAATTAAATCATTTTCATAAAGCTTTAGTTTGTAGTCAAATAATGTGTTATTTTTAGCTTTACAATACCACGCAACTACAAAAATATATAATATATCGTGTGCAAGTGCTGTTTATAAATTTGATGATATAGATATCTGTCTTCAATTTTCAATACTCTAACTAAAGTTGTCTCTCTTCATCAAATGATGGATCTTCGTGGAACTCATAATTAAATTAAAATTTTGTTTTTATATCATCGATAACCTTATATTTTTATGGCATTATTATAAACCACAAGATTGTCTAAATATTTTAGATATTTTATTTCAAACTCTCTAGATTTTTTGGAAAAGAAGATAATTGAAAAGGGCAACCTCTATGATTCATCATTTTTTCAGGTAACTTTAAACCATAAAATAATAATAAAAAGCCCGATGACCTAGGAATTTTTTTTGATTTTTGTAAACTTTGTTAATCAAAAAATGAATTTATTAATCTCCTTAAAATAAAATTTTAAATATTTAGGTATATTTTTAAATAACATGTACCTTATTTGCCAAATACTGCGTACTATTCAGCCGAATATAGCGAAAATTTTAAAAAGTGGCTGAATAGGAACCAAATAGTAATCGAATATTCATTCTATATCTAACCTGTACCACATAAACGATTAAAGTTTGTTAATTTTACAAAAAATTTATTTTCCATACTGGACTAATTAATAATAAACGATATTTAAGTGAAGTTAATCGGAAAATATTTCGATATACAGTAAATTGATAAACAAACATTATTATTTATATACCGTTCACAAACAAAATAATTTGTTTAAAGTAATAATAATAATAATATGAATAATAAAAAATAATTTATATTAAATTCAATTAATGTATGTTCACGATTTTCATTTATTTATATTATATACTAAACTATATAATAAATTTTTTATAAATATCTACGTATTATAACTGTATTTTATATTATTAATATTATTATAATTGAAATCTAATTATTTAATATATATTCACTTTTATATTTAAGTGTAATTTACTATGGGTGTTAATTATGATGGTATCGGCCAAACACACTGTATTGAAACTTGAGTAGCAATTAAAATATAATTTCGTGTAGATGAAGAAACGAAAGAATAAAGTTCAAAAAATTTAAGTAGTAAGTCGGATTTGAATGCGGTTTTCGGCATTCGAGGGTTTTTGGGGTCGCTGAACAAGAATATCATGACAGAATTTGTCGAGGTACCTTGTGGCTCAGGGTAAAGGTTCCTCATCACCTAGTGGGAAATTTGTTGTATAATTGGTCCAAACTCGTTACACGAAGGTTTTTGGGGGTCGCTGAACACGGATATCGGAAAAAAACAGAATTGGTTTCAGAGGTACCTGATGTAATTGTATAGCCGTCGCCTACTGTAGTTTTCGTCACGATATAAGTGTCTAGTAATCCCAAAAACCCACTAGTAATGAGTTTCGACTATCGTCCAGGAGGCGACGGGGATGCCGTTGTACCAGATACCTCTGAGACCAATTCCGTCACAAAATTCTTGTTCAGCGACCCCAAAATCCCCCGAGTAACAAGTTTAGACCGATTATATGACGAATTTCAATGAAACTCTAGAAAACGACAGGAATTCCGTTGCACCAGATACTTCTGAGACTAATACTGTCACGATATTCGTGTTCAGCGAACTGTCTGCTATTTTAACTGACGCTCAAACGAATAGACTGTCGAAAACCGCATTCAAATCCGACTTACTGCTCAAATTTTTCGAACTTTGATAATTTTTTGTGCCTTGTTTCTTCGTCCAGTGTGCAGATCAGTATGGGCAGAGTCCGCATTGCTCATTGAGTAGGAAGCGAGACGGGTATACGATTCTTCTATCTATCTCAGTTACTCTAATACTAATGAGATAGGTAGAAAAAAAATGTTGTCTCTCTGTCTTTTAGGTTGAGACTGGTTAGGTTGCCACTGTCTTACTCGTATTTTAAGTAAGGGGTCTGAGGTACTTCTCTAAGTCACGTTTGCCCATGGTTTACATGGATATTTCGGTTAAAGTTAAGACACCGAACAATTTTCTGTACAACCGTTTATCGAATATAAATTTTTGAAGAGTATGAGAGAAGTAGTCTACATAATAATTACAAAATATGTTAACATTAAACGAACCGAAAATTTGTAATAAATTAACTCCTCACTAAATACGATTAATATTGTTGTATACACAGAATGAATTTTATTGGAACTGAAAACCATACGATATACGCATTCATCTGAATAATTTTATAATGCGTTAATGTTGTGGTAACGGGTAGCGACGCTAGATAGTCTCTTTGATTTTGTTTTATCATTTAAATGAATTCATTATAAATTAACGTTAAATATATCTTCATTGCAAATAATTATTAATTTTTCTCAATTGTTTTAAATGCCTGTGGGAAAAAACTTTTTATCAATCAAATATTTTTGTTGAGATAAAAGCTTCGCAAATAATAGTTGTGATATTAGCAATAATTATATTATATACGAAACATATTGGAAAATTTAAAATATTTGTTACTGAAAATAGACAAATCTCTGTTATCTACTGGGAAAAAAACATTTCTGAGATTTAAAACAAGTGAAAATTATTTTTAAAATTATGAAAAGACCCCTTTAAAAAACTTTTCAAGTGGCGTGAAACAGTATCCACTTAGGTACAAGAATTGTGGTAGATAAAAAAAGTTGTTAGGCTTAGTATAATTAAGCCAGGCATCGATTTCTAGAGATGAATTTATCAATGACAATTTATGCAGATAGACACCGGGACTAATTTTGACATGATCCACCAGGAATCATGTAGTAAAAGATGCTTCTTTATGTAAAAGTAAGTATAAGCACCATGGCGTTAGTTTTAAGCTGTACAGGTGAGAATTGAATGACACACCCCTTGGTATCTCATCCCTGCACCAGCAAATATGTAGGGTGTTGCTGGATACTAACTATGCATAAGTATTCGAAGCAAATTACATAAATGCCGTACAGAAATAAAACGGGTAACTTCGCTACCAGAACATTAAAAAATTTTTTGGCCTCCCGTCAATTTTCGAAGCCCTATATGATTTGATTTTTATACCTTGTATATGAAAGGTATACTAAGTTTAGTCCCAAGTTTGTAACTACTAAAAATATTGATACTATTAACAAAATTTTGGTATAGGTGTTCATAAAATCACCTAGTTAGCCCCTTTCCGGTAGTCTGTCTGTCGTCTGTCCGTCTGTCTTCACGATAACTCAAAAACGGAAAGAGATATCAAGATGAAATTTTTATACCGTGCTTAGGACTTGAAAAGTGAAGTCGAGTTCGTAAATGAGCAACATAGATCAATTGAGTCTTGGGTCCGTAGACAATTGTTTGTTTTCACTTGTTCATTATCCAATTGAGACATTTTCATAAATAATTTATAAATTTACGGCAATATTGTGAGATTAAAGTTTTGAAATATAAATTATTTAAAAATTGATGTAATTTACAGCAATAAAGTAAATACAGTCTAACATTCAACTAAAAATGTTTGTCAATATACCCATAAAATTATAAAGCAAGTTTCCGTTTCAAGATTAGTAATATTTAAGTGTTCATTAGATACTTACCTGAAAAAAAATGTACGTTGGAAGCAATGACTTTAAATAAATTAATTAATTCATGTGTTAAATAAAATAAATAAATAAAAAGTTCATTAATTCTTAATAAGTTACTGCATTTAGATACTTAGAGGGTCATTGAATTGATCACAAGATAGACTAGAAGCTACTAACAGAAATTTTGTATCAAATTAATCGTGAAACCCCATATCAAAATTTGTATCAGGTACTGGTTAGTTATTGAAATATATTAAATCGCAAGCATGGAAATTAAATGTTTTTCCTACTTCCATGTTTCGATTTTATAATTTTAAGTATTATTTTTGGATGTTACTTTAAGAAAAGTTATAAAAAGGTGGGTAATTTTAGGAATAAAAGAAATTAATTATTATTCTTTGCGATAGAACCGAAATTCCAGCAATTTTATTCTATGTATTGTGGTAACTGTTTAACATATACAGCAAAAAAATCGTGAAAATATGAGAAACACCAAAATTGAAAATATTTATTTTTTTACTAGTAGCTCCAGGTCTATAATTAAAATAAGAAAAGTCATATTCTCGTAATGGCTTTTATAATCAAAACAAAATCTATCTATTTATTATTATTTCCATATAACCATCGAATTGAGTGTTTAAAAATTGACGATTAGAAGCACAAGTGTTGACATGAAAAAATATTATTTTTATAAAAATTCTTAATTTTTATACAAATCATTGATTAATGATTAATATTCATTTAATTACAGAGGTGTTAAGCGTCAATTATAAAAAAATTACGATTGAAATTCTATTTGATTTACTATTATAGTTAATTATACAATTGTTATAGTGTTGGAAAATCACTGCAAATATTATAAAAAGCACGACCTTTCGTTTTTTTGGTCAAAATCGTGCACTTAGATACATTTTTTCTGCAGAAAAATTTTTAAAATTAAGGTTAAATTCATCCATCTGACGTTTTATGTCAATATTAAATTACGTCACACAAAATTATTAGTATTATACGATTTTTTCATCCCGCCTTTGTCATAGGTCCCTCCCTTTTGTGAAAATCCCTCCCCTTTCGTGTGACGAATTTTTCTCGCCGACGGCTTAAACCATTTCCTTGAAACTATTATTAGGTTGTCAATAATTTCACGAAATTACAATATAAGTAAAAGTATCCGCAGAAATTGGCTGAATTTTTTTAGAATTTACCCCCATGGCGCTTTTGAGAAAATAGTTGGAGAAATTAAGCTTTCATCTTTCTCACATGCATGATGAAATGCAATACAAGACTCTTTCCGACTCTTTTTACTTCGAGCTCCCTTAATTTAGTCACAGTTGTTCTAAAATTTGACACATGCTTTTCAATTCCTTAAAATATTGTTCCTTAAAACTTAGAGAGAATGCCCATCAGCTTGTAAAGTGTGTAAAAAAGTGCTATTTTAAAATGTAATGTGTAATTTTTAGAGAAAATTCGTAAAATTCCTTAATTTTTTAATTAATATCTTTCTAATTTTCTTCTTTCTATTTCCTGCCTGTCGGAATTGTAGGAAAAATCCTGAAAAATGTTTAAGTAAATCTTTCTCGTATGACAGAGAGGGTAAATAGTTAGCTCGAGTGATTCAAAAACTGGCGTACGAATCAAATAACCTAACCTTACTCGAGTCAAAAAATCCTACTCGATTTACATCACTACTGAATAAGTATTATCAAAGATAATAAATGAGAAATTTCGATTTTAGCCCCAATTTCCTAGTTCAATTTTTGTTTTCCGTTAGTTTGCAAAATTTATTATCCTAAACTGACCGGGAAGCCACATTAGTATAGCCATATTAGTAGTAAAAATTAATCTAAGGAATTTGGTCAAAAATCGAAATTTATCACTGCTGTACATATCCTGACCAAAATCATTGAAATTACACAATAAATGAAAGGTGATCTCAAGTCAACAACAAATAAAATAAAATAAATATTGACGTAGCGTGGCATAAGATAAATAATAATCGTTTAATCGTGTGACTTAAATTAACAAACTTATAAATTCAATCATTATTCATTCACTTAGTCTCGGTTAGCAAAGAATCAATACAAACACTTTTATTTTGTATACACAAAAAATAAAAATCAAGACCAAATTAACATTTTAGAATAAAAAAAGTTTACAAACACGTATTGAACTTAACCTTTGAACACACTAAGAATCATTTAAGAATAAAAAATTAATTTAATTGTTTGATTCGTTTCAAATGGTTTTATACTTTTATTAAAAGTGAATGGATGTCTTTAAAATTATTAATATTGATTATGCATAAAATTATATTAAGGTTGTTGAGGCTATAGAAAAAGAATCACCATTAACATAAAATTTTGAAAAATTGTTCTGGGACATGTTAAAAAGTCAGTCAGTTAGCTTTTTATACATTTTGGACAAGCTTTATTGTATTTGAATGAATTTTTCTTTTAAAACTCAATTGTTAGGTTAGGTTAGAGTGGCTGTCCTGGGGCGGTACACTTTTAGACCGTAGGGTCCGTTGTGATACCGAAAAAGGGTTGGTCCATCCCCGGCCACTATGTCGACGGACTCCAGGTCGGAGAGGTCGTCAAAGAGAGGCTGGCTCAAATAAGTCCATCTCCTCATGACAAGAGCTGGGCAGTGACAGAGAAGATGAGACATTGTCTCCTCCTCATCACCACTGTGACAGCTCCTGCAGTGGTCGTGTTACACTGCCAGGCCCAGGGGTTGAGCATAACTGCCGCCCAACCAGTGTCCTGTAATAGCCGCAACAACTTTGCGAACAGAGGCCCTTGGAAGTGATATTAGATCTTCAGAAAACCTGCGATTGTATACTGAGACCATATCTGTCTTGTAGTACCACAAGTACGTTTAAAACCCAATAATTATGGGTCATATTTTTCATTTTTCTGTGGTTGTTATCCGCTTATATTAGCCCGTATATTAAATGGGAAACCACGATATTTCAAATTTATTGAAGATACGTTAAATTTGCTCTTGGGTGTCTTCAGTTTGAGTGTTAAAATCCACAATTAGAAAAAACTAAAAATTTTAAGTTAACAAACTTAAAGATCAACCTAAATTGTATTTAATGATTAATTTAATATTATTCAACAAGCAAAGAATTCTCATATAGTTCACATTCGAATTATAAAATTATGATAGCGAATAATAAGAATGTTTACAACAAAAATTGAAAGGAAAACAACTGTGTAATGAAAAATATTATACCTTAAAGAAATACTCACATGACTTTCATGTGTACAGATGCACAAAGAATTTGCGAATTAAGTCTTATAACTTTTCAATTTTAACTTGCTATAATTTGATTAAAAAGCCAGACATTTGTGGGTTACACCAACGTAATCCTTACATAATTTATGAATGGTCCATAAATTCATACCTCCAAATTTGAAAATCATATATCGACCAAAATATATACGATAAAAAACTTAAAAAAAAAACCGACTTAAAAAAAACTATTCCTAAACAACTGCACTAAAAAGTAAAAAAATAACGATTATATAATGTAGTAACAATTATTGTTATTTTTGGAGTTGGTGTCAGAAAAAGAAACAACTGTGACAGAACCGTTTGCTACATCAACAAGGCTGACACCGACTCTAAAAATAACAATAATTGTAACTACATTATATTATCGTAATTTTTTTACTTTTGAGTGTTAATTTCTTTAGGAATAGTTTTTTTTTCGGTCGGTTTTTTCCGACCGATTCCGATTTTCCCGACCGAAATACCGATTCTTACGTAAGATTTTATGAATTGAAATTTATTATTAGAAATAATGTATGCACTATGTACATCGCGAACTATAGTCTCTGGAATGAATAAAAATCGTTAATTTACGTCAAACTGTGAGTTTTAGTGTAACTGATTCTTTTCTATGTTTTACTATTCGGTAAAAAGAGATTGAATCTTACTTAAGAAGAGGGTGAGGAAGTTCGAGAAATTTTATGCTTGCTTACGTGGGGAGGGGGAAGGGTTGTGTCAAAAATCGTAAAAATCATGCTTACAAAATTAATGAATGGCCCCTAAAAACTAAATTCGTTAAAATTTAATTTTGATATTTGCAGTAAATTACTGCGAGTAATGAAAATCGTAGGTATACGACAGTTAAAAATATCAAAACAATCTCTTGAATGGTGTTACATGGAGTGTGATGTCCTTGGATGATTCAGTTCATCGACGACGCGACGACGATAGTTGTTATTAATTACATATTGACTTATTTATAACTTGTTACATTTAATCAACTTTAAATATTCACCAGTCAAGCAAGCAGATCTTAAATTTAGGTACATTGACTCTTGTACAATCTTATCAATCAATATGAAATCAAAACTTACACTCGGATACTAAATCAAGCGGTTATCTTTTTTTGTTTTGCCAAAACCTGATTTTGATTTGGCATTTCAATGCTTTGAAAATGTAACATTTTCCCCTGAAATTATCGGTATTTGGCGAACAAAACCGACGTAAATAATCGAGCAAATTACAAATGATTTGATGTCAAACAAACGTTTCAATTGTGTGTTTGTTTATATTAATGTATTATAATAATAATATAAATTCATGAACGTTTATTACACGGAACAATTAATTTCGCAATAATATCTATATATTATAAATGCGAAAGTGAGCATGTTTGTTTGTTTGTTTGTTATGCTTTCACGCTAAAACTAGCTAATGGTTTTTAATGAAATTGTACAGCAATATAGCTGATATATCAGAATAACACATGAACTATAATTTATAAAGATATATTAATAAATAATAAAAAATTAATTTAATTTGGCATTACCATAAATTACAGATTTCTGTAAAGGTAGTCATTTGACATTACCATAAATTACAGATTTCTGTAAAAATAGTCAATATAAAATACTTCACAGCCATCTTTTCTGATATACTCAATGACTATTATACAATTTTAAAAAATAGAAAACCATACATATATTTTACCTGTGTAAAACAATCCTTACCATTATTTCGAGTGTTATAGAAAGGAGATAAGCGAGAGCAATCTTTATCTTTACTTTTATACCCAGCGAAGCAAGTGGGTATCACTCTAGTATTTAGATATAATTATTTAATAATTATTAGTATAACATTAACACATTTATTTTGATCAAATCATTTTATATTATACAGATTTGTTAATATGGGTAACGAATTTAATTGATATGCTTCATGTATTCATGGCTTTTTTTTAAGTACTTATAACGGTCAATTATTTTAATATATTATTATTATTATAATTCAATTAAAATTTTATTTATTTAATGGTACAAAATTTAACCTGTAAACCATTCTAAAAAAAAGTCTTTAGAAAGGTACGAGGTTTTATAAGTAAAATGGATTTCAAGTAATAAAATAAAGCCTCTTGCAATGAAAATAATTTTTTCTTAATCATTAATAATTTTGAATAACCAAATTCAAAACTTATACGCGGGGAGCTCGGGCCAGTAAAATTGCACTTACAGTAATTTCGAAATTTCGCGTCAATGCTATTTAACAATAGATACAATATGTATTAGGACCAGGGTTTATCATGACGGAATTATTTTGTATATTTTTTAGGGGCTACGATGCCACTGAGAAACACAGAAACGCACAGATAAACACTTTAAACTTATAACACCTCTTCTTAAATCAATATCAAAGTGATGGTCAAGGACATCAGATTTGATGAATAGAATACTTAGAGATCTATCATTTTTTGGAAAGAAATTTTTGGAAATATTTTAATTGAAATTTATTTGACCATTCATTTCCATAGTAATTATTATTCATATGTTAAAATTATACGTCATAATCGCCAATTTTTTAGTTTTTCCGGGTACAAAACCCTAAGCTCGCACTTGAAAAAGGCGCTACGATGCCACAGACAGACACACACACATAGCGGCCAAACTAATAACACCCCCCTTTTTGGTTCGGGGGTTAAAAATATAATATCATATGATTAAAAAATACTTTTTCATGTTTTTGTTTTTTAAAATCTTACATCTCGAAAAGGATGGCGTTAGATAAAAAATGTCGAGGGTAAAATCAGGCTAAGAATTGTCCAAAATATGAAATCCAATAGTTTTTTTAATGTTAAATAAAGAGAATGTGATGCCCTCAGCTCCCATAAAAATCAACTGACGAAGAATCAATTCCTTGAATTGCCTGTCATTTTTTGCTTGTACCTTTTTGTAAACATTTTCTAAACCTAAAGCATGGGACTTCACTTGTATTCGTAAAGATTCATAATTTGTATAACTTTGTGGCATATAATTAAATATTGGATTTTGTAAAAAATGGATTTAAATCGATTTCATAACGTTTTGATCATGGAACATATAATTTGTCTAAATGTAAAAAATAATATACTTAATGATGTGTATACTTACAAAAAAAAATGAACGATAACAAATCTCTTACCTAGAACAAAAGAAACATAAAATTAAAAACCTAACCATAAAAAAAAATTTAAAATATAATTTTTATGCAATATATTTTAATGTCAATCACAACATTTTTAAAATTTTTATTTAAAATAGACGGGCATCGCACGTGAATAGATTGAATTAAATTATATATATTTACAAAATTTTAATAAAATCGTGATTGTAGCTAATGATTTGTGATTGTCAATTTTGAAATGTAAATATCAAAATATTTATGAATTTTATATTATGATTGCGAAAAAAAGAATGGTCAAGATATCAATCACAACTGCAAAAGATTTAGCTCGTGTTAAAAATGACAATGGTTCTATACGCTCGTTAATTCTTAAGCACTGAGGTGAAAATTTTGAAACACATATTGTCACGTTGCATCCGAAAAACGTCAGTGTTTGGGATGCAATGAAAAACTTACCCTGATTCAATTATGATTTTATTAATACCTCAATATACATTAAAATGCACAAAAAATCAACCAGACCTTGTTTATGTTGCTCAATTACGAACTCAAACTCGCTTATTACGTCCTGAGCATGTTATAAAAATTTCAGATTGATACCTCGATCGTTACTGAGTTAAAGTTTACACGGATGGACAAATAGACGGACACAGACAGCCCGAAATGGACTATTTAGGTGATTTTATGAACATCTATATCAAAATTTGTATCAATAGTTTTAAGCGTTACAAAATTGGGACCAAACTTAGTATGCCTTGAACTATACAGGGAACAAAAATAATACATGCAAGGTATAAAAATCAAAGTGGGTATTATAGTTAACAGATGTTGTAAAGGATCTACCCTCGATGATTCAATTTTTTTTTTTTCATCATTTTGTGTATAAGATCTTCTGCAAATTAATGTAACTTGTAATAATTTATAAACGGAATCCTGGAACATTCAATTAATATAAATAATCCTAGATTTGAACGGAATTGTGAAATTATTACATTGAATTATAATAATAAATTTATATATTCACGATTCTATTGGTTAGTTTAATCTAATATAAACAAGTGAAAACAAACAATTGACTGAGTTGATTGTTGAAATACCATGTATCGACAGTATTGATTACTCTGTCTCATTACAAATAAATACATGTCACACATATATAACTGATATTCGTATATAATCCATACTATACATGTTGCGCATAATTTGCGCTCTCACGTGTAAACAGCGATGTTTACAAAAAAAATATTTCAAACAAAAGTTGTTGATTTTTTTATAAGGAACATTTTTGTTTTATCTCTAACGGTTTCCAAGATGGGTCTTACGGACCCAAGACCCAATTGACCTATTTTTGCTCATTTACGAACTCGACCTCACTTTTTTGTACATGTGTTGTAGGGTTAAAAAGATTAGAGAATCCCAGAGATTATCTCCTATATACAAGCAAAAATTGCATGCATCCCTGAATCCATGTTGGATAGCTTTGCCGCGACGTTTTGTACATTTGAGTGTATACCAACCACATCAATATCTCTCAACTAAAAAATCATCTTTCTAATTTATAGGGTTATTCTATCTCTCACTTTTTGGGATCTAAA
This sequence comes from Chrysoperla carnea, assembly GCF_905475395.1. Taxonomy (NCBI): domain Eukaryota; kingdom Metazoa; phylum Arthropoda; class Insecta; order Neuroptera; family Chrysopidae; genus Chrysoperla; species Chrysoperla carnea. The sequence goes on along the minus strand of NC_058338.1, from coordinate 11,764,851 downwards.
TTGACTATTAAAGCAACCCGTAGAACTAGTTAAAATCTGATGTTAGAACATAATGTCTCCCATCAAACTCTGAAACTTTTGTCTAAGTTATTTTTTGATTGCTTAGCAACAAAACGAGCTTTTACTCATAATAGATTAAAATGATCCACCCTGTATAAGAACTTCTGCTTTGGACCAAATTAGGCCTAATGGGTTCTTGTACCTAATTGCTTTGTATTAGACATGGAATGTTAAATATTTAAAACAAATACCAAAACACAAGAAGTACAAGATATAATATATTTTGCTGATAGTGAATAGATCAGTAGTGACTTAGTGAGTAAATAGTGTGTTATCTTAACTATATTCACCAAACAACGACTATACAATATACAAATATAAATTTTATATATGCAAATAAACAACAGAACATATGGTAAACGAAGCAAATAGAAATCACGATTTACCTCTTGAGTTTAGAGACATGTCGGATCTGCAAAAAATATATAGATCCGCCTATATTTTTAAAATAAAGTTCTTCATTTTTTACTTCTGTTTGTGTAGTATATTTTTGAAGTTATACATTTTTGAACGCGTTATGAAAAAATGCTGAGAGTGAATTTTTATAATGAGCGCACAAAACGTGACGTGAAAACTACATGTTGAAGTTAGAATTTCGAGTGCTGATCAAATTTTAATTTCTTCTAAATTTAAAATTGAAGGGTAGACAAACTTAATATTTTGGCTGGGCAAACGTGGGCCAACCGTTGCCTAACGAATGGAATTTGTTTAAAAATTTGTCCTAAAAAGTAGCATTTGGGGGTGCTGAAGTAAATTTGAATTTCCTCATAATTTAAAATGAAAGAATGGACAAACGAAAATTTCGAGTAGACAAACTTGGATAAATCGTTTACAAACGAATTACACCTTCATTTTATAAAAATTGATTGCCTAAATTTTTTATAATAGACCGCACCGACCTCCGAGTCACTGCAAACTTGATAGTCAAGAAAATTTAAAATGTTACAAAAAACCCAAAAAATTGTCACTATAAATAACAAATTTGATACAAAATGGGGTAGATGACTGATATCGAACTTGCAACATTATCCATCAAAATGTAAAAATGTCTTATTTAGCATACTTTTAAATATTTTCAAAAACTAACTTAGCTTTTCTGTCCAAGAGTGAGAATCCTTCATCTGAAGTGATAAAAAAATTTAGTCATTATCCTTATTGATACCAAAAAACAGATACGGGTACGTGCTTCTATTTTCAAAGGCAAATACTGACACGGTTCTCTGGAACCTCACTACGTGCCTACGTCATTTTATATAATTCAATTATTTTACATTATACACACACAAACAACAGTACGGATCTGACTCAAGTCGTTCCGACGCCACGCAGATAATAATCGAACGCATCTCATGCAATAATAACCTAGTTTTTATTTTTTTTTAATCGAACTACTTTTTATACATTAAGAGTTTAACTTTTTGAAGAATGTAATTGTCATTATACAATTCTGGTTTATCATCAGGTAACAACAGTTGGTAAATTGTTTATAAAGTTGAAACCTTGACACCAACAAAAAAATTCCATTTATGAGGATTTTACATTCTAGGATAACAGATGCATATATAATTATTAATTGCCCATAATTTTATGAAAGTATTAATATAAAAAAAAATTATATTAACCAGTACAATATTTTCAAATATCTTAATTATATCAATTATTAAGCGATTTCAATTATGAAAGAGGTTTTGATACAGAAGAACTATCGTAATACAAAAACACTCTAGAAGTATCCGGATTTAATGTAACTCCCGTCGAATATTAATGCGGAGTTAGTATCCACCAACGACGTACATATTTGATATTGCAGGGGTGAGATACCAAGGAGGGTGACATTCATATTCGCGCAAAACTGACGCCATGGTGCTTACACAAACTTTTACACTTGAGAGCATCTTTTTCTAGATGATTACGGTACGTCATTTCACCCGAAAAATTTCAGCATGGCCTTGTCGTCTATAAGAACTATATTATTAATTTTTGGTAATTTATCTTTTGAATAATTTGCATAATTTTCAGACAACCAATATGGAACACCTTCAAAGAATATAGGATCTTAATTAGAATCTTTACATGGATTCAAAATCCAAAAGGAAGTCGATCCGGTTTCAAATAAAAAGTAGATAATTTCAAAGTAAAAACAATTCTTAATGTCAGTTAAATGTATAATTATAAGTAAGAATACAAAATACATAAATAAAACTCATTTGATGGTTGTTGGCTATTAAATTATTTACTGTTGTAGTTTTTTTATTAAATTAACATGTAATGCATATTAGTAATGCACTTTTAGAGGACAACAGAGTCCTATCCCTTCACTTCAGAATAATGATTTAAGTTTTTTAAACAGACATTCTTTTCACGTAATTAACTTCCTATCTCCTTACCTACATTAAAAATATGTTAAGGATTTTTATTATTATCCGTTGTAACAAATCAGAATCATGCAATTTTTAGGATTACAAGATCTAAAATTTTCGGATACTCTCCCAAGATTTGGCAATCCACTCCCTTGGACACAAGGATTGACAATTTCAACTCAAAACTATAAAATTTTATCTCGTTATCACCTCTCTTCTTCTAATACTTTATAATGAAACTTAAACCGACTTAATGAGCGTGTAAAAGGTGATTACAAGCCCATTACCCACTAAGATCCTCCAACCACCCTTGGGGCACTTACGGAAGCCGAAAAGCGAGGTGGTTTTGGCACCGGACTTCAAGTCTCTGTGATAGTTGATTAGAGGAAACAGGTATGATTTCATGAGCAGCCTGAAGGTCTATTAAAAGAAGGTTTCAAGAATTGTTATTACATAGATAATAATATATACTGACTACTAGACTACTATTTGAATGAGTTCAAAATTAAAATCATGATTTTGTTAAGTAATACCCACGTTTTGATACCGCATATCTATTTTCGTGAAAAATATTTTTTGTTTGCATACAAAACACAATGAACAACGCCCACCCACACATGAAATAAACATTAAAATATAACGTATCATATGTAATATGAGGTAATGTTTAATACTTAACGTGACGAGCAAATCAGTTCACATTATTCTGTGTACACTCTTAAGCTATTTGTACAGAGTGAACTTCAAATTTAAGAAATATTTTATAGAGATTTCCTTCAATAAAATCCCTTCTTGTAAATATTATAAATTTGAAAATCAAATCACCGAACTAAGATCAATTTCGCTTGCCAAACGGATATCGGTTATTGTGAGTACAATAGCTCAAAATTGTAAGAAGATATTGAGCTAAAATTTTTTTAATTGAAAATCTCTGTGTCTTTTGGTTGGTAAACGAGCAACATAGATTCATGAGTCCGTAGCAGTCATCTTTTAAAAATATAAACCAAAACTGTTGGTAAATTATTTGAAACGAATATTTTGTTTGAAATATTTGTTTGTCATGGTTTTTCCGTAGTGGGAAAAACTTTAGTTTTCGGTTTTTACAAAGCTATACAAAGATAGAAGGTTGATTCAAATAGTGAGTCTTTTTATTTTTATTTTTTCTTATTTCGACTTTTTTTTGATTTGTTAAACAGTTTGAAATTATTTTATTTGACTGCTCGAAATTACGATGTTTCTATTCCATTTTCCGGAATTGAGTAGGTTTCTTCAGTGACCTGTTGTGGTTGTGAGTAAATCTTGGAACTTTTTCTTTTATAATAAGATACAACCTGTAATTTATAATTCATTTTATAACGTGAATCACATGCATTAGTTTAACTTAGTTTACTTTTTTTTGTAATGAACAATAATGATTTATTGTTAAAAAAAAAATCAGATCCCTGTAGCAAGAAAAACATTATTTGATTTAATACAAAACAATCACTTTTTGAAATGAATGTAAAATCCTTGAAGAAAATTTCAGAAATCATTTTAATATCGATCGATATTCAATCCCATTTATAAAAAAATTGTATCCTATTAAAAAAATTTGATTTTACCACATGTTACTTAAGAAATATCGTGCAAGGTCGTAAAACTATGAAATGATAATTAAAACGTTTATTTTAAAACATTTAGCTAAGACAATAAAAATGCTCCCATGGGAAAGAAATGCTAACTGGGTATAGAAGTTGTTTGTAGTGTGTAATAATTTCCAAAAATAGAAACTTTCCTCTGTAGGCCAATGTTTCGTTACTTAGGTTTATGTTTAACCGCAAATAATAAATTATTTATAACTTTTTTGCAAAAAAATTGGTTGATTTCTATTTCCCATCGCATATAAAATCTGATATTTTTCGCAACTTCGAGAAAATGACTTAAAGAAAAGATATTGTGGTAAATTCTGGGGAATTAATTTTTTCTAAAATTTTGTGAATATAAATATTTTGAAGTTTTTTTCTTTGTTTAAATAAAGTAGACTGAGCAGAAACAGCAATAAATGTACAAAGATTACGAAAATTAAAAATAAATGAGCTAATAAGAAAAAATTGCATTTTAAAGAATAAAAAATACACAGATAAAGCAGATACAAGTACAGATCCCATCAATAAAACTGATGATTTAATTTTCGCACATTCATTTATTATTTGTATCTATTTAAGAATCTCTGATTGCAAGTAATATAAGTAATATAACAGAATAAGATCATTATTCAGAAATCAATAATGATAGTGCCTAGATATTGTTTGGCATGTATTTGCATTGTATGTTTTTTCAGACTAACATGCAGTAGAAAAATGATGTAAGAAATTTACGCGAATTATTAAACAAAACAAATTGTAACAGAAAAATATGTAGCGATGCTTAAATTGTTTTGTGTGAAGTAATATGTTCATTACTTCTATATTATAATAGGTACTGGCATTTTAAAAGTAACTTCTGAATACATTCATTTATCATTTTAAGGTTTGCAGCAGGTTTCCAGCATGCAAATGTAATTGTCGGCAGATTTCTCCTATTGTATTATCACAGACTCAGAATAATGTTAGCTGTAAGAACCCGAAGTTGTAGAATTTTTGGTGGTTTAGATCGCTTGATAATCAACTGCAGTGTTCGCGAGTTCCCCATTCAAATGAATAAATCTGTTGGGAAATTGGGGTGGAAAAACGCTCTCCACGCCTGATCCACGTTAAAGGTGATGGTAATCCTACAGTACTGTAAAAAAAGTTTTGGTTTATTACATGGTCCATACATATAATTCAGATGCATGCTTTTAAGTCAAGTAATGAGTTATTTTTAGCTTTACAAAACCACGCAACTACAAAAATATATAATATATTGTGTGCAATTGATGCTTATAAATTTGATAATATAGATATCGCTCTTCAATCATCAATACTCTAACTATAGTCGTCTCTGTTCATCAAATGAAGATGAATGAAATCAAGAATGAAGAACTACAAATAACACCATTTTATAATTTTATTTGCGAACTTAAATTTTATTAGCATTTTTTTGAATTTGATTGAGTATGGAAGTGAGGAGGAATATATTGTTAATAGCATTAGCTTACTATAAATATTGATATTTTTTACCACAATAAATTGTATTCTCATGCATGTAATAAATTGATCTAAAAATATCAGTAAATTATAAAGTATACAGGTACATTACTTTATTTCACCACTACACTCACTTTACAGCAGGGAAGGTGTAGTACCTAGCAGGGCTGTAACGGGAGTACATAGCGCAGGCGGCAAGTATTTAGATTAGGCCTTATTTATGTCGGGGTCGACTCTAACCTAGCTCTAATAGGTTTCAAGAATGTGGAGTCCTGATTCTGGAATTACCCACATAGGTGATAGCTAGCGAAAAACTGACATCACAGCTGAAAAGAATGACCCAAAATTAGTGAGTTTTAAAAAAAATTCCAATAAGATCGGATAAAATTTGCCTGTGTTATCAAAAAAATCAAATTTTTTAACTTTATGACGTCATCAGAATTCAAAAAAATTAATTTTGCTCTATCACATTCAAATTTTATCCAATTTTGATAAACCAAGTATGGAATCCTACTAAATTTGTGCCGTACTTTTCAAATTTTGAATCAAAAAAAACCTAGCTCAAATCGGTTTCCAGAATGTGGAGTCCTGGTCCCGGAATAAGCCACATTAGTGACAGCTAGCAAAAAATTGACATCACATCTGAAAAGAATGACCCAAAATTAGTGGGTTTTAAAAAAAATTTCAATAAGATCGGATCAAATTTGCCTGTGATACCAAAAAAATCAAATTTTTTAACTTTCTGACGTCATCAGAATCCAAAAAAATTAATTTTGTTCTATCACATCCAAATTTTATCCAATTTTGATAAACCAAATATGTAATCCTACTAAATTTGGGCCGTACTTTTCAAATTTTGAATCAAAATAAACCTAGCTCAAGATCGGATCAAATTTGCCTGTGATACCAAAAAAATCAAATTTTTTAACTTTCTGACGTCATCAGAATCCAAAAAAATTAATTTTGCTCTATCACATCCAAATTTTATCCAATTTTGATAAACCAAATATGTAATCCTACTAAATTTGGGCCGTACTTTTCAAATTTTGAATCAAAATAAACCTAGCTCAAATCGGTTTCTAGAATGTGGAGTCCTGGTCCCGGAATAAGCCACATTAGTGACAGCTAGCGAAAAATTGACATCACAGCTGAAAAGAATGACCCAAAATTAGTGGGTTTTAAAAAAAATTCCAGTAAGATCGGATCAAGTTTGCCTGTGTTATCAAAAAAATCAAATTTTTTAACTTGATGACGTCATCAGAATTCAAAAAAATTAATTTTGCTCTATCACATCCAAATTTTATCCAATTTTGATAAACCAAGTATGTAATCCTACTAAATTTGGGCCGTACTTTTCAAATTTTTGATCAAAATAAACCTAGCTCTAATCGGTTTCCAGAATGTGGAGTCCTGGTCCCGGAATAAGCCACATTAGTGACAGCTAGCGAAAAACTGACATCACAGCAGAAAAGAATGACCCAAAATTAGTGGGTTTTAAAAAAAAATCCAATAAGATCGGATCAAATTTGCCTGTGTTACCAAAAAAATCAAATTTTTGAACTTTATGACGTCATCAGAATCCAAAAAAATTAATTTTGCTCTATCACATCCAAATTTTATCCAATTTTTATAAACCAAGTATGTAATCCTACTAAATTTGGGTCATATTTTTCAAATTTGTGATCAAAATTAACTTAGCTCTAATATCAAGCACATAAATGATAGCTAAAGTCATCATCATAAAGTTATCAAATTTACTTCAATACTCACATTTACATATAAATGCTGTACAATTAATATAAATATCTGCAAGAAACGCAGAATGTTTCTATGTACTACATCTTACCCTGTACACTGTTAATAAGAATAACTATCTATCTATCATAATCATAAATTATTTAGTTCTACAAGTCATCTAATTATGTAAACAAATCACATATAATGTATGTCTTTTGTAAACATTTTATGTTATTTGTGAAATTTGTTAAATTTATTTTTTATTAAAATATGGAATTTCTTTTATTATGATTGTGTGTATGTGTAATCGTTCTTTAAAAATTTTACTTTCTACAATATTGTTCCTAATTGGGAAGGATTTTAAGAAATTATAATATAGTCAACAGCAGTATATCTCCATCCAGGTCTGTGGCATTGTAGCGCCTAAACGGATGAACCGATTTTAAATGTTTGTGTCGTCATTTGAAAGGCAATTTAACGGAGAGTGTTCTTTGCTATGTTTCAAGCGCGAGCTTAGAGTTCCGTACTCAAAAAACGTAAAAATTGGCGATGATCTTCAAAATCGATTCAGTTTGGAAAAGGCATGACGTATAATTTTAACATATAAATAATTACTATGGAAATGCATGATCAAATAAACCTGGCTTAATTCATTCTGAAAAGTGACACAAAAGATTTCAAAATTTTCTGACAATTCTATGACTTTTAAAGAAATTCAATATCTATATTAGACTGTTTGAGTTTTTTAAGTAGAACAATATATTAACTGTTAAAGACTGAATTTAAAACCTTGCCAATAAAATTGCACACAATTTTATTCAATTAATTTAAACATATTGCAGAAGAGGTCTACTTTAAATAGATGTATTTTAATTTAATTTCATAACTTGATTATTCTAATTAAAAACGTTACAGAAGATAACATAATTAAAAATAAAAATTTACAAGCAATTTAAATATACACACTGCTTTAAATTTAATTAAACAAATCAAGTTAGAATCTGCCTTTTCTGGAGGTACGAACATCGAAACGCCCATCATTGTGCCGATTCCGTTTGTTTGATTCCAACGGATTCAGCACGAATCTAAAATGATGCACACAAGATTATTTTTGATAAAAAGCAGGGCAATAGTTAAAAAAATATATATTCACTAGAGTGATACCCACCCGCTCCGCTGGGTTTAAAATTAAAGATTACTCTCGCTTATCCCCTTTCTTTAACACTCGAAATAATGTTAAGGATTGTTTTACACAGGTAAAATACATGTATGGTTCTATTTTTTTAAATTTATAATAGTATTTATTCATTGAGTATATCAGAGAAGATGGCCGTGCAATATTTTATATTGACTATTTTTACAGAAATCTGTAATTTATGGTAACGTCAAATGACTACTTTTACAGAAATCTGTAATTTATGGTAATGTCAAATTATATTGATTTTTAAATTTTTGTTATTTTTTTATTAATATTTCTTTATAAATTATATCTCAAGTGTTATTCTGATATATGAGCTATATTGCTGTACAGTTTCATTAAAAACCATTCGCTAGTTTTTGCGTGAAAGCGTAACAAACAAACATGATTACTTTCGCATTTATAATATAAAAAGATAGAGATTAAAAAAAAAAAATTATTGAAAATTAAGTCGGAAAAGGACTGTTGGCTCAATAGTCACTCTCTATAATGCTAAATAGTTCGAATCAATATTCATTTAACTTTCCATATAAAATTTCTAAAGTAAAATGTGGTGTTAAACAATAAGTTTTTATTGTGAAATGATAATTTACATATTTTTGGTAAAAATATTAATTAAAAACTGTTACTCTTTAACCAATTATTTGCATCAAATTAAAAAAAAAATTATTTCACATAATTTTATTCTGAATAATTAAATTCTCCGGAGTAAAAAATCTTTCACGTTAGAAATCTATAACTATTAATAATTAAAAACAAATTGAATTAAATTAAATAATTAGAAAAAAAATGATAATTATTTTCTAATTTTGATAATTATGTTATTTATTAATAATTTGCCTTGAATATTATTCATTTTCTATCTTTCCCACCCACTTAAATGCTAATAGAGTTACAGTCAAAACTGGTTATTGGACGGTTTTGGTTACAGGCGAATTGGCTAGATCCTGACTAAGGATCGAAAAAATCGAAAACAACGGGAAAAACATTTTTGTTTTGGAATTTGATGAAACTCGGTGGATGGGGTAATTTTGACCAAAAAGTATAAAAATTCGGTTAATTTAATGATTTGATGCAGAGTTTCTGAGATATCGCAATATTTGTATCGATTTTATTCCGTATCTCAAAAACTATTGGACCAGTCGTCAAATGCACCCGATTTTTGTATTTTTTGGGTCAAAATTACCTTATATACTGAGTTTTATCAAAATTGGAGATTAAAAAATTTTTTCGATTTTTTGCAATTTTTTTAAGGGGTACCCCTTTGAAAAAATCGTGAAAATCGGGAAAAAAAATTTTGTTTTGGAATTTGATGAAACTCGGTAGATGGGGTAATTTTGATCCAAAAAGTATAAAAATCCGGTTAATTTAATGATTGGATGCAGAGTTTCTGAGATATCGCAATATTTCGATCGATTTTAGTCCGTATCTTAAAAACTATTCGACCAGTCAACAAATGCACCCGATTTTTGTAATTTTTGGGTCAAAATTACCTTATATACTGAGTTTTATCGCATTTGGAGATAGCAAAAATTTTTCGATTTTTTGCAATTTTTTTAAGGGGTACCCCTTTGAAAAAATCGTGAAAATCGGGAAAAAAAATTTTGTTTTGGAATTTGATAAAACTCGGTGGATGGGGTAATTTTGACCCAAAAGGTATAAAAATCAGGTTAATTTAATGATCGGATGCAGACTTTCTGAGATATCGCAATATTTCGATCGATTTTAGTCAAACAATTCTTTAGAATTTATAGCAAGGACTTACAAGAACAGTTACTTCTTATATATTACTAAGCGAATTGTACGTGATATTGATTAAAGAAGGTAAGTGTACATCAAAATATAAAATATTATTCATTAAAATCGATTTATTTTAATTAAACTAACTAAATTAACCATTTATTATAATACATTTTTACGTAATATTTAAAAGATTGATGATAATATATCATTACATGAAATATTTTCAATCGTAATAATTTTATAAACATACAGTTTTAATACTGCATACATTCTCTCTCAGTATGAGGGCCTTCATCATCTTAATTCAAGCTATTTAATTTTACAAAAAAATAAATAAAAACATGATATAATCTAGCATCAAATTTACATAAATATTTTTAGAAAATAAACAAGTAAATTAAACAAGATACAGATTTACTTAAAATAGGCGGATGATATATGTAACAAATATTAATAACTATAACTCATTAATCAATAATTTTTTACACCTGTTTTTTTATATGCGTAAATTTTAAACCATATCAAATGTTTGGTTATTTAAACGGTTTTTTAAATTCATATTATCAAATAAATATATGAAATTGAAGTATTATGTAAAACCATGCCAATAATGCCCCAAAAGTTTACTTTTATATTATTTCTTTTCGAGTTCCGAAACTTTTGGTTTAAGTCACAATCTTAAAATCCTATTTTTCGGATCAATTTAGCTTAAAACTATTTAGAATTTATTTTAAAAAGAGAAACAAATTTTTTAATTCATTTTTGGTTTATAAATTTTTAGTATATCCGGACTAAAGTTTTTGTTATTCAGTCACATAAGTAGATATCTAGCTGTGATACAAATAACATTATTTAATAAATGAAATAAAGCAAAAAAAAAAAATCTAATAACGCACATAACAAAACAAAAAAGAAGAAATTTGGTTTGCTTTCATTAGTTTATGTAATTATACATGCATTGATAGAAACATTCATATATAAATATACAGGGTGTCTCGTAATTCGATGAACATAGTTTAAGAGCGTATTCTTTGGACAATTTTAAGTCGAAAGTGCGTTATGTACTTTTGTCCAAAGTCCAATAGTTAAGGAGTTATGTGCACTATTATGTCCCCAAAAATAATAGTCAAAAGAAATAAACTTACTAGTAAATTAATCTGGCAAGCCTCGTACTTTTTTAGCCGTATTATTGTTACGGTGACATTTAATAAGGCTTTTCATTTACAAAATGATTCTTTTTTGTTTCGGACTGTTTTCAATCAAGTAAAGATTTATCCTATATCTTCTATCCTTGTCAAAAAGCGCTGCTTGAAAAAGATAAAATATATTTAACTTTCTAGGTTGAATATATTTTTGACAACTGTCCGAAACAAAAGCAAATCGATGAAAAGGTCTATTGTATATGTTATTATACTATACTGAACAATGTCTTTACTTTATTGGTTAAATTCAATAGTGCCCATGAGTCCTGAACTATTGGGTTTTGGATAAAAGTATATAAGTCACGACTAAAAATTGTCTAAAGAATAGGCTCTCAAACTATACTCATCGAGTTACGGGTCACTCTGTATACTGGTAGACCATACATAAAAATAATAATATTATAATAAATTGCTTACTTTAATGTAGGTAAATTATCTTTTACTTTTGTTAAGTCATTTTATATAATTTATTATTTTATTATTATTATTATATATAAAAAAAATATATATTTGTCAAGAAACAAAAGAGCTCGCAATAAATGACTCCATGCTAAGATATTTAAAACTAAAAAATTAACAGCAATTAAAAAAAATTTATATATATATATAAATATAAATATCTAGAGTAAAAGTTTAGGTTCGCAAGATTTAAATTTGAAATTTTTTAAGCAAAAAGGCGTGATTAGAATAATTAATTTTTAATATGAAAACTATTTTGCACTATCAAAATCAGATTTTAATTAATGGGAATTAATTAAGAGATAATTATTACAGAAGTAGAAAAAACTTTGTTTATAAAACCTACTTATTCTATGAACAAGTACGTAGTCTGTAAGTGATTATAAATACGTGATTTTAATTAAACAAACTTTTTCATATTTATGTATTTACTTTCTGAATTCAATGAAAGCAAAATGTACAATATTTTTTTAATAGATAATTGTTTATTCACTAGGGGGCAGAGTAGTACCTAGAATTTAAATTTACATTCATTTTTTTAAAGCAATAGGTTAAAACATCATAATGAAAATTGTTATTCTTCAACATTAAGTTTTTTTTGTATCATGGTTCACAGCGTAATATACCTAGAATCACCCCCACCAATTAAACCTAAAGGCGATTTCATCAACATTTAATTGTTACAGATACATCGAGGGAACAGAACTATAAAATGATGTAATTGAATCCGTAAAAACCCTACACGTTTATCTTACAGATATATCCATTACTTTGACAGTCCAGTTGGATTTAATGACTCCATACTTGGTAATACATAAAAAAACATCTAAAATGAAGGGTAAACATATGACACTCTATCAATTAAATGATGGTTATATCATGTTACACTAGGGAGGTACTACAACTTGCCCTAGTATTCAAATAATATTGTTGTAAAAAACTCGTATAATATAATTATTGTTTAGAATATCCGTCAACTGTGTGGGAATTACATGTTTCAAGTGTATTACAGATTTAAATGTAAAAGAGGAAAATGAATTATGTCTTTAAATCCTTGAAAAATAATAAACATGTTGTTAGATATGTCCTTCGTTAATAGAATATTTTAAATATTTAAATCCATTCGTATATATAAAAGGACAAATTTGGCAGAAAAAGAAATCAGCTTTTTCTATTTCAAAATATTTCTATTGCATAATTTATAAATTAATAAATTTAGATAAAAAGTAAGATTAGAATTTTTCGATATCTAACTTAATTTTACCGGTGAAAACACACAATTGACTGAGACTGAAATACCATGTATAGATTAAGTTGATTACACTGCCACATTACAAATACATACCTGTGGCACATACATAACTGATATTCCCATATAATACATACTACTTATATAATTTGCGCTTAATTTGCACTCTCATGAGTAAACGGCGATGTTAACGAAAAATAGTTTCAAACGAATTATTATTTTTATCATTTTTTTATAAGGAACATTTTTTACATTTAAACTTTTGTTCTATATTTAACAGATTACAAAATGGGTCCTACGGATCCAAGACCCAATTGACCTATGTGTCCCATTTACGAATTCGACCTTACTTTTTACGTCCTAAGGACGCTGTAAGAAATTTTCGTTTTTGAGTTTTAGTGTTGACAGACAGACAACCGAAAATGGATTAATTAGATGTTTTTATAAACAAATATATCAAAATTTTGTTCGTAGCATCAATATTTTTAAGCGTTATAAACGTGGGACTAAACTTTTGACAAAGTCAACCCAACCAACTCGAAATTACAACAATACTTCGGGCCTTTAAAATTTTCGTGCATATTTTGTGACACAGAGTATAGAAACATACATCCATGCACACCTGTTAAACACATAATCCTCGCTGTAGTCGGGGTTAAACTGCTAATCTTGTATGTACAATCTTCTATATGTATTATGTACATATTATAAAATATAAATATGTATAAAAATTATTATTTTTCTGTTATATTCTTCACAGAACACAATGAAATGTTTTACTTTCGTTCGCATCACACATGACCATCACTGTGTAAATCTGCTATTTAATATATAAATTGTGTATTTTTACAATTGTTTACTTAATAAAGCGGATAAATATAGGAAAATACACATTCTATTCATACGTTTGTTATATATCTCTTTTTTATTTATTTCCATATCATCCAACTAATGAACAAAAACTCCGGGAAAGCTGGTTTTTTTATAAAATTTATGGTGAGTTTTTGTACCATGTACACATGTAATATATAGCAATGTATAAGTTAAGTGCCAAGTTTGTAACGCTTAAAAATATTGATGCTATGAACAAAATTATGATATATAGGTTGTCTGTCTGCCCGTCTGTCATCACGATTACTAAAAAACGAAGAGATATCAAGCTTTGCTTAGGACATTTTTATAGCGTGCTTAGGATGTAAAAAGTGAGGTCGAGTTCGAAAATGAGCAACATAGGTCAATTCGGTCTTGGGTCAGTAGGACCCATCTTGTAAATCGTTAGTTTAAATGAAAAAAATGTTCCTTATAAAAAAATAAACAGCTGTTGTTTGAAATATTTTTTCGTTAACATCACTGTTTACCCGTGAGAGTGCAAATTATGCGCAAATTGTAGTATTCTATGGGTATATCAGTGTGACATGTATGTATGCGTAATGTGGCAGAGTAATCAACACTTTCTATACATGGTATTTCAATAATAAACTAAGTCAATTGTTTGTTTTCACTTGTTTTTATTAGTATTTGTTCGATAGTACCACAGCATCACTCACTCGGCCTTGAATAAATTTAAAAGTTTTGTTTAATCCACTTCAATGCACCAGCTTCTAATATTAAATTTCTGTGCATCGTTATCGACCTGATCGATCCATTTTTGCAGGGTTCATATCATCTGCACGCACAGTGACCAGCCAATTAGCTTAGATAGCTTTATTTGCATTACGCCCGCCTAACCAAAAAGTTCTCAAGCTCAAAATTATATCTTCTTACCAAACGGCCTATATTTTGAACTGCACCAAAAATGGTTCTAACACCTTTCTTTCAAATACGTGCAAAACTTATTCGTCTTCGTAATCCATAGGTAAGACTGTTTGGCGTGAAATTTTATAATTGTTTTCAAAATTTTCTTACACCATTTGAATGGGAGACTATTTTTACCTGCAGGACTATGGAAATATTTCTTATTCCACTGTACCTGAGTGTGAAAAATGAAAATTGGGAAAATTAACAGGATTTCGAAACACCTGCCCATAAATACGATAACTCAAAAACAAAATGAGATATCAAGCTGAAATTTTTATAGCATGCTTAGGACGTAAAAAATAAGGTCCATTTCGTAATAATAGATTTAAAAAAATTGATTTGACCAAAGTGGTAACGGTAAAATTAAATTTAAATAAAATTGAAGATATCAAAACTGATAAAAAATTAAACGAAATTTAAGTAAACGGTACTTAAAATATGCTAATTCTAAGCTACTTCTTAAAACAAATAAATAAACTGCTCATATGACACACACTCTTCAACAATTGATAAACATAGAAACACACACTTAAGTTCTCCTACTTAAGTCACATATACAATCAAATTACCATCTAAACAATCCCTCCGCGACGATATCAACAAAAAAGTGGAAGAACAGATATAAACAAATATTAAAAAAAAAAAAAAGAAGTGATTCTCTTTTAACAATATTACTTATGTCGGTGACTACTTTCCAAGTGCAGTTTACGGTCAGCAAACATTCAATCAAGTTAAGTTGGTGAATTTGTTTGTCTTAAGAAAGTAAAAATAAATTGTATTCTTGTAGCACGGCGCGTATTTCTATACTCTTTACGGTGTTTTAATATAGTGTAATAATCATAATAATACATTTAACTCAAGTAATAACTAATTACCTGGCTTTTGTTGGAAATCTTTTATGTGTTTTCAAAGTTTTAAAATAAATTAAGTGTTTTTTTATTATACTCTTTTGGATTTACTACAATGAATTATTATTAAGTGTTATTGATTCAGTAATTAATTTAACTTAAGAATATCAAAAATGTTTTGTAAAACAACCACCTTTACAATTGTGATTTGTTTATTTGGTAAGTTCCGAACCCAGATACTCCTCGATTTACTATAATGTCTAATAAAATGTATATATTTTTTTTTAAATGGGGGTTTAACCTCCGTTTTGTTAATTGTTTACACTGCCGCTGCCTGGATTCGAACCCGCAATCTAAGTCTAAATACTCCAACGTTCTAAGACTAGTGCCTTAGACCGCTCGGCCATTTAGGCTCTAAATGTATATTATGTTAATCTGTTCACATGAGATTGTGTTCTTGGCTGGGGACACACAAGCTTTAAAATTGACTGATATTTTTATCAGTTAGCATTGATTTTAATAATGCCTGTTTCAGTAATATAAGCCGTGAATTCGTTTGTCCTTGTGTTTAGAGTTGGATCTATCGTAAGTTAAGTGAACAGCAAAATTTTGGCTGCATTGATGCATACAAAACAACCCTATTGTATAATGAATGTATTCGTAAAAAAATAA
The DNA here is from genome assembly GCF_905475395.1 of Chrysoperla carnea. Classification (NCBI taxonomy): domain Eukaryota; kingdom Metazoa; phylum Arthropoda; class Insecta; order Neuroptera; family Chrysopidae; genus Chrysoperla; species Chrysoperla carnea. The sequence goes on along the minus strand of NC_058338.1, from coordinate 11,748,422 downwards.
GATTAATTAACGCCTGTTTTAATTTCTCTAACGGGTGCACCCGAAGCCCCGATAGAGAATTTCGAAAATAATAAAATTATTTGCTGTCGGTGCTGGAGATTATATTTAAATTTAGCGTCCCTAGCGTCTGCTATATCAAGTATCCCAAATTTCACTTCCATTGATATACGTCAAATATGTCTCTAATCTAAGCACATATTAAGATATAAGTACTGTTATTATACCATGTATATATGAAATATACATAGTATTATAAGTTTAGTCCCAAGTTTGTAACGCCTAAAAATATTGATGCTACAAAAAAAAAATTGGTATAGGTGTTCATAAAATCACCTAATTAATCCATTTACGGTTGTCCGTCCGTCCGGCCGTCCGTCCGTCTGTGGTCACGATTACTCAAAAACGAAAAGAGATATCAAGCTGCAATTTTTACAGCGTGTTTAGGACGTAAAAAGTGAGGTCAAGTTCGTAAATGAGCAACATGGGTCCGTAGTACCCATCTTGTAAACCGTTAGAGATAGAATAAAAGTTTAAATGTAAAAAATGTTCTTTATAAAAAAATAAACAACTTTTGTTTGAAACATTTTTTTGTAAACATCACTGTTTACCCACGAGGGCGTTAATTAGGTACAAATTTTATAGTATGTATTAATATCAAAGTGAGTATCTTTTGTTATTTACGTGACGTCAAAAAAACAAACGAGTGCGCATCAACGCTTGCGCATTATATGAGAATATCAGTTAAATATGTCAGATATGTATGTATGTGAAATGTGACAGAGTTATCAACACTGCCTATACATGGTATTTCAACAATTAACTCAGTCAATTGTTTGTTTTCACTTGTTTTTACTTTGCATTTATGCAATATTATTATAATGAGCCATTTTTGCCCTTCATAACTTTGCCTTCATAACTTTGCCCTTCATTAACACTGTTTATGCATGGTATTTCAACAGTTAACTCAGTCAATTTTTTGTGTTCACTTGTTAAATATAAATTTGAAAATTTAATAAATTCAAAACGGTGTGGCATAATTAAAAGAATTCATAAGTGTATGCCAAACGATAAAATCTTTTATGGCATTTTTTAATTATAAAAAATCACTATAAAAAAGATCTATTAATTATAAAATTGTCAATAACAATTAATATTAATTTCGCCTACTTATCGTATGTAAAACATTCACACAAATAAATAAATTCTATAATACAAGGCTCTCATATCACCTCAGTGTATAACTGCTCATAACTGCTTCTAAGTTTTCATCAATTTCACGGACTTCATGACAGAAAGTTGTTAGATATACAAAAGCTGTTATAAATACTTTTCGTGGAAAATAGGAAATAAATACTTTTCATGGAGTGTTTGCTACTGGGGAAAAATCATTTGAGGATACTAACTAACCTATACCTATTGACCATTGTAAACTCAATATGTACAAAATCAATCTCCCAGGGAATCATCTCTGCAGATTTGGTCATGAAGGAGCAGAAACTGTAATACACAATCTGTGATAATCCGAAAGCTTCGTTGGGACTTGAGGAAATGGTTTGGGACGTTTGCAGAAAGTTATAGTGTATCCACTTTTCGAGTTTGTTGACCTTTTCAATACGTTTTAAACCACCAAAGAGATAAAAATTAAAATTCGGGAAAAAATGGACAACAAAAGATAGAGCACAAAATTCTCTATCGATCGATTTTCGTTACTATAGTCTCGACTACTTGAATATCAGACGTTAATCTGTACCAGAAAAGAAAAAGCGTCCATACTGTAACACAAAATTCGCACGGATTTACCTAGAGTATATAAAGTAAATTGTAGTTTTTGTGCCACAGAGTATACTTTAAAATAAAAGCTCTTCAAACACCAACTCATTTACTCCTATAATTTGAGTCGAAACATTAATAATAAAATGGAATACCTTCATATAAATTGTAATTATATGAAGGTAAAACTAAAAAATATTTCGTGTTATATAGTTATTTATTATATAAGTAACAAACAAATGAAAAAGTGTTTAAATTTGATTTAATTTTTTACCGCAGGTATTCCGGATATTTAATTTGAAATTTAGAAATATAAATAAATGCACATGCGTTTGTTTAGTCTGTCTTCACATTGTATCTATATATAAATGTAATTTGTAAAAAGTAAATATTAAATAATTATGTCCGGAAGAATCATTTATACGGACACTCTTTCATATTATTATAATATGTATATTAAATTAATTGTAATTATAAACTTTTTATTTTTAAATTATTTATTTGATTTCATACTAGATTGAAGTTAAGATACAGATCAAATATTACATTATATGCAATCAAATTTAACTACTGTTTATTATAATTATTAGTTTTGAATATGTGTAATATTTTAATTGAACTTTGTACAAATTAAGGATGTATAAACATGGTAGTGGGGGCACAAATTTAAAAAATATATTTTTTCTATTTTGATGATAAATTATATTATAGCTTGACGATATAAGACGAAAAGTAAGAATAAAATTTTTCGATATTAAGCGTAATTTTCGAAATATCGAAAATTGAAAATATTTTTATTATTCAGCTTTCGATATTTCGAAACCCAAATGTGGTTTTGGGTTTCGAACCATCCATATAAGAGATGTAAAAGCAGGGTAGATTTAGGGTTGAAATTATTTTTATCTTATTTGCAACTTTGATGATGAATTTTGTTATAACTTCATGAATGTAGACGAAAAATAAGAATAAAATTTTTCGATATGTGCTATCGAAAAATTAGCAGTCCGCCACCAAATTAGCAACGAGTAACAGAGGAGTAATTACGATTAGGTAATTCATACTGATGATGACTACTTGGTAGTCGAAATAGGTATTTATAAAATCCAAAAAACTGATCTAGGAAATTGGAGTCCTCTATATTTCTTCTGAAATCGTCATATACATTAAGGTACCGTCTGAAAAAATAGGTAGCTCACAATAATTTATACCAACATGAAATAAAAAAAGTAGAATTATAAAAACAAAGAAACTATGTAAAATTCGCATTAATTCTAAATAATAATTAACATAAACCTAATTAACCTTGATTTAAAAACTCATAAATGTACACTTGTATATGATTGCCTCATTTACTCCAACAAAAAGAATTTACGAGGATAAAACACTATTTTTATAAAAGTCATGTTTAATTTGTAACAACAGTTTCCTTCCGATTTGGAAATTTTGTTATCAGAGAAACCTTAACACCAATTATTATTTTATTAAAACGCATTCCATTAGCCTACAGTATGCTACTATCTAAGACGTAAAATTAAAATAATACTTAGCCCAAAAATTCTGCAGTTTGTATGGCGACCAAGAGGGTTTCGGTCCGTTTTCAGAGTACCTTTTTCCAGATAAGCGGAAATACTTATACAATTTTTTTTTTCAAATTAATGTGAACCTGCACTAATCTTATAGGAATTAGGACAAAAGTAAACAACAGATTTTGGAAAAAACGGCAAAGAAAAGATTATGTCAGAATTTTGCAAGAAACTAGCCTCTGTTTAAGCGGTTGATTTATTTTGAAAATATTAATTTATAATCCATCTTATGAATAAGTTCAAATGATCTAACGAAAATGTTGAAATTTTTACAACCAGGGCCCAATTCATTTTTAGTCGCATATAACAAAAACGTTAAGAGAAATACATAATTCATTTGAGGTATTTGTACAAAATAACCTTTGATAAGATGTACAAAAATCACTGCTTAAATAGAGCATAAACTGGTAACCAACTACAAGGCCTTGTACACAAAACTAATTATCATAAAATAATTGAATTATTTTATTATTTTTGGTAATATTTCTACAATGGTTCATATTTTTATATTTAATAAATCTATTAAAATTGATAAAAATATATTAATTTAAAAATAACCAATTTAGGAAAAATAAGCTTAGAATGTAGCCTTCAAAAGTAAATCACACTGAAAACCACTAATTTTGGGTCATTTTTTTCAGCTGCGATGTCTGTTTTTCGCTAGCTATCATTTATGTGCTCGTTTCCGGGACAAGGACTCCACATTCTTTAAACCAATTATAGCTAGGTTAATTTTGATCACAAATTTGAAAAGAATGAACCAAACTTAGTAGGATTACATACTAAGTTTATTAAAATTGGATAAAATTTGGATGTGATAGAGCAAAATTTATTCTTTTTTATTCTGATGACGTCATAAAGTTAAAAAATTTGAATTTTTTGATAACACAGGCAAATTTGATCCGATCTTATTGGAATTTTTTTTGAAACCCACTAACTTTGAATCGTAAATTGGTAACGTAGAGAGAAATCAATACTTTAATTTGATACTCTATCATTTGAATAAATTTAAAAAGTTTATCAATTAAATATACAGACTTTTTAATGTAAAATGGCACGATTATGGCGACTCTCCCCTATTTTGCCTTTTCTCTTATGTTAAATACTATCAGTATACGAATTTTCATCAAAATCCTTAGAGCCGATCCCGATAAGGTGCAACCTAAATACTCTTCATCGGCGCTATGTACCCTCGCTACGACCCTGATTACTCTGTGTATTTTACTAATGAAAATCGCATGATTAAATCGCAAATACTCATGTTCTCAATTACCATTTAATTTTTGTTACAATAAAAAATTGCAATAAACCTTGTATAATTGAGTCGAGCTAAGACTGTGTACCACACAAATAAATTTTATTTATTTTTAAGAGAACAATAATATTAAATTCAACAACAACAATAAAAACAATGTAAAACTATTTATTTAATTTAACAATTTTTCCCATTACGTGTAGAAATCTGTAAAGAATAAAATATAAAAAATATCAAAGATATTTAATTATTACCTTTTGTGTATACAACTAATAATAATAGACCATGTAAAAATATGTCTTCAACAAAACAGTTCGCTTCTTTCTTTTTTATTTTATTGGTTGTTTAACTCAACAATTATTATTTAATACTTTTGTAATAACTGTTATTGTTGAATAATTGCAACAGCAACAAGACAACAACATATCTTTTGGAAGTTCCTACGTTTTGTAACTCAAATAACTCATAATTATTAAAAGTATACATATTGCTTGGAATTCTTTATATGCATGCTATTATATAACAAAAATGCTAACTACACGAAGAAATTTAGCATTTCAGCCAAAATTTCTAAAGGAAAATGGATCGATGGTTCATAACAAGCTTTTTCAGAAATAAAAAGTCCTTCTTTTAATAGAATGTGATTTTTACGAAAAAATGTTTCAAACAAAAGTTTTTTATTTTCTCTAACGGTTTACAGGATGGGTCCTACGGACCTAAGACCCAATTGACCTATTTTGACCTGGAAATGGACTATTTAGGTGATTTTATGAACACCTATACCAAAATTTTGTTCATAGTATCAATATTTTTATGCGTTACAAACTTGGGACTAAACTTAGTATACTTTGGTATATGTATTTCATATACATGGTATAAAAATTATTATTATTAAATCAAGGTATTTTGAATGAATTTTAATTTAAATCAATTGTCAAAACTATATCTGGGAAAATAATATAATTTTATTTTGTAATATTTAACAATAATAATATGTTTTTGTTTAAATTATGAATGTGAATTGGATTCAAATTTGTCTTATTGAGACATTTCAAGGTTTTTAGTTTTATTCTTATTCAGTACATCGCGATTAAATTATTCGTTTAAATTAATAATAAACCCCAAAAATTATTTTCATTCATCTAAGAATAAGTAAAAATCGAGCGAACAAAAAAAATATTTCTTTATATTAATCTTATCGTATAGGGATACCGCAAAGGACCCTATACAAAACCACGTTAAAAATATTGGCCTGAAAATTTTCAAATGGATACTTAGAGAGCAATGATTTTATGGGACAAATTTTTGGAAATATGTTAATTGAAATTGAAATATTTGAGTTGAGTTTGTTCTATTGAATTATTGTTTTAAATTACCTAATCATTTTACCATTTCTCTTTTCAAAAGGAGTTGAGCCATTTCTCTTTTCAAAATGAAATATCTGGATGACCGAGCTTTGCTCGGTATTCTTAAAAAGACACAAATTTTATCACTAATAGAAGACCGTTTTAAATGTCTCCACACAAATACCAATTTGAATGTCCCGGTAATGTATTTTATTTCATTAACTACGATATACACCAATAGATGTCAGGAAGAGTTATAATTTGCATTGTATTTCATTAACTACAATATACACCAAAAGATGTCAGGAAGAGTCATATTTTGCGATGTATGTTTCAGTTTTTCATGAAAAAACGAATAAAACGACGTTTTTTTTTAAAATGAAACCTTGTTAGATCGACTTAACGCCCCAAAAAACCCCTACATACTCATTTTCATGAAAATCGTTGGAGCCATTTCCAAGATCGTTGATATATATATATATATATATATATACAAGAATTGCTCGTTTAAATATATAAGATTAAGCCAGGTTTATTTGACCATCCATTTTGATAGTATAGTATATATATATATATATATATATATATATATATATATCAACGATCTTGGAAATGGCTCCAACGATTTTCATGAAAAAACGAATAAAACGACATTTCTGATAAATGAAACCTTGTTAGATCGACTTAACGCCCCAAAAAACCCCTACATACTCATTTTCATGAAAATCGTTGGAGCCATTTCCAAGATCGTTGATATATATATATATATATATATATATATATATATATATATATATATATATATATATATATATATATATATATATATATATATATACATATATATATATATATATATATACTATGAGAATGGATGGTCAAATAAACCTGGCTTAATCTTATATATTTAAACGAGCAATTCTTGTATATATATATATATATATTATATATATATATATATATATATACAAGAATTGCTCGTTTAAATATATAAGATTAAGCCAGGTTTATTTGACCATCCATTTTCATAGTAATTATTTATATGTTAAAATTATACGTCATGCCTTTTCCAAACTGAATCGCCTTGAAGATCATCGCTAATTTGTTAGTTTTGTTGAGAACGAAACTCTAAATTCTCTTTGTTAAATTATCTTTCAAAGGAAACCAAAAAAATTAAAATCGGTTCATCCGTTTAGGCGCTAGGATGCCACAGACAGACAAACACACACATCGAAGTCAAACTAATAACCCTCCTTTTTTTAATTCGTGGGTTAAAAGTACCACGCACAAATAACAAATTGTTAAAAAATTGTTAATAAAATCTGAATGCAAACTTTGTATGTTTATTTTTGTTTCTAATAATTGCTATTACACTTGTTATAATAATTATTCAAGTATAATAATTATTTTGTACATTTGTACATAGAAATATCCACTAATTATTGTTTAATTAAGGATTTCATCATTTTAAAAAAAGGTGTGCATGTATTTGTCTTGATACGATGTTATATTATCCATACTTCAATATTAAAATATGTTCTATAATTTATTATTCAATAAATATTATAATCTAGGCAAAATAAATTGAGAATCAAGTTTTATCAGTTGATAATTGATGTATCATGTTTTGAACCTATTGGAACTTGCCAAATTATTTTGAAATATACCATCTGTACCTTTTTTTAAATTAAAACTGATTACATTTACAAAACAAGAACCATCCGAAAACTTATTCTACCAAATTACTTAATTTTAAAATTATGTGAATAGCTCTGATTAAAATATATCAAAGTTTCTAATATATAAATTTAGAGCTTGGAAATCGCGTACAATAAATATAGTGTACGCGCTGAGTGGGTTTCGTATGGTCTTACCGAACAAGGAGAGACTCTCCCTCAGACTGGAGGGAAATTTGTTATAGACAAATTAATTCTAGCAATGTTTTCGACCTCGGCAAAATGAGAAAAACCTAGACAATTTTGACCTTATTTCAGTTTTTGCCAATTTTGATCTGAAAGGACTGGTTTTTTTTTATCAAAAACTGTAGTATTTATTTTTAAAGAAGGTTAAATTTGAAATAATTTTGAACAAGCCGGTTTTTATGCTTTATGTATTCTTGGTTAAACCACGTTGAAACTTGGCACAGTTGCTGTTAACCCTAGCGTGGAGGTATTTTTGCGATGTCTATTAAGAAATTATTTATCCTGAATTCTAATTTGTGATTGAATTGGCTATACTACGATAAACGACAATTAAATAATTAAATACGGACAATTATTATTATATAATTTGATTTAAATATTATCTATAGGTAGTTATTTGAGTTATGTAAATAGTGTATAGGTAGAGTTATTAAAATAATCATAATCGAAGGAATGAAATATGATTGATTCATAGTGTAAAACGTGTCTACATGTTATTCATAATTGATCGAGGTATTAGCTGATGCGTGACTCTAGTATGTATTAGCAGGATATTATCATTTACAGATGAGCACGATCAAACGTAAATATTGATCAATGCAACCTGGTCATACTACTCTGGACGCGTTTTTAAATAAATATACCATTTATTTTAATATTAATAACAATAATAATTATTATTATCACTAAATTTACTAAAAGCATTCATTTTCATTCGTTTTTCTTTTTTCTTATACGTAAAATTCTTCACATCACTATCATATTCGCTTGCCCGCGCACCTCTTTGTAGAAATATTTTAGTTTACTGTATATTAATTATTAAAAATCCGTCACCACTCGTGACAAAATCTATTAAAACGTAAAAAATTACGATTAAAAATTTGTACTTACAGACATAACAGTATTTTGTTGTAGAACCAAATAAAATAAGATCCTTACCTGAAACAAGAAATTATTTTATTAGTATTTAGCATGTTAATCTTTGATTACGGCTCTAAAAACGCACTATCAAAAAAATAATAATAATAAATTTTATTTTCCACGGTATCCGAATAAAAAAGGTCGGGACATCTGATTTACTCTTCATAGATTACATTATACAGAGTTAAGTAGTATAACAAGTTTCGAAGTTCTAGGTTGAAGTTCTAGGCATTGCTTAAGCTCTAAACCAGATGGTGATCGTGACCTTCAAATCGAACTTTAAGTTTAAACTGGTAAGAGGTAGAAGAAAACTTTAAATTAGAAAGTTAGGCCTCGTTAAAAAATATAAATTTTTGTTAGGGAAATTTTTTTCGATAACTCAATCGGCAGTAATTTAATTCCAAATTATATTCTTCTTATTCTTGTATGGAAATAAGATTTTACATTGAAAGTATCATAAAAAAATATAGAACAATTTTAAATTACAAAAATATAGTCCTTCTAAAAAGGATATATTTGGCTGAATACATTTTCCGGAAAGTAGCCCAGTAGTTAACAAAAATTATATTGTTGTTCCGATTCTCCGGGTTTTTTCGATTTAACTACCAAAAAAGGGACTCACAAATATTGACACAAAATAAAAATAAGTCTAACAAATAATTATTTTCTGTTATGAATTAAATCAATCAATTAGGTCCGTGTTACTATGTGAATCATAATTGTAAAAGTTTATTCCGATTTTAGGTCATACAAACACGTTTCTATATTTTAATGTAGATCCGTTTTTGATTTGAAAACTGGATCTTTTTTTGTATAATTTTAATTTATATAATAATATTAATATAATATGTGCGTTAATATAACCATGTATAATGTATTATGTTTGTCTTTATTTGTATTGACACTAAATAGACAGCTGTATCTGTTCGGGTTTATTTTTATCTTTTTACTAAATATAATTTGACCTCTTTGTGAAGAATATTAAATTCTATCATAAACATAAATGTATACAAGGCCGTTAGTTCTTACAGAATTCTAATTACCCAATTACGTCGGCACAAAAAAGTTGTCAATCACGTAGAGTGACATATATTTATTCAGTAAGTTTTCTGTAAGGAAGCATTTACGTTAAGCAACTATTACGTTAGCAAACTTTCGGTGACACGACTCTATCAGAGTTACGTCCCTGTAACATACTGTACTTATATATTTTAAAGCCCAAAATAATTCCTCCATTGCTTTCTAAGATATAAGGGTGGGTTTCTAAGCGATTTTACGTCGTGTATATATAGCACAGCCAGTTATCCTACGATTTTCTAACTAGAAACCTATGGAAAACACACTTTCAATTTAGATTCAATTTAGGCAAAATTTAATTTCTATTGGGTGCTCGTGACTCGTTGGACATAACTTAAGAGCGTATTTTTTAGAAAATTTTAATTCGAAAGTGCCCTATATACTTTTCTTCAAAATCAAATGGTAAAGGAGTTATGTGCACTATCATGTCCCCAAGAATAATAGTCAAGAGGAATAAACTTCATAGTAAATTAATCTGATAGGACACGCAACTGTTTCCCCGGATTGTTCATATAGTAACATTTGCTGTTTATGTTTGTCTAAGTTTTAATTTTAAGATTAATTTAATTTCTACGTTACCATATCAAGAATATGCCGACATCCTCTTTATTTTTTGATATTGTGACGGAAATGTTCAGGAGTGTCAGTTCGGGAATATCAGCAGCGATTTTCTGATCGAAGAATTCCTATTAACAAAAGTGTTCTTTAATGAGCATCATCATTTGACAGAAAAAGTTAATTTTCCTAAAGCTAATGCAGAAGGTCTCGTACAGCAAGCATTTTCCAACGAAGAAGTTATTCTTTAAACCACCTTACTCAACAATGTCTTTACTTTATTGGTTAAATTCAATAGTGTCCATAGCTCCTTAACTATTAGGTTTTGGACAAAATTATATTACGCAATTTTGACTTAAAATTGTACAAAAAATACGCTCTTAAGCAATGTCCACAGAGTCACGGACCACCCTGTATAAAAATAATATTAATATACTATGTGTGTTAAAATAACCATGTTTAATATTTATTACGTTTGTCTTTATTTATATTGACACTAAATAGACATTTGTATCTATTCGGGTTTATTTTTATCTATTTACTAAATATAAATTGATCTATTTGTGAAGACTATTCAATTCAATTTACACACAATATTTATGTTTTATCAATTATGAAAATATTTTTTTTTTCTTCAAGAAATTGAAAGTATGTTCTTAAGCTGTAGATGGTATGTTGATAGTAAAAATATAAAATTTTTTTAATTATGACCATATTTTATTTAAGAAAAAAATATAGATTTAAGATAACTTTAATATTAATCAGAGGTAGTTTAATATTTTTGAATCACTAGGCAAAGGCAAAATTTCTTCATCTTCTTTTCTATTTATAAGCTTTTTTATATCTAATTCATAATGCTTTTTATCATACTCAGCGTAAATCATTGGTTATTGGTGAGTAAGTTGAATTTTGATGAGGTAAAGTTTCAACCACGCAAAGTGATGTACCATTAATCTAGCAACATAATGTACCATTGATACATGGTAAAATGGACTAAATGTTACAATTATATTCTTGTTTTTTTGCGTGTTACCAAGTATATAGAAAGCATTAAAATGAGGAAAAAGCAGTTCATCATTTCCCCGAATCTTTCCAATTCCAGTTAAAGTTGTTGCAAGACTCCCAACAAGATAAACATGTTCGGTTTTTAATATTCCAATCACATACATGATCCTTTTCCCTAGAGTGAGCTGTAACGATTATTACATGTTGAAGTGCCTGCAGGTACAATCGAACAGGGAATTCTACATTAGAATGTAAGGCAACGTTCAGTAACAGAAACTCGATAATTTTTATTAAGTATACAGAACCTTAAAAAATCATACTGTTCTTCAAAACAACATTTAACATAAAATTAACCTACAAAATAGTGAATTACTTGATTAACAACTTCAATATAATATAAAATTTGATTATTTACTATCTTACAGATTTTTACAAAGTTTCACTTCAACGTTTTCCGTTGAAATGAAATCTTTTATAAATTTTAATTTCTAGTTTCATGAATTAATTTTAGAAATAATTAACATTTAACGGTGTATGTCATTAACAAACCAAACCTTGTTCCGTGTTAATTATAACATAAACCGGACATTTTTTAAAAACAATCAACAAACTAAATTTAAACTGGAAACAAATTTGTGATCAATTACGGGAAGTTCAAGTATTACATAAATTTAAATGAAAATATTACCGCACATCAAATCCGGTCCGGTATACTCTTTGGAAGTAAGGAAGGAAGGAAGGCATTATATTGTACAACGCCCATTTCCATAAACCAGTAAATGTCACAGAAACGACTATAGTTAGAGTATTGGTAGTTGAAGAGAGATTTCTATATACACAGCAAATAGTGGCGTGATACATTAGAGTTAAAAATAACACATTATTTGATTACATCCATTCTATTACCGTTGATATAGTCCAAAACATTTTTACAATATTTGTACGGAGACAAACACCTTAAAAATTAATTTAATTTTAGTTAGAGTTCAATCAAACCAAAGTGGCACCGAGCAAGAGAGAGTGTATGATGTATATGTATGTGCACTCGTATCTATACTCTCTCTTGTTCAGTGCCACTTAGTTTTGATAGAACTCTACAATCATATTTCACTTGTTTTACTCATAGTTTAGTGTGAAAATTGTTTAAAACCAAAGTAGTATATGTTATTATAACTGTAACTGCTATATGCAGGTTTACAGTTAATCATACATAAATTTTATAAATAATATTTTTTAGTGAAAACAATGATAATTATCTAATAACCTTGCATGAAATATACTTTTAACATTTTATAAAACACATAAAGTGAAACTGTTAAAATTCCACACAAAAAAATAATTATTGGGTGTTACTTTTTAAATACAGAAGAATATCATTAAAAGTAAACTGTCCAACAAAAAATAGGACATTTTTTTAAAAATTTGAATTTGAAATCTAAGTATTAATAAAACACCCTGAGAAAAGCTCATATGTATGCGAAAATGAATACTAAATCTATTATTTCTGTGGCTATAATATGTTTTCTTCTTCAAAATAGAATTTTCTGATTTATTCAAGTTTTCCAGTTGAATTAATTCTAAAGAGAAAAAATACAAAAATTCCAAAAGTAGAAATTCATTATAGAATCAAAACGACACTTGTGATTGTAGTTTTGCCATTCTGCCTTACGTCTAATATTAGATAGTAGCGCAATGACGACAATCCAGCTGAACATCGTTTTGCATAACGAAACTGTTCTCTAAAATAATTAACGCTTTTGTAAAACATCTGATTTGGCAATCCATTTGCGACATGTATAGTTTAGATATTAATCTTATAAGGGTTCACTTAGACATAATTTATAAAATATTTACCTGTTAATTAGATAGAAATAAAGTAAAATAATAATTATAAATATTGTAAATATAATATGGGTACTTAAAATACTTTAATTATAATTATGTGAATTTTAATAGTCCATGTAGATACAACATAAGTAGGTACAACAGGTATATCAATCTGTATAGTGTATGCATTAGTGATGGAACGAGTATTCGTATTCGTCTTCGCGAATATTCGAGTATTTTTTAATATTCGCATTCGAAAGCAAAGTAGCACCAAACTTCACTAATATGTACTTTCCTCATATTTTTAGATCACTTTTTAATCACTGTTTAATTTGATTAATGGATTTACATGGTTTGTTTTTATGGACTTATACGACGGACTCTTTTACGCTAATGAAGAATGTAATAATATGTACTAGTTCGACTCGTGCGAAATTCCGTGGCTAAAGTAACTCATAGCTACCCTACTTGTGACTAAAAAACAACAACAAATTTCGTGGAAAAGTACCTATAAGTAAACTGAAAGTTAACATTCGCATTCGCATTCACGAATGTACAAAATTCAACATTCGTCCCGTCACTAGTATGTATGTAATTATATCCAATAATCATTGAACATTTTTTACATCAAATTATAAAAAAATAAAATAAAGATTTTATATATTTAGATAAAATTATACATTATACCTATGGCTGGTACCTACTACAGTTATTTAATATTTTAATTATATTATTAAATCAACTGCTTGGTCAAATTCACTAAATACTTTCTAATACCTTTACATTACATCTATATCTATACTAATATAGAGTAGGTGCATATCCTTACTTATACATGACAATACATGACAAAGATCTCATTCAAACTACTGACCAATGGCTATTTTTAAGAAGACAGCATCAATACAAGCCATGCGAAAACAGTACCCAATTTTTTTGGATTCCGATGACGTCATAAAGTTAAAAAATTCAATGTTTTTGATAACACAGGCATATTTTATCCAATATTAATGGAATTTTTTTTTTTTAAACCCACTAATTTTGGGTCATTCTTTTCAGCTGTGATGTCAGTTTTTCCCTAGCTATCACTTAATTGCTTAATTCCGAGACCAGGACACCACATTCTTGAAAAATATTAGAGCTAGGTTAATTTTGATCACAAATTTGAAAAGTATGGCCCAAATTTAGTAGGATTACATACTTGGTTTATCAAAATTGAATAAAATTTATATTTAATAGAGCAAAATTAATTTTTTTCGATTCTAATGACGTCATCAAGTTAAAAAATTTTATTTTGTTCATAATACAGGCGAATTTGATCCGATCTTATTGGATTTTTTTTTTGAAACAAAGTAATTTTGGGTCATTCTTTTCAGTTATGATGTCAGTTTTTCGATAGCTATCACTTAATTTGCTTAATTCCGGGACAATGACACCACATTCTTGAAAAATATTAGAGCTAAGTTAATTTCATTCATCGAGTGACGGGGACACTCTATATTCCATGTAAGTATGTTCAGCTCTATTTACGCAGTAATTGAAATAACCAATTGATCCGAATGTAGGAAGCATTAATACACAACAACGGTCAACACTCAACTCACATGCACAAACTCAATACATACTTTACTAAGTGTAATGTTATGAAATTTACAATGAATAATTATATTTACTATTTACCGTACATACAAATAAAATAATAAATATTTTAAAATTATTGACCAATTTAACTTTTTGAAGTGTAATTTATTAATTAAAATATATATTTACTTATTGTCTAACATACATTATATACAATGTATATCTATAAAGTTCAGCATGTTACTGCTGCAACATATAAGGAAGTCTGCTGTTATAGGTACACTTATTAAAAAAACCTTATTAAAAATAATTAATAAAAAATTATTGAAATCATTTTAAAGTACCTACTTGTAAATAGATATTAGTAGGTTTTGTTTGGAAAGGTAATAATTATTTTTACATAATATTTAAATATGAATTAAAAGAAAATCAAGAAATTCAATTACTGGAAATTGTTATCCAGATTCAATATGTCTTATATGGCGCGACCCACTTATTAATTAAAAATATTTTGCGGCCTATTGCTCTCTTCACCCAAGCTGAAAAGAATGACCCAAAGTTTGTGGGTTTCAAAAAAAATTCCAATAAGATCGGATCAAATTCGCCTGTGTTATCAAAAAAATAAAATTTTTGAACTTTATGACGTCATCAAAATCCAAAAAAATTAATTTTGTTCTATCACATCCAAATTTTATCCAATTTTAATAAACTTAGTATGTAATTCTACTAAATTTGGGCCATACTTTTCAAATTTGTGATCAAAATTAACCTAGCTCTAATAGGTTTCAAAAATGTGAAGTCCTGGTCCCGGAATAATCTCCATAGGTGATAGGCTAGCGAATAACTGACATCACAGCTAAAAAGAATGACCCAAAATTAGTGGGTTTTAAAAAAAAATCCAATAAGATCGGATCTAATTTGCCTGTGTTATCAAAAAAATAAAATTTTTGAACTTTATGACGTCATCAAAATCCAAAAAAATTAATTTTGTTCTATCACATCAAAATTTTATCCAATTTTAATAAACTTAGTATGTAATTCTACTAAATTTGGGCCATACTTTTCAAATTTGTGATCAAAATTAACCTAGTTCTAATAGTTTTCAAGAATGTGGTGTCCTGGACCCGGATTTAAGCAAATAAGTGATAGCTAGCGAATAACTGACATCACAGCTGTAAAGAATGGCCCAAAATTAGTGGGTTTCAAAAAAAATTCCAATAAAATCGGATCTAATTTGCCTGTGTTATCAAAAAAATAAAATTTTTGAACTTTATAACATCATCAAAATCCAAAAAAATTAATTTTGTTCTATCAAATCCAAATTTTATCCAATTTTAATAAACTTAGTATGTAATTCTACTAAATTTGGGCCATACTTTTCAAATTTGTGATCAAAATTAACCTTGCTCTAATAGATTTCAAGAATGTGGTGTCCTTGAAACCCCATTTTAAAAACAAAACAACGTCACTTTGTTTTTCCCTGCGTTCCCGAAGGGGTTCTGTGTGAGTCTTCCTGAAGTCATAAAAATTTCACCCAGTTTGAATGGTTTTTGAATAAATAATTCGGAAGTTATTTTAACTTATATAAATAAGTATCAGTAAAAGACACTATACTTTTTTTCTTTGAATAAAGCATACGGAATCCTAAACGATATTTAAGATGCTATCAATAGCTATTTAACATAAATTGAAAAAGAAGGTGTTACAATTTACCAAATTTAAAAATTGATCAATTAACAATGTAACACGGGGATATACACAAAAAAAATCATGACAGGAAATACATACAAAAAATTGGATGAGATGAGATAAAGATTTATGTGACTTGGGGCAAGGTATTATAGACCACATTCCAATCTCATGTTTACATTTTATAACAGAATCGAGTTAAATGTTTTTAAATATAAAATTTATTTATAATCTTGATTATTTATAATTGCTCTACTTAATAATTTTTATTTTATTTGCTTGTAACTGTCGATTCTTTATTAACATTTACAAAGTTTTTGAAAATTAAGCTGTTATGTAATAGCAATAACTAGTTGGAGCCGTGCGATTTTTCGTAAAATTACTACTTTAATAAATCCTTGCCTAGGACTTCCTGGTATCACATTTTACCTCCTTTTCTCGCATTCCCTTGGTTTCAGGTCAACTCACAAAAATGTTACAAATTGTTAGATCTGGCTAATTTGTAATTTGCTTAGAACTTATGTATTTTTTGCATGCTTTTGTAACCTGTCTAATAAAAATACTGCAAAAACGTAGACCTAACTCAATTTTTATGCTAGAAAGAAAGTTGTATTGTGGCATCGTAGGTTCTAAAGGGATGAACCGATTTTGATTTACTTTTTTTTGGTTTGAAAGATGACTCGATTATATTTTTAAACTATGTTACAAGAAAATCTTTTCAGTTTACAAAGAAGGTCTGGGAAAAATAACATTTTTGGACGTTTAAAAAGCCTTGTTCATCTTTACAGTCCCTCCAAATTTGGAAACCAAATAGCGGGTAAAATAAATTTTTCGATATCTGGCTTAATTTTCAAAATATCGAAAATTGAAAATTTTGTTTAATTATTTAGCTTTCGATATTTCGAAAACCAAGACACATATCGAAAAATTTTTTTTCTTATTTTTCGTCTTCATTCATGAAGTTATAACAAAATGCATCATCAAAGTTGAAAATAAGATAAAAAAAATAAAATAATTTCAACCCTTAATCTACCCTGCTCTTACATCCCTTATATGGACGGTGACACTTAGTTTTTTTCTTTTCTAATTCATTGCTAATATGTTTACTTTCTATTAAAAAGTTTTTTTTAAATTTGTTTTCATTCATTCCAAATGAAAATTATCAAAAACTTCCAAAATATGTCGTTTTTTGAGATTCCTACATAAGAGCTAATGTATTTTATATCGATTTTTAATGACTTTTTTCTTAAAAATTTGCACGGTTACCTAAGCTGAAATTTCAACCACATATTCTTTGAGTAAAAGACTACCTACAAACAAATTTTGAGCCTTTAAATCAAACATTGTTGTCATGCTCATACATCCTTAAAGGATAATAACGCAACCGCGAGATACCTGCCATTAAAAAAACATTTTAAAATGTCTGATCTTGTGGGAAACGGGTTAGTCGGAGAACCGCTAGCTCTCTTACTATTATTATTAGTTTTACTTGACGTAACAGTAACAGTAATGCTTACATATAATTAAAATATGATACACTTTCCATTTTAAATTCTTCTTTTATATTTACATTTTAATTACTAGGTTTAATAAATATGATGTTGTTGCATGCCAATATATCTTTATCCCATCATATCAAATAGTTTTTAAAACATCTCATCATTAGACGCGTATGTATGACTTACTCTTAAAGGTATAGTCGTAACCTTTTCAAATTTATTCTATTTGATTTCGCTTTCATTACTTTTTGATGATTATCTAATTTTTAATTTGTTTTACTAATTAAAAACTTAAATCATATTCTATAAATATGAGAAATTTATATATATGACAACAAAATTTATAAGTAAAGACCCTCTATATTACGATTGTCAAACAATCATTGCGCGGAAATGTCGAATAATGTACGTGATTTGCCACCTTAGAACTTTCTATTTCCTAAAACAAAAGAAATAAAAAAGGTAATTTTGACCCATCCACTGAGTTTCATCAAATTCCAAGACAAAAATTTTTTTCCGATTTTCTCGATTTTATCAAAGGGGTACCCCTTAAAAAAATTGCAAAAAATCGAAAAATTTTTGCTATCTCCAATTTCGATAAAACTCAGTATATAAGGTAATTTTGACCCAAAAATTACAAAAATTGGGTGCATTTGTTGACTGGTCGAATAGTTTTTGAAATACGGACTAAAATCGATCCAAATATTGCAATATCTCAGAAACTCTGCATCCCATCATTAAATTAATCCGATTTTTATACTTTTTGGATCAAAATTTCCCTATTAACCGAGTTTCATCAAATTCCAAAACAAAAAAATTTTTTCGATTTCCTCGATTTTTTTAAAGGGGTACCCCTTAAAAAAATTGCAAAAAATCGGAATTTTTTTTTTATCTCCAATTTTGATCAAACTCAGTATATAAGGTAATTTTGACCCAAAAAGTACAAAAATCGGGTGTATTTGTTGACTGGTCGAATATTTTTTGAGATACGGGAGAAAATCGATCCAAATATTGCGATATCTCAGAAACTCAACTCTTCTTGCCGGTTTAAACTTTGTACAAGTAAGTTGTGTGGTATCAACATCAGAATAATGAAAGTAAAATTGTTTTTTTTATTGAAAACTAGGAAGTTAGTGACAGATTGAGTGAAGGCATCGCATCACATTGCTTTGAATCGTGTTTTATATCAAAACATAAATAAATTAATTAAAAGTTATGTGTATTCATCATACATACAAAAGCGTACACTCAACTCATGTAAATAGATAAACAAAGACACAAACAAACGGTAGACAACACACACGCGACTTTAGCATACTTTTAAATAAATTTTTATAGTAAAACTGTTATTTTATTATTGTTAGAATAAAAAAAATGCGTTTATTTTCATATACATAAATGTTAATTATTATTACCAAGCTATATCTTTTTTATTACATTGTTTTTTAATTTCCGCAAATGAAATGAAAACTTTCATAATTTCCGGTCTAAATTGAAAATGTTTTTATTTTCATTGGTTTCACGATCTTTCAAGTGACAATAATCCATTAATTCTGTTTCAATTGAATTTTTTCGATTCAGTAAATTTCAGCAAAAATAAGTAAGCTTTGCAAAAAATAATTTATCTTTGGACAAAATGCACTATCATGGAAGGAATCCTTTCAAAAATTCAACCTTAAAAGGCTAAACTTCAAAGCGTAAAAAAAAGCCCAAAACCACAATTTCTCAGCAAATATCCCGTTATATTTCGTTAACTGTTATCGAGAAAATAATGGTTATCGAATTTGTAGATGTCAAAATGTCTTTACTTAAATGTCAAAAATTATTATAAAATAGTTAATTGATTAATTCTCTATTGATCAGACGAATTAATTAGGTTCACCTTCTAACTTCTCTTCAACGACTACGTATCTCTTCTCATTTTTTTCTTCCGTCACCTGAATTTCCATAGTTTCAGCCGAGAGACACGATGGATCTACATCTTCTTTAAACCCGTCATTAAATTTATGTCATTAAACGCATAAACGGGTGACATATTTAAACAATTCTGACCATGATAATTACCGCAAACTGCCGAACAGTATAATCCAACTTTTCGGCAGGCTTGTTCGGCAGTTGACGGTACATTCCCTGGTGCAATTACAAAAATGAGCCATGTACAAACTATCAGGAACGGATGGAAGAAGAGTTTGAACTGGCTCAAAAATTTGATCTCTTAATGTCCATCCTCAGTCAAGAGGATTTTAAGCCCTGTATAAGCAGGAAAATTTTTAAAACCCCTACGGTGTTAAATTTTTAGATTTGATTTTAAACGTACATCTCAAATATTTTCATACACTCATTTTTTGGAAACGTCCTTAAATAAAAGAGAAATATGACTTTTGTGGTGGGGCTCTGTTCTTCTGTAAAAGTTAACAAAAATGTCCATGATTCAATAATGTTATAGCCAATGTATTTTTTAAACACTAAACACACAAAGTTAAGCAAATTAATAAAATTAATTAACTTCTAGTTACAATAATAATTTAATTGTAATCATAATCACATTCCAGTTATGCATTTGCATTGATTTCATCAAAACAATACTACAATATTAATATTACGTGATATCAATCAAGTAAAATGTGTCTGCAATCATCGTGTCATGTTTACATTTTTAATTGATATGCACTGTAAACTTTTTAATAATTTTGCATCTTTTTTTTTTACAATAATATTTAATTAATATTAGTTATTTTTTAAACTAAACTATTTTTATTTTTAATTATTTTGTTTGTTAATTATTTATTCAACGTTAATTAATTTTATTTTTTATCATTATGACTGTTGTTATTAATTAGTATTTTTTATGACAGAACAATATCTTTATGAAATTGAGCCATTGGGGACATCATAAAAATTATCAAATTTGTATTATAACTTTCTTTATATTATATTGTTTTTGTCTATTATCCGCGACATTTATGACTATTTTAACATTTTTATTAGTTGGATAATCAGTATAGAAATAACAGATATCCATATAACACTTACCTGTTGAAATTCGAAATATAGTATATTACGACCCTAGGCCAGAAAGTTTTTCAATTTTTGAGTTTTTGAATTCAACTACATACTTTTTGTAGCAAATCCTTGTACCTTGCCCTAAAAAAGCAACTTTTGTTTGAAGAATTTGTTTCCCAGATCTCCATTTTTGGTACCTGATTTCTCAAAATAATAATTTTTAAAGATTCTTATTTATTATCGAAAATCAAATTTGTTCAAAAATACATGTGCTACAAAAAAATATGTAGTTTCACTTGGAAAAACAAAGTTGCTTCTGTTTGCCCCAGAAGACGACTCAATATAAGAAAAGTAAATAATGTCTTTTCGTTCCTAAAAAAATTTCATGGAAATTTTTTTTTTAATTCGCCTGTTTAGATAATTGTGTGTGAAAAATAACATCTTTGCAGCCGGATCATAAAACACATAAAAAATGAATTTCTACATATTTTTATTGAACGTGGGTAATTAAAATTAAATCATTGCAAAGGTTTTTTTTTATTTAGATTGTTACCAATAAAAAAGTATTCATCTTTTTAAAATTATATTAAAAAATTAAGTAATTGATATCTTATTTTTTAGATTAATAAATTATGAGAAAGTTAATGTTGCTAGTTTTTATTATACAGCGATTTATTTTAGCATATTTAAAAATAAAATTTTTTTTATGAAAAGTGAAAATTTCTAATACTAGGAAAAAGTTTTTATACTTATCATTGTCAGATTTCCGTTAACATCGATTATCTGTGGGAAAATTATGTTTTGAGTTATTCAAACTTACTTCTGCAATTTTTACATCAGATTATAAATAAGTTTTTATACATTTTTCCCACACTTAAATTAACCCTTTTTTGCGCAATAAATCTCAATCATTTTGTGTTGGAAATTAACATTAAATTTTCTGAAGTTATTTTAAGAAATATTGTAACGAGTCTGGTATCGCTGGCGGCTGTGAAGATCATTTCTCGAAGTAGGCGGTGCGAGTAATAAAAATAGTACATGGTTTCCATGGAAATGACTTAAAATAATAAGTAGGTCGGTTTGGAGAGGTTTTAAGGACCTTCGATGAGAGCAATGAAGTGCTCGTCCGTTAATTATTGTTAACAATTAATGTACCTTTGTATCAAACAATAAATTATCACAAAGTTTTCAAAGAATTCACCTAGTGATGTTTCAATTATTTTTTGGTAAGTAACTTTATTTTAAAACGGGTGCCTGACTTATGGAACAACTTGTAATAGTGTAATAGATATAAGAATGTATGTATTATACTCATATTAGTTCATTCTTGATAGTTAAATCATCAAATTGCTGTGGGCTGTTCCTATATTTAAAAAAAAAAAAGTATGTAAACACGATTTTAGTAAATAGCCCACACAGTCAAATAAATTTAATATATTTATATTATTTGTTCAC